>NC_139011.1:15858446-16503499 GCF_964374135.1 Grampus griseus
TGTTTTTACCTAAATGTTTGTCATCTAATGAAAATGTTATGAAAAAGCCTTGACTATGCATGCTGCTTTCATTTTTATAAACTTTTCATTTTTTAACTATAGCTTTATTAGTAATTCCAAAATGCTGCAATTTAGCTTATTTCTTCATTCAAACAGCTGGCTTTGTGGGTGGCTTTTTCATACTACTGTTAACTTTTTTTAAGAGAAGCAATGTAAAGACAGTAACGATTTAATGCACTAAACTGTTCTTTCTTTTACACGTTTAAAAACTTCTTAAAGCACTCTGTATTATAATGATTAAATTGCTCCCTTTTTTAAATCATTGCTAATGTGGTCTGAGTTTTGTTTGACAATAATTTTAATGTTTTCAAAATTTGAAATGTCAAGTATTGGAAATGAAACCTTTGAATATATTTATATTATGTTTCCCTTGCAATATGTTAACTTTGTATAACTGTAAATAACTATTAGTAATTTTTCCCCAGTCTCTTAAGACTTGACACTTAAATCTGCTCTGATGTTTGCTAGCTTTTAAATATATTTATTTGACAGAGCAAAGAACCCTCTTCTCCTGGTTAACTGTGTCCTTGAATACAAAATAAAAGTTAGCAGTGATTAGTAGTTTTCAGTGATTTTTTTTTCATTTTATTAACTGAATTTTCAAAAAATCATGGTAAAATATAACAAAAGTTGCCATTATATCCATTTTTAAGTGTACAGTTCAATGGCATTAATTATATATACAGTGTTGGGCAACAGTATCCACTATTTCCAAAACTTTTCATCATCCCAAACAGAACTCTGTAACTGTTAAGCAATAACTCTCCATTGCCCCCTCCCTACAACCCCTGGTAACTTTTCATCTACTTTCTGTTTCTATGAATTTGCCTATTCTTGATATTTCAAATAAGTGGAATCATACAATCCTTGTCCTTTTATGTCTGAATTATTTCATTTAGCATAGTGTTTTCAAAGTTCATTCATATGGTAGCATATAGCAGAATTTCATTCTTTTTTTAATAAATTTATTTATTTTTATTTGGGGGGCTGTGTTGGGTCTTCGTTGCTGCGTGCGGGCTTTCTCTAGTTGCGGCGAGTGGGGGCTACTCTTCGTTGCGGTGCGTGGGCTTCTCATTGTGGTGGGTTCTCTTGTTGCAGAGTATGGGCTGTAGGTGTTCGGGCTTCAGTAGTTGAGGCATGTGGGCTGAGCAGTCGTGGCTTGTGGGCTCTAGAGCACAGGCTCAGTAGTTGTGGCGCTCGGGCTTAGTTGCTCCACGGCATGGGAGATCTTCCCGGACCAGGGCTCGAACCCATATCCCCTGCATTGGCAGGCATTCTTAACCACTGACCACCAGGGAAGCCCTCATTCTTTTTTATGGCTGAATAATATTCCAGTGTGTATGCCCACGTGTGTGTGTATTCATCTGTTTATGGATGGACACTTGGGTTGTTGTCACCTTTTGGCTAGAAAAATGCTACAGTGAACATCAGCATACAACTCACAGTGTGAGTCCCTATTTTCAGTTCTTTTGGGTATGTATCTAGGAGTGGAATTGCTGAATCTTATGGCAATTCTGTGTTTAACTTTTTGAGAAACCATCAAACTGTTTTCCACAGTTGTCTGTAGCCATTTTACATTCCACCAGCAATATACAAGGGTTCTAATTTCTCAGTATCCTCACCAACACCTTTTATTTTCAGTTTTTTAAATTATTGTTATCACCATCCTAGTAGGTGTGAAGTGATATCTCACTGTGGCTTTGATTTGCATTTCTCTAATGGCTAATGATGTTGAGCATCTTTTATGTGGTTAACGACCATTTGTATATCATCTTTGGAAAAATGTCTGTCCGAGTCCTTTGCTAAGTTTTTAATTGGGTTGCCTTTTTGTTGTTGAGTTTTTCATATATTCTGGATGTTACACTCTTATCAGATATACGATTCGTAAATACAGTCAATCCTCATTTACAGATTCTATATACGCAAACTTTACTCGTTAAAACTTAACTGTAACCCCCGAATCAATATTCATGGCACTTTAGTGCTCATTCATGTGCTTGTGCATAGTGGCAAAAATATTTGAGTTGCCCAGTGTGTACATTCCCAGCTGAGGTCAAAAAAGGTGACGTTTTGCCTCTTGTTTCAGCTCTCAGACTGTAAAGAAGCATCCTTTTTGTAATGTTTAGTGCCACTTTTGTGTTTTTTGTTGGTGATTTCACTGTTTAAAATGATCCCCCAAGTGTAGTACCAAAGTGTTGTCTAGCATTCCTAAACTCAAGAAGGCTGTGGGGTGCCTTGTGGAGAAAATGTGTGTTAGATAAGCTTCATTCAGACATGAGGACTAGTGCTCTTGGCCGTGAATTCAACGTTAATGAGTAAATAGTATATATCAATATATATTTAAAAAGGTGTCTTTAAGCAAAAACACATGAAGCAAGGTTATGTATTGACTGATGAAACTTATGACCAGAAGATCCCAGGATCTTTTTAAATTAGTTAATTAATTTATGGCTGCGTTGGGTCTTCGTTGCTGCGTGTGGACTTTCTCTAGTTGCAGCGAGCGGGGGCTACTCTTGGTAGTGGTGCGCGGGCTTCTCATTGTGGCGGCTTCTCTTGTTGCGGAGCACAGGCTCTAGGCACACGGGCTTCAGAAGCTGTGGCATGAGGGTTCAGTAGTTGTGCCTCATGGGTTCTAGAGCGCAGGCTCAGTAGTTGTGGCGCACAGGCTTAAGTTGCCCCACGGCATGTGGGATCTTCACCAACCGGGGCTCGAACCCATATCCCCTGCATTGGCAGGTGGATTCTTAACCACTGCACTACCAGGGAAGTCCAGATCCCAGGATCTTAACCCTAGGAGCATCTGTTCAGTATTCGTGGTGACTTTATAGAACATAACTACTGTAAGTAATGAGAATTGACTGTACTTTATCCCCTTCTTTGGGTTGTCTTTTTCACTTTATTGATAGTGCACACAGAAAAATTGATGCACGCACAGTTTTAATTTTGGTGAAGTCCAGTTTATTTTTCTTTGTTGTTGCTTATGCTTTTGGTGTCATATCTAAGAATCCATTGCCAAATCCAAGGTCATGAAGATTGACCCCTATATTTTCTTCTAAGATTTTATGGTTGTAGCTCTAATATTTAGGTTAATCCAGTTTGAGTAAATTTTTGTATATGCTGTGAGGTAAGGGTCCAACTTCATTCTTTAGTATGTGGCAATCCAGTTATCCCAGCACCATCTGTTGAGGCACCTATCTTTTCCCCTTTGAATGGACCTGGCGCCCTTGTCAAAAACCAATTGGCCATATATGTAAAGGTTTATTTCTGGGCTCTCAGTTCCACTCCATTGGTCTATATGTCTAGCCTTATGCCAGTACCACACTGTTTTGACTATTTTAGGTTTGTAGTGCATTTTCAAATCAGGAGTACGAGTCCTTCAGCTTTCTTGTTTATCAAGACTGTTTTGTTTATTCGGGGTCCCTAGGAATTCCATATGAATTTGAGGGTTGGTTTTTACATTTATGCAAAAAAAGTTGTTGAAAGTTTGAATTATGAATTATGGAAGGAATTATGTTGAATCTTTAGATTGCTTTGGGTAGTACTAACATCTTGACAATATTAAGTATTCCTATATATGAACACAAGATGTTTTTCCACTTATTTAGGTCTTATTTAATTTCTTTCAGCAATGTTTTGTAGTTTTCAGTGTACAAGTCTTTCTTTCACCTTCTTGGTTACATTTATTGATAGGTATTTTATTCTTTTAGGATGTTATTGTTAATTAGAATTGCTTTCTTAATTTCCTTTTCAGATTGTTCATTGCTGGTATGTAGAAACACAACAAATTTTTTTTGTTGATCTTGTAACCTGCAACTTCTCTGAACTTGTTTATTAGCCCTAGTAGATTTCTTGTGGATTCTTTAGAATTTTCTATATATAGGAAATTCTAAAGAATCATAAATAGATGTTGTTTTACTCCTTTCCAATTTGGATGCCTATTATTCTTTTTCTTCTCTAATGGTTCTGGCTAGAACTTCTAGTACTGTGTTGAATAGCAATAGTGAAAGAGGGCATCCTTGTCTTGTTCTTGATCATAAAAGAAAGCTTTCAGTCTCACCATCAAATATGATGTTCTCTGTGGGTTTTTATTAAATGCTGTTTATCATGTTGAGGAAGTTCTACTCCTAGTTTTCTAAGAGGTATTTTTTAAAACTTATTTATTTAATTTATTTATTTTTTGGCTGTGTTGGGTCTTCGTTGCTGCACACGGGCTTTCTCTAGTTGCGGTGAGCAGGGGCTACTCTTCGTTGCAGTGCGTGGGCTTCTCATTGTGGTGGCTTCTCTTGTTGCAGAGCACAGGCTCTAGACGCACGGGCTTCAGTAGCTGTGGCTCACGGGCTCTAGAGCACAGGCTCAGTAGTTGTGGCGCACAGGCTTAGTAGCTCCGTGGCATGTGGCATATTCCCAGACCAAGGCTCGAACCCATGTCCCCTGCATTGGCAGGCGGCGCCACCAGGGAAGCCCAGCAGGCAGATTCTTAACCACTGCACCACCAGGGAAGCCCTCTAAGAGGTTTTATCATGAAAGAGTTTTGGCTTTTGTCAAATGCCTTTTCTGCATCGATTGAAATGAGCTTACTTTTTTTAAAATTAAATTTATTTATTCATTTATTTTTGGCTGCATTGGGTCTTAGTTGCTGCACGCGGGCTTTCTCTTTTTGTTTTTTTTTGGTTTTGTTTTTGGTGTTTTTTTTTGCGGTACGCGGGCCTCTCACTGTTGTGGCCTCTCCCGTTGCAGAGCACAGGCTCCGGACGCGCAGGCTCAGTGGCCATGGCTCACAGGCCCAGCTGCTCCGCGGCATGTGGGATCTTCCCGGACCGGGGCACGAACCCGTGTCCCCTGCATCGGCAGGCGGACTCTCAACCACTGCACCACCAGGGAAGCCCCACGCGGGCTTTCTTTAGCTGTGATGAGTGGGGGCTACTCTTTGTTGCAGAGCACGGGCTTCTCACTGCGTTGGCTTCTCTTGTTGTGGAGCACAGGCTCTGGGCACGCAGGCTTAAGTAGTTGTGGCATGTGGACTCAGTAGTTGTGGCTCGCGGGCTCTAGAGCACAGGCTCAGTAGTTGTGGCACACAGGCTTAGTTGCTCTGCAGCATGTGGGATCTTCCTGGACCAGGGATCGAACCCGTGTCCCCTGCATGGGCAGGTGGATTCTTAACTGCTGCACCACCAGGGAAGCCCTAAGCTTACTTTTTTCCCCTTCGTTCTGTTAACATGATGTAGTACATTGATTCATTTTCTTTTGCTGAGTCACTCATATTCCTAGGATAAATCCCACTTGGTTATGGTGTGCCATACTTTTGATATGCTGTTGTATTACGTTTGCTAGTATTTTGTTGAGGATTTTCACACTTACATTCATAAGGGATATTGGTCTATACGTATCTCTTCTTGTGATGTCTTTATGACACATGGTAAAAGTATGTTTAGTTTTGTAAGAGACTGCCAACCTATCCTCCAAAGTGGTTATACCATTTTCCATTCCCACCAGGAATGAATGAGAGTTCCTGTAGCTCCGCATTCTCACCAGCATTTGGTGTTGTCAACATCCTGGATTTGGGCCATTCTAATAGGTATGTAGCGGTATCTCACTGTTGTTTTAATTTACATTTCCTTGATGACATATGGTGTTGAGCATCTTTTCATGTGCTTATTTGCCATCTGTATATCTTCCTTGGTGAGATTTCTGTTAAGGTCTTCGGCATGCTTTTATTTTTATTTTTTTTGTGGTACGCGGGCCTCTCACTGTTGTGGCCTCTCCCGTTGCGGAGCACAGGCTCTGGACGCGCAGGCTTAGTGGCCATGGCTCACGGGCCCAGCCGCTCTGCGGCATGTGGGATCTTCCCGGACCGGGGCACGAACCCGTGTCCCCTGCATCGGCAGGTGGACTCTCAACAACTGCGCCACCAGGGAAGCCCTTTGGCCTGCTTTTAAATCAGGTTGTTTGTTTTCTTACTAAGTTTTAGGAGTTCTTTCTATATGTTGGATAACAGTCCTTTTTTTAAAAAAAAATTCTATTTATTTTTTGGCTGCATTGGGTCTTCCTTGCTGCATGCAGGCTTTCTCTAGTTGCGGTGAGCGGGGGCTACTGTTTGGTATGGTGTGCAGGCTTCTTGTTGCAGTGGCCTCTCTTGTTGCAGAGCACGGGCTCTAGTTTTGTGGGCTCGGTAGTTGTGGCTTGCACGCTCTAGAGCGCAGGCTCAGTAGTTGTGGCACACGGGCTTAGTTGCTCAGCAGCATACGGGATCTTCCCGGACCAGGAATCGAACCTGTGCCCCCCCTGCATTGGCAGGTGGATTCTCAACCACTGTGCCACCGGGGAAGTCCCTGGATAACAGTCCTTTATCAGATTTGCCTTTTGCAAATATTTTCACCCAGGTTATGGCTTATCTTCTCATCCTTTTGAAACTGTCTTTCATAGAGCAGAAGTTTTTAATTTTAATGAAGTCCATTTCATCAATCATTTCTTTCATGGATTATGCCTTTGGTGTTGTATCTAAAAAGCCATTGCCATACTGAAGGTCATCTTGGTTTTCCCCATGTTATTTTCTAGGAGTTTAATAGTTTTGCATTTTACATTTAGATCTATGATCCATTTTGTGTTACTTTTTGTGAAGGGTGTAAGGTGTGTGTCTAGATTCTTTTTTTTTTTTTTTTTTTTTTTTGCCTGTGGATGTCCAGTTATTCCAGCACCATTTGTTGAAGACTATCTTGAAATACAAAGTACCTTAGTGGAATTAAGCTCTCTTTCTCCTTGACTTCCTTTGCACTTTATATTTCTCTTAAGGGGTTCATTACTTTCAATCTTGTATTATATTCAGGCCCTTGTTCATTAACTGTTTTTTACACAGGTACACAGCTGCTTTGACTGAAATAATACATTTATGTTATTCCTTCTGTCTGGCTTGTTCTTCTGACGTCACCACCACAGTTGCTGCCCCCTTGAGGCCTCCCTCATTCCCTTCCTGCTCTAGTCAATACTGACTGCTCCCCCTACATCTACCCAGCAGGTCCTAGTTGACTCTGTATGTACATCTATTTCACTAGCTTATAGCACTTTGAAGGCAGAAACCACATTTTAAAAAAAATTTTTTTAAGCTAACATTTATTGAACACTATGTGTCAAGCACTGGATTGAGAGAGTTACATGATTTATTTCAATCCATGGATGATCCATGAGGTAGATATTATTATTACCCCCACGGTATAGATAAGGAAAGCAAGCCTCACAAAGGCTCAAATTCACATACCTAGTAAGTGTTGGAGGCATAAAACATGAACTGTCTCCAGAGCTCTCACCCTTAACCACTGCCTCTAGTGCCTAGCCTTGTCTTCACAAAATTGTTGCTCAGTAAATGTTCATCAAATTGCACTGAAGATTGCAAGTTTGGGAGCCAGGAGAGAAAAAAGCAATGCCGGCTGGTTGTGCACATAGCCGGTGTTGGCAGGCAGTGTTTGTCTTTGGGGCAACAGCCTGTGATACTGGAATGAAATGATCTCAGCAAGAGACAGTACACTCCACAAGTCCTGAGAAAATTTCATTTGGCTCAGGAGTTGCTGACCTGAATAAAAGGGCATGAAATTGAGTTTTGTAGAGGGAAAGAGGAAAGAGGCCAAAATTCAGCTACAGAGTCAGATCATATGACAACCGAGGGAGTGATGGCAAAATAATGCGACATCATGGGCACCAGACACAGTAAATACAATAAAGTACAGCCAAGAAGCTTACGGGTACTGGCCACTTGCCAGATTCTGCTCCCCCAGACCACTGTCTCCCAAAAAGAAGTGTCATCTGGGACCTACCGGGCTGCACTGAATCGATCTGGTTGTGCCTTACACACACACACACACACACACACACACACACACACACAGGCATAATGATTGATTGCTTAGAATGGGCTCCTCTAGGATTACCTTTTTTTCTCTAAGTTAGTTTTCTCTTTAAATTTAACCTTCAGTTTTGAGTCACTTAGTTGGCTGCTGCATCAAATGATTCTTCGGCTTTATAGGGTCTCCCAGTGATGCCCGATGGGATCAGCACAGCCCCAGGTGCTAGTTGCTAATGCCTATAAAATACCACCCACCCCCAAAAAGGAGAATCATTTAACAGTTCTTTGGACTTCATCTTCAAAAGTAGCCAAAGAATTCAAGTGACACGTTATCCCAGGAAATCTTTTGCAATCAGTGAACTTACGGTATAACTAAGAACATTCAGAATACTACACACAGAGTTTAGTTGATCTTGGTATAGTGGTAGGACAGCAGTGATTATAAAATGAAAGTAACATGTACATGCTCTGTTGGGGGAGACTAAAGGGAAAGAGGTGTTCGGCCTAGAAAAACATTTCTCAGTGGATTTCCTATGAAGTC
Organism: Grampus griseus; assembly: GCF_964374135.1. Lineage (NCBI taxonomy): Eukaryota > Metazoa > Chordata > Mammalia > Artiodactyla > Delphinidae > Grampus > Grampus griseus. The sequence continues at coordinate 15,866,882 of NC_139011.1, forward strand.
AATGTGTCTTGGGTTTAACTTTGAAACAAACTTAAAAATTTAAAAACTGAAAAAAAAAAAATACAGCCAAGAAGCTAGTAAGATGCAATACTTGAAGTCTGGGATCATTAGATCATTCGTTCTTTCAATAAACATGTGTTGTGCACACGATTTGCTCCCTGCCTGGCTACCCACCCTCCCGTCTCAGGCCACACAGCAAGCTCTGCTGCACGCTCGCCCGGCCTCGGCGCCGTGGCTCGCCTCCCACTCATTCTTGCCTTGCAGTTTTTCAGATACTCTTGCTCCAGATGTCCTCTTGGCCAGCTCCTTCTCTTCACTCCAGGCTCAGCTCTTCAGAGGCACCTTCCCTGGCCACCCTACATGAAGGAGTCCCTTATACATCATCCCTCAAATTTTCTTTGTAGCGCTTAACATGGTCTAAAACTACCTTGTTCGTTTACTTCCTTGTTTATTATTTGTCTGCCCACTACAACTGAAGTTCCATGAGGGCAAGGATCTCATCTGTCTTATTTATCACTGTATCCTCCACTCTGAAAACAGTCCTTGCTTATAGCAGGTACTCAATACATTTTAGTTGAATCAATGAATGTACCAACTATAAAAATTTACAGAATATGGGAAATAAATGAGCAAGCTTAATACAGTAATATAAATTAATAAATACTTGAGAATTAGTGGGCTGGAACTCATAACAGTAATGGAAGGGTATGCTTTGCTCGAAACCAAAAGAGATGGAAAAGGAGGAAAAGCAATATTTACAAATATCCATGGAAACTGAGAAAGGGAGGTCAGAGGTAAACTGCTTGGGTAAGAAAAGGAGAGGAAGAGATGTGATTTCATCATGGAAGATGTTTTACACCTGCTAAGCCCTGTTATTCTCTATCCTAGCACTTTGCCACAACCTGTAATTAAATAATTTGCTTGCTTACATGTTTATCACCTGTCTTCCCCACTTTAATTTAGGCTCTTTAAGAGCAGGAACCATGGGTGGTATCCTCAGCCCCTGGCACAGAGCAGGCCCTCAACAATATATTGGGTGGCGCACAGAATGCAGAAGTGAATACTGTGGACCAAGTGTTTCCCTAGAGGACGAGGGGACAGTGTACAGGGGAGAGAATTCTGTGCAAACAGCTAATGATTAATCCATTTAACAAACATGGAGTGAGGGCCTGCTGGGTGCCAGACACTGCTCGGTGCTACACACAGAGAGAATGACGCAGTCCCTGCGTAGAACGAGCTCACAGTCTCCTGCAGGTGATGGACAAGTGAGCAAGGGCCAAAAAGCGAGCTTGGACAAGAGCTATCCGGGATGAGAAGCGCCCTGTTAGAGGAAAGCACGTGGCACTATGTGAACCCAGATAGGGGCCATGTAGCCCAGACTAGGGGATCAGGAAAGGCTTCCAGGGAGTCAGCCAGATGGAGGGCACTGGGAGGGACTTTCCTGACAAAGGAAATGGTGAGCCAAAACCTGGTAAGCAGGGAAGGTTGCAGGATGAGGGAAAGACTCAGGGAGAAGAATCTGGGAGGCGGAATCTGGGTAGGACCAGCCTGGGTGTAGAGCAATGATTCAGTTAAAGGGATGGGGAAGAGGCGGGCGGGGATAAATTTTCAGGGGTGATGCACGTGTTCATCACCTTGACTTTGGGAAAGGTTTCACAGGTGTATACTTATATAAACTCCTCACTTTCAATGTGTGAAGTTTACTGTTCCTCAATTATACCTCAATAAAGTTGTAAAAACTAAAACACTAAAATAATAATAATGAAACAGTATTGGTTAGGTTGGCAACAGGTTGTAGATGTAGGCTTTGATTGCCTAGCTAAGGGGTGCGTAGTTAGAAAGGTGTCAGGCTTTTTCAAAGCACCTCCAACATCTCCTTTGGGCCAGGGAGGAAAGTGCTAACCTCAGACACCCATCCTTGAGGGCTGGATAAGAACTTCCTCAGGCTCCCTCTTGCCTCACAGAAGGTCTGTATTTCTGGGCAATTCCAGAAGTGCTCTGAAGACAACCAGTCTTCCCACCTTTGATTAAAGATGATATTTTGGTGTTCTGCAGGGGAGTGCCTTTGAGAGGCAGAGGTGGAAATTGAGAGGGGCCCGATACTGGGAGGGGCGTGAAGGACTGCAATTGCTAAGTACAGTGAGAACAGTTCTGTCCCTGGAAGCACCCCTAAGAGTGATGTGCTCAGGGCCTCCCAGCCAAGGCCAAGGCAAAGATCCCGGTGGTTGTAAATCCTGTAGACTACGCATCTATGTCTATTTGGCTTCCCTGTCACCTCCCAGCCCCACAGCCTCTTCTGAGCAACCAGCAAAGCACCAGAGCCTTCAGCTCTTTGAATGGAAATAATAACGTCTAATTCAGAGAGAGAGAGACAGAGATTGTGAGGATTAATTAAAATAAAGCTAATAGGTTGCCCATAGCACAACCTAGTTCGTCACAGATGCTCAGTAAATGTTCTCCCCTCCCCCACTCATAGAGAGGACATGAACATGTGACTTACAACTGAGAAATGCTCCTGTCTTCTCCTTCTGCCATTTCTATCCATGCAACAGGCATTGATTGAGCTGCTCTGGGCCAAGCCCTGTCTGGGGGCTGAGTTTACAAGAGTGAAAAAGACACAGTCTCCAATCTCCAACAGTCCACGGTGTGATTAATGCCACAGTGGATAGAAGCATGGGGAAATTACAGGAAAGAGGAAGGCGGGCTGCCTCGAGGAGGTGATAGCTACCTTGCCTGGGGAAACTCAATCACACCCTTCTATCTAAATTCAGATTTTTATAGATACAAATCTATAGAAATCAACTTTTATCACTTTTATCACCATCCATACCATTTTAGATGCTTAACAGAATTTCCATCTACTCCCTAACACCTGGCATTTCCTAGGTATGTAAGATATATTTAACAGTTACAGAGTGCTCTCCTCTTTTAAAAAAGTATTCCAGGGCCTATCAATTGAGGTGGTGGTTTACAAGCTGGGGTCCCAGACCCCGGGTCCTCAACAGTGATAGGGGTCTTTGAGCTGTTTTCATTATTGCCAAAGACTCAACATCAATCACGTTTAACCTTTCCTCAGGCTTCCCAGGGTCCTTTGGCAGTTACTTCTTCACTTTCATAGAATCCTAACACACAGCGAGGCAATGCTGATAGGCTCAGGCTGGGCAGAGGCTTGGATTGGCTGTTATACAGGATTTGGATTCAATTATTTTTGTAAAGGAAAATGAAGCAAGCATTGGTTAATAAATGCAGTTTTATTGCATACACAAATCCTCCACTACTCTGGGGGAAAATAACTAAAAGGGTTCTTAGTGGTAAAAAAGCTGGAAACCCCTTAGCTCAGGAAGCCTGAGTTCAAAGGGCAAAGAACTCTCTTTTACCCGTAAACTGCCCTTCCGTGACTTCCTGACCATTTCAGCAAAATATCTACCTCAGTTAGTTGTTGGGCCAGGAGGAGGTCAGAACTGGGGGCACCTCAGAACAAGAGAGGGTGGAAGTTCCAAAACCAAGGAGCCTTCAAAAAGAGAAGGCTGGAAAAAATCTCCCTGCCTGCCTTTGCTTTTCTCTTTGCACTTGGAACAGGAATTTTGAATGAACATGTATTACTCACTCGCTGACAGGCACCTTACATGCATTATTTTAATCAATGCCCACTTCACGGATCAGGTCACACAGTGGGCGAATAACTGAACCAGGACCACGAATCCAGACAAATCTGGTGCTTGAGGCCCTTTGACACTATGCTGTATTGCCTTTTGGTAGGACAAGGGCATATTAGAATTAGGGCAAATAGGTTTACCTTCTTCAGACGTCATTGCTTCTCGGTGACAATATTATGGATACCTTTTTTCCTTCACTTTTCTATAAGTTCTAAATTTTTCCTAAGAACTTTTTCTTAATGGCTTTTCTATGGATGGATTCATCACTAGTTAATGTCTGGAGGCTGTTCTGGTGGAGCTTTCCACCAAGGATATATGAGCTGCTTCTAGATTTGGGGAGTCATCAGCAGAGAGATGGATTCTGAAAAATCAGGGAGTGAATTAGGTTCCCCTAGGGTGAATGTGTGGAGTAGAAATTTGGGTTGAGGAAAGAATCTTGGAAGACAGTTGGTGGAAGAGGAGCTGGTGAGAGTGAGGAGAAACAGGAGGAAAACCAGAGAAAACCTCCATGTCTATTACCTTCTGTGTAATATGGCACAGTAATACTGTGCTGTGGAATACTGGCCGGTATTTTGTCAACAATCTCTACCTTCTTGTCTCAAGGAACACCTTGAAGGTATAAGAATCCTAGTAAATGTTGGTGTTAGAATTCTGGGATTTAGTGTTTTTCTAGGCAGAATTAATGCTCCCTGATGGAGTCCCCAGAGTAAATCTCCATGTCCTCTGTTTTACAAGTGCGTGAATTACTGTACCCTGGTCTTTATTATTGGTGTGTCTCTTCTATGGAGACACGGGGGTATTACTGACTCAATTCTTTTTTTCCCAGCTCTTTGCCATGTAATAATTGATCCTGAGCAAGATACGTAACCTCTCTAAGCCCCAGTTTTTAATGAGAATCATCGTGCCGTTCAGAGGTTGTTAGGAAAGGATACAGTAAAATGGAAGAAAAAAAAAAAGTGCTTAACACAGTGCTAGGAGTATGGTCAATAGTGAAAAACTGGTACCTACCAGGTTTGAACATATACCCTGAGGCTAGTGCTTTCTGATGCGTGCACGTAAGGATCGCTCTGTCCATCTCCAGAAACAGAGAAGTCAAGTTCTGTCCTCGCGTCGTGAACCGGATAAAATCTCAGCTCAACGACTCCCAACTTGCCGTGGGCCAAGTCCCGGTCTGGCTCCCGCCCAAAGACTACAAGTCCCAGCATGCCGCTCGCTGGGCCTCGACGGCCCCGCCCCTTCCGCGTTGGCCCGCACGTGGGCGCCGCTCTAGGCACCGCCTCCTCTCGATGCTCCTGTCCTGGGCGCGCGATGGAAACCGGCTGCTGGTTGCTTGGCGGCGAGTTCGAGGACTCGGTGTTCGAGGAGAGGCGGGAGAGGCGGCCTGCACCGCTTGCGTCCTACCGCGCCAAGCTCTGCGAGCCGCAGGTGAGAAAGCGGGGCCTCTCGGCCTCATCCCAGCCCCCGGGCCTCGCGCTCCCGGGTCCCGGCCCGACAGCGCTTCAGACGCCCCAAGGCCGCGTGGCCTACGCCCGAACCCAAACCCTCCCGGCACGAGTCCTGCGTCCACGCGGACTCCCTGGTGTCCCTTCCCCTACTCGAGCCGCAGCCGGCTGGGCCCGGCCCCCTCTGCCCCCGAGGGAATCCCCGCGCCGTCGGCCATCAACTCGCACCTGGCGTCCGGCCTGCCTCCCGGAGGCTCGCTGGCCTCACGCCCCTGCTCTAAAATCTGTAGTTGCTCCCGTGGAACTTCACTGCTTCTGCTGCCGGGCAGTCAGGGCCCCCAGAAATCCAGCCCCCGCCCACTTTTCAGACCTCAGTGTTGTCTGCTCCCTGAACCGTGACGCCCGACCCACGGGCCTGCCCTTGTTCACTGAGTTCCCCCTGCCCATGTTAACCCCGTTCAGATGGTCACAATCGTTCAATTATAGACATTTCTCAAGGCGCACCTTAAATGCCACCTCCTCCAAGAAGTCTTTTCTGATTCCCCCTTCCAACCACATATTTTTGTTTTGACTCCTTTTCCCTCTTTTACCTATTAAAGCACTTGTCAGTATCTCATCAAACTCTTAGACCCAGAATGCTTAATGATCACAGGAGCGTGCGTGCTTAACTTTATGTCCTCCACAGTGCCTGGCAGTTTTTGTTCATAGTGGGAACTCCGTGAATATTTTGAATAAGTAGACTATTAACCTGGTATTCTTTTATGTGTGTAAATCTCATCTCACCAATAATAATTCCTTTTTATCAGGTAGTGTTCCAGGCACTGGGCAGGGTTCCTTGACACGTATTGTCTCATTTTTCCTTAAAACCCTTGTACTTGCAGATGTCAGGCACTCAGAAATTACTGAATTTTATGCTTGCTTTATTTCACTTACATTTTCTCCTTGCCACATGCAGTCTTTCAGAGTGACCTTTAGTACTTGATCGTGTAGACTAAAAGCGGGGAATGGGCTTTCAAAGTCATGGGGTACCGCATTAAAAAGCCACGGGTGTGAGATAGGACCCTTGCGTTCCAGCGTTGGCTTTACCGGTTGCCTTTCAAAGTGTCAGTTCCTTATTTGTCATTTGAGAAAAAATAATGTTTGCTGGCTCACAGGTTTATTGTGAGAGTGGAATGAGATAATACTTCGCCGGGTGTGGTATGCTGTATACTTATAAAGTAAAATCCCCAGATCACTTGTCATTAGAATTTACTTGGTAAATGGTAACTGCTCATAAATTCAGGCCCCATTCAAGTCCTCTTGGTTTCCCCAAGTGTAAAACCAGGAGTTTGGGTTAGAAGATCTGTGTTCCCTGCCTGTTTGGTGTGGGACCAGGTGTTTTGCCTTACCAGCACTTCCCTTCTTAGTCTCACCCTTGTTCACAGCTTTTCCCTCCTACTCTTATCAGAATGGGGTATTTAAAGCCATCCCCATCTGCGCTCTTGCGTTTGAAAGCCAATTTTGCTTGATCATTTCCCGGTAGGATGATGAACATTGGATGGAGGTTTGCAGTTATTCAGTTATTGTTCAAGAAGTTGGGATTGGCTGATAATCTAATAGAGTATGTGACTGGAGAGCAATAAAGTGCAAAGGAAAATAATGGGTTCAGTATATAGGCTGTTGTTGGGTTACACAGTACTTCAGGGAGAACAGAAAAACAGTGGTTGCTAGCTTTCTCCACAATGATGAATCAGGCTAAGGAGGGAAACGATTACTAATTAACGATATTACTAATTAACAGGGGGGCAATGATACCCAAGCAACTCTTTTAGAAATAGAACCAAGAAATTTTGATGTGATGGTGGAACCATCACAAATGCAGTTACGTTTGAATTAATAATAGTGTGTAACTGACTTCATTCAGCCTCAGTGTGTTTTACTCTGAGTAAAAGGGAGGATGGGGGACTTCCCTGAGGTCACAGTGGTTGAGAATCTGCCTGCCAATGCAGGGGACACGGGTTCAATCCCTCATCTGGGAAGATCCCACATGCTGCAGAGCAACTAAGCCCGTGTGCCACAGCTACTGAACCTGCGCTTTAGAGCCCGTGAGCCACAACTACTGAAGCCCGCGCGCCTAGAGCCTGTGCTCTGCAACGAAGAGTAGCCCCTGCTCGCTGCAACTAGAGAAAGCCCATGCACAGCAACAAAGACCCAATGCAGCCAGAAATAAAAACATTTTTTTAAAAAGGTGGGAGGGGGGGAGGATGAGATACTTTGGAGCTGGAAAACTGGCACACAGTGCTTCTCGTCATTCGTGTTTTCTCATCTTAATGTTCTTTATGCAATAATCAAAAAAGATCTATCCATAGGGTTTAAATCAGTAGAAAAGTGAATAAAATATTCCAGATGGGCATTTCCTGAGACTTTTCTCCTATAGCACTTTGGCATTTGATTGCACGGAAGCCACCTTTCAGCCTTCATCTCTATTTCCTCTTTGCGTCGATTCTACTTTTGACTTTTACACTTTCATAGTAGCACTATAATGACAGTTCTTCTTTTCTGTGTCCTCTCCGTAAAGAGTTGTCAATCCCTATTCCATCCACCCTAAAAATTTCTCTGCAGGAAAACATCTCAGTCTAAAGAACCATCGTGAACTGTGCTAGTTCAATGTAGGTTCCCAAGCATCACAACCCCAAATTGGAAATGCTGTAGATAAAACCATATACTTTTGTGTTTTAGTTAAGAGGTATTGTATTATTGGTATATTTACTACTTGTGATAATTTTCATAAAAACTGGGCCACCGTTAGAATTGTCATTCTTCTTTGTCAGGTGTTTTCCTGAGTCTTATCCTGAAGAATTATGTCTTTTTTGAGGTTTAATCAATTATAAATGGGAAATTGCTTCTGAGTAGGGGGTGGAAAAGTGTAGTTTCATTCTCTATAATATGCTGTTTTCACAATTTCTAGTGGTTTTATGAAGAAACGGGGAGCAATGATGATGTTGAAGCTCTGACTATCCAGAAATTCAAAGGGGACCTGGCCTACAGACGGCAGGAGTATCAGGTAGAATTTAACATATAGAAGACTGCACTACTTGAAATGGGCTTTTGTTCTGTCCATTACAGTATATTTAAATAACAGTATACTGAGTTATGAGTGTGTTGTTTGTGAAGATGAATTTAATCTTTTGTGATATGTGTTTGTAATCTTAGAATCCCAAGTTTCTAGCTCTGTATAATTTGTTTTGTTTCCTGTAACTCCAGTATAGAGAGCTTGTTGGGATCCTTGTAGGTCTGTTTCCCCAGGTTCTGTATCTCCTAATTATGTGGGAACCTCTAGCACAGATACCTCATGGGGCCACAGGAACAAAGCACCCGAAAATGTGTAAGAAAAGGAAAGAACTAACAACTAGATTAGTTGTCAGCTTGCTTTATTTAGAGGCTTCGTGTCATCTTCACAAGAGTCCTGTTGTTATTTTGCTGAGGTGAAAAGGTTATACAGCAAGTTAGTGGCAAACCCAGGATTCACATTCTGGTCTTTTGGGCTCCAGAATGCTTTATTTATAGTCTCCAGCCATTTTTTCTCTACCTTTCAGAAAAAGAGTACTGACTAAAATGCTCAAGTCTTCCTTTAGTTCATTGTAGGCTCAGTTATAACATTACCTTCTGCCTAGGAAACACGTCACCCCCATGACTGAATTCTTTTTCTACTGTGTTTTCTGCCTTTCTTTTCATCCCTTCCCTTCATTTTCCTTTATTTAACAAATATTTGCCAGAAAGCACTGCAGGAGTATTCCAGTATCTCAGAAAAACTGCCATCTACGAATTTTGCCATGAAAAGGGATGTCCAGGAAGGCCAGGCTCGGTGTCTCGTTCACCTGGGGAGGCACGAGGAAGCCCTGGAGATTGCTACAAACTTGGTGAGTGGTTTCTGTGCGTATTTCCATTTGCTTCCCTAGGATGGCTGAATGGTTTATTTTGTAAAAAACAAAACAAAACAAAAGACAACTTGTTGCAGCTAAATCTGTGTGTTTGGATAAGCAGAAGAAAATTGTCAGTGGTGGAAGAACTTTATTATGATGAACAGTTTGGAGGTCTAGACATAATCATTTGCTTGTAATATTTTTTCCTGTGTTATGCTCAGAATTTTTCGTTGCCTGAAAATCTCACTTGCAAAGGTTTTTTTTTTTTTTTTTTGGCTGTGTCGGGTCTTAGTTGCGGCATGCAGGATCTTTCATTGAGGTGTGCGGACTTCTCTTTAGTTGTGGTGTGCAGTTTTTTTCTCTTTCTAGTTGTATCACACAGGCTTCAGAGCATATGGGCTCTAGTTGAGGAGCGCGGGCTCAGTAGTTGCGGTGTGCGGGCTTAGTTGCCCCGCGGCATGTGGGATCCTGGTTCCCCGACCAGGGATCGAACCCACATTCCCTGCACTGGAAGGCAGACTTTTTAGCACTGGACCACCGTGGAAGTCTCACTTGCAAAGGTTTTTACTCTTGTTAGGAGTAAATACTCAGAGTGGAAGGATTATGTGATGTGTTTTCTTCTTTAGGTGTTTTGTTGTTGTTTAGATTTTTATTTTCCAAAATTTCTACAATGAATATATATTACTTTTATAAACAGGAAAAAAGTTTCCCAAAAAATGACTAAATATCATACTAGGCCAAGCTTAATCCTTTTTATTCTTAAATGGAGTCTGCAGAATTTTTTTTAAGGAATTTAATAAAAGCAGGGTTTTTTGCAATTCTATATCCTGCTTGTTTTTGTTTTCAGATTAAAGCACCTACAGTTTTTAGTGTAAATTTTATATGGGGACAAGTCTAAGTCGACCAGTCCTAGTTTATAGATGACCAGTTTTCTTCCTCAGAGGGACTTCATGAGGCACTGAGGCTCTGATCTTGAATCCTGTGGATCTCGTTGACCAGAGGTCAGCCTGAAGTACGCAGCCAATTGAGTTGTCCTCCTCCGTTTCATTAACTAAGAGAAATCCCACAATTTGCTTGCCGGGGTTCATTGCATAGGACCTCAGCCTCTTGCAGTGAGAGGAACCCTTGGTGGTAATTGTCTTCGGAACATGGAAAACAGCTGTGTTTTGTTCACTCTTTTTCTCCCCTCTACTAATTGTGGGTTAATTCTTAAGCTGGAAGATAAGATTACCCTGTTAAGGAAGCACATGGCGTGAACACAGTGAACTTGGCGGGGTTTAATGGTGTTCAGTCTCCCTGGTCTGAAAATTAACAGCAACTTCGGTTCTTTCAGTTGCTTTTTCTAGACATCAGTCACCCATCCTTCCTCACTGTTCTGCTCTCCCATCGCCTCTCTCTTCCTCACATCATCTGCATATCACTGTTGTGCTTTGTCTCCCCCCCAGACCACCGAAAGCAGTGACAGGTGGATTAGTGTCAGGGGCTGGACTGGCTCTCTGGTTCCTTCTAGCTTAGTGAGTCTCTGCTGTTGTGGCTCAGAGAAGGATTTGTTGCCAGCAGATGCCATCCAGAGCTTGGGATAGTTACCAGGCAGGAGGAAGGACCAGTCAGAACACCTTCAGCTCCTCTGTCAGGACTTTGAGAACTGGTCCTTGGGCTGCTGGGCATCCTGGTGGGCAGGAGTGTTGGGGAAGAAATGGCAGCATAGGCTAATAGGTCTCACCCCTTTCTTTGGGTCTCTTCACATGATCTCAGTGGAGCCTGCCCATTTGCATGGTTTTCTCATTTCCTGATGCCCTGTGTTTTGTTTTCTTTTTCCCTACTTGTAGGCCCTCTTCTTGTTACTCGCTCCGGCCCGTTTCTGGGTTTTGTCCCAGTGGTTATTGCCCCCTCGTGCTCTGGAGTGGGCAGGTCATGACCCAGCATTGAACAAAACACAGTGAGTCTTGGAGTGCCCAGCAGGATATGAACATTTTATGCTCACAACTTCTACTGAAGTTTATTCACCTCTCTTCTTAATCATTTTTGGATAAAATTTGTAATGGAACTTATTTCTTTCTTTTTCTTTTATTTTGGCTGCCAGTGCAGCAAAAAATTTGTTCTTCGTTGCTGTGTGCAGGCTTTCCCTAGCTGCGGCGAGCAGGGGCTACTCTTTGTTGCAGTGCACGGGCTGCTTACTGCAGTGGCTTCTCTTGTTGCAGAGCACGGGCTGTAGGCTCGCGGGCTTCAGTAGTTGTGGCACACGGGCTTAGTTGCTCCACATGTGGGATCTTCCCTGCCAGGGCTCGAACCCATGTCCCCTGCATTGGCAGGTGGGTTCTTAACCACTGCGCCACCAGGGAAGCCCTGGAACTTATTTCTTAAACAAATAGTTTAAACATCTTATAGCGGCTGATAGGCTCATGTGATAAACTGTGTTAAGGAAACTGCTTTTTGACAGTTACTGACTTTTTTTTCCATTTATCACTTCACAAACATTTATTTCAGTCTTACCATGTGTGCAGTTCTGGGTTCGGTGCTAAGGAGACAGAAAACCATGTCCATACTCTGCCCATACATTGCTGACCTAGTGTCTAGTGGGAGAATCCTAAGCCAGCTAACACGCGTCAGCTCTTCTGAAGTACCTTTATTCTGTGACTTCTAGTGGGACCGATCGTAGCTCTGCTACTTACTAGCTGTGTGACGTCAGGCAGCTTATCTGACTTCTCTCTTAGGACTCAGTTGCCTCAACTATAAAATGGGGATAGTGGTAGAGTCTATTTTAAAGGATTGTCTTGAGGATTAAATGAGTAAAGCACTTAGAGTAGTGTCTGGCATATGGTAAGCGCTCTGTAAATGTTAACTCTCGTCGTCATCATTGCATTATAGAAGGAGTTGCAGTACTGTGCACACAAACTCGTTTAAATGGAATGTAGTTTCCAGAGAGTTCTTTACTAGCTAGGCCATCAAAACCATGGTCTGCGTGCTCCACCCTACCCCACCACATACTTGCTTCCGCAATCTGAAAATGTTTGTAAACAGTAGAGAGCACTATAGACTGTAGAGGAAAGGTGGCGTTTGCTGTAGGTAGTTTATTCGCGTTGCTTTCACTATTATAAATAAAAAACATAAAGATGTATTACTCAACAGTTATTAGACATCTGTTATGTCTGAGGTGCTGTGCTCTACTAGGAATTCAGCATTGAACAAAAACTTCTGGAACTTAATGGTCTCTGGGGAAGGACAGAATACTGAACAATAGTAATAATAAAACCAGATCAGATCTGTCATCGGGAAGGTATAGTATGACTGAATAGGTTACATGAGGCTTTATTTCCTGTCTTTTCACTCAATATATGAATACTTAGAATCCTCCTCAAGCTTTCACTCACTGGTCAGCCAGTTTCTTCCAGCTGCATGCTGGGTAGGTTTTTTTTTGGTTTTTTTTTTTTGCGGTACGTGGACCTCTCACTGTTGTGGCCTCTCCCGTTGCGGAGCACAGGCTCCGGACGCGCAGGCTCAGCGGCTATGGCTCACGGGCCTAGCCACTGCGCGGCATGTGGGATCTTCCCGGACCGGGGCATGAACCCGTGTCCCCTGCATCGGCAGGTGGACTCTCAACCACTGCGCCACCAGGGAAGCCCCATGCTGGGTAGTTTTACTCATATTTCTTGCTCAGTTCTATGCAGGGGCTTGATCTGAATACTAGTAGGCCAGGTTTTCCTTAGACTTAAAATGAACTGAATCTCTACAGACTTTAACTTAGAAAAAGGAGGCTTGTTTCCCTAACCCACAGGGCTTTTGCCATTTGGCAAGTTAGGCAAGAGGTGATGGCTCTGATTAAGGAGACTTGAAAAGGATTTTCTGATCAGAAGGAAACCAAGCAATCCCCTCCAGCCAGAAATAATTGGCCCTGCTAATAGTTACCAGAGAGGGCATTTGGATTCAGTTATGCATCACGAAACACTGAGAGCTGCAGGGCCATCCTGTTTAGGATATCTAGGCCAAGTAAAATTTGGAAATAGAGTCCATTTGAATCCTCAAGGAAATTACGATTTGGATTTTTAGAAAGCCTGGAATATTAAAATGGAACCATTAGCACAGGGTATAAAAAAGTTGGCTTGGGTCTTTCAGATATCTGGCTGAAGACAATAAAGATTATAATACAAATGGAAAATAAACCGACACAGAGGTTTTTGGTGCTGAACTTTGCCAGGCCACTATCACCTGGATTATGTGACTGTTGTGACATTAGGGTGTTTGGGAATGACTGGTGATTATTTTGTTAGGTTAGTTTATATTTCTCTAGGTTTATGGTTTTGAACTGAGATCTATTGAAAAATATTTAGTTCACCCTACTTGTGTGGCTACTTGTCATTTATAACATGTACAACTTGGATTTTTAGGCATCTTCATTTTTATATGGGAAACATTCCATAGTTTAAACTTCCTAATCTTTTTTTTTTCTCCTTAGGAAAATAAGGCAACTAACACAGACCATTTAACCACTGTGCTCTACCTCCAGTTTGCTATTTGTTCAAGTTTGCAGAACTTGGAGAAAACAATTTTCTGCCTACAGAAACTGATTTCTTTGCATCCCTTTAATCCTTGGAACTGGGGCAGATTGGGAGAGGCTTACCTGAATCTGGAGCCAGTGCTTGCAGCATTGCTTGCGTCATCTCAGAAACAGAACAGTTTCACCTCGAGTGACAAGGCTATCAAATCCTCTTGTCCCCACTCAGGAAAAGACTGTCTTTTGTGTTTCCCTGAAATGTTGCCCGAGAGCTCTGCGTTATCTGTGGAAACGAGCAGTGGTAATAACCAGAAGAATGAGAAAGCTTTAAAAAATATTCAAAACTGTATGGCAGAAGAGAGAGCAGCAGTGTTGCTAGAAACTCAGATGAAAGCCTGTGCCTCTTTTATACGAACCAGGTAAGCTAAGAGTGAATTAAACACACATGGTGCTAACCTCAGAGTAAAGGTTTTATTTTTCTAATTTTAAGCTTCTAAAAATTCTAGGCCACACACTTAGTATATGTTTTTAAGATTTTTCCCATGGTCTAGATAGAATCCTTTGAATGCATCCTTTTAGCATGTAAGATTTAAAAACAAAACTATGTTTGCTCAAAAATACAACTTGTATCATCACTCAAGATAAAAGGTTAAAATTGGCAGCCATTAAAATTAGGAAAGAAAATTAAATGTATAAAACATTGACAAAGGGGGAAGCGATACATACATATATATTTTTTTAACATCTTTATTGGAGTATAATTGCTTTACAATGGTGTGTTAGTTTCTGCTTTATAACAAAGTGAATCAGCTATACATATACATATGTCTCCATATCTCTTCCCTCTTGCATCTCCCTCCCTCCCACCCTCCCTATCCCACCCCTCTAGGTGGTCACAAAGCACCGACCTGATCTCCCTGTGCTATGCGGCTGCTTCCCACTAGCTATCTATTTTACATTTGGTAGTGTATATATGTCCGCGCCACTCTCTCACTTTGTCCCAGCTTACCCTTCCCCCTCCCCATGTCCTCAAGTCCATTCTCTGGTAGGTCTGTGTCTTTATTCCCGTCTTGCCCCTAGGTTCTTCATGACCTTTTTTTTTTTTTTTTTAGATTCCATATATATGTGTTAGCATATGGTATTTGTTTTTCTCTTTCTGACTTACTTCACTCTGTATGATAGACTCTAGGTCCATCCACCTCACTACAAATAACTCAATTTTGTTTCTTTTTATGGCTGAGTAATATTCCATTGTATATATGTGCCACATCTTCTTTATCCATTCATCTGTTGATGGACACTTAGGTTGCTTCCATGTCCTGGCTATTGTAAATAGAGCTGCAATGAACATTTTGGTACATGACTCTTTTTGAATTATGGTTTTCTCAGGGTATATGCCCAGTAGTGGAATTGCTGGGTCGTATGGTAGTTCTATTTGTAGTTTTTTAAGGAACGTCCATACTGTTCTCCATAGTGGCTGTATCAATTTACATTCCCACCAACAGTGCAAGAGTGTTCCCTTTTCTCCACACCCTCTCCAGCATTTATTATTTTTAGACTTTTTGATGATGACCATTCTGACCAGTGTGAGATGATATCATTGTAGTTTTGATTTGCATTTCTCTAATGATTAATGATGTTGAGCATTCTTTCATGTGTTTGTTGGCAATCTGTATATCTTCTTTGGAGAAATGTCTATTTAGGTCTTCTGCCCATTTTCAGATTGGGTTGTATGTTTTTTTGATATTGAGCTGCTGTAAATTTTGGAGATTAATCCTTTGTCAGTTGCTTCATTTGCAAATATTTTCTCCCATTCTGAGGGTTGTCTTTTCGTCTTGTTTATGGTTTCCTTTGCTGTGCAAAAGCTTTAAAGTTTCATTAGGTCCCATTTGTTTATTTTTGTTTTCATTTCCATTTCTCTAGGAGGTGAGTCAAAAAGGATCTTGCTGTGATTTATGTCATAGAGTGTTCTGCCTATGTTTTCCTCTAAGAGTTTGATAGTGTTTGGCCTTACATTTAGGTCTTTAACCCATTTTGAGTTTATTTTTGTGTATGGTGTTAGGGAGTGTTCTAATTTCATTCTTTTACATGTAGCTGTCCAGTTTTCCCAGCACTGCTTATTGAAGAGGCTGTCTTTTCTCCACTGTATATTGTTGCCTCCTTTATCAAAGATAAGGTAACCATATGTGCGTGGGTTTATCTCTGGGCTTTCTGTCCTGTTCCATTGATCTGTATTTCTGTTTTTGTGCCAGTACCATACTGTCTTGATTACTGTAGCTTTGTAGTATAGTCTGAAGTCAGGGAGCCTGATTCCTCCAGCTCCGTTTTTCTTCCTCAAGATTGCTGTGGCGGGCTTCCCTGTGGCGCAGTGGTTGAGAGTCCACCTGCCGATGCAGGGGACACGGGTTCGTGCTCCGGTCCGGGAAGATCCCACATGCCGCGGAGCGGCTGGGCCCGTGAGCCATGGTCGCTCAGCCTGCCTGTCCGGAGCCTGTGCTCCGCAACAGGAGAGGCCACAACAGTGAGAAGCTCGCGAACCGCAAAAAAAAAAAAAAAAAAAAGATTGCTGTGGCTATTCGGGGTCTTTTGTGTTTCCATACAAATTGTGAAATTTTTTGTTCTAGTTCTGTGAAAAATGCCAGTGGTAGTTTGATAGGGATTGCATTGAATCTGTAGATTGCTTTGGGTAGTATAGTCATTTTCACAATGTTGATTCTTCCAATCCAAGAACATGGTATATCTCTCCATTTGTATCATCTTTAATTTCTTTCATCAGTGTCTTATAATTTTCTTCATATAGGTCTTTTGTCTCCTTAGGTAGGTTTATTCCTAGATATTTTATTCTTTTTGTTGCAGTGGTAAATGAGAGTGTTTTCTTAATTTCACTTTCAGATTTTTCATCATTAGTGTATAGGAATGCCAGAGATTTCTGTGCATTAATTTTGTATCCTGCTACTTTACCAAATTCATTGATTAGCTCTAGTAGTTTTCTGGTAGCATCTTTAGGATGCTAAAGATCCTAGTATCTCTATGTATACTATCACGTCATCTGCAAACAGTGACAGCTTTACTTCTTCTTTTCCAATTTGGATTCCTTTTATTTCTTTTTCTTCTCTGAGTGCTGTGGCTAAAACTTCCAAAACTATGTTGAATAATAGTGGTGAGAGTGGGCAACCTTGTCTTGTTCCTGATCTTAGTGGAAATGGTTGCAGTTTTTCACCATTGAAGACGATGTTGGCTATGGGTTTGTCATATATGGCCTTTATTATGTTGAGGAAAGTTCCCTCTGTGCCTACTTTCTGGAGGGTTTTTATCATAAATGGGTGTTGAATTTTGTCGAAAGCTTTCTCTGCATCTGTTGAGATGATCATATGGTTTTTCTCCTTCAGTTTGTTAATATGGTGTATCATGTTGATTGATTTGCGTATATTGAAGAATCCTTGCATTCCTGGAGTAAACCCCACTTGATCATGGTGTATGATCCGTTTAATGTGCTGTTGGATTCTGTTTGCTAGTATTTTGTTGAGGATTTTTGCATCTATGTTCATCAGTGATACCGGCCTGTAATTTTCTTTCTTTGTGACATCTTTGTCTGGTTTTGGTATCAGGGTGATGGTGGCCTCGTAGAATGAGTTTGGGAGTGTTCCTCCCTCTGCTATATTTTGGAAGAGTTTGGGAAGGATAGGTGTTAGCTCTTCTCTAAATATTTGACAGAATTGCCCTGTGAAGCCATCTGGTCCTGGGCTTTTGTTTGTTGGAAGATTTTTAATCACAGTTTCAATTTCATTGCTTGTGATTGGTCTGTTCATATTTTCTATTTCTTCCTGGTTCAGTCTCAAAACGTTGTGCATTTCTAAGAATTTGTCCATTTCTTCCAGGTTTTCCATTTTATTGGCATATAGTTGCTTGTAGTAATCTCTCATGATCCTTTGTATTTCTGCAATGTCAGTTGTTACTTCTCCTTTTTCATTTCTAATTCTATTGATTTGAGTCTTATCCCTTTTTTTCTTGATGAGTCTACCTAATGGTTTATCAATTTTGTTTATCTTCTCAAAGAACCAGCTTTTAGTTTTATTGATCTTTGTTATCGTTTCCTTCGTTCCTTTTTCATTTATTTCTGATCTGATCTTTATGATTTCTTTCCTTCTGCTAACTTTGGGGTTTTTCTGTTCTTCTTTCTCTAATTGCTTTAGGTGTAAGGTTAGGTTGTTTATTTGAGATGTTTCTTGTTTCTTGAGGTAGGATTGTATTGCTATAAACTTCCCTCTTAGAACTGCTTTTGCTGCATACTATAGGTTTTGGGTTGTCGTGTTTTCATTGTCATTTGTTTCTAGGTAATTTTTGACTTCCTCTTTGATTTCTTCAGTGATCTCTTGGTTATTTAGTAGTGTATTGTTTAGCCTCCATGTGTTTGTATTTTTTACAGATTTTTTCCTGTAATTGATATTTAGTCTTACAACGTTGTGGTTGGAAAAGATACTTGAGACAATTTCGATTTTCTTACATTTACCAAGGCTTGATTTGTGACCCAGGATATGATCTATCCTGGAGAATGTTCCATGAGCACTTGAGAAGAATGTGTATTCTGTTTTTGGATGGAATGTTCTATAAATATCAGTTAAGTCCATCTTGTTTAATGTATCATTTAAAGTTTGTGTTTCCTTATTTATTTTCATTTTGGATGATCTGTCCATGGGTGAAAGTGCGGTGTTAAAGTCCCCTACTATGATTGTGTTACTGGCGATATCCCCTTTTATGGCTGTTAGTATTTGCCTTATGTATTGAGGTGCTCCTGTGTTGGGTGCATAAATATTTACAATTGTTATATCTTCTTCTTGGATCGATCCCTTGATCATTATGTAGTGTCCTTCTTTGTCTTTTGTAATAGTCTTTGTTTTAAAGTCTATTTTGTCTGATATGAGAATTGCTAGTCCAGCTTTCTTTTGATTTCCATTTGCATGGAATATCTTTTTCCATCCCCTCACTTTCAGTCTGTATGTGTCCCTAGGTTTGAAGTGGGTCTCTTGTAGACAGCATATATACGGGTCTCATTTTTGTGTCCATTCAGCTAGTCTATGTCTTTTGGTTGGAGCATTTAATCCATTTACATTTAAGGTAATTATTGATATGTATGATCCTGTCACCATTTTCTTAATTGTTTTGGGTTTGTTATTGTAGGTCTTTTCTTTCTCTTGTGTTTCCTGCCTAGAGAAGTTCCTTTAGCGTTTGTTGTAAAGCTGGTTTGGTGGTGCTGAATTCTCTTAGCTTTTGCTTGTCTGTAAAGGTTTTAATTTCTCTGTCAAGTCTGAATGAGATCCTTGCTGGGTAGAGTAATCTTGGTTGTAGGTTTTTCTCCTTCATCACTTTAAATATGTCCTGCCTGTCCCTTCTGGCTTGCAGAGTTTCTGCTGAAAGATCAGCTGTTAACCTTATGGGGATTCCCTTGTGTGTTATTTGTTGTTTTTCCGTTGCTGCCTTTAATATGTTTTCTTTGTATTTAATTTTTGTTAGTTTGATTAATATGTGTTTTGGCATGTTTCTCCTTGGATTTATCCTGTGTGGGACTCTCTGTGCTTCCTGGACTTAACTATTTCCTTTCACATATTAGGGAAGTTTTCAACTATTACCTCTTCAAATATTTTCTCAGTCCCTTTCTTTTTCTCTTCTTCTTCTGGGACCCCTATAATTCGAATGTTGGTGTGTTTAGTGTTGTCCCAGAGGTCTCTGAGACTGTCCTCAATTCTTTTCATTCTTTTTTCTTTATTCTGCTCTGCAGTAGTTATTTCCACTATTTTATCTTCCAGGTCACTTATCCGTTCTTCTGCCTCAGTTATTCTGCTATTGATCCCTTCTAGAGAATTTTTAATTTCATTTATTGTGTTGTTCATCACTGTTTGTTTGCTCTTTAGTTCTTCTAGGTCCTTGTTAAACGTTTCTTTTATTTTCTCTATTCTATTTCCAAGATTTTGGATCATCTCTACTATCATTTTTCTGAATTCTTTTTCAGGTAGACTGCCTATTTCCTCTTCATTTGTTTGGTCTGGTGGGGTTTTGCCTTGCTCCTTCATCTGCTTTGTATTTCTCTGTCTTCTCATTTTGCTTAAGTTACTGTGTTTGGGGTCTCCTTTTCGCAGGCTGCAGGTTCGTAGTTCCTGTTGTTTTTGGTGTCTGTCCCCCGTGGCTAAGGTTGGTTCAGTGGGTTGTGTAGTTTTCCTGGTGGAGGGGACTAGTGCCTGGGTTCTGGTGGATGAGGCTGGATCTTGTCTTTCTGGTGGGCAGGACTGCGTCCAGCTGGGTGCTTTGGGGTGTCCATGGCCTTATTATGATTTTAGGCAGCCTCTCTGCTAATGGGTGGGGTTGTGTTCCTGTCTTGCTAGTTGTTTGGCATAGGGCGTCCTGCACTGTAGCTTGCTGGTCGTTGAGTGGAGCTGGGTCTTGGCGTTGAGATGGAGATATCTGGGAGATTTCCGCCGTTTGATATTACGTGAAGCTGGTAGGTCTCTTGTGGACCAGTGTCCTGAACTTGGCTCTCCCACCTCAGAGGCACAGCCCTGACACCTGGCTGGAGCACCAAGAGCCTGTCATCCACACGGCTCAGAATAAAAAAGGAGAAAAAAAAGAAAGGAAGAAGGAAGAGGATAAAATAAAATAAAGTTATTAAAATAAAAAAAATAATTATTAAAAAAAATTTTTTTAAGTAATTAAAAAACAAAAAACGGACAGAATCCTAGGAGAAATGGTAAAAACAAAGCTATACAGACAAAATCACACACAGAAGCATACACATACACCTTCACAAAGAAAGAAAAAGGGAAAAATACGTATATATCGTTGCTCCCAAAGTCCACCGCCTCAATTTTGGGATGATTCGTTGTCTATTCAGGTATTCCAGAGATGCAGGGTACATCAAGTTGATTGTGGAGATTTAATCCGCTGCTCCTGAGGCTGCTGGGAGAGATTTCCCTTTCTCTTCTTTGTTCTCACAGCTCCCTGGGTTCACCATTGGGTTTGGCCCCGCCTCTGTGTGTAGGTCGCCTTCAGGCTTCTATTCTTCGCTCAGACAGGACGGGGTTAAAGGAGCAGCTGATTCGGTGGCTCTGGCTCACTCAGGCTGTGGGGGAGGGAGGGGTACAGCTGCAGGGCGAGCAGGCAGCAGAGGCCAGCATGAAGTTGCATCAGCATGAGGCGCGCTGTGTGTTCTCCCTGGGAAGTTGTCCCTGGATCCCGGGACCCTTGCAGTGGTGGGCTGCACAGGCTCCCAGGAGGGGAGGTGTGGATAGTGACCTGTGCTTGCACACAGGGGAAACGATATTTTAAAGAAGGAATTTTTCACTCACATTCCACAGAAAGCTACCGAAGAAGGAAATCTGCTCGTGTGTTCAAATCATTCTTAATAACACAAATAAACAACGTTTAATTCATTCTACAGGGAATTCCCATGGTTCAGGGACTCCCATGGTTTTGGATCCATAGTGTATAAGAGTTTAGGGAGAGGGGAGAGTACACTGGACCAGTTCTGTAATTTATGAGAGAAACAGACTCTGTTAGGTCTCAGATAATACCAAAAAACATAGCATTGGGTTTTGTTTTGTTTATTTTTATTTTTTTTTAACTCTGAAGAATTCAAGAAATATTGATGTTAACAGTGAGTCTTACTGAAAAGCGGTATCTATTTGGCAGATTTTAAACTTCCTTCAGCGGATGTTTATTTAGCATTGCCTATATCACTTTAATTCAGAAGTGCATTGAATGACATCTGGGTTCCAGGCACCTGCTGGGGCCTGGGATCATAAAGATCATCAAAAAAGAGTCCCTTTCCTTACACTACTGAGTGTATTGAGGAAAACATATGTGCAGTCGGTGCCCAGCAGCACAGGTGCTAAACAGTGTGTCAGTGGCAGAGAACCCTTCAGGGACCAGTACCCGGGAGCTGTGCAGAGTGGCAGGAAGAAGGACCTCCACAGATGGAATGGGGCTCCTGGGAACATTTGTCAGTTGTGTAGACGAATGTACTCGATGCTGTGTATCCATTATTTCATTTTAACCCTCACCACTCTCTGGGGTGCATGTTGGGATCCCAGTGTACAGACTGGGGAGCTGATTTGGAATCATGCCCAAGGTGGCGCAGCTGTGAAGTGCTGCCAGGATCTGGACCCAGATCTTTGACTCCAGAGCCTGTGTTCTTGCCAGGATATCTTGCGAGAGAGAAAGCACGGCCCAAGGAGTGGAAGGGCTGGTGTAGCATGGTGGTGTCACGTGGTCCGGTGCAGTGAGAGCAGCTTTGGTGGCAGGAGACCGAGAGGTGGGCTGTGGACCCTGAGACCAGAACAGCGTCATGAGCAGGAGGCAGGACCTTGGAGTCAGATCCCATTTTAAGGGACCTAATAAATCGTTGTTATTGAGGGAATTAGCCTGGACTTCTGCACTTGTTCACTCACCGTCTGACCTTGCACAAATTACTTCAGCTCTCCGGTCTCCAGTTTCCTCATCTTGACAGATGGAGAAATGGGGGAAATGGCTACTTTGTAGAGTTGTGAGGTTTAAAGTATCTGAAGCACTTACTGTAGTATGCATTGTGCGTAAACATTTGGTAAATGTTGTACTTCTGCTGTTTTGTTTTTATTAGCACAGGGTGTTAAATGTCATCTTAAAGAGTTTGGTCCTTATGCCGAAGGTCTGAAGAATATTTAAATGTTTAAGTGGTGTGACAAGAGCTCGGATTTCGAGGGAGATCTGGTGGCTAGGAGGACGTATTAGAGGAAGGAGTTTGGATCCAGGGACACAAGGGAAGGGGCTGTGGACCAATCAGTGGATGGTGCCGAGGCCCTGACCTAGCACAGTGCGCTGAGAATCACAAGGGGAAATGGATGGCACTGAGGGTGGAACAGACAGGACTTGGTGACGAGCTGAATGTGTGGGTAGGCCGGGGTGGGGAGGGGAGGACAGAAGGGTCAGACAACCCTGAAGAGTCTGCCTTGTGCGTGAGGGCGGATGCTGGTGCCTCCACTGAGACAGGACAGGGCTGGAGAGCAGAGCGGATCGAGGGTGGGAATCCAGCTGGAGTTTTCCATTAGAAGTGGGAGCTGAGCTCAGAAGAAGGGAAGTGTAGAGGTTGAGCTCTAGGAAAGATCAGCGATCAGATGGGGTGAGAAGCTTTGAAAGCGAGAGGTCTTGTGAGACCTTTGAGAAGGCACTTTCAGTAGCGATGCGGTGACAAGGCAGACTGCAGAGGACTGAGGGTGAATGAACATGAAATGGAGGCAGCAAGGGTAAGCTGTATTTTCAGGTAACTTCAGGAGCAAGAGAGAGAAAGCAAGGACATAAAGAGGCCACGCGTATAAGTGCCTCCAGAGGCCAGGTAAGGTGATGTGAAGAGTCAGAGTGAAGGCCAGTGAGGTCATGTTCTTTTATAAAACTCCAGCGGCTTCCCATTGCACTTATGTAAACTCCACGTTTCTTTCCGTGGCCTGCAGGGGCTTATGTGAGTTGGCCCTGCCTGTCTTTTTCTCCTCTTTCACTACAGTTTGTTTTCTTCTTGGCTGTGTTCCGGCCACAGAGATCTTCCTGATTTCCAGACTCGGCAAGCTGGTTCTTCTGGCAGGGCCCCCTTCCCCTGGCCAAGCCCTCTTCCCGCCGTGAGCCTGCGGCTGGCTGCTCACCATCTGAGCCTTAGCTTGAGCGGTAGCTCAGAAAAGCCTTCCATCACTGCCCTGTCTGAGGTGGACGCTTCGTCCACCCTGTCTTGAGTTTTTGTTTCATAGTCTTCGTCACTGCCTGTGGTGATCTTATTTGCTTGTGCTTTGCTCTCCTTCTGTTCCTTGAGGCAGAAACCTGTCTGTTTTGCTCACCAACGTCCCTCAATGCCTAGAGTAGTGTGGGGGGCATTTCTCAAGGCAGGAAGTGAGTGAACAGGAGAGCTGAGTGCTTCTGGACGTAGCAGTGAGGCCTGAGGGGAATTGGAAAAATCTGCAGTCAGCATTTTAGAAAACAGAGAAGAGCAGGAGGTGTGGGAGGAGAGAAGAGGAGACCAGGCCAGGACCGTGACGGGGAGACCGGGGTGAGCCAGGTGCAGAGTGGCCCTGCGAGGGCCGTGGAGGGGATGGCCCTGCTGTGGGTAACGGAAGCGTGCTAGAGATCCTGTTAGTCCTTGAGGCCCAGGGAGATGGAAGGGTCATAGAGCACCGACTTCAGAGAGCTACATCCTGACACTTCTGGGAGGAGCCTTTGATGGGGAGGTTTGTTCTTTTCACTCTGCATTGTTTGTGCTTTTCAATCACTTGACTTCTACAGGAAGCTCTTTTGAGGCTTGCTCTGTAAAGATTCCTTTGAGAAGTTTTGGTCTATGAATTTTAGAAAAGATAACTCTCCAGTGTAAAGTTGGGCAATTTGTTGAGAGTAAGGAGCTTTCAGGATTCAAATGAAGGTGAGGACCTTCTCTTTGGCCGAGTTGGACTCACATCCAGCCCAGTTCCAGTGCTGTGTATGAACATGTCCTCACTGCTGTCCTTTATGTGAGCCTACACATTGGGACTTTCTGTTTTTCAGGCTTTTGCTTCAGCTCGCCCAATCTCAGCAAACATCGTTTGCTTTGGAGAGGAACTTAAAGACTCAGCAGGAAATTGAAGCTAAAATGAAAGGGTTCAGCTTCAAAGAAGACACTTTGCTGTTGATAGCAGAGGTGAGTGTGTCCTCTAGGGTTTATGTGAAACAAAGTATCATAGATATTTTTCCTGGCTCCGAGACCATTTTTTAAAAAACAGGGCCAAATCGCGTCTTCTGAAGGACTTCTGTCTCCCTCCTTTACGTGCCTTTTGATCACTTAACCCCCGAAAGTGGCCTCTTCATCCCCTCTGAGCAGTAGCGTGCTGTGAGGCAGGGGCTGTGTTTCGTTTACTTGTCAGTGCTTGTTAGTACCTGCCTGCTTGAACATCAGAAATGCCCGGTAATTGATTTGTGAATGCTGAATAAGTGAATGAATGAGTGACTTGACATTTGGGCAGCTCTTTTGTCTGTTTTTTCTCCTGTTCATCCTCAGAACAGCCTGGGGGATGGGGGGAGCTGGAGTGAGGCTCATAGAGGCTGTGACTTGCCCTAAGGTCAGATTTTAAGTGGCAGAACTAGTTTGGAACCCATCCAGCTCCAAGTCCATTTTCTTTCTGCTCCACCCTGTTACTACTTTGATGGTTGCAGAGAAATTCAGATGTCAGGTTTTTTTTTTAACTTGGTCTGTGGCAGTTTCTCTCTGAACTCAGAGAGTGATTGCTGGAATTAGATAGCTCTGTGGGGCCCCTCAAAAATTTAAAAATGTCTTATCTTTTCAGCTAGATTTTAAGTTCCTTATAAGTGAGACATCCTTACAAGGTGTCTTAAACATCTTCATATTCTTCCCCATGTGTGACTGGAATAGTAGTCCTCTGCCTGGAAAATGCATGGGAAATACCTGCATTTAAAATAGCTTTTTAAAAAAGAAATGTCTGGGCCCTCTTTGGGATGATAATGTACATTTCATTTTGTGCTGTTACTTTTACTTAACATTGTGACATGAGCATGACCCTGTATCCTTAAATATTTCTTAATTACATACTTTTTTCTTTTTATAGTTGTTTTATTTGAATTAGGGTCCATATAAGGTCCACATACTGTGTTTGATTCTTTTGTCCCTTACATCTCTTTAATGTTATAACAGTTCCCCTTCCCCCTCTTTTTTTTTTGGTGATAAAAAATATATCTAACATAAAATTTGCCATTTTAAATTGCTGTTGAGTGTACAATTCAGTGGCGTTAGTTACATTCACGATGTTGTGCAACCACCAGCACTATTTCCAAAACGTTTTCGTCGCTCCAAATAGAAACACTTTAACCCTACCCCAACCTCTGGTAACCTCTAATCTGCTTTTTGTGTCTATGAGTTTGCCTGTGCTAGATATTTCAAATAGTGGAATCATACAATATTTGTCCTTTTATGTCTGGCTTATTTCACTTAGCATAATGTTTTCAAGGTTCTTCCATATGTATCAGAACTTCATTCCTTTTTATGGCTGAATAATATTCCATTGTGTGTGTGTGTACACATACACCCCACATCCTATTTGTCCATTCATCATCTGTTGATGGGCACTTGCATTGTTTTCTACCTTTTGGCTTTTGTGAATAATACTGCTATGGACATTGGCATACAAGTATCTGTTTGAGTTCCTGATTTCAATTCTTTTGGGCATCTACCTAAGAATGGAGTTGCTGGGTCATCTGGTAATTCTG
Organism: Grampus griseus; assembly: GCF_964374135.1. NCBI lineage: Eukaryota > Metazoa > Chordata > Mammalia > Artiodactyla > Delphinidae > Grampus > Grampus griseus. The sequence continues at coordinate 15,892,632 of NC_139011.1, forward strand.
TGTTTAACTTTTTGAGGAACTGCCAAACTGCATTTTGTTTTATAGGCTGATATTTTTACCTAACATTGTGGTATGATCATGACACTGTATCCTTAAATATTATTTGAGTGCATAATTTTTAATGATTGGATAGTAGTCCAGTTACAGCTTTTGATGAGCTATCATTTATCTACTTAAGTCCTATGTTGGACATTTAACAAATATTCAGTACCGACTTTAATAAGTCTTTGCAAAAAAAAAATCAGTTTTTGTGTTTGTTTTAGAATAGATTACTGGAAATAGAATCACTGGGTTAAAGTATATGAACATTTTAAAGCCTCAAAGCATGTTTCCAAATTGTCATTGAGAAAGATTGGTTCCGGGAATTCCCTGGCAGTCCAGTGGTTAGGACTCTGCGCTTTCACTGCTGAGGGCTCGGGTTTGTCCCTGGTTGGGGAACTAAGATCCTGTAAGTCACGCGGTGTGGCCAAAAAAAAAAAAAGAGAGAAGAAAGGTTGGTTCTGTTTATATATCCTCCAGCAGCATATGAGAATACTGATTTTCCTTCTCCAAACCTAGGTATTAGGTTGAACCATGTGAAATTGTCAATATTCAATCATTTTGACCATAAAACCAGAATTTTATATTGAACAACTTAATATTATTACTTTTTAAAATCTGTACTTTCATTGGTAAAAGTAGCGCTTTTTAATATTACTGTTTATTTGATTACTAATAAAATGAACAATTTTTTCACACATTCATTGGCCATTTATATTTTGTGAAATACCTAGTCATGCTTTTTCTTCGTTATTTATATGTTTCTGCTTTTCTTATTAATTTTAAGAGCTCTTTCTACACTAGGCTTACTAACCTTTTATATGTTGTTTATATAAATACTGTATTTATAAATACAGTATTTCAGTATTTTCTGAAGTTTATGATACTTTTGATATATAGAAGTTTAAGTTTTTATTTGGCCAAAGACTTCTGCAGATTTTCTGACACCTGTGAATGATATACCTGCCGAGCCTGCGTTTTGGAATATTGCATTGTTTGAGTATTACTATTATTCCATTCTCTCTCTTTTTTTTTTTTTTTTTTTTTGCGGTACGTGGGCCTCTCACTGTTGTGGTCTCTCTCGTTGTGGATCACAGGCTCCGGACGCACAGGCTCAGTGGCCATGGCTCACGGGCCTAGCTGCTCCGCGGCATGCGGGATCTTCCCGGACCGGGGCACGAACCCATGTCCCTTGCATTGGCAGGCGGACTCTCGACCACTGCGCCACCAGGGAAGCCCCTCTTTTTTTTTTTAGTTAAAAAAAAAACACTTTTGGTGTTATACCCCAGATTTTAAAATACTGTATTTCATTGAGTCCAAGCAGTCATCAGTCATTAAGAGACATAATTATTTGATGTGCCACTAAAAGAAAAACAAGATGCTCTTTACACTGTGACACACCAGTGGGTATAAGATACATCTTGATTTCAGAAATGTTAAAATACAAAACCAAAAATTGTCTTTGAATTGATGAAAATAACATGCCTTAATAAATCCTGACAGTTGCTTGCTGTTCATCCTGTCAGCTCTAGCCTCAAACAATAAGTAGTCTTTGAAGATTTAAAGCCAGTGGAACCTGTTCTTTGAGTGGGTTTCTAATCCGTCATAATTTGAGTATTCATGGACACATAGGACCTCAGGGTTTGTAGGAAACCTAGGGACCATCTAGTCCAAATCCAAGTGACAGATTCCCTCTACAACATCCCTGCCAAATGGCTCCCTAACTTTTCATGCCGAATCGTGGGAAATGTTTTGGGACTTAATTTTAGTTCACTGTCCTTTACCAAAGGTGGGCTGATCACTTAGCGAGTTCAGATGCAAGCTTCTTACAAACTTAACTTTGTGGGTGTCTTGTCAAAGAGAAGCTAACGCAGAACCTGGACCTGGATCTGACCAGTAGGGAGCAGTATTGTGCCTTCAGAGTGCGGGGCATGCTCTTAAGTCCCTGAGGTTGCTGTGGTAACCTTTCTGGAGGGATGGAGTCTCTCTGTATCAGGGAAGTGTGGACTCAGCTACTTGCTGCTCGACTGTTTGCTGCCTTTGACTTCTTTGGAGAACTTCTAAGAGAAGGGATCTGTGCTCTCTACACAGCAGCAGTTACATTCTGTGCACGCACTGCTTTTCTGTCGTTTACAAGGAGGAAGGATCACTGGTGGTGCATATTCTTGTCAGCTGCAGGTGCTCCATATGACATAAGAAGGTTGACTGTCTCTCCCTGTAGCCTGAACGGTACTGCTGCCATGCTAGTGCTTTGGTGATTTGTTTGCTCAGGGGAAGATGAGACTGGAAGTAGGGGATGTTTTACAAATGTGGTCTTGGATCACTGCTTCTGAATAAACATCCTTTCGATATGTTGAATTGCTAGAGTTGTCACCTAGCTGCTAAAGAAATCCTCTGTACGAAATCATTTACACTTGATAAATAGCGTGGTCTTCATCCCATCATTCCGTGTCTGCTTCCCCTGTTATTGGGACAGGGTTGGTTTTTTTTTCCCCTCCTACTGCAGGTTATGGGTGAAGATATCGTCCCAGAAAAAATAAGAGATGAGGTTCACACAGAGGTGAAGTGTGTTGGCCCTGCAGCCCTGACTGCCTTGGTGATCGCGTCTTCGAAAGAATTTGAAGACAAGTGGTTCAGAAAGATCAAAGACCACTTCTGTCCCTTTGAAAATCAGTTCCATACAGAGATACGGATGTTGGTTTAGTGGCCCCTTTCAAAACAGAACAAAACATCTTGTATTAATTGTGCTGGTTTACTTCAGACAGAATCCACTGCTAATCATGGAATATACTGAATTAAAAACAATTATTTATGTCTTATAAAAATGGCTTCTCTCCCAGCTTATTTCTACTGTGTTCAGTTTTTTGGTTTTTTGTTTTCTTTTTAGATTTCTGTCATTCACTTACGTGAGGCCTACTGCCCCTTTAGAAGATAATCTGTTGGGAAAGTGTATAAAAGAGACTTACAGATTTTATTGTCTTTTAAAAACAGTTATTGTATTATAATCAGCGATGTAAGTATTACGTTGTTTAGGTAAATTCATCAAGAATGACCAAGAATGCTACAGTGTGATAGTAAACCATTTCCAGGAAGGGTGCCTCGAGGTCTGCGAAGGCTCTGAGACTGTACCACACCTGTCAGCCCGCGCATTAACCTGCCAGTGTCATAGATGCTGCAGGAGACTTGATTACTCGTGGCCCAGGGAACAGGATAAGCTTCAGCATACTTGTATCAGTTCCTTTGCCTCCAAGTCCCAAGGCACGTGACACACATGAGCCCAAACGAAAGAGTGTACGTGCAGTGGGGTGCGTTATAGGAGAGGAACCCTGAGCTTAGGAGATGCAGATCCTTTATAACGAACAGTAAGCAGGCCTGCCCTGTGCTCCAGGGGAGAACACTCTCTCTTTTTTAAGGGTGTTTACTTTGCAAGCATTGTTGAGAAGATAGTCTGGAATGAAGGGCTGTAAGTGCCTTGCTCACAAGATGTACAGAAACACGAGACCCATGGAGCTCTGTCTCAGGTGATTATCCTCTCCTTTCAGCCACATCATCTTCAAATGCAAAAGGCTTACTTGAATTATCCAGGGTGGAAGAGCTCCCTTATGAGAAGTGAAATTTAGTAATAGACCAAAAACTTCATCAAGTGTTGTCCCACATAACTTTTTTTTCCCCCGTGGCTAATATTTTATTTTCTTTAAAAATGTTTATGGGCTTCCCTGGTGGCACAGTGGATAAGAATCCGCCTGCCAGTGCAGGGCACACAGGTTCAAGCCCTGGCCTGGGAAGATCCCACATGCCGCTGGGCAACTAAGCCCGTGTGCCACAATTACTGAGCCTGCGCTCTAGAGCCTGTGAGCCACAACTACTGAGCCCACGTGCCACAGCTGCTGGGGCCCGTGCACCTAGAGCCCGTGCTCCGCAACAACAGAAGCCACCGCAATGAGAAGCCCACACACTGCAACGAAGAGTAGCCCCCGCTCGCCGCAACTAGAGAAAGCCACACACAACAACGAAGAACCAAAAAGCAGCCAAAAATAAATAAATAAAAATAAATAAAAATGTTTATGCCTTTGTAAATTATTATAATTACATTTCAATGTTACATTCTTTTTGTTAACATCTTTATTGGAGTATAATTGCTTTGCAGTGGTGTGTTAGTTTCTGCTTTATAACAAAGTGAATCAGCTATACGTATACATATATCCCCATATCTCCTCCCTCTTGCGTCTCCCTCCCTCCCACCCTCCCTATCCCACCCCTCTAGGTGGTCACAAAGCACCGGGCTGATCTCCCTGTGCTATGCAGCTGCTTCCCACTAGCTATCTGTTTTACATTTGGTAGTGTATGTATGTCCATGCCGCTCTCTCACTTTGTCCCAGCTTACCCTTCCCCCTCCCTGTGTCCTCACGTCCATTCTCTACGTCTGTGTCTTTATTCCTGTCCTGCCCCTACATTCTTCAGAAACATTTTTTTTAAGGTACTATATATATGTGTTAGCACATGGTATTTATTTTTCTCTTTCTGACTTACTTCACTCTTTATGACAGTCTCTAGGTCCATCCACCTCACTACAAATAACTCAATTTCGTTTCTTTTTATGGCTGAGTAATATTTCATTGTGTATATGTGCCACATCTTTATCCACTCATCTGTTGATGGACACTTAGGTTGTCTCCATGTCCTGGCTATTGTAAATAGAGCTGCAGTGAACATTGTGGTACATGACTCTCTTTGAATTATGGTTTTCTCAGGGTATATGCCCAGTAGTCCCACACAGCTTTTAATTTTTTTTTTTTTTCTCAGTAGAGGGAAGAAAATTCCAGCCCTGGGCAAAAAGGTGAAGTCATCAGGATTTCCCATCCACTTCACCAGCTCGTTTCTCCCTTTCCCAGGCCCCTTCCCAAAACAGACGAAGGTCTGGTTTTGTTTGTAGTTTGAGACTCTTTTAGTATGAGTGAGAACATGACTAGCAATTGCAGGTTTAGTCATTTATCTCTAATGTGAAACAAAAGACTGTATATTTAACAGGCATTTCAATTTTTAGGAACCATTAAAAAGTATGGAAACCCCTTTACCGCTCCCCACTGCCCCCCATCCCTCCATTGAGTCATTAATAATCACTTACTGGGTCCTGTTAGGGGACAGGGATTGTGTGGTTGCCATGGAGACACTGGTTACTGTGGAGTTGATGGTCTGGTTGTGGGTGGCCTGCAGGATAGAGCCCAAAGGGACCGTGGTTGCCAAGCCCTTCACGACACAGCCTTTGGCTCCCAGGGGCTTCTCGTCTTTCCCCGCTCCCAACCTTTGAATGTGCCCTATTTGTCACCTTTAAGCTTTCAGGCCGGCAACTCAGCCTGGAACCTCTCCCCACCCACTGCCCTCACGTGGCTAATTCGTATTCGGCTTACAGGCCTCCGCCTGGTTTCAGCTTCCGGAAGTCTTGATCCCCAAGTGGTGGTAGGTCTCGCGCTGCTCTTTGACCCCTGTATTGGCCCTTATTATGCTGTCTTGTCATAGCCTGTTTGTTTTCCATGAGACGCTTTAAACTTTGTAAAATCAGGACTGTCTTGTTCATATTTGTATCCCGAGGGCAGAACACCTGGCATCTCGCCAGATGTTTGTGGAGAAGAATCCCTGAATTAATCGGCCAGCATCTTTGTTTGCACAAAAGGTTAATACCTCAAAGGTCTGACAGTGCTGAGGCAGTCCGCTCAGAAACGTTGCCCATTTCTCTTTCTGTAGCTGAAAGCCCTTCCTCCCGTTCATCTCAGCCTCCTGGATATGCCCTTTTCCCTCGTAATTTCTCTAGGTTTCCCGTCTCATCCTAATCCCCTTCTAACTTTGCCCAGACCTCTAGCTTGCAGCCCCTTGGCTTTCCTCCCAGACCCACTGTCAACGCTGTCCTGCACCGCTGAGTGGTCTCCGTGGATCTGCCCACACCCTCACTTCCCGCCGCACCTCACTCTCCTGGCAGCAGCGCGTCCACCCATGTGAGAACCCAGCCTCCTGTACCCCGATACCGGAGCTGTAACGCAGGACAGGAGAGGGCAACCCAGGAAGCCTGGGCATCTCTGGGTGTCGTCACACACAAGTCATCTTGATCATTTCCAGCACAGATGGTGAAGGTAATTAACTGAGCAATGATTATGGCAAAGACGTCTTGAGCCTGCCTCCTAACCCCACCCTCTTGTTGGTGAATGAGTCACTCAGAAGGTGAGCAGATGTGAAGCACGGAGATGTCTGTCTGCCCTCCAGTGGGTGGGGGGCACCCAGGGGCAGTTCTTGCCTCTCTTGACCCAAAAGGCCTGTCTTCAGTGTTTTCTCCCAAGGGGGCATGACCATGCCCAGAATTTGAGCTGTTGAGAGTCCTTTGTCTCTCGTATGCTGACACCACTGCAATCTTATACTATAGCCAAAGAGATCTTATACAAATAAAGATTGCTCTCAGAGTCCTTCAGTGATTTCCCCTGAGGCCTGGGAGGCCCTGTGTGGTCTGGCCCTGGCCCACTTCACCCCAGCTCACTCTGGTTTCTTCTCATGTCTTTGAACTCGGCAAGTGTCCTCCCACCCAAGCCCTATGCCCATCCAGTTACCTTTACTTGGAACACTCCTCCCTGTGGTCCCTCAACCCTGCCATAAACTTGCCCTTCCTACAGATCCCAGCGCAAAGGTCACTCTCAGACAAGATGATTCTGAGTCCAGACTTGCTCAGGTCCCCCCTTTAAATGTTGTCAGAGCGCCTGCTTTTTTATTCCCCCCGCAAGGTGCTTAATGGAATTGTAATTGAATATTCTTTGTATGAATCCTCCTGGCTACGCCATAAGCTCCAGGACTGTGTCTCTGCTTTGCCCCTTCATGGCGGAGCTCAGCTTCCTGGACGTGCCGTGACTTCTGCCCAGTGCTGCTTTGCTGGAGCCCCAGGCACTTGAAGAGACGGCCTGAAGCCCAGTGAGCCCGCAGCCAGTCCGTACAGAGCTCCACTGCCAGCGCCACAGGTGCCTCCACCTGTCTGTGAGGTACTGCATTTCAACATGAAGATGGGCTTCATTTTAGGAAAACCTAGGGTAGAAATCTCTATGAAACAAATCCAAGGCCGCTGTTTATAAAAATGATTATTTTAAGTAGCAGCTTTCTAGTGCTTTTGAAATTTCATCTATAAAAGTAATTTATACACGACTTTCCAAGGTCTTAATCGTGAAAACAAACAAGCAAACAAAAACCAGAGAGGATTATACAAAAGAATTCAAAGCTCGAGAAACAATGGTCCTGATGAGTCACAGCCTAGGGCTGCTCCAATCCTGTCTTCGTGATCGAAGTGTCTCCACCAGGTGACTTTGCTAATGAGGTCAGAGAAATAGGACAGGCATTTGTCTGCTTGGGGCCTACTGTTCCTTATCCTTTCCTCCTTCCTCGGCACAGAATGACTTGGTCACTTAAAAGTTTGATGTTGTGTCTGCTCAGCCCTTGAGCTGACGACCACCCTGCCCCCCATCTCTGGGATCTCTGGGAACCTGGCAGCCATATTTGTCTTCACTGACCCTAATGATGGGAGAGAGGAAGCAGGGTTTACCTGACCTAAGGTGAGCCAGTCAGGATCTCCCCTAGAGATGTAGAAATGAGTCTTCTCGTGTCTGAAACTGGGTCAAAACTGGGGGGTGGCTGTGTTTGCCAAATGGAATGGGGGATAGACAGAGCAGGTCTGCAGAAAGAGGATGAAAGAGATGCCCAGAAAGGGGCAGAGGGACAGTCTGCTCTGCTGCCTCCTGATTCCAGGCCCTTCCTGTTCTGTAGGCCCAGCTACAGTTTTGGTTGAGGCCTCCACGAAACACCTGGAGTGTGGCAGGCAAAATAATGGCTCCCAAAGGTGTCCTGGTCCCCCAGGGTGTCCCAGCCTGTGAATATGTTAGGTTACAATGCAAAGGGGAATTAAGGTTGCTTATCAACTGACCTTAAAATAGAGAGTATTACCCAGGTGAGCCCAGTGTAGTCACTGAGATCTTAGCAAATGGAAGATGGAGTGTATTAGGACTTGCCAGAGAAACAGACCCAATAGGTCTGATACAGATGCATGTGAGAGGAGATTTAGTATAGGAATTAGCTCAAGTGGTTATGGAGGCCAAGAAGTCCCACCAGCTGCCTTCTGCAAGCTGGAGAACGGGGAAAACCAATAATACCATTCAGTTGAAGTCTGAAGGCCTGAAAATCAGGGGGCTGATGGGGTAAGTCTTGATCTGAGTCCAAAAGCCCGAGAACCAGGAGTGCCGATGTCCAAGGGCAGAAGGTAGATGTCCCAGCTCAAGCAGAGAGCGCAAATTCATCCTCCCTCTGCCTTTTTGTTCCATTCAAGCCTTTGACAAATGGATGGTTCCCACCTGCACTGGGGAGGGTGATCTTACTTAATTCACCAGCTCAAATGCCAATCTCCTCCAGAAACACTCTCAAGACACACTCAGAATAATGTTTTAGTAGTTATCTGGGCATCCCTTAGCCAGTCAAGTTGACATAAAATTAGCCATCACACGGAGGCAGAAGGAGTGGGTCAGGGTCAGAGAGATGCTGTGCGGCTGGCTTTGAAGATGGAGGAAGAGGCCATGGGCCAAGGAGTGCGGGCGGCCTGTAGAAGTTAGAAAAGGCAAGGAAACATTCTCTCCTAGGGTGTCCAGGGGGGAACACAGCCCTGCTGATGCCTTAATTTCAGTCCAGTGAAACCAATGTGGGAATTCTGAACTAGAAACTATAAGGTGATACATTTGTGTTGTTTTGTGCCATGATGTTTGTGGTCATTTGTTACAGCCGCCATCGGAAACCAATATACAAAGTAACCTACCCATAACTTAAGATTGCTTGAGCTAGTTTCAGTTTCTGCTACTTGCAACCAAAGAATCCTGGTATGGACCACTTGGGTCCTTTCAATCTTGGTTTTAGAATAAGACATTGTGTCTCAGAAGGCTATTTCTTTTTTAAATGACATTCTTTTGTAAAACCTTGATAGAGCATCGCTGTAGGAGATACCAAAGATAAGACACAACACCTATTTTTTTTGTTTAGAATTTATTTTAGCCATCACCTTTCTCCAGAATACTTCCTGTCTCTCTAAGTCTCAGTTTGGATCCCTTTCTACGCGCCCCCTTAGTACCCTGTGCTTACCTGTGACATTCCACCTGTGACACGTTTAATTTTTCTGTCCTTTTCATTAGGCAGTGAGCTACATGAGGATAGTGACAATGTCTCCTTTCTTTCCGAATCATCAAACATAGCCCTTGATACATAATCAACCCAGGGCAAAAGCTGAATGATTTTACTGACAGTAAGGCAATCTCTATAAAAGCTGGAGGGAAATGAGACTTTGAATGGAATCCCTAGGGAGAAGGACCACAGAATTGCTTTATCCTAAACAAAAGGTGCAAAAGTTTTCCTACTCAGGTGTGATCCACAGGTGAGAGAGAGATTGTAAGTAAAGAGTCTAAGCTTTGCTGTGAACAAAGACCGCTGGGTGTGCTAGAGAACAGTAAGGTTGACAGAGAACCAAGGACTTAAGGTCATTTCTCATGCTTTGCATGGCTAAAGGGGATCAGTTTTCTCCTAGTAACTGAGGTTTTTTGGTTTTGTTTTTTTAAAAAAACAAAGTTTCAGAATATCATTGATCTGTTCTTATAACTGGTGTTAGTCTTCAGAATTGGAATGACTTGAATCAAATGGTAAGGACTTCATTTCTGATTTCATTAGTAATTACCAGGAATTCATAATTCTGTCTCTGGCAAGTCATCTAATAGAGCCCAAGTTTGTGGAAGGGCCTTGGCTTGGTATCGTGGACTGAAAAAGCTTGAGAAATTCATCTTTTTTTTTTTAATTTTTATTTTTTTATACAGCAGGTTCTTATTAGTTATCCATTTTATACATATTAGACAAGACCTATTTCCAAGGAGCTTCCATCTCTAGTAGACGTAATAGGACATCCACATAAGTGGCAAATAAGGGTCAGGAGGGAGAACTTGACAGCGCAGGAGTGCAGAGGAAGGGGGTTTTCACGAAGGCGGTAACATCTGAGCTGGACCTGGTGAGGGGGTGGTTTGTAGCAGCCTCGGCAGAGAATGGAAGGCAGGCCCGTGAGGTTTCGCAGTCGAGGGATGAGAGCAGCCAAGGCCTGGAGGACATGAAGGCTGGTCATCCAGGTTAGTGGGTGTGAAGGGATGTGGTGGGTAATGAGGCTGGGCGGGTAAACTGGTGTCAAATGATGGATGATCTTGAGTGCCTGGTAGGAAACTTGACTTGGCGTGGGATATACTGAGCTATGAAAGGTCTCTGAGCCCGGGAATGGCTGGTTTAGGGTTGTGCTTTAAGCCGATAAATCTGGTTTCACTTTCTATGTGTTAAACAACCTTTCAGCTTCGTGCAATATGTGTTTTCTGGGTCTAGGAGATAACGAGCACTAACGTGGAGGGTGGAGGTGAACTCAAGTCACTGAGAGCTCCCAACGCTTTGGGGAATCCACACTGTTGTGGAGTTTGTTACCCTGAAGGGCTTTCCCACCTGGAAAAGGCCAAACTCTTGACAGCTTTGCCCACTGCCCCTCCTGCCTTGTGCACAGGTGAGTCCTCCTTACTTTCAGGTCTCAGCTCGATCTCTCCTTCCGCCTTCATTCCCTTGTAGACCCAGCAAACCACCGATCAGGGAACTGCAAACGCTGGAGGCAGGGAGGCTCTTGGCACCATCACATAAGCCCTCTGGGAGCTGCGACACCGCTGTTTCCACCCATGCGGGCTGCCCAGCCCCTGGCATACTGGGGGACAGGGTTGGGGACAAGCGTGTGGTTAAATACATGAATTCAGGCCCTTTGGGAATGGAAGCCAGGGCTGGCCTCCAAGGACGGGGGACAGAATCATTCAGCCAGGGGACTCTGAACTGGATGCTGCTTCATACCGTGGCCACAGGGAGGGCTCCCAGAGCAGCAGTGCTGGTGTGCCTCTCACAGGACCTGCGCTGGGAGGACAGCACAGCTGTGGGCGTTGGGGGGAAAAATCGGGGAGCCGGCCCTGGGACCTTTCCACTTTAGGGCCGCCGTTCTCGAAGAGCAGCCGGCCACCAGAAGCAAGTGCTGGCTCTGCTGGTAGAGAGGAGCAGTTTGTATTGAGAAGGGCCACCTCCGGAGGCCCAGCTGAGGTGACGCAGGTTCCCGCTATCCTGCAGCGCGGCCGGGGAGTGTGCGGGGGCGGAGGGCGAGCAGCTGTAGGTGGGTGTACAGAGCCGGGGCTCCTCTGGCCATGTGGGCCGACACGGGAGGCCTGCCTCTTATGCCTGATTGTGTCCCCCTAAAAGGCATACGTTGAAGCCCTAACCCAGTACCTCAGAATATGACCGTATTAGGAGATAAGACCTTTAAGCTCCTGGCACCAAAATCTGTATTAGTCAGGATTCTCCAGAGAAATGGAACCAATAGGATGTGTGTATCTATAGCTGTATGTGTATCTGCATCTCTGTGTCTATATTATCTGTCTATATCTATAGCTACTTATGTACAGAGAGATTTATTATGAGGAATTGGCTCACACAGTTGTGGAAGCTGTCAAGTTCCAAGACCTACAGGTTGAGTCGGCAAGTTGGAGACCCAGGAGAGCCAGTGGTCTAGTTCTAAAGACCAGCAGGTTCAAGCCCCAGGAAGAGCCAGTGTTTCAGTTTGAGTCTGATGGCAGGAAAAACCTATGTCCCAGTTTGAAGGCAGTCAGGCAGGAGGAACTCTCTCTTATCTGGGGGAGAGTCAGCCTTTTTGTTGTCAGGTCTTCAGCTGATTGGGGAGGCCTACCCACGTTCGCAAGGGCAATCTGCTTTACTTACACTACCATTTTAAATGTTTATCTCATCCAAAAACACCTGCACAGAAACACCCAGAACAATGTTCGGCCAAATACATGGGCACCCCATGGTCCAGTCAAGTTGACGCATAAAATAAGCCATCAAAAGTCCATCCTTTGTCAACTTCATCTCCTTAAATTCATAATCCAATTTGACTGGTGTCCTTATAAGGAAAAGAAATTTGGACACACACAAAAAGACACTAGGGGGCTTCCCTGGTGGCACAGTGGTTGAGAGTCCGCCTGCCGATGCAGGGGACACGGGTTCGTGCCCCGGTCCGGGAAGATCCCACATGCCGCGGAGCGGCTGGGCTCGTGAGCTGTGGCTGCTGAGCCTGCGCATCTGGAGCCTGTGCTCCGCAACGGGAGAGGCCACAGCAGTGAGAGGCCCGCGTACCGCAAAAAAAAAAAAAAAAGACACTAGGGATGCATATGGACAGAGGAAAGACTACATAAGCACACAGCAAGAGGATGGCCATCTGCGAGCCAAGGAGAGAGGCCTCAGGAGAAACCAGTCCTGCTGACACCTTGATCCCGGAGTTCAGCCTCCACAACTGTGAGAATATAAACGTCTGCTGTTTAAGTCACCGAGTCCGTGGTATTTTGTTACGGCAGCCCTGGCAAATAAATGCACTCTCTTCCAAACAAGGGATGTTCCCATCCCCTGAGAGGACTTCTTACTCATTTCTTTTTCTCTCAGATACCTTCTATGCTTATGACCTTTTGCTATAGATTGCATGTTTGTGTCGTCCCAAAATTCTCATGTTGAAACATAATCCCCAAGGTGATGGTGTTAGGAGGCAGGGCCTTTGAGAGGTGATTAAGTCATAAGCATGGAGCCCTCATTAGTAGGATTTGTTCTCTTAGAAAAGAGGCCCCAGAGAGCTAGGTTGTCCCTTCCACCATGTGATGACACAGTGAGAGGTGACCACCTGCAAACCAGGAAGAAGGCCTTCTCCAGAACCCGACCATGCCGGCACCCTGATCTTGGAGTCCCGGCCTCCAGAGCTGTGAGAAATGTCTGTGGTTTAGAAGCCACCCAGTCTTTGGTATTTTGTTATAGCAGCCCCAATGGACGGGTCCTCACCATTTCTGAAAAGTCAGGGGAGAGGCCTGGCTTGTGTGCTTCAGGATCACAGGGAAAATGAGGTTCAGAGAGCTTGGGGCTTCCTCATTAGCAACCATTTCAGTGGGTGGGTCTAGAAACTCTGTTCTCAGAGCCCAGCCCACCGGCCTAGAAGGTGTCTGTGTGAATTTGCCTGGCGCGGTGAGCAGGCAGTGGAGGAAGGTGGCCTTGGCAAGCACACTTATGAGAGCTGGATTCCACCCTCCCCTCACGTTTGGCCTTGTGCACACACTGCAGCCTCACGCTACGCCACCTCCTCTGGGCCTCTCTGTCCACTCAGGCTGGCACATCATCGTGTGGACACCCTCACTCACCACACCCTGCAGAGGAGTGAAGTATGGAGCCCCTGGGAGGCAGCATGTCTATCTCAGTGGATATGCAGTGAGCAACCAGGGAAAAAGGTCGTTTATACTCGTACGTGTGTCTGCAATATTTACATTCTCTGATGACAGTTTTTCCTCTTCAGGAGGAAGCTGAGAAAATGAGTGACAGTTTCTCTGTGTCCAACAGCTTTTTGGACTGAGTCCAGAAAATGAATCATGTGAAGATGCGGCTCTAGCACTTCTAGGCCAGGCCAGCAGGGCCAGCAGAGGAGAGGCAGGGAGCCCAGGTCAAGGTGAGGGCGAGTACAGGTCACCCTGGGGTGTCTGAATGTTTGACCCCCTCAGGAGCAAAGCTCCTTGACCAGTCAGTTAGCATCCATTGTGTGCGGGACCACCCATGGGGGGCCTCTTACAATACAGATAGGGAGATCTGGTGAGGACCAATGAATGCCACAGATCATTTCTAGGAGAGGGAGGCCTGAGGGGAAGGGATGCTCATTCCAATCAACACCCCAGTCCTGGCTGATAACCCTACAGGTGGATAATAGTATCCCTGATCCCTGGTTGGGGACTGTGTTTCCACCGTGTCCCCCCGAACATGACCATCATACAATTTCATTCTCTTATGTTCTTTTTTTGGGGGGCAGCGCCTCGCGCAGCTTGTGGGATCTTAGTTCCCCAACCAGGGATCGAACCCGGGCCCTCGGCAGTGAGAGCGCAGAGTTCTCACCACTGGACCACCAGGGAATTCCCATTCTCTCATGTTTTTCACGGTGGTGGTTCTCATGGGCGCCGCCCCCAGCTGACTCTGGCATTCTCCAGGACAGATGTGAAGCTGGGTCTCTTTGCCTGTTGCTGAAATCTGTTTGGCACACGGTGGGCACTCCACTGCTGTCGTTGAATTTCACACTGTAGGAGAAACTCTGTACGTCTCAGGATGGCCCCCAGCAAACAGGCCTGCCAAGGCAGTTGCAGGTGTGAGTCCCGCCTGGAGCAGAATTAAAGCTGGGCAAAACTGGGTTTGGGAGGATTGGAAACTTGGATAAGGACTTGCTTTGGCTTTCAAGCGCTGCCTTGCCAGGTGTGTAAAAGCCACGTAGTCCCCAGGTGGAAATAATGTTTGGGGACAAGAGCCCAAGGCTGGGGGCCCTGGAGAGTCCAGTCCCACAAAGGAACGGCCCAGCCTCACATCAGTGGGTCCCGAGATTTTCTCAGTCAGGCTAGGCTGGATCATGGTGCAGTAAGAAACAGCCCCAACTCTCAGTGGCTTAAACAGCAAAAGTTTATTTCTTGCTCATACCACTTAGCCACCGCAGGTCAGTGCGGTAGGCGTGTCCTGTTCTTTGTAGTCTCCTAGAAACCTGGGCTGGTGAAAGGGGCTCCATCTTGAGGTAAGGCCATCTGCACCCAAGTGCTTAAAAGCTGGAAGCAGTCCTCAACACTTCAGCTCGCATTCCACTGGCCAAAGCCAACCAAACCTAACTTCCCGGCCGGCTGGGATCACGAGGAAGTGACAAGGTGCTCAGCGGAGGAAAAACAATACTCGCAAACCCCTAAGACGACCGCAGAGGGGAAACTGGCCAGTGGAGGAGGAGGGCTTGTTCTGGCTGCAGACCCCCTCTCCACCCAGACTGAGCCGGACGTGGGGACAGAGCCCACCTGTGGAGCTCTGGGCACCCCAGCAAGCTTTACCTTCCCAAAGCTTTCTCGTCAGGCTGTGAAATCAAGCTTAGGACACTCCACAGCCCTGGTCATTCTAACCTCATGACGGCGGTCATCAGGACCGGGGTTTAAAAAACCTTCAGGAGGGGCTTCCCTGGTGGTGCAGTGGTAAAGAATCTGCCTGCGAAGGCAGGGGACACGGGTTCGTGCCCTGGTCTGGGAAGATCCCGCGTGCCGCAACTAAGCCCGCGCGCCACAACTGCTGAGCCTGCGCTCTGAAGCCCGGGAGCCACCACTGCTGAAGCCAACGTGCTGCAACTACTGAAGCCCACACGCCTAGAGCCCATGCTCTGCAACAAGAGAAGCCACCGCGTGAGAAGCCTGCACACCTCAACGAAGAGTAGCCCCTGCTCGCTGCAACTAGAGAAAGCCCACATGCAGCAACAAAGACCCAAGGCAGCCAAAAATAAATAAATAAATGGATTTATTTTTTTTAAAAAAAAAACAACCTTCAGCAGCCAAAGGGCTTTTGGTGTTATTGTTGGATTTTCAGGAACTAAGGAATAAAAAGGTGAAGTGAGGACAGAAACACAGTTTAAAACAAAAGCAAAGATGCCTCTGCCTCTGCCTCTGCCAGGAGTGTTGGACAAATACAAACAGGGCTGGGCTGCAGGGAGATGCCCTCTGCAGAGCACGACTCGGGATGCCATGTGCATCAGGATTCAGAGGCCACCAGGAGGAAGGATTGTCCCTCCAGCCTCCGCAGCAAAGGCAAAGCTTCTGAGCCGGAGAAGGGCAACAGGAAGACATTTGCTGAGACGACTTGGTGGCAGTGGAGGACATGGAAACCAAAAGACATGTGTGGGGCTTTTGCCCCTGCTTCTCTTGGACTGAAACAGCCCAAGTCGCATCCCTCGCCCCAGCCATACAGCCTTGTTCCTTAGGTCTTGGGTTACCTGTCGCTTCTCTGGGAAGTGTCCCCTGGCCTCCCAAGCTGGGCTGGCTGGCCCTCCTTTGTGCTCCCTCAGCATCCTGTGTTCTTTCTACCCCAGCAACGCTGTGGCCTTAGCATCTATTACCACCCCAGCAACAAACAGGACGTGCTGTGACTGAGAAGGAAAGAATGATGAGACTGGTGAGGGGCCTGGATCTGGAGGTAGCTGACTACGCCTGGGAGCTGCAAGGTCAATGCGGGGTCCTCACTGGTTGCTCAAGGCTTCCTGAAGCACTGCTGCAGGGCCATTCCCAGATCTGACAACTCAAACCCCTGGGTTCCAGCCCAGACTCCAGGGACCTCCAGGCCAGCCCAAGGCTCTTCAGAGCAAAAACCTGAGCTGCCAAACTGCCTTGTCCATGTCCATCCGCTAGATGCCTTGGTTTGCTCCACCCTTGATGGCCACCCTTTCAACCAGCCACACATAACTTACAGTGGCAGGTTCTGGGGCCTCATCCCTCATTCATCGGGCCAGGGATACTCTAGTATTATGCTCTTCCAGGGAGGAGGAGTTTACCTCCCCTCCCAGAAACATCTAGAATGTCCCCATACTTTCTCCTGAATCTGTCTCTCCAGAATCTCTGGGGAGCAGACCACCCCTGGGCACTGGGACACAGGAGTACCTTGGTCACACCTACCCCCTGCCTCTCAGTGCCTCAGTTTATCCATATGTAAAACTCGGGCTGCATCAGCCCCTTCTCACATTACAGAGATTTGGAAAATGTTAATATGAAAGCACTGGCTGCTCTTTGGAGAAAGGGGCTCTATTTTCATGATTTTGTCCTCTAGCTCCCTGCCCGCCACCTCCCTGGAAACTTCTGGAATGTGCTGCATAGGCCATACTAGAGAGGGGAACCCAGGGAAGTGTGGGGGTCAGGAAGCGAACCGTCTGAGGCCTGGGAACATTCAAACACAGGCAATGGTTTCGTCCAAGTGCCTTTAGTTCAAAGGGCCACTGATTAAGGTAGGGTCCTTGAGCTAGAAAATCCAAGAATGCCCAGCTTTGGCCCTGGGGAGGTCAGCTGGAGGAAGGGACCCTTCAGAAATTCGGGGAGGCCTGTAGAAAGGGCCTCCAGGTGTGGGCCACCCTGGGCACCAGGCCAAGCTGCTCGACCTGCAGCCGCGTAGGCCTGTAGCCGTTGAGGTTGCTGTAGAGAGCAAACAGGCCATCATGGGGCCTCGGGGAGAAGTGGGCCTGTGAGGTCAGGGCCCTCCAAGGGCCATGATAGGGCTGGAACCTAGGGGCCAGAGGTGGGTTTGGGGCCAGGGGGCTGCCGGGCCCCGAGGACGTGGACAGACTCCGGTTCTGGGGGTTGCTGCCTGTCGACAGGCTGCTGAAGGGGTTGGAGGACGTGCCGTCGCTGGTGGAGCAGCTACTGCCACTGAGGCGGCCGGGTCGGGGGCCGGGGGCTGCTCTGGGCTGGAGGGGTGCGGCCGGCCTGGGCGACTTGAGGCCCATCACGGGCTTGGAGGAGGCGTAGAGGTGGCAGAACTCCTCGTCAAACAGCTCCACCGCCTGGCCCGTGAACTTGGAGAGGATGTTTCTGTGCACATGCCCACAGAGCCAGGTGAAGCTGGAGGCGAGAGGAGAGAGAGTGAGGGCTGGGGATGGGGAGGGCTTGGGCACCCTGCGCCCGAAGGGCCACTAACGCGTGCCCACCGCTTCTCCGCGCCGGCTGCTTCCACCCAGGCCCAAACCCTCCCCTCCCACAGATGGGAGAACTGAAGCTCAGAGACCAGCAAGTGTTTGCAGGGGAGTAGCTAAGATGCAGAGTGAATCCGGGCCTCCGGTCAGTGTTCCTTCCTGGTGCGCAGATTATGGCCCCTTAGAAGATCCCTGTGGAGGCCCAAAGGGACCGAGTGCCAGTGTCCCCAATTCTGTGCTGATGTGAGTCACCAGCTGCTGGGGCCTTAGTGGCTCCACCTGTGACAGGTGTGACACCTGCCTCTTCTAACAAAATAGGTTAGCAGTCTGGGGCTGCTCCTTGGAAGGAAGGGCTGTATTTCCATGAAAAGCTGAAGGGTGTAGCCCGGTTTTCAGGCAAATGGGCCGGAAGGGGTGCGAGTGGGGGGAAGACTCCTGTGCTCTTTGGGGGATGGAAAGGAGAGCACAGGGGTGAGCCCACAGGATGGGAAAGATGCCGCATCAGTGGGCTTGCCCAGACACCCACGGGAGGCCGCCCTTAAGCAGAGGCCTTGGCCTTCTCTCCATTTACACATTTTAAATGGAAACAAAATGTTCAAGGCATTTGTGTGTTACCTTTTATGATTCCCTAATTTAAACAGATTCCTTTCTATCTCTGATGGGAAACTCCCCTCATCACCCCACTCCCCGCAAAAAAGCCTGGTGGCAGCACAGGAGACCCACCAAGAACATCATTTGAGAGATTCCTGGGTCCCTAATACTGTGGACCTAGGCGTGGGGAGCAATGAGGACAGCATGGTCAGAGGGGGACAGGGTCACTGTGGGGGACAGAAAGGACCCAACCAAGAGTCTCAGCCTCCAGCCCCCAGCCCCCAGCCCCCAGCCCCCAGCCCGCGTGTCTTGCCACCAAAAGGCGGACCCAGCTTCTGGAGTCCCCTGCTCTGTGAGGCAGGGCAGGGCCCACGCAAGGCCGGAGCAATCCTGGGAAGAGCAGCGAGGCTTTGTTTAAACCTCACCTCCTGCTCGGGAGCCACCCATGCACCCCAGAGAGGTGAGCAGCTGATACCGTGCCTCTGGCCAACCAGGTGATGGGGAAGGCAGCAAACTCTGGGACAGCCGGACTCTTGGCTACACGAAGAAATCAATCGCCCTGTGTTCTTTGGAATCAGGCTAGATTAGAACAAGCAACTGCATGCTTTCTTAACAAAGCAGGTCTAGGGGACTTCCCTGGCGGTCCAGTGGTTGAGACACCCTGCACTTCCACTCCAGGGGTCATGGGTTCGATCCTTGGTCAGAGAACTAGGATCCCTCCTGCCACATGGCCCCCCACCCAAAAAAAAGGCAGGTCCAAAGGTGCCCTGGCAGTGTTTCAGGGCCCCATACACCCTCTGTGCCCCTGTGCCCCTTGTGTATCCCTGCACCACCTGAGTGCCATCCCCTGACCCTGCTCGCTGCTCATGGGTTTCCCTCCTCTACACCCCACATGTCCATTCATCCTGTGCTCTAGCTTTTACACTTTCTTTTATCACCACCCATGGTAAGAATTACATTTTATTTTTATTGTTTTTTTGGCCCTTAAGTACAGATAGTTGATTTAATCATAATTTTTGGCTCAAGACTCACTCTCATCATTGATCTATTAATGGCCCATTTACATTTCTGCAGCTTTATTTTATTTTTTGACCACGCCAAGCGGCTTGTGGGATCTTAGTTCCCTGGCCAGGGATTGAACCCGGGCTCTTGGCAGTGAAAGTGCAGAGTCCTAACCACTGGACCACCAGGGAAATCCCTTTACTTAGTTATTTTAAATAATCTAATAAGCACCTATGAACCCATCACCTAAAATAAAAAGCTAGCATTGACAATAACCAGCATCTAATCACATGGTCCCTCCTAGGAACCCATCCAGTTTCCCCCAAATAGAGGAAGTCATCACCCAGAAGCCTGTGTCATGGTTGCCAAACTTTCCTTTTTCTATAGTAAGAAAAAGTTTTCTATACTCTTGAAAGTACCGTCAGCCCTCCATATACTCGAGTTCTGCATCCGACGATTCAACCAACCACAGATGGAAAATATTCAGAAAAAAATTTTCCAGAAAGTTTCAAAAGGCAAGACTTGAATTTGCCCCATTGGCAGCTCTTTACATAGTATTTACGTTGTATTAGGTATTATACGTGATCTAGAGATGATTTAAAGTATTCAGGAGGATATGGGTAAGTTATATGCAAATACTACACCATTTTATATAAGGCACTCGAGCATCCTCAGATTTTGGTATCTAAATCCCCCACAGATGTGGAGGAACAACTGTAAATATATCTATTTTCATTGTTTTTAACATATATCTTTGGGGATTTTTTTTCACTTCAACATTGCAGTTTATCCATGTTATCTCTTGTTGCTGTACTTCACTTGTCTTTGACTGTTGTATGATATTCCACTGGGGGCTATATCCTGGTTTATTCATACATTCTCTCATTGAGAGGCATCTGGGTTGTTTCCATGGTTCTCCTGTTGTGACCAGTGCTTCTGTGAACACTCTTATACCCGTCTTCTACTGTCCTGCAGACCCGTTTCTCTTGGAAATACACCTAGGAGTGGAATTGCTGGACAAAGCTAGGTGAATGTTCAGCTTTAGAGAAAATGCCACACTCTTTCCAGAGTCACTGTGCCGATTTGCAATCCCATCAGCAGGGTAGAGATTTGTAAACGCACTCTTTGTACTGTCAGGCTTCTTACTGGCTGGCCAGAAGTTTGCTCAGCTTTTTCTGTAAGATGCTATGGAAAAACCTAAATGAACTTTTTGGCCAACCCAATTTTTTTTTTTTTTTTTTTTTTTTTTTTGCTGAATAGGTATAAAATGGTTAACTCATTCTAGCCTTGATTTGCATTTTGCTGGTCACTGAGGATGCTGAACATCTTTTCCTGTGTTTCCTCCCCGTGAACCGCCTGCTCTCACCTCCCCCACCCCCACCCCACACTTTCATTGTTCTGTTTCTTTTGTGGTGTGTGGGAGTTCATTGTGATTCTTGACACTAATCTTGTCAGGGCATCATGAAAACCTGCTCCCAGTTTGTAATCTGACTTTTCACATTCTTTGAGCTGTCTTTGAGGGAACCAGAGTTCTTAATTGTAATACAGTCAGATTTAGCAATCTTTTATAGTTAATGCTTTTTTGTGTTCTGTTTAACACAGAGCGGGGGCTATGTTAAGTCACCTAATCCTTATCCTAAGGTCTAAAAGACATTCGTCTATATTTTCTACTAAGAGTCTTAAAATTTGTTTTTGACATTTAAGTTCTTTTAATCTATTAGGAGGTGATTTTGTGTGTGTGCACCGCATGTGTGAGTGTGTATGTGTGAAGTAGAATCCACCTTCTCACATGGAGCATTTTTTTTTCCGGTTTCACCTTTCCCCACTGCTCTGACATGCCCTGTCATGTGGGAATCTGTGTCTGGGCTTTCTGTTCTGTTCCATTTGTCACTTTGTGTGTGTCCTTCACCCAATGCCACATTGTCTTGGTTACCACAGCTCCATCTGCAAGGGCAAGTCCGCCCTGCCTGTTCTTCTTCAGACTCATCTCGGCTGTTCTTGGAGAAATACATCTTATTGATACACTGTAACCTCCTCACATACACAGATACGTACATAACCTCACAACAATCTCCAGAACATCCTTTACCTCAGTGCTCTGATTACTTTTGTTCTGTCCTATTTCATTTTTGAAGAATTCTGGGGATCAGCCACTAAATCAATTTCATAGACAGGGATGCACAGTTTCAAAAGTTGTATTCCTCTAGCCATACTGGATGGCCAGGACCTAACATGAACATCCATTCATTCAACAAATATTTATGGTCATGTATAAACATACCGGCACTGTATTAACTGTACTTCCTGCCAGGAAGCAACAGAAAAGAAAACAGACCCAGCTCAGGCCCCGACGTCATCTTTCTTAAATCTTGGCTAAACAAGTTCACAGAAAAGGTCTCTAGGGAATGATCTGGAAGCTGCCTCCGGCAAGATGAGTTAGCAGGGTAAGGACAACAGGATTGAGCTGTCCAGCAAAGGGAATAAACGGCAAGTGTAAAGACCCTGAGGCATGAAAGACCTGGGGAGAGGCCAGTGTGGCTGCAGCACAGAGGAGGGGAAGAAGAATTCTGCTAAGACAGAGGCCGCAGTAAGAAGGTGGATTTTTTTCCCCCCTAGGAGCAATGACATGCATCGAAGGATTTTAAGGATGGAAGTGATTTGATCTTGTTTGTGTTTAAAAATCTTTCTGTTCCTGGTAAAGCCCAGGGTGGCAGCAGGGGTCAGGGCAGGAGTGGACTCAGGAGCCGGTTGGAAGGCCATGCTGATATCATGCTGTCGCTCATGCTGTTGCAGCTGCCTGATTTTGCACCTCACCCCCGCCCCAAGCTTCTTCATCCTCCAAGCCTCAGTCCAGCCTCCTGGACCTGCCGGCAGAAGTGGGAGCTCCCTCCTGGCCGAGCCCAGAGCACTTTCTTAGCCCGTGCTGATCTAGAGCGCACACCATACCGCACCCTGTGGTCATTCATCCACGTTTCCTAAGGAGAGGGAGGAGTTCTGTGTCCCCAGCATGTGGCACAGCCCTATGCTGGTGAGACCCTCAACAAGAGCTGAAATGTTGAAATGCACACCCTCCCCACTGCCACCCCCACGACTCAGCCAGAGAAATGGACAGAGCCCTTCAGTTTGGGAAAACTGTGTGCAACCAGAGGGAGGGGCCCAGAGACAGGTGGACTGAAAGGATGGGGTGAAGGCTTTTCTGATTGATTTTTTGTTTTTATTGGAAACAGCTCTAAGGGTCCCAGGGAAAAGGATCCTCTGAAAGGCTGGCAAACAGATCACCTTTGAATGTTGAGAGCAAAAACATTATAGTTGTCCTGCCCTCCCTCCAGAAGCTGGATTCTCCACAGTTCCCAGGAATGGCCCGGCATGTCTTCATGCCCACTGCCACCCTCCTCCTGGTACCTCCCATATCAAGCCCGACCTGGCCTCGGCAGGCACTAACGAGCTGGAGATCCTAGTCAAGGAAGCTGGTGACCCTGACCCAAGCACCTAGCCTCTCTGTGCCTCAGTTCCCATCTGTCATTTAGAAGAATAATGCCTCCCTCAAAATGTCACGAGGATTAAGGGACTTCCCTGGCTGTCCAGTGGTTAGGACTCTGCACTTCCACTGCAGGGGGCATGGGTTTGCTCCCTGGTTGGGGAGCTAAGATTCCGCATGCCATGTGGCAAGCCAAAAAAAAAAGAAGTCACGAAGATTAAATCCTTACTAAAGGTCTGATCGCACCTGGCCCAGGGCCTGGCACAAAGCTCAGCAAGGTGGTTATGCTTCCTTCTGCCCCTTCCAAGGGCAAGGCCACCCCTGCATTATGAGCTCAAAGGGCAAATACAAATGAAACCTGAGAGAGTTAATTCTCCTTATTGAAAATAAGAGGAGAGGCTTCCCCCCTCTTCATCTCCTTTCAGAATTTCTTTCTCTGTCCTTTTCAAATGTATGGAAATCTTTGTAATGGCTAAGTAAGCCACTTGCCAGTCGCACAACTGGTTGCTCAAAGATGGGGAAGGGGAAGTGACCGCTTAGTGGTGGAGGGGCTGTGGATGTGTCATCCCCACGTCTGTGTATGCCACTCTGACAAAAGACGTTATTTTGAGCTGAAGGAATTTGAGAAGCAGGTGCAGGAAGGACTCTCTGGCCTCCCCCTTCTCCCTGAAGCCAGTCACAAGGCCCTCATGTGAGAGATGCCCTCCCTGTACCCAGAGGAAAGGAGCATCCTTATCTCCAAGGGCAGGGGGACTCAGAGGGATCCGAATGGACCAGCCTTGCTCTGTTTCCCCCAGTAACTACCCTTAGCTCTTCCCTTTCGTCCTATCACGTTTTACCGTGGCTGTCCGTTCTTCATCCAACCTCATATAAAAACACTAAGGTTTAACCATTTCTTTGGGTCTTCATTTCCTTTTGAAGCCTCCTGTGTCACGTAAAACTTGTATTAAATAGCCTTGTCTGCTTTTCTCCTGTTCATCTCTCTCTCACCAGTCCATTTTACAGGGCCCCAGCCAGAGAACCGAGAAGGATATTAGAAAAAAGTGTTTCCTGGGACTTCCCTGGTGGTCCAGTGGTGGCACGGGACCACTGCGCTTCCACTGCAGGGAGCACGGGTTCGATCCCTGGTCAGGGAACTAAGGTCCCACAAGCTGCGTAGCCGAAAAAGAAAAGAGTTCTTCCTCCCCGTACAATGGGTGCGTGGTTTCTTTGGGGGCAATGGAAGTGTTTGGAGCTAGATAGTGGTGATGGTTGCACACACTGTGACTGTACTACGTGCCTCTGAATTGTACATTTTAAATGGTTAATTTATGTTATCGTGAATTTCACCTAATAAAAAAGAGAGCGAGGATTCCTCTGCTTTGACTGACCCCTCCCTCCAGGCTTGGCTCCTGGGGTCTGGGGCAACTGCCCAGGCCCGGCCCTCACCCTTGCCCTCCAGGTGGTGAACTCGGTCTAGTGGTGCTTGGTCAAGGTCAGAGGTCAAGGTCAGAGGCCTGATGTAGGGTTTTAGGCTGAGCTCCTGCCCTGAGCTTTATGTGCTTGCTGCCCAGAGGCCTTTGTCCCTCTCTAGGGAAAGAACAAAAGGCTGATAAGGTGGCTTTGGCCACTTGGGGAGGGGAGTTCAGCCCCACCTCAGCCTCTTACAAACAACCAAGGGCTGGAGACAGGGCCTGAGAATCAGAAGCAGGGGGGCTCCTTTTCCACAGGTGCCCCCGGATGGAGCAGAGGATGAGGGGAGAGGCTGTGGGTGGAAACAGACGTGGGCTCAGTGGCCCCAGGACACTGGAGGTGTCCCCTCCGGGCTGCCTCGTCCCTGAGCCCCCTCCCTGCACACTAGTTGTAAAACCTCAGCTCTTCCCCTCGCAGAGGGACAGTGCCTCCCAGCTTCCTTTACTGCAGCCTGTGAGGTGGAGGCCACAGGCCCTTCGCACAGCTGAGGAGAACAGGCTCAGGAAGAGGTGGAAATGGGGAGCCAGAGAGGGGCACCCTGGCGCCAACCCAGGCCCCCTTCCCTCCCCTGGGTTTGTTATCGGTTACCCGCCTAGTTTGAGCAGAGCTGCAGGAGGGAGCCCCATCCTGTTCCATGCCTGCAGCAGGCCTGGTCTGTATCTACTAGGTCTCTACATAGCTGGTGAGCGAATGAAGGAACAGAGAGGTGCAGTGACTTGCCCAAGGTCATCCAGCCAGGAAGCTGCAGAGCTGGGAACTGAACTTAGCTTATCTATCTTCTAGGCTGGGCTGCTGCCACTTCCCGTCCCTAGTGCCAGCCTGAGGTCCCATGAAATTTGGAGACACTTCTGACAGGGAAGTGGAGGAGGGGCCAGGAAGCTGGTGGTCAGGGGCCACAGAGGGTGACGCTTGTAATCTTATCTAGGACATGGTGACAGCTCAGAAAGCCCTGGCAATTCTGAAGTGAGAGGAGGGCTGTCTCGGTGCTCTCCAGCCTTCTCGGGGCCCACACACCCTCTCCCCCAGCCAACGGGGCGTCGCCCAGGCCTGCTCTGCTGGGCAGCCCTTCACGACCAGCGTCTTCTCAGCCCACACCCTTTCAAGTCTTGCCTATTACGTGTCCCTTCCCTTGGGGCTTTGGCTGGCTGATAGCAACCGCTTACTGAGCACCTACTGTGTGCTGGGAGCTACACTAGGCTTTGCAAATTTTATCTCCTTGAGTCTTAACAATAGTCTGCAAGGGGAAGTATTGTTATCCCCATTTTACGGATGAGAAAAGTGATGCTAAAAAGAATTGCACACTTTAAATGGGTGAAGTATCTGACATGTGAATTACATCTCAATACATTCACTATATTAAAATAACCAAACATTTTAAAAATAAAATGGGGCCCCCATACACAACCAAACAAATCACATGGCTTTAGAATCACACCTGAGAGATCTGAGGAGGGAAACAGGATTTTATGTCCTATTGCCACGCAAAGGGAAACCAAGGCACTTGGAAGTGTCTCCCTACCCCGAAGTCCTCCCAGGAGGGGCCCAGATTTTCCCCTTTCACGCAGGCTGGTCCTGCCTCCAGCCTCGTGTATATGATGAGCCCCCAGCTCCCCCAGGGCGTTGCCGGTGGGCCTGTGGGCCTTGGCCTCCGCGAAGCCCCGACAGAAGGTGAAGCGCAGCGCTCACCTGTACGATCCGCACAGCACGTATCTCCAGTCCGAGATGATGAACTTGTCCTGGATTTGGCCGGCGAACTTCCTGCCTGACTTGGCGCAGTACACCTCTCCTTCCACGCTCCAGATGGAAACGTTCTGTTGCAAGGGAAGTCAAGGTATCCTCGCTAATTGTGTACCCAGAGACACACACTTGCCTAAGAAAACATCTGGAAGGATGCTTGCCAAGAGTAGAAGGGTTATTGCTAGCTGGTGAGATTGTGGGCCATTGTTATGTTTTCCTTGGCTGAATTTTCTAAATTTTCTTCAATGTCCTGACATTATTTGAGTAATGGGGGAAAAGAAAAAAGAAAAAGAAAAGAAAAGAAAGGGGAGATGGTAGAATTCAAACAAAGCAGAAAGTAGAAGGAAGATGCGGGCCTGGTGTCCACAGAGCCCTCAGTCCAGGCTCCCATGGCCCACAGAGGCCTGGCAGGCCCAGCCTCACCCTGTAAGTGGCTTTAGTGACATGAGTCCCTGACTCCAGGCTGGTCAGAGGGAAGGCCCAGTGCAATCAGAGGGGGCGGCTTTGTGGAGACCTCAATGGACCCTAGATTGCTGTAAGAAAAGGTGTGGCCACAACCCAAATTGTGGCCCTGTTTGTCCCTTTCCTCCCCAGTGGCACCCGCTGCTCCAGCCCTCAAGCCAGCACCCCTGGAAGCTGAAGAAATGAAAGGCAGGTGAGGCAGGGGGCTGTCAGAGGCCAGCGGGACGCTTCTGGTGCCGAGAATGCCTGCTGGTAGCTGGACAGGCTCTGGGAAGGGGTTGCCCAGCGCCTCCAACCACTCCTTCCAGCCTCTCCACAAGCTCTGGGGGTGGCGGGAACAGGGCCACGTCCCACTGTCCCTTGGTGCAGCGGGTGTGGGCCACGAGGACAAGGCCCGCACTGACTCTCTGGACCTGTTTCGATGGCCTCATGCTGAGGCCGTGTGATCCACGTTACGTCAAGCAGACCCAGCAGTCGGGGGCCCTGAGGCCTGTGGCGACCGGAAGTGCCTGGACTCAGCTGCATCCCGGTCAGTGTGGAGGGGAAGGGAAGGAGGAAGGCGGGGAGGTTGGGGTCTCCCGGGGCTGACCTGCCTGAGCTGGGGGGCAGTCACCAAGGAAACCACCTGTCAGCTGTTCAGCTGGGTCTGCTTGTGAAAGCTGTGGGCGGTTTCACGTTAGAGCTTGAATTAGCTGCCCCAAATTTGCCGTGACTAAGTGAACCCTCATCTCTGGGTTTCCCTTCTCCTTGCTGGAAGAAGGAAGTGAGGAGTTTGGTTAAGTCCAAGAGGATCAGCATCCTGTTGGGGCCGTGGAGCCCTAAAGATGCATCCCACAGGTCCTGGATGTCTCACTGCCCCAGAAGTGCACCCACTGGGTCTCCTCAGCTGAGGAGAAAAGGCAGAGGTTGGGCCCCTTTATCCTTCCCAGCCCCCAGTGGAGCTGTGTGAGGTCAAAGGGCTATGAGCGGGAATGATGGAAATCTCTTCCAGGCCAGGTCCTAAAAACATCCCTCAGAATCCTCCCTCCCTCTCTCTCCCTGTCACTATGTCTCGGGGGCCGTGTATTCCTTGTGGTGCAGCTACAAGGTGAGGGAGGACCGTCTGAACTGGACTTCGAACAAGAAAGGAATGTGTGTTAAGCCATTGAGATGGAGGCATGCGTTACCACAGCGTAGCCTATTCTATCCTAACACAAAATACCTTTTACACTGTCACGGGACCCTACCTTGAGGTGACTGTCAGAGATCTGGGCTTTGTCACACATCTCCCGGAAGAGCTTCACGCCTCCCTGGTCCAGGAGCACACAGACGAACACCCCGCGCTTGTTGGCCGCCTCTAGGATGTCACAGAAGATCTCCACGTCTGTGAACACATCCATCAGGATGGCCAGGACCTGGGCCAGGGCAGAGGGGTCGGACACCAGAGAGTCAGGGCCAGATGCTGACTTCTTTCAGACAAACCCACTCAGTCCCAGCCGGCCTGGGAGAGCTGTTCCCTTTGCTGCTGCGCTGGAGCGGGGAGGGTCTGACAGGGCAGGACTCAAGGAGGGGCGCAGAGCTGCAGTGTGGGCCCTGCCTCTGTCCTGACGTCATCTTTCCAGCCCCACCACAGATCCTCTGGCCTCTCCACCCACTGCTGGCATGGAGAGTGCAGAGGAGAAAGGGGAGATGAGCAAAAAGATGAGGCGGGGGTGGGGTGGGGGGGAGATGAGGCCAAGGGGAGGTGGCCTGGCAGGGTCACAGGAGAGGGACAGATTTAAAGTCACAGGTTCTCAAACATTTGGAGCTTTAAGACGCTCTAGGGCCACTGGCTTTCAAATGTTTTTAAGCCGTGGAATCCTCACCTCAAACGAAATCCCTGTGGAGACCCCAGGGGATATAAACTAGACTAGGCTGAGCTGCCCCAGTGGGATGGAGAAGGGAGTCCAGCTCAGCCAGCAGGTACTGCATCCTCCATCATAGCAGAAACTTGGGGGGTGGGGGGCCCTAGATAGCCAACAACGGGGAGAGACGTGTGTGTTCCTGCCTGCCAGGCACCCCTCCTTCCTGCCAACAGCACCCCGAGCTCACTTTATTTTATTTTTGGCCTACACCGTGCGACTTGTGGGATCTTAGTTCCCCAGCCAGGGATAGACCCCGGGCCCCCTGCAGCGGAAGCGCCCATTCCTAACCACTGGACCGCCAGGGAACTCCCCCAAGCTCACTTGAAGGAATTACCTCTGCTCCACCATGCATGTGCTTTGGGTGGGGTTACTGCCGTGCCCTGGATTGAGTGTGGGGGAGGCACACTGAAGCCAGACCACTGGCCACAGGGATTGGCCTAAAGGTGGTCACATGACATGTTATCCTTATGGGAGTCAGCCCAGGACTACTGCTGGGACTCCTGGGGAAAGGAGGCATTCCTTCTACTGGGATTGGTTAGCTAGTAGATTATAAACTACAGCTGCTGGCAGCCATCTTGCCCCATGTGGGGACAGCTTGCCTGAAAGCAAAGCCGGATCTGGAGAAACCAGGGCTAAGAGGTGGAGACAGATGCCCAGCAGCATCCTTTCGACATCTGATTTCAGTTACCCCTGAAGCCAATCCTACGCTTGACTTGTCCGCTGAGGACGTCAATGCATGGTCCCCTTCTTAAGCTTTTTGGGGTTACTTTCTGTGATGTTGTGACTTATAATAAGAAATGTATATTTGGTCTTCATATCAGTTTCTGGCACAGAGCTCCTAATACCCTGGGAATTTCCAGCCTGATGAGAGCTGAGAGCAATAAAGGGGTCTTTTGTTATGTTCATGAGGAGACTTTCAGACCTAAGGGCATTGGCACTTAAGGATGTGGAGCTCTTTGCCAGGAGGACCAACCTTGTGATCAGAGGGTTGGAACTTTGAGTCTAACCCCACAGCCTCTGGTGGAGAAGGGAGGAGCTGGAGGTTAATCAGTCACCAATGGCCAATGATTTGATCAATCATGCCTACGTAATGAAGCTCCATAAACACCCAGAAGGAGAGGGTTCAGAAAGCATCTCGTTGTTGGACACGTGAGGGTTTAGGGAGATTGGTGCACTCAGAGCGATGCACTATGCATCTCTTCCCTCTGGCTGTTCCTGAGTTATATCCTTTTATGATAAACCGGTACTCTATTAAGGAAAAAGTTTCTCTGCTCTCAGCCACTCTAGCAAATTGATCAAACCCAAGGAGGGTGTTGTTGGAATCTCTAATCTGTCGCTAGTTGGTCAGAAGCACAGGTGACAGTCTCGGCTTGCGATTGGCATGAGTTGAGTTGTAGGACACCCAGCTGATGTCCAAGAATTGCTTGGTGCTGTGGGAAAGGCTCCCACACAGTGGAATGGAACAGAACCAGAACTCTTTGTCACTCAATCAAAAGTCTTTCCTAGTACCTAAACTGTGGTGTGTTGAGAAGTGGATTATTAGGCAGCCAGTAAAAATGATCATTATAATGGTTACATAGAAACTATAGGACTTCCCTGGTGGTGCAGTGGTTAAGAATCTGCCTGCCAATGCAGGGGACACAGGTTCGAGCCCTGGTCCAGGAAGATGCCGCGGAGCAACTAAGCCCGGGCACCATAACTACTGAGCCTGTGTGGCACAACTACTGAAGCCCGTGCGCCACAACTACTGAAGCCTGCACACCTAGAGCCCATGCTCCGCAACAAGAAAAGCCACCACAATGAGAAGCCCTCGAACCACAATGAAGAGTAACCCCTACTCGCTGCATCTAGAGAAAGCCCACGCACAGTAATGAAGACCCAACGCAGCCAAAAATAAATAAATAAATTTAAAAAAAAAAGAAACTATAAATCACGGTGAAATGTTAAAGTAAAACTTGCTGTTTAATATATGCTCAACAAATGTGCATTAACAATTAATGAATTAAGTGAAAAAAAAAAACCAAAGCACAAAATGATAGCATGTCCATTATTATTGCCAGCAAGGGAAGGTGGTGTATGGATAGATGAGTGCAAAGTAAAACCTAACAGTCATATTTGGATGGGGGACTATGGCGATCTTTTCTTCAACATTACCTGTAATAATAACGTTCAACCACTTTTCTACTAATTACAATAAATTTTTTTGACCATCCACATCTGGGAAGTAGCAAGGACAAGAAGAGTGTCATGGAGGCAGGTGAAGGAGATGGCTGGTACTCACTCGGGGCTGACTTTCTGCTCAGCTGATGTGGGTGTCTGGACCGGGGACGGAACTGCGAAGAAATTGCTCACCCTCGGCTAGAGGTCACTAGAGCTAGAGCTGCTCTAGTAGTGAGGCCCCTGATCCTTTAGAGCCATGGCCCTGTTAACACACAATTAGGTATATGTGCACATTGAAGCTTATGGCACCAATAAGGTCCTCTCTCCTGAAAGATAAATGCCTCCTCATCCAAGGTATTGGCAAAAGAGACAATGCTCTCTCCCCAGCAGGTCAGTAAATCCTCCCAGTTGTGTTCCAGTGAGTCTTCGTTGGCAGAGACAGGGCTGGTAAGCAGGTGACCGATTGACAGAGAAGGGGAGAGGTTTGCAAAAAACCCAGCGTCCTGACTTAAGCGATGCTTGGAAGGACAGGCTCATGATAGCTAGGTTTATCTTGTTTGCCTCCTTTTGGGATTGCCTCCCAGCTGGATCGATTCAAGGCCAATAACTTCTTGCATCCCCTACGTGGGCGTTCTACCTCGCAGGGTGTAGTGTGTTGATCAATCAGGTCCCAAAAGATATGTCCGCATCCTAACCACCAGAACCGTGGATGTGACCTCATTTGGAAAAAAGGTCTTTGCAGATGTAATTAAGATTCTCAAGATGAGATCATCCTGGGCTTTCTGGTGAACGCTAAGTCTAATGACAAGTGTTCTTATAAAAGGCCCTCAGAGGAGAGACAGGGAGAAGAGGATAAGGCCATGTGAGGACGGAAGCAGAGACTGGACTTCTGTAGCCACAAGCCAAGAATCACCTGAGCCACTAGCAGCTGGGAGAGGAGGGAAGGATCCTCCCCTAGAGTTTTTCGAGGGAGTATGGCCCAGCTGACACCTTGATTTTGGACTTCTGGCCTCCAGAACTGTGAAAGAATACTTATCTGTGTTTTGTTTTGTTTTAAGGGTTTTTTTTTGATAAATTTATTTTATTTTATTTTTGGCTGCGTTGGGTCTTCGTTGCTGTGTGCGGGCTTTCTCTAGTTGTGGCGAGCGGGGGCTACTCTTCATTGCGGTGCACATGCTTCTCATTGCGGTGGCTTCTCTTGTTGCGGAGCACGGGCTCTAGGCGTGTGGCCTTCAGTAGTTGCAGCACGTTGCCTTCAGCAGTCGTGGCTCCCGGGCTTCAGAGCGCAGGCTCAGCAGTTGTGGCACGCGGACTTAGTTGCTCCGCGGCATGTGGGATCTTCCCAGACCAGGGCTCGAACCCATGTCCCCTGCATTGGCAGGCGGATTCTTAACCAATGTGCCATGAGGGAAGCCCTTATCTGTTGTTTCGAGCCACGAAATGTGTGATAATTTGTTACGGCAGCCCTAGGAAACTAATACAGAGCAGTAGCACATAATCCAGGGGAAAAACGATCTGGAAGATAGGGAACTTTAGCTCCAGCTGTGGCGCTAGTGGAGGCTAGCTGAGTGCCTTCGGACAACTCACTTACCATCTCTGGGCCTCAGTTTCTTTACCTATAAAACATTGCATGATAGAAGAGCATTAGCTGTCATGTAAGTTGGGTCTAACCGTAAGCCCAGGTAATATAAACGGAAACATATGCAGAAGTAAAGTGTGTCGTTAAAATATGATTGTGATTTTTATATGCATTATTCTTGAGCAAGTGTGGATAATGTTAGAATACCAGCATGAGAGAATGTTGCTTTAATTCAGGTTATGAGAGACGGTTAAAATTAGTGCCCACACCACTATGGGCATAAAAAAGGAACAGAGTAGGGTTCTTATTAGGGCCAATCAGACGGCCCAGCCCAGAGGTGTGGGGTTGGCTGAGAACAGGAAGGAGGTACTTCCCGTGCTAAGGAAGGAAGTTGGTCTGGGAGCGCTGCCTGGCCGGCAGGCTCTGAGAATCTGGAGTTTCAGTGAGATGGCGGGGCCCAGCCAGGGGGCTGCTGGTCAACTAGGGTGATACCCACAGACAGGGGTCATCCTGTGGAGACCTCAAATTCTGGCTGAGAATCCCTCACTACCTGAGCGGCAGACGTGAGTTCCTCATGGGCTGGAAATCCTGCTGCTTTGGGAAGGGCAGGGGGCAGGAGGGGAAAGAGGATTTGGGTCCTGGTGGGACCACCACGCATGTTGGGGCCAGTTGTTGGGGGGCACTTAGCACCCCAAGGCCCAGTCTGTGCTTCGATTGCTACTCTTCCCTCTTTCTCTCCTACGTGCTGATGCTTCGTTTTTGAGCTTGCTTTTGGTGGATGAGTAATAACAGCAGCAACTCTTTCTTTCTTTCTTTCTTTCTTTCTTTCTTTTTTTTTTTCTTTTGCGGTACGCGGGCCTCTCACTGTTGCGGCCTCTCCCGTTGCGGAGCACAGGCTCCGGACGCGTAGGCTCAGCGGCCATGGCTCATGGGCCCAGCCGCTCCGCGGCATGTAGGATCTTCCCGGACCGGGGCACGAACCCGTGTCCCCTACATCAGCAGGCGGCCTCTCAACCACTGCGCCACCAGGGAAGCCCCCAGCAACTCTTTCTTGAGCACCTACTCTCAGCCGTATGTTCGTCCCCTGTAACCTTCACGGCACAGTTACCCTGGCTTCCCGGGTGAAGAGCCAGGAGTGCAGAGATGTTAAGTAACTTTCCAAAAGCTGGAATGTGAGGAGATGCCCCAGACCCCAACCCAGAGCCATGCTCCCAACTGCAGTCTACTGCAGGCCTAAGAGAAGGACTCTGATCTCTGCTTACATCAGATACAGCCTGTCCCTCCTCTGCTTGTGGGTTAGGATGGGCCAAGTAGGGAGAGTCAAGCCCTGGGAGGGTTGGGGGACCCCAGAGCAGAACTCAAAGAGAATGTGGACAGAAGAAGGGAAGGGGGCCCAGGTGGACCCTCCCCCGTCACCTATCTGCTGACCACAGTGCGAGGGGGCCAGCAGCCCTTAAAAAGGCAGCAGTGAGAGGACCATCTCCCTGCAACCACATGTTCCCACCTGTTTGTGTCGCCTCTGGGTGTGCCTGGCGCTCCCCTCCCTCACCGCCAATCTGGAGCAGTGACAATATGCCAGCGCTGAGCCCCGCCTCCCAGAGGGGGAGAGGGACTTCCTCTAGGGAACTCCCGTGGGAAGGGAGACAGGCCAATCACAGATCCCAGGAGGATGCCGGGGGCGCAGGGAGCATCTCTGCTGGCCCTTGGGGGCCGTCCCACCCCACTCTGGCAGGACCTAGATGGGACCTGGGCCCAGAGACCCCACAGGCCTGGCAGGCTAGACCCCTCTCTCCCAGGTCTGCCCGTCCCTCAGCGGCCCTTGTCGGGGGAACAGCCGGAGACCTCGCCCTGGGGACCCTGGTGGTATTCGAGGCCCTGGAATCCCAGTTGTCAGGCATGAGGCAGACCTGCTCGTCAGCTCCCTGGGGGCGCAGTAGGGGTGGGGGCAGGATTGTGCAGTTCCTGCTCAGACTTCTTGCTGTGTCCCATCCCTCCACCCTTGTCCCTTGTTCAGCTGCTCCCAGGGCAGGGGCTTGGCCTGAAAAGGTGGTCCTTGACACCTAGGGGTGGGGGGAGCTTCTTTGGGACCTTCTCACAGCTGCCCCCTTGGTCCTCTGCATGCTCACCCCACTCTCCCCCTACCTCCCCAGAGAACTGAATAGATTTTTCTCTGTGCAGTGAAAGGGAGAGGGAGAGGGGATCGAGCAGGGACAGGGGGCTTGCCTGCTCAAGTTCTCCACCTTTTTGGTCTTGGGACCCCTTGACACTCTTAGAAGTTACTGAGGCTCCAAAGGGCTCTGGTTTCTGTGGGTCATAACTACTGAGACTTGTCAGATTAGAAACAAACAGAAAATTCTTAGTGTTTATTAGTTATTTTAAAATAACTAATATTCCTCACTTAAAACAATATTAAGCCCATTACATGTTAACATAAATAACAATTTTAAAGCAAAAATAACTATACTTTCCAAAGCAGCAGCAAAATGAGTGAGCAGAATGGCATCCTTTTACAGTTTTGCAACTCTCTGTGGTGTCTGGCTTACCAGGAGACAGCTGGTTCTCACATCGGCTCCTGGAGCAATCTGTTGTGATGTGTTGTTGGGAAGGAGATATATAAAGATAATCCGGCCTCACACAGATAAGTGGTTAGAAAGGGCAGGACCTCACAGACCCATTGGAAGGGTTTTGGAACTCTCAGGGATCCTGGACCACACTTGGAGGATGGATAATTCGTGTTTTTTGTTTTCTGTGTTTTATGACACTTTGACATCCCAGCGCCAACTGATTACTAGAGATCACAAGCACTTCGACTAGGCGCAGCCTCTGATATGCTAACCGAGCAATCCAGAGCCATGTCCCAAGCCTCCTTTATCTGACTCTCCAGCATCCAGACAGTATTTCCCTGCCCATCCTAAACCACCCCAGTGCCAGCTATGGGACAACCAGGGACCATAGGTGGCCCAGAGCCTGCTAGAATTATTCAAAGTAGCCAATCCTAAACTGTTCACCTGGCCCTGCCTCGCCACCCTGGTGCTCCCCGTGTGGCCCTGCACAGTGTGTGGTGCCTCCTGCTTCTAGGACACTGTGAGCAAAAACCTCCTCCTCCCTGACAGTCCTTTCCATGCCTCCCTACCTCCAGGTCATCCAGACTTCTCACTCCTCTAGACGTCTGTATCTGACACACCCTAGACCTGGAATTCCTTTACCTCCCTTCTCTGCCCAGCAAACTCTTACTCAGCCGTTGAGACTCAACTCAGAGGCCACCGCTTCTGTGAAGCCTGCCTTAGTCACCCTCCCGTCTGCTCCCCGGCACAAAGCGTTGCTCAAGCCCAGCACTGCCATCCACCAGTGTCCCCTCTCTTCCCACCTCTCCCCCAAGGGCAGGTGGCTGGAGGGAGGGAGGCCCCTTGTTCTGCTCTGCCATCCTGGGTTCAGGGCCTGACCAATGACTTTGGCTTTGTGGAATAAAAGGATGAGAGCATGAAGGGAAAGAGGGAGAATGCCTGCTCCTCAGGGAGCAGAAGCCGCTCCGGGAGACGCCCAGCAGGCTGGCTCCATTTGTGCCCCTGTCTTCTCTTCTTGAGGGGGCTGAAGCCACAGGAGAGGGAGAAAACAAACCCCCTGTCCTCCCTCTGTGTGGACACAGCCTACTTCCATCTACAGCCTGTGGCTGGGGATCCAGCCCCCTCTGGCATCTCTGTGGGAACAGGTCACTGGTCACTCCTGAGCCCTCTGTGTGTGTGTGTGTTGTTGTGTGTGTGTGTGTTGTGTATGGGAATGGTATTGCAAACTGCCTGCAAGAGTCTGACAGGTAACAAGATGGGTGAAGTTCATCATGGCCTGGGACAAGAGGGAGTGGTGGGGACTGCCGCAAAGGTGACCCACCCAAAGAGGTGACCTCAACTCAGCGCCAACAGAGCCAGGTCTTCCGACTTGCTAAGAGGAACTGGAAATTCTTACTTTCAGGTGAAATCTTCTGATTTTTAAGTGTTGTCCTAAATTTGTAACATACTGTGTTGATAAAGCAAAGGACAGCAGCAGGCCTCAAGGCCGCAGAGGTGAAGAGAGAGAAGCCTCTCTAGGTGGGGTAGGGGGAAGGGGAAGCGTTCAGCCTGGGGATTGTGACAAGCCCCAACCTGGCTTCTTTCCAGGGAGTCTCACTCACCCTTTGAGCCGCAGCAGCTGCGGCTGAGAATTTCGCCAACACCATTGGTTCCCCGCCCTCAGGCGAGCACTGAACTCCAGCAGAGACCAGAGGTAGCACACTTAAGAACAAGCCCTGGGAGCTGGAAGGGACCCCATAGTCCAGTGTGGGATCTGGGGCCAGGGGAGGTCAAGGGACTTGCCCTGCGTTGTGCAGCCCACCCCAGGCAGTGTGGGCACTCCTGGTTGCCTGCCTGAGCCCACCTGTCAGTTCCTGATGCTGCCTTGCCAGGGAAGCATGAAATGCTGCTCTGAAGTAGCCCAGCAGCGTGAAAAGCCAATACTCCACCCCTTGTCACCTTCTATTTTATTCTCCAGAGCTCCACTCCCTCCGTCCCGTTTGAGCACAGCTTCCCCCCTCCTGGTGGCTTCTTCTGGAGCCATGAGATTACACACACTATTAGACACGGGAGGGGATTCTGTCATGAGAGTGGGATCTCAGCAGAAAATGAGCTTAAATATCAATTTGCCCATTTTTGAATTCTTTTAAGTGGAACAAACTAGTGATGAGAGAGACCCTTTGCAGATGACACTGAGTCCTTTCCTTGGGGTCCACTCTCACCCCTGCCCCTGCAGCTTCAGGAGGTGGAGGGGCACCTGTACCCCTGTGCTGAATGGTCATTTTGTGCACCTGGGTAGAATGATCTGGGGTGCCCCCCGCCAATTCCCCGGGGGAGCAGGCAGCCCCTGTGGGCCTGCAGTTCCAGGAGCATTGGGAGAACTCCCGGCCAAATGCCAGTCCTGGTGCCTGAAATTCTGCCAGCTAAGCTCTGGCCTTGAAGGATTTTTCTTCTTCTAAAGTCACTTATTAAAATATAAACACTCTGGGGAGGGAGAAACCTCTGCTGCCTCCTCTGTCTCTGCCTGACCACAGGTTGGATTCAAGCGCTGCACTGAATTTGTGGGCAGACAGGCCTAAGCCGAGCCTGAGAGGAAACAGGGCGAGTTTGTGTCCCAGTGGAGTGGCCGCTTCATTCAGAAATACAGAAGTAAGGCACCTCGCCTAGGCTGGGGAACTCAGGAAAGGCTTCCTGAGAACAGGACTTCAGTGCTGGGTCCTGAGGAGTAGGTGTTAAGGGAAAAGCAGGGAAGGTGAGGGGGCTCCAGGCAGAGGGAACGGCATGTGCAGAGGCCTCAGGACAGAACCTGATGTGTTTGAGAATCTGCAGGTCACTCAGGACTGAGTGGCAGGGGGTGGAAGGGGAGCTGGAGAGGCCGTGAGCCATGCTACGGAGTCTGCTGGTCCCACTGGGGGCAACTGGGAGCCACTGAAGGCTCTAAGCAACGAAGGGACCAAGTTAAATTTGAAGTATAGAAAAAGTGTCTACAGCAGCTTGGAGACTAGGTGGTCGGGCTCAAGATGGAACAGGAGGGTCAGATGGGAAGCTATTGCCGGAGTTCCAGTGATGGGTGTTGGTGGCCGGGACCCAGACTGTGACAAATGGGATCAGGAAATCAATGATCTAGGGCAGGGCAGAGCGTAACATCCCTGGCTCCATCCTAAGCTCCAGTCACCTGGACTCCATCCCTTAGAGCAGGACACATCCCTCTCTCCTCTTCTCCACCAGTCCCCCCACCCCATGGCCAAGGAGACGCAGACTCCGCCATCGCTACCTGGCTGGTCCGGGTGATGCAGCGGCGGATGAGGTCCCTGATGTTGTTGCGCTTGTCCGTCTGGAAGTACACGGTGACGCTGGACTTTTCCTTCAGGTAGGGCTTCTCACCTGAGGCCCAGGTGTGCAGCAAGGTCGGCTCGCTGCCCTCTGAGGCCACAGGGAAGTAGGTACTTGAGGCCACGGAGCAGGAATCGAGTCCCTTGGAACCTGCCGCGGCCTCTCCTGGGGGCTCCGGGGCAGAGGGGGGCTCCTTGGCCTGGGCCTGGATGTACTGGGCCTCCACCGAGGACAAGAAATCCACCTCGCCTTCCTGGCTGAGCACCCGCCAGTAGGCCTCGGGACCCCCATCCAAGAGGGCATCTGTGGCCAGCCGGGCACTCTCATTGTCACTGAAGTCAGCCCTGGCTGGCCGGACCCACTGGCTCTTGACCTCTTCCAGGCGTTTCTGGATCTTGCCCACGTGTCTTGCCCCACTCATGCTGCCCTGTCCCTGAGTCGTGTGGGGGGCAGCCGGCACCCGAGCTCTTCCTGATGTCAGGGGCAAGCGGGCCACACCACCCAGGAGGAGCGGGGCTCACAGCACTTCTGGAAAGCACCCACTCCTAGCACTGGTGTGCGGCCCGCATCCAGGATTACCTGCTCCAAGGTAATCCTGCCCTCCTGAGCAATGCTTCACAGGAATCATCACCCACTGCCAGGGGTTGGTTTATCTCTGAGCGACACCCGCCCTGCCCGCGGGCCAGGAGGGCTGGCTCTATCACGCCTGGGCACACTCAGCCCTGGGAGACTTCTTCTCCTCCCAGCAGCCAAGGTGAGCCAGCTTTCCAGCTTGTTGTGCAATTCTCCCAAGACCCTCAGGCCCCATTTACAAAGCAAGCAGCCTCTCCCAGCACAGTCACCGCTGTGCCTCAGGTCCCCTCCTGTGCTCCTCATTTCAGACGCCAGTTGGTTCAGAGACAGTTTCCCTGATGGGCCCCTGAGATCTGCCATCCATCCTGTGCCCATGTGAGGAGGGAAGCTGGATGCCCCCAGGCAGCACTGTTCACCAGGCACTGCTCCTTTCTCTTGGTAACACCTCCAAGTTCCCAGCCCTCCCCATTCTCTGGAAAAGCCTTCTTTCCCATCTCTCTTCCCTTATTGTGTTTGCAGCGGTCATGCTTGAACAGAACCCCCAGCGAGGTTCCATTTCTGGGGCCGGCGCTGATCTGTTGGAAGCGACGGCTGCTTGGAATACTATCTGGAGAAGAATCTTCGGCTGTGTCCGGGCCCACGGACCGATGGGATCAGTCTGTCTTGGTGCTGGTGGGGCAGGTGGCCGCGGGCGTGTTTGAAGTAGATGAACTGCTAAGGGAGGAGCCACTTTTTCTTTCCAGGTCAGGCCATGGTCAATTCCACGTCAACGGAATGCAAAACCTAGAGCCCTGATGTTACTGAATCAGGTCTGACTGCTTGACGCGCAAAAATCAATATTCCAGAGAGAGACAAAAGTTGGTGAAAAGGAAAGCTGCCTTTAATCAGAATGCTGGCAATCTGGGGAAATGGACCCAGTGTCCCCAAAACCCACCTCCCAA
Source organism: Grampus griseus (assembly GCF_964374135.1). Lineage (NCBI taxonomy): Eukaryota > Metazoa > Chordata > Mammalia > Artiodactyla > Delphinidae > Grampus > Grampus griseus. The sequence continues at coordinate 15,932,004 of NC_139011.1, forward strand.
AATTCTGCTCAGCCGTGGAGTTTGTAAAGGGAAAAGGGGAAGTAATCTCAGTCATTGACGTAGGGAGTCAGAGTCGTCGCCATCCCTCCCCGTGTGCAGGCTTGTCGGCTCCTTGTGATTCTCCCTTAGGTGCTCTCTTGTTCACACAGTTTGTTCGTGAGATTGCTGAAAGAAAAGCTAGGGAAGAGATCTGGTCATCGGCTGATTACTTTATCTTCATTTCTAATTTGATCTATGGAAAGAACCAACAGATTAGACAAGGTGTGGTGTGATCAAAAGATTTGAAAGGTGTGCTAGGGCCGGAGGTGAGTAGGGCATAGGGCGCCTGGTTTGAGGTTAGTGACAGGACAAAGGGGCCTCCTGCAGAGAGCTCTTTCCTGCCCAAAGCTGCTTACACGGACTGCCTTTGATTGGGTTCTTCCAGAAACAGACTAGGATTCGAGTACAAGTAGCTAACTGGGAGGTGATCTCAAGATGCTCTGGTAGGGGAGCAGAGGAGTGAGACAGGAAGGTGAGGGGAAGCTGCTCGGGGCAGGGTACGTTAAGGAGCATGTCACCATTGTGGACATCTGGGATTTATGAACATCTGTGGGAACGTCTGGGCTCTGGTCCTGCCGGGGACCTCCAGGAGACGGTATAGAATACATCTCAGACTTTTCCTACCCAAAGGCTGAGAAAACTGCAGAATCTATCTACCAACCCCCACTGATCGTTGGTCCAGGGCTGCTTCTGGGGCTGCATTAGTTCCCCAGCCCTACTGGCCGGTTCTGTGGGCTCACCAAGCACAGCCCTGGAGCCCGAGAAAGCCTGCAGGCAGAGGTCACAAGTGCAAAGGACAAGCTAACGAGGTAAGAGCGGGGCCCTGACAATATCCGCTATGAGAATTATGGCAGGAAACTAGGATTGAGTGGTCTTCAAACAGCTGGCACGTGGTAAGAGCCAGATGCCTCTCTGCGGCACATCTATCTACTCTTTGGAGGACAGTGCTATATATAAGCATCTGTAACCCCACAAAAGCTGTGGAGGGAGGCTGTCTGGAAGTAGAGCAGTGTTTTTAAACGCACAGTCCAAGAAAGAGAAAGGGGATTTAAAAGGGATTTCTTCTCTTTTGAAGGATATAGAAGGAATCTAATTCAAGACCTCGGGCACCCTTCCCCTTATTCCACTTTATCTCCTTCCACAGGGCCTGGACCCTTGATGGGGACAAAGCTAATACCCTCTCTGTCTTCGGTGCCCCTGGCTCCGCACGCCCTCCCTTCTGCCAGCTCCCTGCTTGTGCAGATTGACTTCACCTCTTGCCCACATTCTCCTTGGACCTTCCCTCCTCTCCATCTCCTCTGGGTCCTCAGCCCACTCTCCAATCTGTCATCAAATCCAGTCCCCAGTCTGGTGAGGGGATAATAATCCGTGGGATTTGCGCTGGTTCCCTCCGAGGCTCAGAAGCTGTGGATGGCTCGCAGTTGCCTGGCACGTTGAGCACCAAGTCTCGAGCCTAGCCTTTGGGGCCCTGCATGTCTGTGACCTGTGTGAACATTGCAGCCTGACCTCTCCTCCACCTGGCCGTCATCGAGTCCTCCCTGCACGCTGGCTCTCTGAGCTAAGGGACACATGGAGGATGAGGCTTCGTCTCACAGATGAGGTAAGCAAGTTTCAGAGAAGTTGAGTAACTTGCCCAGCTAGTAAGTGGCAGAGCCCGACACAGTCCCTCCAAAGCCAGTGCACTTTCCACTGTGCCAAGCTTCACCCTCCCTTCCTTTCCCCGTCCCTTTCCACTCTCAGAACAATCCAAGTCCTCTTATCAGTTCCAGAAAGCGTGTATGGGAGAAGGACAGAAGTGGGTAGATGTTCTGGGGCTCGCCTTTCACCTGGGCCTGATTCTCTTTGGTAGATGAACAAATGATGGGAGGTCCTCTGAGACAGAGGCAGGTCTCCGTGGCCTGTGGGGGCCATTTTCACTAGTCTACTTGCGCAGTAGCTATCTTTTTTTTTTTTTTTTTAAAGACTCTTTGAGTGGAACTTTCCCCTCAAGCTGCTGGAGGAAGAAGAGCCCTGCTTCTCCTGTCCCCAGCTCCCTGCCCTTACGCAGACCCCAGGGACTCTATCAAATCCTTTAGAATAGACAGCAAATGCAGTCTCTGTGTGCTGTCCCACCTTTGCCCCCGTTCCTGCACTCCTGGCAGACGTTACTAGTTGATCATAGAACTTCTTCCCTGTAAGCTGGGAACCATCCCCTCACTGCTCTCTACGGGGCTCAAAGAGAAGTTCTCACCTAGAAGGAATCTTGGATGTACTGATGAGAAAACCGTACATCCAAGATGTACTAATGAGAAAACTGTTGCCCAGAAAGGGAAAGTGACTGTTCTCAAAGTCACACAGCTGGCCAGTGACTGTCATCAGCGTTGGCCCTCCCCTCCTCTGCAGCCCCAGCCATGTGAAATGTCATCATTCTTGCTGGGTCTGCTGGCTGAAATAACAAATTTCTCCCCTGGGATTGCACTTCTGGACCAGGAAGTCTGGCCAGCTGTTGAGCCACATTGTCATACGTTGAGAAATCCTTATCAAAGAGCCTTTGATTCCAGGCGCTGTGGATTATGGACAACTTACTTCCCTTCTTCCATCCTGTGACCTGAAGTGTAGTCTCTCTGACTCATGAGGATACTGACAAAGAGGTAAGGAATGAGAAGCCAGTCTCCTGTTAGCAAATGAGTGGTGTTTGGGGCTTCCTGAGAATTCCATTTGTCTAGGGCCATGCTTCTCAACAGGGGGCGATTTTGCCCATCTAGGGGGGGATGTGGCGGTGTCTGGAGACATTGTTGGTTGTCACAGCTTGGAGGGGTGATGAAGCCACTGGCATCAAGTGGGTATAAGCCAGGGATGCTGCTACACCCTGCAGTACACAGGACAGCCCCCACCATAAAGAACTATCTGGCCCCAAATGTCAATAGTGCTAAGACTGAGGAACCCTGGCCTAGGGCCTGGGGAATGACTAGTGACATGACTGGCCCTCGCCCATGTAGGAGGTCCAGTCCCCTGCCTTTGCTCAGCCCGCCCCCTCAGCTGGAAGTCCTTGCTTCCCCCAACACAATTTATTCAAATCCTTCTCTGCATTCAAGATCTCTCCCGATTCCCATCTATGGGAGGGAGCCTTTCCCGACTATTCCTAAACAGCCTTAACTGCTTCTCCTCTGAGCCTACAAGGTGCTTCTAGAACTTGTCTCAGTCAGTCTCGTACTAGTGATGGGTGCACTTCCCCATCTCCCACTGCATTTAATTCCTTGAGTGGTGCAAAGTCAAAAAGCTTCCATGCCCTTGGAATCAGGCACAACTGTGTTCAGATTGTGCCTATGATAATATGTGACCTCAGGTAGGTAACTTAGAGGACCTGCCTGAACTTCACTTTTCTGTCCATATAACCACAGAACCCTTTTGGAACACGTCCTAAGTACCAGGTGCTCTTCTACGTGCTCTACGTGTGTAAACTCATTCAGTCCTCACAGCAGCCCTGTGAGTAAGTGCTATTATGACCAGTTCTGTTTCATGGATGAAGGAAACTGAAACACAGAGGTTACCTGACTACCAAGTTCACTGGCCGGGAAGTGGCTGATCCAGGAGCCGCAGGCGGGTGGTCCGGTCCCTCTGGTAACCACGGTGCCTTCTGCCTCCTTGACGGGATGAGCCTCAGAGGGTGTGAGATCTAAGGGAGAAGGCCTGTGTGATGAGTGGTCCAAACTTGCCCAGTTTCTGCTCTGCTCCTCAGCCTAATACAGCACCAATATATCTTCCGGAATATTGTCGATATTATATGATACACTGCATCCTGTCACAGCCCTGCAATGTCTTTGTAAAACCGAGGCACAGGGAGGTTAAGTAAATTCCTCAAGAGCCCAACTGCAGAGCCTGGATTGGGTTTGTCTCCAAAGACCTGGCTCCTATCTGCACCCAAATTCTGTAATTGCTGGTGTAAGTGAAAATCTCCTCCTCTAGACTGTGAGCGATTTGAGGCGGGGGACGGGACAGGTTAGGCACGACTTAGCTTCCCCAGCGCCTCTCCCACTTTGGGGCTGCACGTGGTAGGCATTCAATGAATGTTTGTTAGGTGAATAAACTGCTCAGAGCTCCTGGGGCAGAGGCCCACTTGCACAGGCAGAAGGTGCTCAGATAGGTTTCCAGAGCTTGTCTGTGGGGCAGCCGGGGCCTGAGAGCTTGGGCTGTGGGCCCAGGAACCTGGAGGAACAGGGCGCCTGTTTGAGCTCCCGGAGCACCTGCCAGCCTCTCCCTACCACATCCCCATCAAGGCCTGCAGCAGCAGGAAAATTGTACGCTTGCATTACCCAGCGACCCAAGAAGTGCAATTAAGTTGAAAATTAGTTGGCATAATTAATTAGACGGGTAAATAGCTCCCTGTCAACACCAATCAATCCATTCTGCATATAATCAGCTCAGTGCAGGCAGGCCAGAGCTCAAGCAGCTGCTGCTGCTGCTGGCAGGCCAGGGCCTAGGGTGGGAGCAGAAATGGGACAGGGTGTCCAGCCAGGTACCCTAAACCCACCCCACCCCCAGGTCCTTCTACAACTGCTTTTCATGGGAGCAGCCTCCTGGCAAGTCCATCTTCGGCACCCAGCAAAGCCACAGCTTAACTCCCAGGAAGCCACAGCTGCAAAGTCCCTTTGCTCCCTCAAGTTTCCTACTTTCGAGTTCCCGGTCCATTGCTCGAGGTTTCTGACGTGCATAAAAACCACAAAGAGCTCCCTTTTCTTGGCTAATAAATTTGCAGATGCTTTTTAAAAAATTAAAGTATAACTTAGATGCAGTAAAATTTACCCTTGTTACTGTACAGCTTTATGAGTTTTGAGGAATGTGTACAGTTGTATAACTGTAACCGAGCAGGACCCTACAGGGTCTTCCTGGGACAGGCCTCCCCATGTCCTCAACCTCCCTTTTGTTTGTAGAAAAACTTTAGCTTCCTAGGCCTTCCCCGAGTTCCAAAGAATAAATTTAATCAGAGAAGTGATAAAAGGCAAAAGCAAAGGAAAACAGTCAAGCAAGACAAAATAATAGTTTAGCCATTGTTTAATGGCTAAAGTCAAGGACATCTAACTCCTCCTCAAGGACTATAGAGAATATTCTGAGCCATGTCCTTTGAGCCATTTAGCAGATACTGAAACCCCCATCAGGTGGAAGCGTTAACTGTATGCTGCCCACAAGCACATAGACCCCAGACCAGTTGGAACCAGAAGGTTGATGATGTTGACTCCTGATTACCTCACCACCAACCAATCAGAAAAATGTCCACGAGCTGACCACACACCCTGCAACCCCTCTCCCTCATCCTATCGTTATTTATTTATTTATTTATTTATTTTGCGGTATGCGGGCCTCTCACTGTTGTGGCCTCTCCTGTTGCGGAGCACAGGCTCTGGATGCGCAGGCTCAGCGGCCATGGCTCACGGGCCTAGCCGCTCTGTGGCATGTGGGATCTTCCCAGACTGGGGCACGAACCTGTGTCCCCTGCATCGGCAGGTGGACTCCCAACCACTGCGCCACCAGGGAAGCCCCCACGTCCTATCTTTAAAAACCTTTCCCTGAAAGCCATTGGGGAGATCAGGTCTTATAAGCAAGCACTAGCTGCCTGGACTCCTTGCTTGGTGCCCTGCAATAAACGCTGCCCTTTCCTTCACCACAACCCAGTGTCATTGGATTGGCTTTACTGGGTGTGGGTGAGTGGACCCAAGTATGCTTCAGTAACATAACCAGCAGCATGATTAAGATCTAGAATCCTTCCATCACCACACAAAAAAATCCCCATTCCCTTCTGTAGTCAACTGCTTCCCCCACCCCCAGCCCCTGGCAACTACTGATCAGTTATCTCTCCCAAAAGTTTTACCTAGGGACTTCCCTGGTGGTCCAGTGGTTAAGACTCTGCCCTCCCACTGCAGGGGGCATGGGATCAATCCCTGGTTGGGGAACTAAAGATCTCATGTGGTGTTGCCAAAAATAATTTAAAAATAATAATAAAATAATAAAATAGAGAAGTTTAAAAAACAAACATCAAAAACCTCAATATTAAAAAAAAAAAGTTTTGCCTATTCCAGAATGTCCAGAATCATATAGCGTGAGCCTTTTGAATCTGGCTTCTTTGTCTTAGCATAATGCACTTGGGATACATTCATATTGTGGTGTGTGTCCCTGCTTAGCTACTTTTTATGGCTGAGTCATGTTTCATTGCATGCATGTACCACGTCTTGTTTATCCCTTTCCCAGGTGAAGGACATTTGGTTGTTTCTAGCTTGGGGCATTTATGAATAAAGCCACTGTAAATGCTCATATAGAGGTTTTTGTATGAACATAAGTCTTCATTTCACTTAGATAAATACCTAGGAGCAAGATTGCTGGGTCTACGGTAGGTGTATAGATAACTTTATAAGAAACTGACAAACTGTCTTCTAAGATCCTGTACCATTTTACATGCCCACCATCCATGTAGGAGACTTCTGGTAGCCCCATATCTTTGTTACTGCACAGACTTTACAAAATGATGACATCCAGTGCTGGCGACAGCAGGGCCAGCTACATAATTTACGTGGCCCAATTCAAAATGAAAATGTGAGCCCCCTTGTTTCAAACAAAAGGAAAAAGTGCCATTAATGGTATTAAAATAGAAAGTTTTTTCCTTTCTTCTGTAGTCTTTCTCTCATCTTCTCATGGTATTTTTTTAAATTTGCTATTTAATGTTTTAAGTAAAGAAAAACTAAAATTAAAAATTATTAGCATGAACTTTGCCATTTACCATTTATTTTTATATTGTGCAACGCCATTTTTTAAAAAGACTTTTTTTCTTTCTTTATTTCTGGCCGCAGCTTGTAGGATCTTAGTTCCCTGACCAGGGATCAAACCCAGGCCCATGGCAGTGAAAGTGCTGACTCATAACCACTGGACCACCAGAGAATTCCCATGTGCAAAGCCATTATAAATGCAAATATGAGAGCTTTTAACTTGTATGTAGAATCACTGAAATTACATGGTCTGTATTTCATTTATACATGCATGTGTATTTTGTTCTTATCGGAAAGTGGAAATGCTGCAGGTGGCCAAATGATCAGAACCCGCCCAAGGTGGCCATTGGGCTGCCATGTGAATCAGGGCTCTCCCTCCGAGCTGGGCTGGGAAACTCTTCCTCTGGTTTTTTTCTTCCGAAAATAACTCTATTGGCTTTTGCTTTTGTTTTGTGAATATTATGGGTTCATTATAAAAATTTGGGGAAAACAAGCAAAAATAAATAAAATGCATTAAAATGAAAGAAAAAAATCAAACATCTTCCATAGCCACACCATTAGACATTGTAATTTTTTAAATATAAGTTTATTTATTTATTTATTTAATTTTGGCTGCGTTGGGTCTTCGTTGCTGTGTGCGTGGGCTTTCTCTAGTTGCGGCGAGCGGGGGCTACTCTTTGTTGTGGTGCATGGGCTCCTCATTGCGGTGGCTTGTCTTGTTGCAGAGCATGGGCTCTAGGCACGCGGGCTTCAGTAGTTGTGGCATGTGGGCTCAGTAGTTGTGGCTCGCGGGCTCTGGAGCACAGGCTCAGTAGTTGTGGTGCATGGGCTTAGTTGCTCCGCGGCATGTGGGATCTTCCTGGACCAGGGCTCGAACCCGTGACCCCTGCATTGGCAGGTGGATTCTTAGCCACTGCACTGTAATTTTTAACATTTTCTTGTGTGTTGTGGCAACAATGTAGATTAGATCCTGTAGAACCCACTGCAGTCTCCCTCTCATGTGCTTTCCCATGGCATCCGGGAAGCTCAAAACTCTTTTTCCCAGGCCTCCCAAAAGCAGAGCTCTGCATGGAACCCAAGCTCTGACAGGCAGCAGCATCCTCACATGACTTGGAAGGTTTTTCTGTGGCAGCAGCTTAAGCAGACAGGAACACTGATGCTAGTCCAAGGCGTCAGAGGTGGAGAGCGGTGGCAGCAGGAAGGCTTCCACTGGAGCAGTCCATGGTGGGACTGGGCATCTTCCCGGCTGGGTTGTTTTCTGTAGCATCCAAGTGTGGTTCCCTAGGCCTCCTGGGAATTTTGTAGTGAACTAAGTCTCTGCAACAAACCTTTTTCTACTTAACCAGTTAGAGTGGATTCTGTTGTCTGCAATGAAGAACTCAACCTTTGGGTCTCAGCTTATCTTTTATTGTCTCCTTCATAGCACTTACCGAAATATGGAATTGCCTTGTTTATATATTTGTTTACCTACTTAGTGTCTTTTAATGAGGAGGAACCAGTTCTGTCTTGTTCACCACTTTGATCCCAGTGGCTATCCCACAGCAGCACTTGGTAGCTATCTGTTGGGTGAAATAATTGGTCACCTTCCCGCACCCCTTACCCCAAGAGAGAGCAGAAACACTAGCCTCACCACTTCTGTGGACCAAGTGGGCTGTATTCCCTCTATGCGTACAACTGCTCCCCACTGCCACCAACACTTGCTGATTGCCTCTTTTTGCAGAGAAATGCAATGTTGTAGAAGATTCCCACTTGCACCCCTCTTCGTTGCTAGTGACTTAAAAAGACTATAAGGATGAATCAGCTCACTGTGGCCAGCTCCCTGCTTCCCTTCAATGAGCAAAGCCCTGCTCTGTGGTGAGTATACGTGTCTGTGTGTGATAGCTGGGGACAGATTTCTGAATAGAATAAGACCCACAGACTCAGGAGGGCAAACATTATATCATTCATTCATTCCACAAACACGTACCAAGTGCCTCCTATGCATGCATGTGCAAGGTGCTGGAAGGGATCCAGACCTCCCAATAAATGCCCCTTTGTAATCAGACTTTCTCCTTTTGGCCATCAGACTGTCACCTAAATTAGTTGAAGTCTCTAAGCTTTTAATTATGAGCCTGATAATGCAACTTTCCCATGGCGTTGTGCAATTTCAGGCACAAACCCTACGTTTGAAATACAGGTGCAGGAATAGATGTTAGTGACATGATTTGAAAGGATTACTGTGCAAGCAGCCCAGCCCCTGGATGCCTGCCGACTTCAGGCCGGAGCCACGACACCCATGAGCTCTGTGATGAAGGTGGCCTCATGGCTCTGCATCCCAGCACTGCTTGGGGTGCCAGGACATATACCGTGACCTCTGCCATTGCCATTACACCTGCTGGAACTGTGGGCAAAACCACTGCCCTGTTCCAGGTCTGAACCTGGAAGGGGCAGGCCCAGTTCCTTGTGGCCCCAGGGCTGCTGGGACCACACCTACCACCACCTGTCTCACCTGTCAGAGGGGGTGGGGTGGGAGGGCGCTGAGAGGTGAGTTCTGTAACCCTTTCCTCTCCTCTGGCTAGGGGACCTCTCTGTATGTGGAGCATGGGAGATGGACCTGAATGTGTTTCTGGCCAGTTCATGGAAAGGCCTGCTTGGTTATTGAAATCAGAGCCTGCCCATCTTTGGAACTAGGAATGAGGTCTTTGATCAGGCTAAAATTTGGGGATCTAGAAATGAACCCACTGCAGCGTCTGCCCTCAAGGAAAGACAAGCAAATACAGTAGAATGTGAGAAGCCTTTTCTGTCATCATCAAATGCTCTAGGGCCCACCATGGGCTCTGCAGAGCCTATAGCATGACCCCCACTGTGGCCATGCCTAGAGTCCAGTGGGAAAGACGGCAAATGAAAAGTCATGACATTGAGCTGGGATGAGTGTTAAGGTCAGAGAAGCAAGAGCCAGGAGCGTAGAGAGCGGGGGGGGGGGGGGGGGGGATGGGGGGGGGGCTGACCTAGCCTGGGGTCAGGAGGCCTGTCTGAGGTCCCGACAGGTTGGAGGCATTAGCTGGGGGAGGTGGGAGGGAATGGGTGCCCCAGGGGTGCAGGGGTTGGGTGTGTGCTGGGGGGGCACAAGAGTGGGAAGAGGTGAGCCCAGAGGTCAGACCCTGGTGGGAGGGAGCACGGCAAGAGGATTTGGGTCTTTATCTCATGGATGTGGGAGCTACAGAAGCTGTCACGCGGACAGAGAGGAGGCCAGACAAGCGTTTTCTGTGACGGCTGCCTCTGGCCTCAGTGTGGCAAGAACACAGCCCCTCAGGGAACATCCTGGCAGTCAGGGGCGAGGCCCTCTTCCTCCTGGGTGCTCTGTCAGCACGGCTCAGAGCAGTGACTCTCAGAAGCTTCCAGCAACAGGCTGACTCATGCGGTGGCGGCCGCTCGCCCAGTCAAAGATGGAGCTGGAAGGGCCATGGCCTGGCGCTGCCCGGGACAGATGGCAAAGACGTGCCAGCTGCTCCCTGCAGGACATTTCTGAGGAAAACCCCCTCCCGCCCCACGCGCGGCCTCCGCTGCCTCCCTGAACTTGCCCAGCTGGCTGCGCCCTGGCTTCTGGCTTGTCACAGCCAGAATAACCAGATGGGACCTGTGGGCCCGCGGCCAAGCCCTGCCACGTTATCGAGTCCTGGCTGGGAAGGAGTCAGGTCTGGGAAACCTCTGCCCCCTCTCAAAGCACCGTGGGAGAATCCACACCCCAAACCGGTCCCTTCTCTCCAGCCTCCTTCCTTCCCCAGTAAGCTTTCTCCTTACTTAGACTCTTGACTCCCTCTATATTTTCAATGTTTATTTATTGACTTTTGTAAGCAGAGGGAACTGGAAAGGAGCTGAGAGTCACAGTGAGCCTGATTCTGAAGCCCACTCACCCCGACTTCCCTCCCACTGGACCAGTGACTGCGGGGGACTGTGCAAAGACCGTGGGCTGTGGTCAGGTCGGGTGCCACCCACAATCTGGCTGTGACCCCTGCCAAGCAGATGGAGACCATGACCCGTGGGGGAGGATGGAAGTGCAGGGAGAGGTCAGGGGTGAAAAGAAAAGCTCTTAACAGCGGCAACTGCCCTAGCACAGGCAAACGCCCAGAACCTCTGGTCTTCACCCTCAGATAAATGGAAAATTCCTCATGTGCTCCCTGCGGGGTGAAACAGCAAACCCACCTGAATCCAGGACAGAACAGATTTTTCAGCTGCCTACAAGCTCCTCACATGTCCATTGTTAAAGGTGTACAAGAATGTTCGCTACAGTAATTGTTACTAATTGGGAAGAATTCGATGTTCTAGAATTAGAAGACCTAGAGCAGCTCGGGCTGCGAGGACAAAGTACCACAGGCTGAGGGTGGAGGGGTCAGGGGTGGGGTGGGGCTTAAACCACGGTAATTTGTTCTCTCGCAGTTCTGAAGGCAGGAAGGCCGAGATCAAGGTGTTGGAAGGGTTGGTTTCTTCTAAGGCCTCCCTCCTTGGCTGGCAGACGGCCACCTTCCTTCTGAGTCTTCATCTGATCTTCCCCCGGGCAGGTCTGCATCCTAATCTCCTGTTCTCAGAAACAGTTTCACTGCAGTTACAAAGAACAAGGAAGATCTATATGTATTGACAGGGAAAGAGTTCCCAGCTTATTGTTAAGTGGAAAAAGTAAGTCACTGGACAATATGATACTGATATCAGTGGTTCCCTCTGGAGAGGTAACAGGATTGGGGTAAGGGTGGGGTGAGGGAGACATTTATATGTGTAAGTCTGTGCAGAGATTGGATTATTGTTCTCAATTCTTCACTCCCCTCCTTGCCCTGGCTTTGCAGCTTCTCCCCTGTGGGCTGGGTATATCTCCCTGGCCCGTGGATGTTGAACTTGGCCGGGTGACTTGGTTTGGCCAATAGAATTTGGATGGAGGTGCCCAGAGCAGAGGCCTTAAATGTGCTTGCTTGGTATAGTTTGGTCTCTCAGGCTTCTGTGACCCTCAGTGAGAAGAAGGCACCCCAGGAAATGGCTGACCACGAAGACCACAGTCTTTAAGACTGACCTTCCTGCTGCCAATGGAGACCATGAAGACATGACAAGAAGGGCTGAACCGAACCACAGCCTGGCGCTAGCCCAGCTGACAACACACCTGTGAGCAAGAAAAATACATGCTTACCTGGAAAACATTATGCTGAGTCAAGTAAGCCAGACACAAAAGGACGAACATCGTACGATCCCACGTATATGAAATATCTAGAAAAGGCAAATTCACAGACAGAAAATAGATTAGAAGCTACCAGGGGAGGAGAATGAGGGGAGAGAGGGGAAAGAAGGGCTATTACTTAATGGGCACAGAGTTTCTGCTTGGGGGGATGAAAAGGTTTTGAAAACAGATGTTATGATAGTTGCACAACATCGCAAATGTACTTAATGCCACTGAATTGGACACTTAAAATGGTTAAAGTGGTAAATTTTGTGTTATGTATATCTCATACCACAATTTTAAAAAATAATAATGTAATATACCAAAAATACATTGAATTGTACACCTTACTTTTAAAAATATTTATTTTATTTACTTATTTTCCTTAGGCTGTGTCGGGTCTTAGCTGTGGCACACAGAGTCTTTGCTGAGGCATGCAGGATTCTCTCTAGTTGTGGTGCGGTGGCCTCGCAGCATGTGGGATCTTAGTTCCCTGACCAGGGATTGAACCCATGTCCCCTGAATTAAAAGGCAGATTCTTTACCACTGGACCACCAGGGAAGTGCCTGAATTATATACAGTTTAAACAAGTAAATTGTATGGCAGGAGAATTATATTTCAATAAAGCTATGCAAAAAGAAACCCACATTGTTTAAGCCATTAAGTTTTGGGTGATTTGTTAAGCAGCGCTTGTGCAGCACTAGCTGACTGATACAGTATGTATGCATGTGTTTTATAATGAGCACATATTATTTGTGTAATAAAAATATGCAAAATCAGAATTTATCGGGTTCCCTCTGAACAGGCCCCTCTTTTCTGTTTTCCTGCCCAGTGGTGGCACCAGGGCATTTATGGACATTACTCCTCTAAATTTGGAGTGACACTTTGCTTCTCTCTTTATTCTTGGCGGTAACCCAGACCCAAATTCTGGCCGTTCCTGTAGACTGTGTCTCCACTCGGCTCTGCAGCATCTCCCAGAACATGTTTTCATCTCCCTTGGCCTGGATTGTTTCCTGGCTTTCCAGGTGGTCTCCCTGCCAGGGTCTATCCAGGCCATGGGGGAAGAATAATTTGCAACCTGTTTCCAGTACGTTACTTTGCTCAGCCAGCCCTGAGCCTGCCTCTCAACACACACACACACACATACACACACACACACACACACACACACACACACGCTTTTCATCTGTAAAGAAGGCTTACGACAGCCTCTGCTGCCCATCAGAACAAATTTAAGCCCCTCAAATGTCACCTGGATATGCACCTCAGGGGTACGATGTGATGATGTCCCAAAATTGATGAGCTGGAGAAAAAGCTGCTGTAGGCGGTCGGGCCTCTGCTCCCTTCCTGTCTCTCCTTCATATCTGTTCTTTCTCCACCTTCAGGATTTTATGGAAGATGAGAAAACCTCCAGTGCTGCAAATAAAGGGAATGTTCAGTTCAAAACATTGGTTTAGAAGTTGAGAACGTGAAAGACGCTAATGACTAATTGTAGTGGCTTCTAATTCAAAACTGAAAGAGGACATACATAACCAAGGCGATGGGTAAGAGATGATTGTTTAGAATATAGCTCAAAATTGTTAAAGGAATTGAGTTTTAGTGTCGACACAAAGCTCTCTCCATCCTTTTTTATTTCTTCATATGAACAGAGTGTCTCAACATTTACATCTATAAATATGGAAAATAGGAACAGAATTAATGCTGAATCCCATCTCATTCTAGAAAAAGGGAATAGCTAGCCATGCAGACATGAATTAAGTGGAATTAAAAAGTTGCATCCATCTCATGGATATTTGTTTCAGATTTTCCATTTAATAATTATTCTTCAAAATCATAAATATATTTATGATTTTTGATTGTGTACTAACAAAAATAGTGATGTCAACTTAGAAGAAAAATATGACACAAAACCTTATGGTCACAGGAAACAAAGTTTTCAATTTATGTACATATTCTTGCCGCTGAGAGGCAAGTTAGGGTGCTCAGTAACAGACATTCAAACATAAACTATTATATGAAGATAAAATGCTGGGGGTGGGAGTATAATGGAAATATGAGTTCTGGGGTGAAAATAAATGTAAACTTAACAAATGTTAGAGACGCTTACTCATGAGTATTTAAAATAGATTATGGTTTGTATGGAATCCATAAGGTATTTCGATTTCATTGGATGCCTGGTTAAAAAAAATCATACATGCAGTTTTATTTTTAGAAAATCAGCATATACAATCTACTGGAAATTACATCCTTTGAATTTACAACGAGAACGTTTAGATACAAATTTAGCATTAATCGAGGAGGTGTGTAGACGCTTCTCAAGATTATTGTAGGAGGTGCACGTGAGGAAACACTTGCGGAAACTGCTGCTGGGGGTGAGGGATGAGCTGGTGAGAGCCCCGCGCCGCGCCGTGGTCCGACTCGGGACGGAGCCCCGCCTCGCGTAGCTACGAGCCGCTCGAACTTGGGCAGGTCGTCCAGCCTCTGTGAGTCTGGGTTTGCGCATCGGTGTGTGTAGTGCAGCGGTAACACCGGCCCCCTCCGGGTGGTTTACCCGGCAGTAAATGAGCCGCCGCCGTGTAAGCGTTCAGCCTCCATTCAGCCAAGTGAGGGGGGGAGGTGGGGAAGGGAGAAGCAATCCTGGAAGGAAAAGGGGATGAGATTGCTCAGAGCAGGTGACCTTTGACCTGGCTGAAGAAGGGCAAGGAGGAGATCCCGGCACAGAAAAGGGGCCTGATACGGGAAAAACCGTGTCAGGCGGAGGGAACAGCCCTCGCGAAGGCCTGGAGGTGGGAACTGCTTGCTCCAGGAGCCCCTGCCCCCAGCCCCCGGCGGAAAGGGACAACCTGCCTTCACCCGGCCACGGTCACCCATCACTAGACGAGCCTGGGGGTCGCCACCTGCAGGAGCCTCTGGGCCTGCGACCCTGATGGGCACGTAACACCGACCACTGAGCCCTTTATTTAGGACTCAGGGCGCAGCCAGCCGTCGGGTCCCTCCAGCGTATCCAGGAGGTGCTCAGTGGGGTTTCTGTATCTGCCCAGATTCTGCCGCAGCTTGGGCTTCCTTGAGGCAGTAAGGAAGTCAGTCAACGCTCCCCAGGCCTGGAGACCTGGGTGAAACTGCCGCGACACTCCCTGTTTGCCGTTCTCGGGGTCCCCGGATTCCTCCGTGCGTGTGTGCTGGGGGCGGGATCCCTCTGCCTGGGCCTCTGTTCTCCCGCACCTGCCGGGCGTCCTGGGGCCCCAGCAACCTTAGGCCGGAGCACACTCCCTCGGCCGGGTTCCCGCAGCGGAGCGTGGGAGGGAGAGCTCCCCCAGGGTTGGGTAAGTTTCATCCAATCTGCTAGGCCCGGGGTCCAGGCAACCTACGCCGTCCGCGACTCCTCCTAACGAGACGGGAGGACGCCGTAAGGTGCCCACCCCTTATCTGCACCGACCTCACTCCCAGGGGTCTCTCTCCAAATAATCCGCGCTCCCCCGCCCAATGTTCTCTACACCAACAACCAGGAATTCTGGTGCCTGCTCTTAAGATAATATTATTTTTCACCTTCTTACGCTGATGTTGTGAGTTTCCCTCTTAATGGGTGATTTAAAAAACACTCCCCAACACTTCATAATGAAACATTTTCAGATAAACTGAAACGTTGAAACAATTGTACAGTACGGTGAATATTCGTACATCCACCTCCTAGACCTACGTTAACGTCTCGCTACTCTCGCAGCCTCCCGAATCTCTCCCCACTTCTCTGTCCTTAGGTCCGTCAGGCTATCAAACCGTCTTACCCTTTGAAACACTTCAAACTTGCAATCGTCCAAAGCCCTTCTGTTAGCCTGTCGTTGGTTGGAGTTCAGTCTTAGTTTACATTTTTTAAGGTAAAATTTACACACAGCGAAATATACAGATTTTAAGTGTGCCTTCCTCTGGTCGATTTTAGATGGTACATGGAAGAGTGCTTTTTATTTTAATATTTATTTTAACGTGTATTAGGTGAAAAATAAACATCTGTTTTCCACTTATAATAGTGACAAAGTTTCCTTTAACGATGAATGTATTTAAATGAGCTGATATAAAGGGCTGGGGGTAAGAGAGGGGAGAGGGCTTCCAAGATGCTGAGGCTGCGACCCGAGTTGTCGTTTCCAGAGCTGCGGACGCTTCTATGAAGAGTGGTCTCAGCCGCCGAGCTCCGGGCAGAGGTGGGAACTTGGAGCGTCATAAGGGGCTGGGCACCCGACTGGATCTGGGGATCTGCGGTGGGGCCGGAGTAGTGTGCATTGTGTGTGCGCGTGTGTGTTTTCAAATCATTATGCATGTGCGCCCCGACTCCAGTTGTTAGAGGCTGAGAGTGTCTCTGTGAACGCAGCACCCAGCACAAGGCCGGGGACACGGTAGGTGCCCAAGAAGTGTTTCACGAGATAACGCATGTGCAAACGCTTTGTAAACAGTCTACAAAAATAAGAGTTTACAACAGCAGGAAGAATCCCACGGCCCCGGATCCCCAGTACTCGGCACATGGGGTCCGACAAGCCGCAGTGCTTGTTGATTGATAAATAGACCGGTAGGCGGAGGAAGACCGGAGCGGCGTGGCCGGTTCAGCCAGGGCGGGCACTGGGGTCGGCAACTCCTGTGTCCGGGATCAGGGACTCAGCGGAGAAAATGAAAACGTGGTTTTCTGAGCATGCGTACTGGGCCGCCGCATGAGCCTCATTATCATTCTCCGAGAAACGGCTGGTAGGTGCCTCGTTAGCGCAGTAGGTAGCGCGTCAGTCTCATAATCTGAAGGTCGTGAGTTCGATCCTCACACGGGGCACGATACTTTTGTTCGCTCCAGCTCCTTTATCGTCCTAGAAGGATAGGTTTTACTTGCTTGTGAGGGGATCTGTAGACCCTGGGCGTCCGCGCTTTTCCGCCCTGGGGTCACCAGCGTATTGGCATAGCCAACCCGAAGTACGGAGGCGGGGCATAGTCGTTGATGGAAGATAACCACTCTTCTGCTCCGCCGCCCTGACGGCTCCGGCGTTCTGGGCCCGGGTGGGAGGACTGGAAGGGAGGCCAGCGCCTGAAGACGGGGCGGCAGGGGGTGGGGCATGGGGTGTGGGCACGTGAGGAAGACTAGCGCGCGGCGGGCTGGGGCCCGGGTGAGCCCCTCGGGAAGATCCCCACTCTCACCACCAGCGTTGCGGCCCGGGTACCCAGGAGGTGCACTCACCCTGCCGTCCCACCCTCCACCAGGTGTCCTACCTTGGCCCTTAAGCCCTGATGGTGGCGGGAACGTGCACAGCCCTGGGTGAGGGGAGGCCGGGGTGCTCGAGGTCCAGGAGGACGCTGAGGGCGCCGCTGCCTGCAAAGCCACCTAATGGAGGCCCCAGGGCAGTGCCTGGAACCCAAAGTTTCCTGGGGAGGGTCCTGATTATCAACACCTGGCCCCAGGGAAGGGTGGGTCTAGGCAACTGTGGGGAAGTGGGCGGCACCGTGATGAGAGGCCAGACAGTGCACCGCGCTGAACACCTTGGTGAGGAGTTTGGGCTGCAGAGCTTTGAAGTGGCAGAAGATCGGTCTCGGGGATGGGGGTGTTAGGGAGGTCATGCAGGCAGCAGCCCGGCCTAACGTGACAGGGGCTGTGCTGACGCTGCATCTGAAACAGTTGCTGCATTGCAATGATCACCCGTGAAATTTCTGATAATTCAGTCATTCTGAACAGGTCAAATAGCAAATTAAATTGAGATGTGATGTAAAAGGGAAGAACCTTCTTGTTCTGTTACAAGTTAATCACTAAACGGATGTTGCCTATAAGCTTAAATTATACATAACGGCCCATCTCTGGGAACCCTGCTTCCTAGGTAATGAGCATTAAGCTGAAATACCTTTGTTTAACTCACAGGAAACATCCTGACCAGGCCCACCTGTGCATGACTGCAGCGAGGAAGAAATTAACACATCCCCTCCGGAGGCTGATGGGAACCAGGAAGTGTTTGACTTTACTTCCCACCCCAAACACACACTTTTAGTATAAAAGAAGCCTCAGTTCTAGCTCAGATAAGGTGGTTCTTTGGGATACGAGTCCACTGTCTTCTTGGTCTGCTGGCTTTCTGAATAGAGTCGCTATTCCTTGCCCCAGCAAGTCCTCTCTCCATTTATTGGCCTGTCCTGCCTTGCTACTCCTGGCTAGCTGGCAGTTGGGGGATTTGGGGGTAAGGCCCAGCAGCTGCTGCAACCACTTGTCCTGAGGATCTTCCGTTCAGAACTCCCCGAAGCTGCACTGACTGCCCCAGCGCTTGGCAGTTGGAGCAAGGAATCAACATTTGGGAGCAGACAGGCTCCATACAGGGGGGTAAGTCACTCTGGCTGTGTACAGCCAGGAGCTTTATTTCCTCTCCATTTGGGGTTTGGGGAGTTTTCTCTGGAATAAGCCAATTTGTATTTGAGTGGGGTACCCTGTTGGAGAGAGGAAGGAGTTGTTGGACTTTTACCTGATTTGTGAACTGGTTCATTTGTTTCTTTGGACGCTAGCATTTGTGTTTGGGGTTTGTGTTTTGCTCGTCTTGAAATTCTGTCTTTAAAAATGGGAAATGGGGCTTCCCTGTTGGCGCAGTGGTTGAGAGTCCTCCTGCCGATGCAGGAGACACGGGTTCGTGCCGTCCGCGGCTGGGGCCGTGAGCCATGGCCGCTGAGCCTGCCCATCCGGAGCCTGTGCTCCGCAACGGGAGAGGCCACAACAGTGAGAGGCCCGCGTACCGCAAAAAAAAAAAAAAAAAAAAGGGAAATATTTCAACTATTCCTAAAGAAAGTCCTCCGAGGTGCATTTTGGATAAGTGATCTGATTACAGCTATGAACCCATGGGTGAGGGGAAGATGACATTTTATTGTAACAATGTGTGGCCACAGTACCTGTTAGGATCTCCGCAAGGGGTTTAGGCAGGGTTATCCTGGGACCCTGTGCACCATGTACTGCCACCCTTGCTGTGTTAATTACTTCATTTATGATCCCCTTATGGTCTCCGGTGTCGTTGGTATATGTAAAACCTCAAGACCAAACTTGAGGGTTTACTTAGGATTTTCTGTTTGTCCTTTGCGTTTTCCGTTTCATTTTGTTTGGTACTATTTCTCCATTTACAGCCAAATCAGTTTTGTGATACTTAAAACTTTTGCTGATGTCAAATGGAGGAAAGGAACAGAAAAAGACAAAACCAAAACCTGTCTGTTCTTGTCCAAGGGAGGGACATTCACAGGAAGAAGAGAAAGGTTCTACTTGTTTCCTAACATCACCAAAAGCTACAAATAGAAATAGAAGTGTCTTTTCCATTAATATTAGTAAAAAGGGTTTAGCCATCTAGACAGGTGACCTTGATTTGTCCCATTTGCCAGAAACCCAATCTGAATCTAACCTCTTCTGTAACTGATGGGTTTTACACTGTTGGACCTGATTCATGGGTGAAATTTCAGAATGGTAACCATGAGGTCCCTGTGTTTGTGTACTTGTACATGTGTTATAGATGTGTGGCATTGCCAAAATTAATTTTTAAAAGAGCTCTATTTAATTGGCTTAAAGGAAATTAAGCACTTATATAAATACTCAAAAATAAAAGAAACTGGCCAGAATGAATTTTGGGTTCACATGATCTAGGAAATATTCAGTATTGAATTAATATCTGGTATTAATTAGCTTGAGCTTGTTGGTTTGATTAATACATACCTGTCTTTAGGGTCATCAACGTTAAGTATAATACTTTTATTGTACTTAGGTTTAGTAGAAATGAAGTAAGACCTTATTATTCCTGTTACAAAGTTTGTCAGCAAGAAAAACAACAATATGACAAAGATTTTAAGTAAATAAAATAGAGGTAAATGAGGTAAGACTTTAAGGTAGACTCTATAGGAATAATTATGTTTTGGGAATGTCCATCTAAAATAGTCTGTACAGATTTTCAAAACTTGAAACTAAACTAAGTTAAATCAAGAGAATTCATTGGGTCGTTTCGAATAGGATAAAACATTAGAACATTAACTTCTGGGCAGGTCTAAACGTACATACTTTCGCCCTCTTAGGAGAGGAAGACTAAAGCAAAAGTTTGTCAGTCAGGAAACTCTGGTATGACAAAGAGTTTACTATTACTTGCTTTTTGGTTTTCGCTAAAGATTAAGGTTTTAAGGTTAAGAATTGTGACGGAAACACTTCAGTATGCAAAGATACGGGATGTGTGTTTTCAGCAAAGAAGGTATGAGGAATGAAAATGCATTTTGTTAAAGGGAAAAGGGTGGTTTTGTCCTAGAGCTGGTTGTTTCTGAATGGAAAAGAAAATGAGGAACAGATTAACATGGATACAGAAAGTTGTGGAAGGTTTGTGGAGGAGGAACACTGAAAGAATTTTGTGCATAGTCAGGACTGGCTAACGTAAGATTGAAGCTAATTAAGAAAATGAATCTTAAAGGTAAGGTGGTACAAAACCTGAATTTGGTTCTCTAAGAGGACGAAGTTTTCTTAAAATATTGAACTGCTTTTTTAAAAAAATTTTTAAAATTTTATTTTATTTTTTTATACAGCAGGTTCTTATTAGTCATCCATTTTATACACATCAGTGTATACATGTCAATTCCAGTCTCCCAATTCATCCCACCAGCACCCCCACCCCCAGCCACTATCCCCCCTTGGTGTCCATATATTTGTTCTCTACATCTGTGTCTCAACTTCTGCCCTGCAAACCAGTTCATCTGTACCATTTTTCTAGGTTCCACATACATGCGTTAACATACGATATTTGTTTTTCTCTTTCTGACTTACTTCACTCTGTATGACAGTCTCTAGATCCATCCACGTCTCAACAAATGACTCGGTTTCATTCCTTTTTATGGCTGAGTAATATTCCATTGTATATATATACCACATCTTCTTTATCCATTCGTCTGTCGATGGGCATGTAGGTTGCTTCCATGACCTGGCTATTGTAAATAGGGCTGCAATGAACATCGGGGTGCATGTGTCTTTTTGAATTATGGTTTTCTCTGGGTATATGCCCAGTAGTGGGATTGCTGGATTGTATGGTAATTCTATTTTTCGTTTTTTAAGGAACTTCCATACTGTTCTCCATAGTGGCTGTATCAATTTACATTCCCACCAACAGTGCAAGAGGGTTCCCTTTTCTCCACACCCTCTCCAGCATTTGTTGTCTGTAGATTTTCTGATGATGCCCATTCTAACTGGTGTGAGGTGATACCTCATTGTAGTTTTGATTTGCATTTCTCTAATTATTATTGATGTTGAGCAGCTCTTCATGTGCTTCTTGGCCATCTGTATGTCTTCTTTGGAGAAATGTCTATTTAGGTCTTCTGCCCATTTTTGGATTGGGTTGTTTGTTTCTTTAATATTGAGCTGCATGAGCTGTTTATATATTTTGGAGATTAATCCTTTGTCCATTGATTCATTTGCAAATATTTTCTCCCATTCTGAGGGTTGTTTTTTCGTCTTGTTTATAGAGAACCAGCTTTTAGTTTTATTGATCTTTGCTATGGTTTTCTTTGTTTCTATTTCATTTATTTCTGCTCTGATCTTTATGATTTCTTTCCTTCTGCTAACTTTGGGTTTCGTTTGTTCTTCTTTCTCTAGTTTCTTTAGGTGTAAGGTTACATTGTTTATTTGAGATTCTTCTTGTTTCTTGAGGTAGGCTTGTATAGCTATAAACTTCCCTCTTAGAACTGCTTTTGTTGTATCCCATAGGTTTTGGATCATCGTGTTTTCATTGTCATTTGTCTCTAGGTATTTTTTGATTTCCTCTTTGATTTCTTCAGTGATCTCTTGGTTATTTAGTAACATATTGTTTAGCCTCCATGTGTTTGTGTTTTTTACGTTTTTTTTCCCTCCTGGGTCATCTTCACTATCATTATTCTGAATTCTTTTTCTGGAAGGTTGCCTATCTCCACTTCAGTTAGTTGTTTTTCTGGGGTTTTATCTTGTTTCTTCATCTGGTACATAGCCCTCTGCCTTTTCATCTTGTCTATCTTTTTGTGAATGTGGTTTTTGTTCCACAGGCTGCAGGATTATAGTTCTTCTTGCTTCTGCTGTCTGCCCCCTTGAACTGCTTTTTGTAATAGATTGTGAGTTTCTTTAAATGATCTGTATTTACCACTGAGATCTTTTATTATCACTGGTTAAGTGAATGAGTATTGTTTCACAGTGACCTGTGATTCTGTTTGACCAAGTGTTTTAAAGCTTTTTGACATTTTTGACAGACTTCCCAAAGATCAAATTCTAAATGGAGTTCATTTGACCTCTAGCTAACTTTGAGGTCTTCCATGGGGTCCCTGGAACACCTCAAATTATTTGTTTCTCTCCATTTCAGAGAGAGGAATATTAAACTAACTAGGCTTATTTGGTATGTTAAATTACATGGGAAGCATTGTCAAATAAGTGGTGATACAAGCTAAGAAGTTTTATCTTATGGGTAAACATTATTAATATACACATTCTAGAAACTATATGGAACTCCTACAATTCTGGTATATCCTAGTAAATGATATTGGTCATAATTTTAGTAATTATCTTAAATTGTTGTATGTCACAGCAGTAACCAAGTTTCTTTTCAATTGCACTGTAGTCCCAGTTTGCCTTTTGCCAAAGCAAAAAGGCATCCTTTCAATGGTTAGAGATGATCAATTGCTATCTATGGTTTTACAGTGGCTTTTGAATACCTCTATAGCTATTTTGTGAGGAAGCAGGGAAGAATGATGAAGTCCTTTATGTGCAAGCATTTGTGTTATTACACCATGGAAGATAAGAAGGGAAGGGAATAAGAGTGAGGATATGTTGCTTCAGACCTTAACTCCTCCGGCTCAGCTAACTGTCCCATCTACTCTGGCCATTATGCCAGTATATCCACCCTTTCCACCACCTTCCATGCCTGTCTAGCCCCAATTCCTGACACTGGGGCTCAGGACTGCCCCTCCTTCTAGGGATCAATTAGAAAAGCCTGTGTTAGCTTCTGGGGTACAAGGACTTGGTCCCATGATCACCATCTAAGACCCAATAGTGTATCCAATTTGGGCCAGAAGCCACTCCCAGGGCAGGGAGCTTTCCATTGCTGTTATCTCATACAGGGGGCTAAATGCAAACAACCAGGCAGCTGGGTTTCTCATCCTTCTTTAACTGGAAGGATCACACCCCTCCTTTATAGGGAGGATCCTCTACACCTGAAGCCCACTTGACAGGATCCACAGCTGAACCAAATTAGGACCACAATGAGGGAGGAATGCCCTTATTAGAGCACTACTAATTAGTATATCTTGGCAGGGCTTTGAAAAGGGGAACCAAAGCAAAAGAATTTGAATAAAATTAAAGAAATCCAGCAAAACAAATGAAGACCTCTCTGAATTTTTGGAAAGGATTTGTTAAGCCTATAGACGTCATCCTAATGCAGATCCCAAGACCCCTGAAAATATTAGAATGATAAATTTGACCTTTTTTGGAGGGGAAGGAGGGGGCAAAGTGCTTCAGATATCAGGAGAAAGTTGCAAAAACTAGGTGGTGCATTTGGAATGAACCCTTCTCAATTGGTAGATGCTGCTTTTACAGTGTTCAACAGGGAACACCAGAGAAAAGAAGATGCAAAATGAAACGCCACGTTTTTGACACCAGTGTTGGATTCCCAGAAGGCGAGTAACCGAAGAAATAAGCCATCACTATGGGGGAGAAACAATGCACTTACTGTAAGGAGGAACCACTGCCCAAGGCTAAAACAAAAGAAAAACAAAAGATGAGAGTCTCTAACAGGGTAGAAAGGGAGGAACACTGATGAATGAAGAGGCCCAGGGGCTCCCTTGGACTTGAGGCACTTAATTCCCCACAGGAGCTCCGGGTAAAATTGACAGTGGGGAATGAGCCGATTGACTTTCTGACAGATTTCACCCTGAAGTCTTTCACCAGAACAGCTTGACCTCAGAGTCCCACCAGGACACACTTAAACCTACAGATGGGGCTCCTGAGAACCCCGGAAAAAGAGACAGAGTTCTCTCCAACCCATCACAGGTCTACGAAAAGGTAAGACCAGGAGTGTGTGCTAATGGCATCCCAGGGAAGGCCAAAAGCACATGACCAATATGAATCCTATTAAAAAGGGACGCTGGGACACCTAATCTATCCTCTGAGGCAAGAGGATGGACCAGTCAAAATACCAGCCAGTGTATTCAGAAAAGGACAAAGAGAGGGCCAAAGAGTGGGGTTTCACTTGGGTCACGCCTGGCTGGAAATGGAGTGCACAGGTTTTTTGTTTCCTGAGGCTGCAGCCCATTCATAATAGTGCCCATTATAGGAGAGATGCCACCTTACAAAGGGTTCAAATATATATATAATGGGGCCTAACAAAAGACCATCCAGCAAGTCACTCAGAATTGCATGATTTGTGCTAAAAATAATCCAAATACTGCTGTCAGACCTCCCCAGACGGGGACTCAACATAGAGGAATCTGCCCTACCGAGGACTGGAAAATGGACTTTACTCAAATGCCTTGAGCTGCAGGAAGTTTTAGATAACATGCTAGTGTGTGTGGACACGTTTTCAGGATGGGTGGAAGCATACCACCTGGACAGAAAGGCTCTAAAGTGGTTAAAGCCCTCCTTAGGGAAATTATCCCCTGATTTGGATTACAGCATTGCTTTCATCCCAGACCACAGTCATCAGGAAAAACCAAGAAAATGAATCATACATTAAAAAGGAACATCATTAAACTATGTCAGAAGACTAATTTAACTTGGGATAAGGCCTTGCCAGTTACGCTGCTATGGATCAGTGGCTCCCAGAAACAGTCTTAAATGAAGCCCCTTTGAAATACTGTCTGGTAGGCCATTCGAGGTGGCTGCCTGGGCAGGAGAATCTATAAATGCTTTAAAATACCGAGCAGCTGCCAGCTACGTTAAAACTTTGGGCATTATACTAACCTCTGTTCATGACTTGACCTCCAACAGGCCTGCCTGTCCAACTGAAGTAGATGGTAATTTCATTATAGCTGGAGAAGCTTCAACCAATTTGTTTAATTTTGTCCAAATAAATGGCACAGGAATTTAGTATATGTACTGGGAACCAGAACCAAAACCCCAAGTTCAATTACAAATTAGACAACAAAGTGCTAAGGAGTTTCATCAGGTTCAAATAATTGTAGGTATAAAAGGACTGACTAAAGATTCTAAGGAATAGTCATTGCCTCTGTTCAGTAAGTAGCCAGAGCGATCTTTATCCCTTTTGCCACAAGATTGTGGAACGGACCTTGACAGTAGGGAATTGTAATAGGGAATAACCTTTGTATTCGATTAGTAATACAAGTTAATCACTAAAGGGATGTTGCCTATAAGCTTAAATTTTACATAATGGTCCATCTCTGGGAACCCTGCCTCCCAGGTAATGAGCTTAAGCTGAAATACCTTTGTTTAGCTCATAGGAAACATCCTGACCAGGCCCACATGTGAATGACTACAAGAAGGAAGAAATTAACATATACCCTCTGGAGGCTGACCGGAACCAGGAAGTGTTTGGCTTTAATCCCTCCCCTTTTAGCATAAAAGAAGCCTGAAATAACTCAGGCAAGATGGTTCTTTGGGACATGAGTCCGCGTCTTCTTGGTCTGCTGGCTTTGTGAATAAAGTCACTATTCCTTGCCCCAGCAACTCCTCTCTCCATTTATTGGCCTGTCCTGCAGCAAGCAGCAGGAGCTTGGACTCAGCAACAGTGATGGCTATAACCACCCCTTCATCTTTCAAGTCTTTGATAGCACACTGGTCTCCGCAATTCTCCATTGAGGATGTGATAATACTTTTGGGTTAACATCGTGGTAGGGAGGACTTTCAGAGGCCTTCACTTGGCTCTTCCTATTCTAACGACCCTTACTCAGTGGGTCATAGCACCAGTGTAGAGATTCTGCCCTTTGTCAAATATGTTTATTCCAATTATACATTCAGGTACCGAAAATCACCACAGTTGGTTTCACGGCCTTATTGCATCCACTGTAATTCAAACTGGCCCAAGTCTCCTTTTTCACCTGACCACTGTTAGCTCTGACTTTGGTGGACCCAAGTAATTAGTGTCATTTTACAGCCAATGTCTAGTAATCCCTGAAAGGGCTGGGTGTCTTCTTTACCCTGCTACCCAGTCTTTCAGGTAAGTGCCAACAGATCTCTTTGGAAAGGACTGAGGGATTATTTAGAGCATATATATGTGTCATTCACAGCTGCAGAATCCTTCACCATAGGCACCTGGTCTTCCCTTCAATCAAGAGACATTGAATATAAAATAGACAACCAACAAGGACCTACTGTGTCTTAGCACAGGGGACTATACACAATATTTCATAATAACCTATAAGGGAAGAGAATCTGAAGACTATATATGTATAACTGAATCGTTGTGCTGTACACCTGAAACTAACATGACTATACTTCAATTAAAAAAAAAAAAGGCTTTGAATCTGGGGATGAGTTTAGGTCTGGAAAATGGGTGACAGACAGAGCTCTCCATTATGGTGATGTCATTGAGCAGGACCCTATGGGGCCTTCCTGGGACAGACCTCCCCATGTCCTCCACTTGCCTCTTGTGTGTAGAAAAACTTTAGCTTCCTAGGCCTTCCCCAAGTTCCAAAGATAAATTTAATTGGAGAAGTGAGAAAACGCAGAAACAAAGGAAAACAGTCAAGCAAGACAAATAACAATAGTTTAGCCATTAAACAAAGTCAGGGACTTTTAGCTCCTCCTCAAGGGCTATAGATAAAAATCGGAGTCAAATCTTTTGAGCTGTTTAGCAGATACTGAAACCCCCACCAGGTGGAAGAGTTAACTGCATGCTGCCCACAAGCACATAGACCCCAGACGGGTTGGAACCAGAAGGTTGATGATGTTGCTCCCGATTACCTCACCACCAACCAATCAGAAGAATGTCCACGAGCTGATCACACACCCCACAACCCCTCTCCCTCACTGTGTCTTTAGAAAACCTTTCCCTGAAAGCTACTGGCAAGTGTGGGCCTTTAGAGCATCAGCTGCCTGGACTCCTTGCTTGGCGCCCTGCACTAAATGCTGCACTTTCCTTCACCCCGACCCAGCGTTGGTAGATTGGCTTAACTGCATGCAGGCGAGTGGACCCAAGTTTGGTTCAGTAACAGTGACTCAAGTCAGGTTTTGGGCCACCAGATCTTAAGATTTCCTGTTACATATATCAAGCAACATCTTAGTAGGCTGCCTACCTATTTCATTCTTAGGGAAAACATAATCAATTACTGATAGCCAAGAATCCCTTAATACTTCTTCTCTGCTGCTGGCAGCTGTCAATGGTTGTCTTTGGTAGTTAAACCACTGACACTTGGCCTCTGCTGCATGAAATCCCATCATCCCCACTGAAATCAGGAAGCATATTGACGGGCGTCTCTCACCAGAGTTTTTCAAATTTGCAGATACTCCCTTCACTCAGTGCCTTAAGAAGGGAGTGTCTTTGGGGCTGAGCATGTAGCTGGAAAGAGAGTGAGAAGTTCATACGTGATAAATCCACTCCTGCCTTCATACCTTCCCAAGCCTTCCCATACCTTCCCAAGCTTGCATCTCCATCACATCAGGCATATCCTGGCGTCTCTGTGTAATTAAAGAGGCCAACATTGAGTCCACGTTTCTGCCAACCAACCAAGTAAACTTTTAGAGCCACTTTCAGTTGCACAGGAGTGCCCGTGATCAATTTATGGCTTCTGAGCTCCAAATTCACTCTTCAGTGCCTGCTCTGCAAAAACAGATGAGACCCTTCAAGTCTTTTTTCTTATGGTGTGCACGGTGTTAGGCTGTCAGCAGAGGGCGCGGGAGGACACTGCAAGAGGAATGGGGCTTCTCTTTCTAGCTCAGATGTGCTGTTTTCTTTATTCTATTGATAGTTCCTGCTTCATGGTCCCTCAGTGGTCGGAGTGTGTGGGGACACCCAGTGGTGCTCTGTGCCAGCCGTGTGCCCAGAGCACACAACCTCTTAGTGACTTCACAGCCCAGCCTGAGGACCACTTCACTGTGGTCCTCCCAACATGGACATGGCATGTTCACTTCTAATGCCAGCAGCAGCCCCGACACGCTCTGAGCGCCTGGCTTCTGGCCTTGGTTTGCCTGTGCCCCGCGGGGTGGTTCCCCGTTGTTACCGACAAGGGTTCTTGGCCTTCCTTAATAGAAATGGATGAGAGGCCAGACAAAAAATTCAGGCAAGGCTTTATTGGGGCCCCTGCTGCAGCAGGTGGGAGTGAAAGCAAGTAACATGTCCCCTTGCTCACTCCCCAAGCTTGCGGGGAGCTGGTTCCTTATCTGGGGTGAAGGTAGGGGTGGGTCCAGGGGTGGCTTAGGTGTCTGCCCACCTCTCTGGCCGTGTTGAGTGCAGGGGGCGTGCTCAGTATGCTGCTTTTTGCTCCTGACACTCTGCTTTTGCTTCTGGGTCTTTAGAAGTGGAAGTTGGGTTTTTTGGTCCTTTTGTATCTTGTCCATAATTTGCCCCAACTGCCCATGCACACAGTTATTTTTAGTCCCTTATAGTTTCTTTGTATTTTGTCGATCAAGGAGACATTTGCCTAGGCGCAAGCACTGCAGCGAAGGGTCCCAGGTCCCAGCCTGTCTCAGCATGACCCTCCCCTCCCAACATGGCCCAACCAGGCCACATATGGCTATGGTAACACTCGGGGTCCTGGCTTCCCACGAGCTTTCACTTGGCAGCCTGGGATCGCCTGCACCCTGGCCACTTCCTTCCTGCTGCCTGTGCAGGTGGGCCAGCTCTGGCCTGGGCAGTCCAGCAACCCCTCTGCTGGCCAGTGCGCTCTGAACCTGAGCCTTGAGGAGGGAGGGACCTCCTTCCGAGTTTGTCCTTCCTTGGGTCCTCTCCCTCAGCCCTAGGCACCCTTTAGCATTTTTATACTTACTGCCCTATCGTAGTTTACTCTTTACATTAAACTTCTCATGTTCAAATTACGTGGTTTATCTCCAGACTGACCTGAGATTCAACATTAAGAATCTGTGTTAAGTGCACCCACGTTAATAGATTGACACTTTGG
This sequence comes from Grampus griseus, assembly GCF_964374135.1. Lineage (NCBI taxonomy): Eukaryota > Metazoa > Chordata > Mammalia > Artiodactyla > Delphinidae > Grampus > Grampus griseus. The sequence goes on from NC_139011.1 coordinate 15,960,990, forward strand.
CAGCCCTTGTAGAGTCATCGTTACAGCTGTAGCGGTCACAGTGGAGTCACAGTGGGAAGGCCTTTAGCAAATATTCAAATCTTGCTCAACATCAGAGAATTCATACCAGAGAAAAACCTTGTGAATGTGTGAGAAGGCCTTTAACCAAGTTAGTAACTTATTCAACACCATTGAATTCATACTGAAGACTCTTTAAGTGGAGTCAGTGTGGAGAGGGATTTAGCTGAAGCCCCACCTTTATCCAACCAGAAAGAAACCTTAGGAATGTGATGAATACGAAAAGGCGTTTAGGAACTGCTCTTCTCCAGCTAACTCAAGGGAGTCCTGGAGAAAAGCTTTGTGACTGTAGTCAGTGTGGGAAGGATTTTAGCCAAGCTCAACCTTCATTCAATTCCCAGAGTTTATATTATAAAGAAATTGGGGGACTTCTTTGGTGGTCCAGTGGCTAAGACTCTGCGCTCCCAATGCAGGGGGCCCGGGTTCGATCCCTGGTTAGGAAACTAGATCCCACATGCCGCAACTAAGACCCGGTGCAGCCAAATGAACAAATATTAAAAAAAAAAAAAGAAAGAAATTGGGGTCGGGTTGAAGATATACTGCCAAGAAGCAGGAAGAGATGATCAGAAATGTATTTCGTAGATGTCATGAAATGTGCTAACCTCCGAAATGCCAAGCAATCCCACGTGACTTACGAGACTGGGCCAACTACCGCTCTGCTAAGCCAGTGACTTTATCAAGATCACTGTTGGGAGAATTGCAGGCTCAGGGAAAACTAGAGGGAAGAATGTAATAAAAAAGAACTTCATGTCATTGAAAGTATGCATAACCCACTTTCACTGGATGGATAGAAACTTTTTAAAAAAGTTTAAAATATTATAAGACTATAAAAGAGTGTGTGCGCGCGCACAGTTTGCAAAACCAATCTGAATGGATGTAAATTCTAGTAAAAGAGGACCTGAAGTAGAGGTCAAAAACGGGCAATATACAGTTGATTCTGGCTGGCAGAATCACAATATTTTAGAATTCAAATGCTTTTTTTAAAAAAAAATTAGGCTGAGCGGGATCTTCGTTGCAGCACACGGGATCCTTTGTTGTGGCACATGGGATCTTTAGTTCTGGCACGTGGGCTTCTAAGTTGCGGCATGTGTGTGGGATCTAGTTCTCTGACCAGGGATTGAACCTGGGCCCCGAGCATTGGAAGGGCAGTGTCTTACCCACTGGACCACCGGGGGGGTCCCTATAATTCAAATCCTTTTAGGTGAGCAATTTCTAGCCCATTGAAGTTGCAATCACACCAGAAATATTTTATATCCTGTGACTTTCTGTTGCCACATACACACACCAGCCTGGCCCATGAAGGTATGCTTCTAACAAACTGACAAAGATGAGGCTGATGAAAGTGCTCTTGGGAAACCAATGCCTTGTATAATGATGGGGTATTTTTTTTTTAAATTGTTTTTCCTGATGTAATCTAAGGTGTTTTTTTCTCTTTTTTTTTTGGCTGCGTTGGGTCTTTGTTGCTGTGCGCGGGCTTTCTCTAGTTGCAGCGAGCGGGGACTACTCTTCATTGCAGAGCACAAGCTCTAGGAGCGTGGGCTCAGTAGTTGTGGCGCGTGGGCTCAGTAGTTGTGGCACACGGGCTCTAGAGCACAGGCTCAGCAGTTGTGACGCACGGGCGTAACTGCTCCGCGGCATGTGGGATCTTCCTGGACCAAGGCTCGAACCCGTGTCCCCCGCATTGGCAGGCGATCCGATTCTTAACCACTGCACCACCAGGGAAGTCCTATAACGGGGTATTCTCTTAGGACTTCGGACAAAAGAGAGCATTTGGCTTACCATAAGATTATCTTTGTACCAAAACAAAACACTCGTATGTACTGTGTGCTGTGTGTTAAGCACCATACCAGGAAAAGCACTGTATCAGGAACTTTATACACATTATCTTATTTAATCTTTACATCAAAGACCACGTGCTGTTTCTACTCTCCCTTTAGAAATGGGTTCAGGGAAGTAATTTGCCAAGATGCTGAAGCCGGGAGCAGCCCTGTTGTGGCGCTGAGCCGGTGCCGTCAGGAGAAGAGGAGACAGTGGCCTGGGTGCTGCTGGTACGGTGGATCGCGGGCGAGGGGGGGACCAGCTGCTGGGGGCAGAGGGGCTGGCAGGTGGGCCTCTCCTCACTGCTCGCGCTCTGGCGCTGCTGCTGAGTTCTGGCTCAGTCCTGGCTGCACAGTTGCTGAGGTGGTGTCGTGTTCTTTATTTCTCCGTTCACCTTTAAAATAAAACCTCATCCACTAAAGTTCCTGAGGTTTATGCTGGTCCTTGAAACCTGAAAGGGCCTAATACAAAGCTTTAAAAGCTTCAAATTTTTTTTATTGTGAAAAGTACAATAAGCCATTTACAAGTCCCAAAGCACCAGAATTAAAGAGAACACATAATTTTTATACACACATATTTTTCATACAAAAGGTTGATCTTTATAGGAATTTAAAATAAATAATCTGAAAATCAGTGTCACTGATTGCAAAATAGGTATCTCGCTCTTTGACTCTCTCAAGGTGACCAGCCTCCTAAGTAGCCAAAAGATGAGGCGTTTGACATCTGTTTCGAGCCTGGGTGGCGAGTCTCTGGCGGAGATTTCTCACTCTCTCCATAAGATCCCATTCCATGGTGTCCCAATGTGTTTTTCTTTGGTTTAATGAAACTTGAAAACAAAATTTAAAATTAACAACAGTTAATTTTAGCAATGGTATAGTGTTTAAAGGTAAATACGTTGCAAAAAAATCAATAATGAAATGAATATTCTAAAAACAAAACTTCTTAAACAAAAAGCCAAACATATTACCTGCCCATGTGGTTCCATTTACAAGTCAAATATTTATTCGTTGAATTGAATGAATGCTGTTAGAGAACTTATCTGCTTTTGGTTAGCTTTTTTTTGATTTGGGAATACAGATGACCTTTTAAATTAGGAAGAAAGCTTGTTTAAGAGAGAATTTGAGTTCTTTGCAATAGTAAGTTTCTTCACCATGGTGCTTATTGTAATGAGAAAATTCCAAGGTGCCAAAATTAATATTGTGAAATGTACACCATGACCACTTCTCCTAATGCTTAAATAAATAAGTCAAGTGCTTTTTATAGTGGCCAACGCAGGGAGAGTCCAGAATCAAGATTAGAGCATTACAGTGTGTCCAAGTGTAACAGTCATTTCACATTGATTTAGAGGGGCTAGTAAATACTGGAATTCAAAAAAGAAGCATCTTAAAAATATACTTCTCTGAAACTTAGTTACATATTCAAATAGCTTCAATTTCTGAAAACTGTTTTTCCCCCAAGGAATAAAACATTTATGCTTTTCTTATTTTGCTGCCAAATGAGAAACTTGCCAAATGTCCTCAACTGGATTTTGAAATTTAGAACTATCTAGTTAAAAAGTTCTGACGTGTCAGAATAGAGAACAGTTGAGAATCTCCTGTCCTTTCATTTGACTTACACATGACTTTTGGTTTAATGCACATCCTGACACAGAATTTAGAGATGCACATAAGAGTATGAGTTAGCAAGAATGTTTTACACAACACTGGAACTCATGACTTGTTACCAGGTATCTTTCTTATAAAGCTGGTCTTTTGGGGACATTATATACAAATCTGTTCTTTTAAAAGAACTCAAAACACACTGTTAAATTCTGCTTCACTTATATGACAGTTTTACTGAAAAAGTTGGTTGAAATAAAGTCTAACAGAGTTTCCAGTCCCCTCCCCTCCTTTTAAACACAAATCAAGTACTTTACTGGGGAAACTGTTAGCTCCTTTATGGGCTTAATGCTATGACTACATTTCTGTGAGATGTTTCCATCCCATCCTGTCCAGAAATAAACAAAAACCTCCAGTTAATCAAGTCAAGGGATCAAAAGGCAACTAATCACCATGGAGCCACCTGCCCTCAGCAGTTCTGAGCGAGCTGGCCCTGCAGTACATCTCAGGGCCCAGAGCAGACACATGTTTCCAATGGTTGCTGGAGAGAACTCAGCCCAGAATAAGAGCTGAGAAAATTCAAATATGTAATAGTTTTGAAAACTAATCCTGAGATTTTCTTTTCACGAGGATGTAAAAAATAGTCATGAATATCATTAATTTAGTTAGTGACCGACTTCTATTGGAGCCTCCAACTCTGTTTTGGGCAGCAGTGCTGGTGCTAGAGAAATAGTCGCACTAATGATATTTGGCAAGCTTTCTCTACTTGGGGTTCGAACTGACCCAGTTTTTCTCCCCAGCTGGAAACCTGAGAATCTTGCTGACTCCACTTTAGGATTTCCATGATCAATGCCCTGGGAAAATGGTCTCAACATGCTACAACTATAACTTAAGCCACAATCTTGCTTAAATATTGCTAAATCGAACATGACAGGAGACATCTTTCTTGTTTGTTGACTTACTCTGTGTCAAGGACTCCATTTCAGAAATGTCTTTTAACTGTGAGGTTCTAGGCAAACGGCCTGAGGCGACCCATTCATCTTGGCACCTGGGCACTATGTTATAAAAGTGAAAAAACAGAGAGAATGTTTGGGAGTGGATAGAAAGCCATGATTAATTCCAGACGGTCCCTAGTGAATTAAAAGTGCCAAGGATAAAAAGCCCCTTAGTTTTCTCTTCTGGGAAGAATGCTGTCACCATTCAATGGGCAAGGGAAGTACAGTTAGTGAGAATTAAGAGCTGAGCTGAAGTTTTGGTAAAGTACTTTAAAAACACCTTGAGCTAAAACAAAAAGCCAACAAACTACTGAAAAATACAGGTGTTAGTATAGAGATCCCAAACATTTGTTGGGAGAGACGATTAAATGTGATTAGCGAACCTTCCTTGAGAACACCTGTGAGCTGATCACTACCAACTTTAACCAGGCAAGGCATGATCACTATATACAGCAGACCAGAAGCAGCGACAGGCAAGTTTTGTTTTTTTTAATATTTTAATTTTTATTATTTATTTTGGCTGGGCTGGGTCTTAGCTGCGGCACGTGGCATCTTTAGTTGCGGCATGTGGGATCTTTAGTTGCGGCATGCAGAGTCTTAGTTGCAGCACGCGTGATCTAGTTCCTGACCCGGGATGAAACCCTGCATTGGGAGCATGGAGTCTCACCCACCGGACTACCAGGGACGTCCCAAGCGATAGGCAAGTTTTACCTGGACTTATTAGAGTAGGAAGAATGGCAGTGTTCCACACCTAACCAGTGCCACCTCCTATTTTTTTTAACATCACTCCCCACTTCAAAATTTATACTCACCCTTCAGCTGTGTTTTTACTGTTTCCTAACTCCTACAGCTTTACATCCAATAAGACATCAGAGTCCTTTTGATTTTTTCATCCTAATGTCACTTAGGATGTCCCTTCCTTTCTACTCCCATCACCAGGATCCAAGCCTCCATGAGTCAGGTCCAGACTGCTCGGGTCACACTGACTCATGAAGATGATGCCTGCCTTTCACCTGGGCTCAAGAGCTTCAGCTACTGGGTTTTTGTGTGTGTGTGTGTGTTTTGTGTTTTTTAAAATTAATTATTTTTTTAACATCTTTACTGGAGTATAATTGCTTTACAATGCTGTGTTAGTTTCTGCTTTATAACAAAGTGAATCAGCTATACATAGAGATATATCTCCATACCTCCTCCCTCTTGCGTCTCCCTCCCACCCTCCCTACCCCACCCCTCTAGGTGGTCACAAAGCATCGAGCTGATCTTCCTGTGCTATGCGGCTGCTTCCCACTAGCTATCTAGTTTACATTTGGTAGTGTATATATGTCCATGCCACTCTCTCACTTCATCCCAGCTTACCCTTCCCTCTCCCTGTGTCCTCAAGTCCATTCTCTACATCTGCATCTTTATTCCTATCCTGCCCCTAGGTTTTTCAGAACCATCTTTTTTTTTTAGATTCCATACATATGTGTTCAGCTAATGGTTTTAACTCATTGTTTTCGCTCAATGAGTCATTAAGATAATGTGACTAATTACCAAATGATTAATTTTGAACTGGTGTCAGGGAATGGAATATAAGAGGCATCTTAAAATATCTGAAGGGCTATCATGGTAGTAAGCATAATCTGCATTGCTCCAGAGAATAGCTTGTTTTTTTTTAATTGTAGTTGATTTACAATGTTGTGTTAGTTTCAGGTGTATGGAAAAGTGATTCATTTATGTATTCTTTTTCAGATTCTTTTGTATTCCAGCTTATTACAAGATACTGAATATAGTTCTCTGTGCTATACAGTAAGTCCCTGTTGTGTATCTATTTTATATATAGTAGTGTGTATCTGTTAATCCCATACTCCTAATTTATCCCTCTCCCCCTTTTCCCCTTTGGTAACCACAAGTTTGTTTTCTATGTCTGTTTGTTTCATAAATAAGTTCATTTGTATCATTTTTAAAGATTCCACATATAAGTGACATCATGTGATTCATCTTTCTCTGTCTGGCTTACTTCACTTAGTATTATAATCTCTAGGTCCATCCATGTTGCAAATGGCATTATTTCATTCTTTTTTAAGGCTGAGTAGTATTCCATTGTATATATGTATTACATCTTCTTTATCCATTCATTAGTTGATGGACATTTAGGTTGCTTCCATGTCTTGGCTATTGTGAATAGTGCTGTAATGAACATTAGGGTGCATGTATTTTTTCGAATTAGAGTTTTCGTCTTTTCTGGATATATGCCCAGGAATGGAATTGCTAGGCCATATGGTAATTCTCTTTTTAGTTTTTTAAGGAACCTCCATAATGTTCTCCATAGTGGCTGCACCAATCTACATTCCCACCAACAGTGTAGGAAGGTTCCCTTTTCTCTACACCTCCAGCATTTATTTGTAGACTTTTCTGATGGCCATTCTGACCAGAGAACAGTTTTTAATGAGACGGTTTACAAAAAGAAAAGCAGGTTCAGCTTTACATAAGGAAGGAGCAACTTTTAAATAAAATACTGGCAGAAAATGGAATGAGGTAACGCGCTCACCAGCTCTATTAGTGTTCTGGCATAGGCTGGATAACCACTATTGCAATGTTGCAGAGATGATTCACATATCAGATCCTTCCAAATCTGAGATCTCACAGTTCCTTGTCTCTCATCTGTCCTGTATCCCTCCTGCCCACGGCTATTGGGGAGGATGAATTAAATGCCGTCTTGTAAATATCACACAGCCAGTGGTTCCCCCGCTTTGCTTATAGCAACGTTTCAAACACTGCTGAGCAGATCCACCTGTGAAACTTTAAAACAAAAATCTAGCTTTCCATTTTTTTAAAAAAATTATTTAATTTTGGCTGCACTGGGTCTTCGTTGCTGCGCGTGGGCTTTCTCTAGCTGTGGCAAGCGGGGGCTACTCTTGGTTGCAGTGCATGGGCTTCTTATCGCGGTGGCTTCTCTTGTTGTGGAGCACGGGCTCTAGGCACGTGGGCTTCAGTAGTTGTGGCGCACGGGCTTAGTTGCTCTGTGGCATGTGGGATCTTCCCGGACCAGGGATCAAACCCATGTCCCCTGCATTGGCAGGCGGATTCTTAACCACTGCGACGCCAGGGAAGCCCTTTCCATTTTGTTTTAAATCTACAGAATTAAATGTGAGGTCCTGACTATGCATTTTTTTAAAAATTTGTAATGTATCAAAAGATTGCCAGTCACTGGCTAACTGTAACAAATTTGAACATATAAATAGTACAGTAAAAAGTGAGTTCTTTTTTCTATACTTTTTTGCACTACAACTTGCTTTTTTCCTTCATTTAATGTATTTATTTTAAAGCCCCAAAAGTGATTCTTATTATTTAAAATTAGTATTTATTTACTGAAGTGGTATTACCTGTACCTCACAAAATTCGAAAGGAACAAAAAGGTACAAACTAAATTTCCTTCCTTTCCCTAACCACGTTCCTTGCCCAGGAGGCAAGCCCTGTACTCTGTCTTCCGCAGGCCATTCTGCTGTGCAGCCAGGCTGGTCAACAGGATGAAGCCCACTGCTCAGCCTGAAGGTCCCCATCACCTACATGCTTCAGTGATATCTTTAACCATTCTTGTACGGAAGCTCTCTGCTCCAGCTGGCCTAACCTGAATCACCACGACAGGCAAGTCTCTGCCACTGATTCATTACTTTTAACAAGTTCTGTCTCATGCAAGGAGTTCATGGAGGCGTTTGGTTGGGGAATCCACAAAAATGATTATGGGAAAGTGCTGTGTGTGTGTGTACGTGTATGTGCATGTTTCTGGGAGAGAGCCTCAGAGGGACCCACAGACTGTCAGTGGTTAGAAAATGGTGTAATATAACGTGAGAACTGTAACAAAATTAAAAATCGCCTAGTCTATAATCTTCTCATTTTACAAATGAGGAAACTGAAGACCAGTAAACATTTCTTAATAGGCACAAATGAAACACAAGTGGGTAAATAAACTAACCAGAGGTACACAGCTTATTGACTCTAGCTAAGATTCTTTAAACTCTGTCTTCGTTTACTATGAGGCTGGAACCAGAACCTGGTGTTCCCGACATCCAGCCTGGGCTCCTGCACCACACCATGAAATCCTCCCTCCCTGAAATGTCCTCCAATTGCTCTAAGCTCTTCCCTTTCTTCAAGGCCCAGTCGCTTTAAAACCTGGTCCAGTGGCCCTACCTGGCAACCAGCATTTACGAATGTCATTAAAAAAATGTTTCACTGAGGTAATTCACATACCACAGAATTCACCCCTTTCAAGGGTACAGTTCAGTGTTTTTAGTATACTTAGAGTTGTATAATCATCACCACTAATTCTAGAACATTTTCATCATCCCCCAAATAAACGTCTTACCCACTAGTGGCCCACTCCCCTACCCCTCCCACCCACAAACCACTAACCCCCTTCTGCCTCTACAGGTTTGCCTATTCTGGGCATTTCATGAATAGAATCATATTAACATGTGGCCTTTTGGTCTAGCTGCTTTAACTTAGCATAAGGTTTTCAAGGTTCATCCATTTTGTAGCATGAATCAGTAGTTAATTCCTTTTTATCACTAAATAAGATTCCATTGTGTGGATAGACCATATTTTGTTTATCCACTCCTCATTTGATGGGTGTTTGCGTTGTTTCTACTTTTGGGCTATTATGAATAATGATGCTGTGAGCATTCAATGTACAAGTTTTTGTAGGGATATGTTTTCAGTTCTCTTGGGTATATACCTAGGAGTGGAACTGCTGGGTCATACAGTCTCTCTACATTTAACCTTTTGAGGAACTGCCAGACTGTTTCCCAAAGTGGCTGTACCACGTCACATTCCCACCAGCACTGTTCCAATTCCTCTGATCCTTGCCCCCACTTGTTAATGGATTACATCCATGCTACTGATCATGAAGTTGTATCTCACTGTATATCTATTTTTAATTTGAATGTTTTCTCATGTGGTTTTGATTTGTATTTCCCTAATGACTAATTTAAGCTGAACATCTTTTCATACGTGTATTGGTCATTGTATATCTTCTCTGGAGAACTGTCTGTTCAAATCCTTTGCCCATTAAAAATCTGGACTAATATTTGATAAGACATCACTCGCTATTCAGTTTAAGTTTATGGGCCCAGGATTTTAGAAGCAGTGAGGGTCATCCACATTGTCCAGAAGGTTCTATTTTGGGGGGAACAATAAGAATTCCCCCCCATTGCTAATAAAGATTGACACTAGGCACAAATGTAAATAAATGATCTGTCGTGGGCACACTCACCTGCTTCCTACTTCCTGGTGCCTCGCTTCTAGGCTCTGAGTGACAAACCAATGCTGAGCACTTGCAGTCAACATGCCGTTCTCCTAATTACAGCTGATTAGCCTCCAGTTTTAGGATTAAGTGACGCTGATTTAATCTATACACCCTGATTAAGGCGATGATCAAATCCTTACACATTTGCCTTTTGAAAAATGAATGATTATTAACCAAACTATCTCTCATTGGTGAAATTTTGGAACGTCAAAAAAGCGTAGGTGGCCTGGGAGGAAGGCACCCTGGAGGCGGAAGGGCCACATGTAGGAAGACTACGGACGCAGGGAGCTTTTTGCAGTCTCTTTCCTTTTCCATTTCTAAATTCGTAGGTTCTCCAAGTCTCAAATTTCTTTTCTTTCTAATGTTGGGGTAAGTGTGACAGGGTTAGGGAGAAGTGGCAGCTCCAGTGGTTTGTGTCTTTTAATTTGTGACATTCTGCTCCCCACTTCCCCCAAGGGCTCCGGGCGCTATTTGGGACCTAAATCCAAAAGCGTGAGAGGTGATGAGGGGTTTCAAAAGCAGCCTAATTAAATGATGATAGCATCTAACCTCTATTTTTGCTTTTCAATCTGTGCACTACAAAAGTAATGACAAAGGTAATGCACAGAGCAGCATTAGTCATAAAAGCCCAAAAGCGGACACAACCCAAATGTCTATCAATTGATGAATGGATAAATAAAATGTGGAATACTCATACAATGGAATATTATTCTGCATTAAAAAGGAGTGAAGTACTGATCGTGGTTGAACCTCAAAACATTATGCTAGTGAAAGAAGTCAGACACAAAGGACCATGCAGCATATGATTCCATGTATATGAAATTTCCTGAATAGGCAAATCTCCAGAAACGGGTAGATGAGTGGTTGCCAAGGGCTGGGGGGAGTAGCAGGAAATGAGGAGTGACTGCAAATGGCCATGGGGTGTATTTGGGGCTGTGAAAATGTTCTAAAATCGATCGTGGTGATGGCTGCACAACTCTGAATATATTTTTTAATATATGGTAACATAATACTGTTGAATTGTATATTTTTAATAGGTGAATGGTAGGGCATGTGAATTACACATCAGTAAGGCTGTTATTTTAAAAAGTAATACATAAACATTTTATAAAAGACTGAAACAATACAAGATATAGTAAGACAGAAGTTCCCTGTAAAGGTACTCTATTTTAGAATTTTAAATTATTATTATTATTTTGGCCGTGCCATGGGGCTTGTGGGATCTTAGTTCCCCAACCAGGGATTGAACCCGGACCACGGCAGTGAAAGCGCTGAGTCCTAACCACTGGATTGCCAGGGAATTTCCAAGAATTTTAAATTAAAAGTTTGATTTTTCATTGAATGCCACTGGTAAGCCTTGCACCAAAACCTAATGTTTGATTAGATCCTATAATAAGTTTCCTTGTGTTACTTTAATAAACTGTTGTTCTGAGGACCAGCTATTGGCAAAGCACACATTTTTACTAAAATTAACTAGAAATAGCACTTTGGGAACAAATCATAGTCTAGTACATTAAGGGGATGCCAAGGACCGTGGAATAAAACAATTCTACAGGATGGCTGAGAAATTTTTCTTAATTGGAGCTTTTTTTTTTTTTTTTTTTTTTTGCAGTAAGTGGGCCTCTCACTGTTGTGGCCTCTCCCGCTGCAGAGCACAGGCTCTGGACGCGCAGGCTCAGCGGCCATGGCTCACAGGCCCAGCCGCTCCGCGGCATGTGAGATCTTCCCGGACCGGGGCACGAACCCGTGTCCCCTGCATCGGCAGGCGGACTCTCAACCACTGCGCCACCAGGGAAGCCCGCTTTTTTTTTTTTAAACAGCCCCACCTCCTCATCCCACCCTTTTAACTGAGCACTAATTTGACTAAAAGTGCCAAAATACATCTCAGGGATTTATCCGTGATGAGAGACCACAGTAAATGAATGAAGGTGTTAACACCATGAAGGGAGAGAGAAGCATTCACGATGCTCACCTTTATGACACGGATGTTGAGCGTGTATCTCATTCTCCAGGAACCACCTTCTAGAGGCATCTGAAGGAGCAGCAGCTTTCTTTTCTGATTTCAAATGAAAGTCCTGTTCTTCAGCTTCCTCCCACTAAATACAAATAAATGAAAAAAAAATCACATAAATTTGTGCTAATGCAAGTTCCTACAGTGAAGTAGCCCCTTTTGTCTCCTCTACTTTATATTTCCAAGGCACGTAGGATTTATTTGGTATTAGGGAATCTGGGTGCCTGTCTTGGCTCAAGGCTGTTGAAAGCAGAGGCACTTCTGACGTCCCTACTATTCAATTCCTCAGAGTGCCATACAGGTCCCAACTGTCACTGAAATAGTTCATTTCAATACATTTCAGATCTCAAACCTTATGGGATTGAGCTTTTAAAATTAATGGATGGAAAGGTATCCATGAGAATGAAAGACATGCTCCAGGAAATAGTGCAGAAAGGTTGAAGGGGGCAGTTTTTCTGATGACCTTGGAGCCAGGATACCAACCGTGGACTGCCCACCTCCAGACTTTTCATGTGAAAAAGAAAAATACTTCTATCTTGCTTATAGTTACTGTTATTTTGGTTTTTGTTACTAATAGCTACATATAATTCCTAACTGTTCAAAGTCTTTTACGTTGCTAGTATAAAAAATTAGGTAAATTAAAGTAGTAATATTATACAATCAGCTAGAACAAATCCACGAGGTTGGGAAGTTGAGACACTAATGTAACTGAGAAAGACACTTAGTCATTCTTAGGTGGCATCAACATTGGACTTCTCTGAGCTCTACGTATTAAAATTAGATCATCTTTAAGATCTTTTCAAACACGCATTATGTGGTTTGATGCTATTGCCATTTGATTATGTACTATTTCAAGATTTAAATGATTAATAACAAGAAGTTTATAACATCATTCTTACCTTTTTAGCTTCCCCCTCCATCACTGCATTTAATACTTCCATTTCTTTCTTTCTGTTTTTCTGAAGCAGTTTGGCTACTTCCTGGTAACATTCATTTCGGTGTAGATCGTCGCATCTTTGTTTATGTAAAGCTTGAATTCGCCAGTCAGTATTTAGACATGCTTGTTCAGCTTTTGCCAAATTTTCTTCGATTAACTAAGAACAATTCGTAAATTTCAGAAACAAGTTTAGACTACATAAAATACGGTATGTCCATTCAACATATCCAAGCGTCCAGGACAGATGTTCACAACCCTGGTTGCATATTAGAATCACCTCAGTGTTTAAAACAAACTGATGTCCAGGCTCCACCACGTGTTTAAAACAAACTGATGTCCAGGCTCCACCACAAACCAACTAAATCAATCTGTTTATCAGCAGGATATTGGTACTTCTAGAAAGCTCTTCAAGTGGTTCTAATGTATAGCCAAGGTTGAGAACTTCTAGGCTAAGGGATGGGTGGAATTAAACAATTCCTATGTTTCAGTCCTTTGAAAAGGAGTCAGAAGAACCTATTTTTACAGACTGGACAAAAGCCTATAAGGACAAAAAAGGGGGGAGGGGATATTCTGGGGGGGAAGCCAAGGGACAGAACAGAAGGTAGGGAAATCTTACACCATTCCTGGCTTTTGGAACAGGGCCAGGCCCTGCCACAGACCCACTTACCATTTCATTAAAGGGATAATTGACAAAGTTCTATGCTGAAGCCATTCATTTAAGCCAGCATTTCTGAAAGGATATTTCCATTCATTTAAGCCAGCATTTCTGAAAGGATACTCCACAAGAAATTCTATAAGATAAGTTTAAGAAAATTTCTTAAAGATTCACAATGTGTCATATCCTCAAACCTGGCATGGAAATACCTAACTTTAAGACAGCGTTTTCAATACGTGTCATCCCCATTTTATTTAATACTAGTTATTGATATTCTACAGAATACACTTTGGAAACGCTGGCTTATATACCAGGCAGAGGCCTGATGTTTTGCAACTAATCCACTCAGGGATAATTTCAGAGACTTAACAATGGAGGGCACTAAAATTTATAAAGTTATTCCCTATGTATTTTCTTCCAAGTCTTGAAATTCTCTAAGAGTATAAAAGACACATGTATATGGCTGTCAGTGAAGTAAGTAGCCTCTAAATAAAATAATGTGAATTCCTAGGAACTGTGATAACTGAAGCAAAGAAACAAATTAACTTTATAGAGTTCATTATTAAATTCCTTCTTTTAAAAGAATGGCAGATGGTAATTCCTCCTTCTATAGATACACTAAATTCATCATATTTTTACCTTCTGAGTGTTTTGGTTCTGAGTTTGATCTGTTCCTATCGGTCTATGAAACATGTGATCTTCAAGATCCACTTTTCGTTTATTGGCGTCTGCATCTTCTCTCATTTCTTTTGCAATAGCTTCTTGATTTCTAGTGAGATTCTGTTAAAGAAATCATTTTAAAAAAATCACCAATCCATAAAATAATGATGTTAGAACACAAAAACGTCTTTGCTCTTTTTCAGAATACCAAAACTGTAATCATCTAATTTTCAAAGTAAAGCAAACAGTGGTGACATCAGTGGAAATAAGAGTAAGGACCTCTGAAAATTCTCTCATCTATAAAAGCACTGAGATCACTGGCAAAACAAACTTTTTTCAGAACTCTGGAAATAAACTGAAGGCTTACAGCAATCTGGGGAGCATTTATTCATAAAAATGGCTGAATCTTAGTAAGAAAGACGAACTTTGTGGCATTTTAAACTTGCATTATTCCTATTCCTATTCCAGCCACCCCTAAGCTCTGCCATTAGCTTGGAAAATCATTAGCCTGGCAGCCAATGGAGGGGACAAAATGGAGTTGAGGTCCTTGTAACTCCCATTCCCAGAGAACTGTCATCATCTGACTTGGAAGACCCCACTTTCAAGGCTGTTTTTATTTGACCTGACTCATAACTCACCTGTAGCCTTTTCCCTGGGGATGTCTGCTGAAAACCATCAGGGGAAACTGTTGAACATCGTGACTGTCCAAGGCAGTGGATCACAGAGCAAACAACAGGCCAATCAAAAAGCTTTGTAGGAAAAGCTGGGGAATCAGATACCTATAGGGGGCTCTGAAATGCTCCAACAGATTCCAGGGACTTCAGAAGGCCGTGTGCATGTGTACGATGTGCGCGTGCCAAGGGCTGTGTGAATGCTCAGACCTGAGAAGGTCCTAAGCGCTCAGCTCTGGTGAACTGAGGTTTTGCAAAATCAGGAAGTGAAATCTAAGAGAGTTGTAAACTATCTAACTTGAGTGTTGAAAGTGTGCCCAAAAATGATGCACACGGTGCCTCTCGGCAAAGACTAGAGGCTTTCTGGTTCAAGGGATCTAAGGAATCTCTGTCTAGTCACCAGGCTACCTGAGTAGAGGCTTCAGTGGCTACGCATGACAAAGAATACTTTACAGAATAATTCAGAAAAGTCACTAAGCAAAGAAACAACAAGAAACCCTTAGGAGAGAAAAGAATGTGATTTCCAGAAATGTCCTCTTCCTTAAAATAGCTAGTTTTCAACAAAAAATTACACGATATAACAAAAACCAAGAAAGTATGGCCCTACATGCTTTAAACAGACATTAACCACATGATCTCCGAAGAAGATATAAAAACGGACAATGAACATATGAAAAGGTGCTTGATATTAGTCAACAGGTAAACAACAAATGCTAATTGAGGAACATTCTACAATCTATCTGGCCTATATACTTCAAAAGTATAAGTGTCATAAAATATAAAGACAAGACTCAGGAGTGGTTCCAACTGAGAGGAGAATAAAGAGACATGACAACTGAAACAAATGGAGTAGCTTAGATTTTCTTTTGCTATAAAAGACATGTTTAGGACAACTGATAAGATGTGAATACGGTTTATACAACAGATAATAATATGTTAATGTGCTGATTTTGATCACTGTACTGTGATTATGTAATAAGGATTCCTTGTAGAAAATATACAATGAAGTATTCAGGGGTAAAAGAGCATAATGTCTGCAACTCAAACAGCTCAGGAAAAAAAACGTGTGTGTGTACAGACAGAAAGAGAAGGATAATGCAAACTTAGCAAAATGTTAATATTTGAGAATCTGAGAGAAAAACACTTTGAAATTTTTAGTATTTTCTTGCAAAATTCCTGTTAATTCTGAAATCATGCCCCCGGTGCCACCACTCCACCTCCCCCGCAGAAAAGATAGTAAAAACTAACCTCAAGCTTAGTTCAAATGAATGAATTGTAATTCAGAATCACAGGAGACCCAGTGTAAATTCCTGGGGCTCAGATTTAGAAAAAGGTCAGTGTAGAAACTTAAAGTGTTGTAGTTATGAATGGATGCTATGGTTTAAATCTTATTTAATGTGAGCAACAATCATATGCACGTTACCTGTTACGTATTTGTAGTTATCGCTAATTTCGAACTCAGTCTGACTTTAAGAGGACTGAAGGAAGTGAAAACGTGGTTTCAACATTAAATAAATGAGTAACATAATGCTTTTCCCCAACAAAAAATATCTACAGCAGTAAGAAAGTTTCCAGTGTCTTGGAAACTGAATTATACGTGCTAAAGTAGGTCCTTGCTGATTTGATTCCAGAAGCTTCAAATTTCGAGTGCTTTACAGCTCGTACCTGACTTACCTGGTAGGATCCTTGTGAAGTACTGGGGTAATTCTGCAGTCACTATTACACAGATATGAGGAAACTTAGTAAGTTAGTAAAAGATCCTGAGGCAAAATCTGGGGCTTACATCTGGTGCTTCAGACACTAGACTAAGTTGTTAAGAGAAACATGAATTAAAGAATTACAACAAACTGTGCATTCAGACATTCTGGCTACCTTACAATCCTGGATAACACTATGCTCTTCTTGAAAAAAAAATATAAAATGAACATTAAAAAACCTTGAATAAACTGTCTAAAAAGAGTTCGTACAAACTCTGCTTTTCTTCTATTGGAAGTTGTTGATTTCTACCTTCTCGTGAAGGCTCTTTTGTGATCCGAGTTCCAGACGTCTCATTTCTAGGTCTTTGGCTGTGGCAACAATGTCTCGATCTCTCATACGTACCTACGGCCAAATAACAGACTGTCAATACCAAAAACAATTTACATAAATATTTTTTGTTTAATAGATGAAGTAATCTTGTGATATGAACAACCCGCTAAATGCATTTAAAATAAGAGGTATTGGGTTTTTGAAACGAGAGTAATTGCCAATCTATTAACATTCACTGTGGAATCTAGAAATAACGTCTGAGTTAAAGTTAAGCATAATTTTCTAAAAAAGAAAACACAATTACCATATGCTCATCTGCCCAGACTGGGGGAACAGATGGCAGCTCTTTCCATATTACATTAGCCATATTATGAGTTAGAAAAACTTGAGCAATTTCAATTCACAGTGGATAAAAATATAAAATGTTTAATCTTATTCGATATAACATTTATTTAATGTTCTTTTTGATTAAACTTCTATACTTTTCTAAATTCGGTTTGGCAACTAGTAATTTCAAGTTAAAATTTACTGTGGACTGTTCAGCCTGTATGTGCCCTGCTTGGACTTAGCCAATTTAAAGTTCACCTTTCTCGAAATCTGATTCCTTGGGAGCTTTTCAGTCCTATACACTAGAGGATTTGGATCAGGAACTCATAGAGACTCCTGGGAACTGTCTTAAATACTTGGCTGCCTAAAATGCTCATCCTTTAGGAGTGAGAATAACATGGTATGTGTTTCAGAACAAAACAAAACAAACTATAACCCATGAGGCATCTAACCTAATCATTTCATCCAACCAGTAAACGGTTAATGATTGCATGACTACTTACACGCATAAGGCAAAGTGTTAGATATTGTAGACAAACTATCAAATACATATAACCAGAGAAACAAACAGTAAAAATGAGAGTATAGTGGGATGTGCAAGGACATGCATCCAAGGAGTAAAAAAACCACGGACGGAAAACCAGTTCACCTTAAAGAGGTTCCTGAGAAAGCAGTTAGCTCAGAGGTAGGGAGACTTGAGTTGATGAGGCAAGAGTAGTTGTAATGCTAAGAGGTGGAGGAGACGTTTGGCATAGCAAATAATGCTTTTTAGGAATTTCAATTACAGAAGCTCTTTTGTTCATGAATTTTCAGAGATACAAACAGCTATGTACCAGAGCAAAACAGATCAACTTTGCTTGCTACTAACAGATGTCTGTGTCACTTGTACGTGTCACTTTGGACTCAAGCTGCCTTTCCTGCTGGTGCCTGAACGGTGAGTAGAGAAGCTTCTGCTATTTAGCAGGGTCAGAGCTCACTATCAGACCAGGGAGATGGAAGGGCAGGAGGCTGGAATGGGAGGCAGAGGCCAGATCGTGCCATTGAAAGGACTTGACAGGATTCTTTCACCAAAAAAACCGCCTTCCACTATCTCAAAGGGGTTTGGAATAAAGAGATCAGAGTTCTAAGCCTGTATTACTTTTGGGGAAGAACATAGATTTTCTAGAATAATGAATTACCAACCTCATTTACTAGACGAGATAGTTAAAAGAAATCATGGATTTTAAAAACCAACTTAAAGTTAATTGGCTTTAAACAAAACAAAGTATTATCTCATGCTATAAAAAGAGATAATAGATTATTAATATAGATGAATGAAAATCTTAAGAAAAATTTAAATATTTACTACTTTATCAAAAGCAAGTTTGAAACTCCTTAATTAGTTTACAAATTCAATGCAATCCTAATAAAAATTCCAATAGGATGGGGGGATTCAGAGAGAGAGAGAGAGGGAGAGATAAAATTTTCAAAGTCTATTTGAAATGATAAACATTTGAGAATACTGAAGAAAACTTTTTTTTTTTCTTTTTTTGTTTTTGCGGTACGCGGGCCTCTCACTGTTGTGGCCTCTCCCGTTGCGGAGCACAGGCTCCGGACGCGCAGGCTCAGCGGCCATGGCTCACGGGCCCAGCCGCTCCGCGGCATGTGGGATCTTCCCGGACCGGGGCACGAACCCATGTCCACCTGCATCGGCAGGCGGACTCTCAACCACCGCGCCACCAGGGAAGCCCCCAAGAAAACCCTTTAAAAGGCACACTAATTATGGCAATTAGGCCTACTAATTAGTAAAACATTACACAGGTGTTATTCACACAGTGTGGTACTGGCTTAGGAATAGACAGCAAAGGAGGAGATCAAGTTTATAAGGGAACTGAACATTTAATAACCATCAGCTGGCAAAATGACTTCGCTAATATTCAACAAATGCTGCTGGGAAAATTGAAAGAAGTAAGCTTGGTTCCTAACTCATTCCTTACATTCAATTTTCAGACACATCAGGGGCTGGCAAACTTTTCCTGTAAAGGGTCTCAGAGTTAAATACTTTAGGCTTTGTGGGACATCGTTTGTGTCAGCTATTCACCTCTGCTATTGTAGTGCGAAAGCAGCCAAAGAAATATGTAAACAAATAAGTGTGATCGTTTTCCAATAAAACTGTATTTATGGTCACTGAAATTTGAATTTCATGTTTTAAAAATTTAATATAATTTTCATGTCATGAATTATTATTCTTTGATTCCGATTTTTTTTAACTAGTGAAAATGTTAAAACCATTGTAACTCACGAGCCTTAAGAAAACAGGTGGTGGGTCAGATTTGCTGGCACACAATAATCTGCTGACTCTTAGGGACTTCCCTGTGGCGCAGTGGTGAAGAATCTGCCTGCCAATGAAGGGGACATGGGTTCGAGCCCTGGTCCAGGAAGATCCCACATGCCGCGGAGCAACTAAGCCTGTGCGCCACAACTACTGAGCCCACGCTCTACAGCCCGCGAGCCACAACTACTGAGCTCGCATGCCACAACTACTGAGGCCTGCACGCCTAGAGCCCATGCTCCACAACAAAAGAAGCCACCGCAATGAGAAGCCCGCGAACCTCAATGAAGAGTAGCCCCCGCTCGCCACAACTAGAGGAAGCCCGCGCGCAGCAACAAAGACCCAACGCAGCCATAAATAAATAAATAAATAAATAATTAAAAAGATAATCAAAGATTTAAAAAAACAACAGAAAACTACAGAACTAGAAGAAAATAGGCATAAGTGGTAATATAACCTTAAATGGGAAGGTTAATAAACATGACAG
Organism: Grampus griseus; assembly: GCF_964374135.1. NCBI lineage: Eukaryota > Metazoa > Chordata > Mammalia > Artiodactyla > Delphinidae > Grampus > Grampus griseus. Next base: position 15,980,829 of record NC_139011.1, read on the forward strand.
AAAACCTAGAAGTCATAAAAAACTAATGAAGTTGGTTATCCAAAAATTAAAATATTTTACATAATGAAAAAAAGACACTGCAAACATTCTTAAGAGTCAAGAAACACAGACCGAGCAAAACATTCTCAACAGACAAAAGGATTAATGCCCTGACTCTATGCTGTGAGGCAAGCACTAGAGCCACATATAACTGCTGAGTCACTTAAAATGTGATTAGCCCCAATTGAGGTGTGCTACAAGTATAAACTGACTATTAGATTTCGAATACTTCGTACAAACAAAAGGTAAAACATCTCAATGACAATGTTTACTAATGACATACTGCAAAGATAATTTCAGATATACTGAGTTAAATATTATTAAAATTAATTTCACCTGTTTCTTCTTACTTTTTAATGTGGCCATTAGAAAACTTAAAATTACCCATGTGGCTCACATCATATTTCTATTGGACACTGCTGCCCCAAATGATAAAAGAGCCTGTGTAAATTGGTAAGAAAAAGAGTAACTTGGTAGAAAAATGGAAAAACGATTTAGATATGCAATTTTTAGTTCTACAAACGAAGATAAATAAATGAAGAGACTGGGCTTCCCTGGTGGCGCAGTGGTTGAGAGTCCGCCTGCCGATACAGGGGACACGGGTTCGTGCCCCGGTCTGGGAAGATCCTACATGCCACGGAGCGGCTAGGCCTGTGAGCCATGGCCGCTGAGCCTGCGCGTCCGGAGCCTGTGCTCCGCAACGGGAGAGGCCGCAGCGGTGAGAGGCCCGCGTACCCCCCGAAAAAGTAAATATAAATAAATAAATAAAGAGACAGGTAACATCATTAGCAAAAAAAACAAAACCATTTTTCACCTATCACCTATCAGACTGGCAAATATTAAGACTGATGCACTCCAAATTGACTAGGGTATCGGTACTCTTATATTCTCTTTTTTTTTTTTGCAGTACGCGGGCCTCCCACCGCCGCGGCCTCTCCCGCCGCAGAGCACAGGCTCTGAACGCGCAGGCCCAGCGGCCATGACCCACGGGCCCAGCCACTCCGCAGCACGAGGGATCCTCCCAGACCGGGGCACGAACCTGCATCCCCCGCATCGGCAGGCGGACCCCCAACCACTGCGCCACCAGGGAAGCCCGTACTCTTATATTCTTAAAATACCTAAGTGGATTCATTTTTGGAGGACAATCTGGCATACCTTGGAATTTATTCAACAAAAATATGTGTGCAACTACTCAAAGATTTGTACCGAGAATGCACAATCTAGCAGTGTTTTGTACAGCAGAATACTGCAAACAACCTAAATGTCCAACAGCAAAGGATTAGTTAAGTAAACTATGACATGTCCATATAATGGAATACTATGCAACCATAAAAAAGAAAGATATATAGCCATTTTAAAATAATTTATCTCTGGGGATGAAATGAGAGAAGAGTGGAGAAGGTCCATTTTAACTCCATATATTTTGTAATGGAGATCTTTCTAGACTGGCGATGTGTAAATTTTTATATTAAAAAGGAGCATTTCCCTTACTTCACAATTAACTTCATGCTTAATTGATACTTCTCTAAAAGAGACAGTCATCAAGGACACTCGTCAACCTGACCCATTTTCCTGGCATTTCTAAAACATTTAACCATTAATGAAATATAAAAGAGAATAAGAATAGCTGGGGGCAGGGCAGAATTACATAAAACTAAAGGGGCTATTTAGTATCCCTTGTGAACTCTAGGAATATTATTTAACTTGAAGGTGTTCGTTACATTTAAGTAAGAGTTAATGGAGATAATGTATGAGAACTAAGAATAATAAACCTTTCTCTCAATTTCATCATCCAGTCTTCTTAGCTCCATTTCACGCTGTTCTTGCTGAAGCTGCAGAAGACGCCTTCTTGCAGCATCTTGTAAGTGCACTTCCTTTACTTTCAACTCTCTTTTCACAGCAGCTAGTCTTAAACACAAAATACATCAAGAGGAATAAATAAAATCATTTCCCAATATATATTTAAATGGAAAAATACTATGTTTCACAACAATGAAAGGCCTGCCACCTATTTTGGTCTGCTTTCCCAATTCAACTGGTGCTATCATAACATGGGTTTTTATAATATATAAATGAAAACGCTCAATTACAAAATAAGCCTGCATTCATGAAAGTGACAAGTCCACATGCAATTGGCTATTTCTTCATACTCAGAAATTCTCTTTAACAGGTCTACTACTCAGATCACCTCAATACAATTAATATCCTTTATCTGAGAAAAGGCGGCCCCCAAATACTCCAATGTTACCAAAGATTATGTATGCTTATTCTTTTAGAATTTTAGAACGCTGATGGCTCAGTTCAGTAATTTTTTTAAATTCACACCAGAAATCTGTTTCATAGTCCTATCCAAAAATAAGAATCAACAAACACTTACAGAAGTGATTTTCCCAACAATTAGCCTTAATCTCAATGCTTATCCCATGATCTTAACTAATTTAAACATTTTGCCTTATTAATGTATTATTGAATAAGCATTTAATACTTCTTTCCCTGTCCTCCAAAGTATGAAATGTACAATGAGACAATCATTTTATGTTTCATTTTCAGGTCACACAGATATGTTTAAAACACAATTTAAAAAATTATACTCCACTAAAGATGATTTACCCAGCATTGTGTTGCAAGGCATTTCTGCCCACCGTAAAAGGTACCTTAGATCTTGTATTACTTCTGAATAATCAGAGCAAGTTATATTATACTCAGTATAGCTTCAGAATTACAGTTTACTATATGCCAATTTTTTGAAAAATGTATTATAATTTCTTTTTATTAGCTTAAACATTTGCTTAATGGAAATAGCAGAGCTGGGTAATACTATACAAAGTGAAACTGTATATAATTATATATAATTTCATAATAATGAAAGAAATAAAAATTATTAAAATAACTCAGATGTCCAGCTTTTTTCAAAGTGTTAAACATACTTTTGTCTTTGCTGTATCATCATCTCCTCCTCTTGTAAGGGCGTTTCTCTCCTTGTTTCTTCAGCTTTACGAAGCGGTTCCTGTTTTTGGTACCAAGCTTCATCTTCAACTCTTTGCTGGTCTAGTTCAGCTTGCATGTCTTCAACTGCCTGCCTAGAGTAGATAATATTTATTATTATAACAAAACGCAAATAAGAAAACTGAGTAATTTAAGTCCAAGAACGAACAAAACACAAAATGTATGCCTGATTAACATGTAACTGTTTTACTTCCATATGCAAGAATACCTTTAAAGATATTTCCATCCTTCAAACTCTGATTTTATACAACTTAATAATTTACATGTCTTTTTCACAAAAATTTTGTTTATAATAGATTTTGTTTTTATCAAAGAACAACCATTGCATGATTACCTCTCTCTTAAGTAATCCAGTTCATCATCCCTTATTCTTATTCTTTCTCGTTCCTGTGTCTGACGGTCCACAATAAACTTTGGATATTGATTAAATACTGGGTATTGCCCTTTTGTCAGTGCCACAAAAACATCAAGCATGCTGTCTGGATGAATATCAGTGGGCGTGGTATCCATGAGACGATAAACTTCTCTAATTACAGCACTTATATCCAGGTTATTCCGATGGTGAAAAAAATACTGTAAGAAAACTTGGTGTTTAAATTGAGATTGACCTAGTAAAGCAATTAAGGTAGAACTAAAACGAGTTTAAACATGTAAATGTGAATTTATCTTTAAGAGGATTTTTTTTTTTTGCAAATTCACTGAAGAGTTTCATAACCCAAGTTTTAAAATGAAGATCCAGTTTCATATTTAAAAAAATAAATTTATACAACCATATTATGAAATTTTGAAATAAAACTTTTACAATGTTAACTCAAAATGAAGGCTTCCTTCATAATAGAAGACTGCTTCAACAACGAAATAAATTCTTCTACTGCGATTTTTTTCTTCAAAATCCGAAATAGGTAAATTCAAAACTAAATTAGCCTTTGAAAATAACCTTGATTTTTAAAAAATACCTGACATGTTTCCACATTATCTTGTTCTGCTGGCAGGTCCAAATTCTAGTAAATACACACACATACATACATGTATGTACGCATCTTGTGATCATGAAGTAAAAAGAGAGTTTAATTTGATAGGAACCACAAAATAAGTAACAAACAAACAAAACCAACTTAACTTATCCTGTTACCAAAAGAACCTCTCCCTTCAAAAACTACCTCTAATGCTTTCTTTCAGCCACTGGCCTCAAAATTCTCAGTTACCATTCTGCATGTGTAATAAGCATCTAGATTATCCCAGACCAGCTGGGTCACTGATAAAATCATGCACAGAATAAACAACGACCCAATTGTTAAACATCCTTTAAACAGGCAAAAAGCACAAAACTCCAATATTATCATGATTCTTCTCCGAAGCTATGATTTTAGGACTAGTAGTCAAGCTATGACTGACTACAGCTATGTAAGGGCCAGCACGCAGTGGTATAACTTATTCTCCGCTATATTCTTACCACCTGGCACCAGTACCTGACATATAGTAGGTACTCAATAAATACATGGATTTTTAACTGAAATAAATGAAATTTGAGTACCACTACTTAAGAACAAGGATATGTACCTCAAAATCATCTTTAAGATTACAGTTGAGCAAAGGAGCTCTAGAACATATGTTGTAGGCCACAACAGTCATCAGGAGGAATGAAGGATGGTTGGAAAAGACATTATCAAATAATTTTAGCCACTCCTCTCTGGTCAGTACTTCTGAGAACACAGTTTCAAGAAGAGGCCATGCATACAGCTAAAATAAATAAGAAAAAATGTATTATTTCTTGAGGGAAAAGTCATAACAGCCATTGCTAATATACTCATTTGGTTTATATTTGGTTTATAAAATCATTATATTACGAACATAACTATGAAAAGAACTACTCTAATTTTGGCTCTTCTTTACAGACTTTCAGGAAAGCAGTTTAATGAAGAAAAAAGTGGAATACTATTAAAAGCATAACAGTAGTATGTTTATTATATTCTTTCAAGAAAATACTGTCTTATTTATACCAGAACCAATGTTAGCTTCCAAAATAAGTTGTTATTCTAAAAACCTTACATTTCTTACCTGGGAAGTTATATCATGATTTATGAAGTGTTGCAGGAGTTCCTTGTCATGAAATGCCAAAACATTTTCTATCATACTAAGAATATTGATAGGAGGATTAGGAAAATATTCAAACCAGTGTTGACACCAATTGACTATGAAGAAAAAAATTGAAAATTTACCTTTACCTTTCTATATCATCAAAGAGCTTTGCAGTTCTTAAATGTATCCACTCTTTATATCCTCAACATGCCCATTAATAAGGAAAACATAACCCTTTAAATTCTAGAACAATAGATTTTAAAACTCCATCATGTTACTGCGGTATTTTAGGTTTATAGAATATTCCCGTTTCTTCAGAGCAGTCAATGAGAAAGTGTCAACTGAAACAAACAAACCTTCCCAAAGTATTCCTGATGGTAGCTATAAGGCTCTGTTTCCTGCTGGCTTGTGTGCTGCATGTATTTAGATTTCTCCTGGCTAACAAAATGACCCTCTCCTAAAAAAGGTCCCTATTTAAGTCTTCGATAAAATGTGATCAATGTTAAATGGCAATCTCCTCAAATCTACTAAAATTCATTCCTAATTAAAGAGTCCCATTTCTAGGAAAAGAGTGTTCTATAGGTATGGTAACAGGGAGTCACCAGGACTGGTTTGAAATCTAACTGATCAATGACAACTTGTTTCAGTAAACTTGACTTTGAAAACCAACCAATCAGTGACAGCTGCAGCAGTGTCCTCTGAAAGTCAGCCAATAGAAAGGAGAATCCGTTCCACTGAAGAGGCTTCTAAGGCTGACTTTAACTCACTCTCACTTAGTAACCAGCACAACCCCCAAAACATTCTTTTCCAAAAACCCTAGGAAGATGATCAGTTTCACTGCTCAATGAACCTATGTCTAACCACCACAACTTGCCATAATTATTAAATTCAGATTTTTTATTTTAAATACTGAGCTGGGGTTTCATGTTTTGACGATAAGATCTTTCTCAAATTAGCAAATGGTCTGATCAGAATATTGGATTACACATGGTTTATTCCATTATTTCATTTATTAGTTAAGTATTTAGATTTGAGTTAATATTTAAGTCATAAATAAAATCTTGCAAAAACTAAGCTTTAAAAGAAACATTTCAGCTTCTTTAACTGCTGCTCTTAATACGTTAACTTTAACAGAAAAATCCAACCTCTCCTAAGTAAGTACCTATGATGTCCCAGACACTGCTAGTTTTGGGAATTTTAAAACACCACACACATACACAAAGCTCTCTTATATTTAATCTTCATCAGTAGAACAACTTTTCAATTAAGCAAGAGGGAAACCCTGTTTTATACAGTAAACGTCTCCTCTTGTATTCTGCTAGGTGCCACCACACAGAAGTATGGGTAGAGGATCTAGAGACAGAATTGACTGAGAGGAGAATAAAGAGAAATGGTCATCGTGTGGAGGCCCTTCACTAAACCTGAAGAATTTCCTCCTGGTTATAAGAGGAACTCTAAAGAGTGCTTAAAAATGACTTTTATAAACATATTCCAAGTTATACATAGAAGTAACTATATTCCTTCACAATTTCTTCTTGGCCCCAACTAGACTGTAACCTGAAAGCCCAAACAATGGCTTATCCCAAAGCAGGGCCAACATTTAGTTGAAGCTCAGTTTATTGAATAAAACTAGTTTGAGACCCTTGACGAAAATCCATAGCTACTCATGCTGACTGTCATGGATCTTTTAGATTTAGATTTCAGTTTCAGAAGAGAAAAATCCATTTCCTTAGTATATAATCATACGTAGCTATGTAACAAGATTTTACTGGAAGTAAAAGATAGTTGTGCATGCCTACTCTAAATGAGATATAATTGCTTTCTTTCTTTCTTGTGGTAAAACATAATTTGCCATTTTAACCATTTTTAAGTGTACCATTCAGTGACATTAATTCTATTCACAATGTTGTGCAACCATCACTATTTCCAAAATCCTTTTCTAAACAGAAACTCTGTACCTATTCAGCATTAACTTCCCATTTCTACTTCCCCAGCCCTGGTAACCTCTAATCTACTTTCTGTGCCTATTTGAGAAATTTCACATAAATCTGTCCTTCAGTGTCTAGCTTTTTTCACTAAACATGTTTCCAAGGCTGATCCATGTTGTAGCAGGCGTCAGAATGTCATTGCTTTTTATGGCTGAATAATATTCCACTGTATATATACAGATATGGTTTCTCCATTCATCTGTTAATGGACATTTGGGTTGTTTCCATCTTTTGGCTATTGGGAATAATGCTCCACAAACATATTTGTATACAAGTATCTATTTGAGTTTCTGTTTTCAATTTTTTGGGGGATATCCCTAGGAGTACAACTGTGGGGTTATATGGTAATTCTATATTTAACTTTTTGAGGAACCACCTAACTGTTTTCCACAGTGACTGCACCATTTTACATTTCTATCAGCAGTGTACAAAGGTTACAATTTTGCCACATCCTTGCCAACACTTATTTTCTTTTAAATTACAGCCATCCTAGTAGGTATGAAGTGGTGTCTCACTGTGGTTTGATCTGCATTTCCCTAATGACTAATGATCCTGGGCATCTTTTCATGGGCTCAGTAGCTCATTTGTACATCTTCTTTGGAGAAACATCCATTCAAGCCCTTGCCCATTTTTAAATTGGATTGTTCATCTTTTGTTCTTGTTTCTTTTCCTTTTAAAACTCTTAGTGTTATTGACAGGGTAAACTACCCTTTAGTGGGATTAATTAGAATATTCATATTTTATGACCTAATGATACCAATTCTGGGACTCCAACCAAAAGAAATTATTATAAATTTATGAATGTGAAGCTAGTCACAACATTGTTACTTTTAATACATAAAAATTAGAAACAACCTAAATGTCCAACAATAAAACATTAAACTAGACCATGTACGTTATAGAATTACAATAAACAATAAAATGTTTACAAAGTGTATACAAATAAGAGAAATGTATATATCATATGAAATAAAAGTAGTATAATTATAAAAATAAAAAACCCTAGAAGTCTAACAGTTGGGGGATACATTATGGTATAAGATGAAATATTATATAGGCAATAAATTATATTTTTTAAGATATTTAATGATTTAGGGAAATGCTCTTAGAAGAAATTCATTAATATATCATCAAGATTGTTTCTGAGGAAGAGGAATATTCATGAATTTTCTTTTCTTTTGTATATTTTCCTATATTTCCTCCAATGATTGGTAAAAACTTACTAAAGCAAATACAGCATAATAAAATGAACGAAAATCTGTAAAGAGAAGTAAACTAAAATATTCACAATATGTACACTGGGATCTTTTTATTTCTACTTTTCAGAATTTTATTGTTACAGTTAAGTGCCTATCTCCTTTGTACAAGAAAAATACATACAAAAATATTCTTTTTGTTAAACCAGTGTTGGTTTAATTTGGATCCAGTTCATTAACCATTCAGCTGATTTTACTAATACGAAAAAAAATGACTCACTTTTTAGTGTAGATGATAATGATGAGGCAGTTAACACGATGGGAGTACAGCTATAGGCTCTGAGTGCCTGGGTTCAAATCCTTATTCTGTCATGAACCTAATCATGAACTTAAGCTCTCTGTGCCTCAGTTTCCTCAACTATAAAAAGGGAATAATAATATATAACACCTACCCTACAGGACTGCTGTACGGTTAAATGAGTTAATAAAGGCAAAACACTTAGAATGGTACCTGGTACACAGAAAGTTCTCATTAAATGTTAGCTATGATTGATGAGAATGGGGGTAACTGCCAACACCTGCCACATTACGCATCGTGTGTTAAATGCTTTACATGCTTACTGCAGTCTTATGAATAATAACTGACTTTCAGTAAGTGAAACATCTGCTTCCTTCTTACTAACAAAATCTAGCCTGTAACAGTATCTTCTAAAATGCAACCATCCAAACTTCAATGTAAGTAAAAAGGTTTATTTATGTATAAATGTCCAAACTCTCCGTTTTATGCTCTATTTCTGACCGTCTCACACTAGAATTGTTAAATGTTGCAAAGGTATCGGAAAATGTCTAAGTATCTACTCTTGGTTTCATTATTTACTTATTTACTTACTTATAAGAGTAGCAACAACTTCAAAACAGATGAGCTGGTTGTTCTGGAACAATTTTACAAATGGAAATGCCAGAAGTGGAAGATACGGTGTATCACTAAAGATGCTGGACCAGTGAGCCAACGCGGAGAGGGTTCTGTGAATAAAATAAGGAAAGAGCAGAAAAGCTTGTTAAAATTTATTTGAATAAATAATACATTCACATGATGAAAAATGAAACAGAAGGTAAATGTGGTGAAATTCGGGTGTGTCTGTTCTCCCACGATTAGACTGAGGTTATAAGTTTTCGGCAAGAATACAACAAAAGTGATGTGCAACACACTGACAGGAGTTCTTACTGGTGATTTTAAATTTGATTACTTGGTTAAGGAGGTGTCTGCTATGTTTCTCTACTATGAAATCACCATTCTCCCATTTGTAATTAATAAATATCTTGGGGAAGATACACATTACTGCAAAATACTGAACATACATACCTCTGTAATACTCTGAGTAGTTTCCTACTTTTGATGGGGTATTTCTTCTGAAGGTTGAGAAATGCCACATGAATACCTTTATCTATAAGGTTACTAAATGCAGTATGATTTTCAGGCAGCTGTAGCAGAGAGCGCCAAATGAACATTCTGAAATTAAAACATAATTTTAACCAAGAAAAATTAGGGGAATAAGATTGATTTAACATGCAAGAATTTAAATTTTACCTGTATTTCATTGGATATTCACCATAGCCTTTTAATAAGATTTGTAAACGCTTTTTGTTTAATCCATCTGAAAATTCATTCTGTAAAGAAAAAAAATAGTATCAATAAGTGACATAATCTTAAAACTGAAAAGGTAATCTAGTCCACAGTGGCTTTCCAACTTTGGAACACAATACACAGTAAAATATATTTTATATCATGGAACTCTCCACACACACACACACACACACACACACTATCTTTCTCTCTCTTGAGTATGCATATACACAGCAGATAAAGTTTATGACATATTTTTTTACCCTGTAACAGGGTTTGACAAACTTTTGCTGTCAAAGGTCAGACAGTAAATATTTTAGGCTTTGTGGGTCAAGAGGCAGAATCAAGCATATTAGGCAGGTACTCATATAACCATTTAAAATGCAATCATTTAAAAATATAAAAATCATCCTTAGCTTGAGTAGCCAGATTGGGCCCATGGGCTGTCCTCTGTCAATCCCTGTAGCAAGAGCAATGCATCTGGATAATTTTTTCCTCTCTTGATCCTTCCATCTCTTTTATTTTTTTGCACTTTTAACTTTTAAGTCAATTTTTATCTTAATGGAAAAACATTTTATAGATTTTAGGATCATAAAGCCATTTTCATAGATTATCTCGTTTAAGCCTAACATAACAACTATATGAAACAGATGAGATGTTTTGTCTTCCTTTCTTTGAGAAAATGGGAAGGTCAGAGAAGTTCAGCAACTTGCTTAAGATCACACATGTGTTGAGTCTTGGCTCAAGACTCAAAGCCACATCTTCTGACTTAGTTCAGTGCTCTTTTCACCACATAAGAAACAGGTAATCAAAGTGTAAGAGGGAGGTGAGGGACAGCCCAAGACGATGGTGAATGAAGAGCCCCGTTTGAGAGCGATGCACCAGACATTAAGGGCAACTAGCCCAGACTAGAGCCATGCGATCCATAAAAGAGACACGTTCACTGTCTCTGTTCACTGTCGTCACCCAGACACCCGCTGCCATTGAAGCCTCTCTAAACAAAGGTCAGAATGCCCAGGGGGATTGGCCTGAGTTTCATCTACTTTTGTCTTCACCATGAGCTGATGAAGCTCCTACTTCCCTTTCCATGTCCTGATGACACAATTAGTCGAGGACAGGCGTTTCACCCACAGAAGTACTCTACTGTGACCTACTCCTTAGAACTGGCTACGGGTTTTTAGAAGCCGCCCACTCCCAGACAATATTTCTGTAGGGCTTCCAACTTTGATCCAGACGAAGGGCTGCCAGATGCCCTGACCGTGGTGTCACTTTTATTTCCCAGAAGTCAATCATCACCATGCCCACACTAGTTTTCTCAGAAGAGGCTCCTGTGAACTCTCAGGAAAGCTGAAGCCAGACCATGTCTCAGAAACACATTCAACTAATAGGGTCAATACCGCCTAACCTTTACACAGCTAGGTTTGTGCCTGCTACTTAGTTTTTTAAAACTAAACAGTATTTTGTTTAGGGTTACATTGTAGAGGCGATAAAGCTATAAGGAAAGCCAAGGACATAAGGCAAAAGTGAGGACAACGGTTACATCTATGGGACAGGGAGAGAAATGAGATTGGGGACAAGCACACAGGGGACTTCAGAGCTACTGGGAATACTCTATTTCTTAATGTGGATATGAATATGTCCAGAGAAGAGTTAACATGGCAGGTCCGTGACTGCTACCCTTAGAAAGGCCCACTTGAAGGTTGGCCCTTGTCTGGTGTCCAGCTATCTGGATTTCCAGGAAGTTCCCACTATCTCCAGAACGAACAGGAGCGGCTCACGGCGCCTAAACTGTACACTGTGGTTTATGCTGAACACCTGCTTTCCTTGTGGAGTCTGGAATTTTGCAAGGGAGCCTATAACCAGCCTCCAGTAAAAACCCTGGGCACTGAGTTTCTAATGAACACTTTACACATTCTTCTTTTGAGGGAAGTTTCACATTTTAAAACTGCTTATAGAAGAAAAGAGGTTAAAATTAATGAGAAAAATACCAACAGTTGCTACGAATATGAAGCAACTGGAACCCTCAGATACCTCTTGGTGGGAACATGGATTGTTTAAATCAACCACCTGGGAAACTATCTGACAGTATTTACTAAAGTTGAACATATGCATAGCCCATATGCCAGTAATTCCATTCCTAGGTTTACACCCAACAGAAACATGTCCTTATGCTCAACAAAGATGCCTTAGAATGTTCAGAGCAGCACTGTTTCTAATAGCAAAAAAACCTAGAAAACTACCCAAATGCCTACCAATAGCAGAATGGATAAAGCATGGTTTATTCACTCAATGGAATTCTATACAGCTGTGAATGAATGGTCTACGACCACATGGATCTCTCCAAAATACCGTTAAATGAAAGAAGCCAGAAACAAAAGAGTACCAATTGAATGATCCAATGAACATAAGTACAAAAAAGGCAGAACTAATCTACAGTGTTAAAAGGGAGGAGAGTAGTGATGCTTGGGGTAAGGGGGCAAGTGTCTGGAAGGGAGCAGCAGAGGGGCTTCTAGGGTGCTGGAAATGGTCCATTTTTTGATCTGGGTGCTAATAACACAGGCGTATTCAGTCTGTAAAAATTTACTGAGCTGTGCATTTTTATGCATATGATTGATTAACTGTCAATAAAAAGTTTTGAAAGTCCTTGAAAGTGTTAGCAGGTTGTCTATTAATGTGCATATTTTCTTTCAATTCCAAGGCAATATACGCTCTTTGCAGAAAATTAAGAAAATACAAAAAAATACATATAAAGGAGAATAAAACTGACTGAAATAGGTAATTCTACTACTATCAAAGTTTTTATGCACATGCTCTGACTTAAAAATTCTACTTCTACAGATACATTTGTTCAAATGTCCTAGGAATATCCACTGCATCAGACTGTATTAACAGAAGACTGACGATACAACCTAAATGCCAGTCAGCAGAGTCCTAGTGAGATAAATTAAGTTATATCCATAAATGCAATACTATGCAAATATTTTTAAAATGTTGTAGCACTACATGCACTAATATAAACAGATATTCAATCTGTTAAGTGATAAGAACAAGTTATAAAACAGTGCTATAGTATGATTCCATTTATGTAAAAAAATTTTAAAAAGGTAACAGACAGATATACATTATGTTTATACACAGAAAACTTCTGAAAGGATATCAACAATTATCTTTTCTTTATATTTTATTTTATTTTATTGTTTTATTTTTGGCTGCGTTGGGTCTTTGTTGCTGTGTGCGGGCTTCTCGTTGTGGTGGCTTCTCTTGTCATGGAGCACGGGCTTTAGGTGCACACCGGCTTCAGTAGTTGTGGCACATGGGCTCAGCAGTTGTGGCGCATGGGCTTAGTTGCTCCGCGGCATGTGGGATACTCCCGGACCAGGGCTTGAACCCGTGTCCCCTGCATTGGCAGGTGGATTCTTAACCACTGCGCCACCAGGGAAGTCCCATCAACAACTATTAACAATGGTCACCACTGGGGAGTGCAATGAAGAATGGGCTAGGGCACAGGGAGGAAGAAAAGTATGCTTTTGTTCTTTTCCCTTTACAACCTCTATACTAGCATTGTCTAACAGATAAGCAAGAGACAAATGTAATTTAAGTTTTCTTAAAGAATATAATTTAAGTTTCATGTTAAAAAAAGTCAAAAGCAGCAGGTAAAAATCAAATTTAATACATTTATTTAACCCAACGTAATAAAAATATTATCATTTCAACATATAATTAGCATAAAATTATTAACTAATATATTGTACATTCTTTAGGGGTAGGAGATTAAGGGGTACAAACTACTATGTATAAAATAAAGAAGCTACAAGGATATACGGCACCAGGAATATAGCCAATATTTTATAATAACTTTAAGTGGAGTATAATCTATAAAAATACTGAATCACTATTTTGTACTAATACTGTAAATCAACTACACTTCAATTTAAAAAAAGATATTTTACATTCTTTTGTTCATAATAAAATCTCAATATCTGATGTGTATTTCACACATATACCACATCTCAAATCAGATTAGCCACATGTGACTAGTGGCTAGCATATTGGACAGTGCAATTCTATACTGTTTTATTTGACTTTTTAAAAAAAACCATAAACATGTATTAATTTTATATTAAAAAGTTTTAAAAGCATGTTATAATTTCAGTTACAACTTGCTTCTTTTCCATAATTTTCCTTTAATTGCTAAGAGAAGGAAGAATGATGATGGTCTAAAAATCATAAGACTTGTCTACAGCAGAGCCATGACAAACAAAAGTTTAATATAGTCTTACCTTTTTATTTTCAAAATTACCAGTCAGGTCTTGTTTTAACATTCTAGCTTGTATTTTGTTTTCCCTTGATTTTGCTGGGCGCTGTACTCTTCCTGATGTTACTTTCATCTTAAGATCACCAGAATTCACTTTCCTCTTAGGCAAATCTTCAATCACTTTCACTAAAGGAGGAGGTGGCTGAAAGTGGGGGGGGGGAAATCCAGTGGTTATCCTTGGAAAATAGACCTGTTAACATATAATTTACAAAATGTATTTTGCTCAACTTAGTAATATGCCTTAATAGATATAATTATCCTTCAGGCAAAAAGTGTAAATAAAATGTCCAAGAATGTTTCCTTGTTGATTAACGAATCAAAGCAAATTTCTGCCGAATTCCTTTGAGCAACGTAATAAAGATCACGATTAACAACAACAAACAGAATTTAGTTATTCCTTGAAAGCTGGCCTCAATCATACAGTATCAATCCATTTTTTACACCTGTATGATAAAGTGAGTAGTAAGGCGGTAATCTGCTGCAGAGAAGGCCCAGTTACACACAGGGCCCTCTAGAATGCTGAGAGAAGCACCCTAACATTCTTTGGGCTCAGGTGAAATTTCTTCGAGGGAAACTGTCACATGACTTTCCTCTGAAAGCACGGGACCCCTGCCTTGTCCTTGGTTACATTTTCTAATCCACATGGGGATGGCTGTCAGTCCCTGACTGCATCAACAGCTTCAGAGGCAGGGCAGAAAGCACGACTTAGATGCCAAACCCTCGTTTTTATGGGGCTCATCAAACAGGAAAATAAGCCCCCAACAACTTCAATTTACTTAAGGTAAAATGATTCACTAAGACATTTTCTCTGTGAATAACACTCTCTTTGAAATAAAAAGATCTTCATTGTTCAAAGAAAATAAGCAGATAAAATAGCTCCGGCTTTCTGAGTTCTAAGTATGATTCAAGTAAAAGGACTTTCACAGGGTGTTTTAAAGGTTTGAGACCATTACTGCTGAATGTTCCCTTAGTAATTAGCCCAGATCCAGATCAAAGACAAGGTGGATTTGTGATTTTTAAATAATTTTTCTTGAAGCCAAAGTGCCAATTCCTTGCATATGAGAATAAGAACACAATATACCCCAAATGTCCAAATGAACATATTAGATTCAGAAAGACAAATATTACACACATCACCCTGAATTCAAGCTGTCATGAAAGCCAGAACAGTGGGCTTCCATGATGACGTACGATGGAAATGAATCGCCACTCTTTGGGAAAGCTCTCTGAAGCAGAAAACAAACTTTTCTGACCTCCTCCCGCTTCGTCCCCAAAGAAACAAACAGAACAAAGCAAACATCTTGACTCCTTTTAAATAACAGACTATAAAAAGACTACTTTGAGGTTTCAAACAGAGATTTTTCTCACGTTGCCTTCAAAAGTTCAGGACTTCTGCTTTTGAAACCTGCAGCCTATTATAGGAGACCAAGAAAATATTCCCTATTGTCAACTGCAGTATGTACGACACGTAACACTGTAAAATGTATAGAGCAGGTAGTATACATGGCATTGATATTGCATTTTTATTTGTTTTAAAATTATTTTGAAAAGTATTTGAAGTTTTAACTGCATCTGTAAGGGTTTTTTAATAGTGTTTTTCTAGGGTACATTGGTATTTATTCACATCTAGAAAGAGTACAGGATAATACAAAATATAATAACAATAACTCTGACCAAAATAAAGTACAATGACCACTTACTCTATGATTTAATTCTTTACCTATGAAATGTAATTAATAGTGGTCTGATTTCTGAATATTGCCCATCTTTAATATCCCTGAACTATCTTCTAACCTCAGTCCATTCTTCTGTATCTCTATTGTAATATTTATTCTAGTGCCACATTTTTCATGGTTCTTCCATGAAGGAATCTCCCAGAAGTTGGAGCCTGAGATATGACCTGAATTGCCACACCTTAGGAGTGTTAAAACTTCAACAGAGAAATAGGAATTAGCTTACTTATTATTAGCACAATACCAGAAATTCTCCAATGGCAAGAAAACAGGACTTGAAGGAATGAGACACGGGTAATAAGTTTTGCATAAACCTGAGCATTTTGTAGGCCTGGAATAGCACTGGTGGTGCTGGTAATGTGTCCAAAAAAAAAAATAAATTATCCTTCTTCTGTTATAAGCTAGCTTTTCTGGTCAATATGACCTCAACTTGCTTAATAAATAACAGAGAGAAAGCCAATGACTCATGCTTACCTTGGTTTTTCTCAGATCTTTGTTTCTATTAACAACATTTATCTAGCTCTTACAAAATTCAGCTAGGCTAACAACTCTCATTAAGAATGAATAATGTGGGGCTTCCCTGGTGGCGCAGTGGTTAAGAATCCGCCTGCCAATGCAGGGGACACAGGTTCGAGCCCTGGTCGGGGAAGATCCCACATGCCGCGGAGCAACTAAGCCCGTGTGCCACAAATACTGAGCCTGTGCTCTAGAGCCCGTGAGCCACAACTACTGAAGCCTTTGTGCCTAGAGCCCGTGCTCCGCACCAAGAGAAGCCACTGCAATGAGAAGCCCATGCACCGCAATGAAGAGTAGCCCCCGCTCACCTCAACTAGAGAAAGCCCACGTGCAGCAACAAAGACCCAATGCTGCCAAAAATAAATAAATAAAAATAAATAAAGACGCTCATTGACTGTACAGTGTTGACTCATTAGCACTGAACTCATGCCAACAGCACTGTAGCTCATTCCTGAATGAAGCTTATCTAACACACATATGTTCTCCCTGAGACACCTCCCAGCCCTCTTGTGCTTAGGATACCAGACAGCACGTCAACACTGTGGTTGGGGGACATTTTAAACAGCAAAATCACCAACAAAAATCACAAGAATGTGAAACATGTGGCACTAAATAGACCACGAGAAGGACACTTGTTCCCATGGAGAGCTGAAATAAGGCCGAGTGCTGCTCTGTCTGACCTCGGGGGGGAACCTGCATGAAGGCAACTCCAATTTCTTGCTGCTCTGCACATGCAAGTGTCTGTAAATATGCGGTGAGGACTGATTTTAGAGTTGCAGATAAATTTTCACCAACAGACAAACTCACAACTATAGAATCCGTGAATCATGTAGACTGTATACATTTACACACACACAGCAAAAGACTGAGTAGGCATACATTTCAACATCATCTAAGAATGGTGAGACTTGCTGACCTATTTGCTTATCTGTATCTTGATTTTGCTCTGTAATAAGAACTTCTTATCTATCTAATTGGAAAAGAAAAAGGTAAAAAGGAGCGAGTACATGGCAACAAGATTATCATATTAAGAATAGAACACTTGGGCCTGCTAAGGACTAGCTGTGTCATTAGGTTGGGGCATGAGCTGCTCCCCCTGTAAGACGAAATGGTTAGACCAGGTGATCACCGAAGTCCCTCTCAGGGCTACTGTGATACAATTCCAGACCTGGAAAGGCTCCCACAGAACTGGACTTGACAACGAGCTGGGGGAGTTTTAGATAACCATAAGAGAAGTGGGAAGTATATTTTAGAAGAGGTGAGTAGTGTAATAACAGACGTAGAAATGAGCACGGTGTCTACGGGGGACGAGGGAAGCTGAAAGTATGAGGAAACACATTAGGGAGAGACGACAAGATTAGAGAGGACTTGGAGAGCCAGGCAGAGGAGTGTGGACTCAATGCAACAGGCAAAAGGAAGGAAGCCACTAAGATAGCATTATTTTAGAAACGATGATGAAAGTATTATTTTCGAAAACTGTTACATTGGGACTTCCCTGGTGGCGCAGTGGTTAAGAATCTGTCTGCCAATGCAGGGGGCACAGGTTCGAGCCCTGGTCTGGGAAGATCTCACATGCTGCAGAGCAACTAAGCCCACGCGCCACAACTACTGAGCCTGCGCTCTAGAGCCCGTGCTCCGCAACACAGAGAAGCCACCGCGATGAGAAGCCCGCGCACTGCAACGAAGAGTAGCCTCAGCTACTACTAGCTCTAGCCACAACTAGAGAAAGCCTGCGCACAGCAACAAAGACCCGATGCAGCCAAAAATAAATAAATAAATTTTAAAAAAGAAAAATGTTATATAAAAGATGATAAAAGAAAAGCAAAAGAATAAAAAAAAGAATTAAAAAAAAACCATAAAAGATGACTGACGGGCAGGAGCGGGCACTGAGGGCTCTGGGTTTTGGTATATTTGTTTAAGTTACTGTTATTCGAGAGCAGCAAGTGAGCACCAGCACGGGGATGGCCAATATGGAGACAGAACAGGCGGCACATACAGAGGCACCTCAGATTCAAGGACTGCAGGACTTAGTGTTGACTAGATCTGCGAAGTACAGGAATAGAAACAGACATAGTGCTCCAAGGTGTCTAGCCTACAACAATGGGAAGAAAGGGACAGAAATGAAGAGACTGGAACTGAAGACCTCTTTTGGGAAGCAGATCAGAGGGGCACCCTGAATGGGACAAGGACTCCAAACAGATGCCTTTTGTGAAGACAGCAATTTAGGGATGCAGCATGGGTGATAAAAGTCTGGAGATGTGGCTTTGGGGGTAAGAGCAGAAACCATACCCAGGAAAGTGGATAAGGTGCAAGGAGGTTAGAAGCTTGTAACGCGGAGTTTTTATTTTTGATGATACAGCATTTAAACCTTAAAAGAAAAAAGATATTGTTTACTTGATAACATACCTTATTTATTTCTTTTGTTAAAGTCTGAACTGAATATATGTTCAGACTTCCATTTTCCATAATAGATGCAATGTACCGTCCATGGGGGCTAATTGCTGATGAACTAATTCCTTCGTCAAGGCTCCCAATTTCAAAGAGAAGTTTACAAGTCTGTATATTAACAAATCTCATAATGCCGTCCTGACAGAGCACTCCAAGAACCTAAGAGTAGAGGGAAACAACATATGAGTTCCTAAAACACATTTAAGAGTCAAGTCTCAGATGTTAACTGGACTTACGCTGATCATTTCACAATGTATACAAATACTGAGTCATCATGTTGTACACCCAAAACTAATACAATGTTCTATGTCAATTATACCTCAATTAAAAAAGGTCAGATGTCTGCAAGTCAAACTACACACATACACACGTGTGTATTTACATATGTTTTCTTTTCTTTGGTTGGGGAGGGAGAACAGTCAGAGGAGATTATACTCGCAGAGAGCCGTCATGTATTTTAAAAATCCCTAATTACGGCTCATGTAGATTCACCCTGTTCAGGTCCAGATAAGCCTGGCTCTACCCAGAACCAGTAAGGAGCCCATCCTGGGACACTACAGAAAGGTCACCTAAGAATCAGCGCTCCCCACGGGCAGGCGCATCTCCACCAATCCCTCCAGAGGAGTACAGATGATGGCAGTCCTTCACCTTAACTGCACACTGGCCGCCAGAAGCAAGGAAGGTGGAGGGCTTGTTTCTCTTCTCCATCCCCAGCCTGACCAGAGCTAACACCTGTCCTGCTGCCCCACACAAAGCTGTGACTCCCACGGTTGTAACTAGCATTTGGGCTGTGGAGAGGGAAGGTCTGCGAGCTGCAAGGGCAGTCGGGCTGTGGGTCGGAGGGAAGCTAGTCTTTCAAGGGGAAAAAAAATTAGCTGTAACTCATACAACTTAGAACTTAAAAACACATACTAAAAAAGCCTCAACACATGAAACAATAAACCCCTCTGCTGCCTTGTCCACATACAGGTTCTTTTCCCCAGGCCCACCACGTGATCTCGTGAAACGCTGATGTCCCCCGTTACATGAAAGACATAGTCTAGAGGTGGTTGGAGGCAGTTTAAATGTGACAACCTAGAAAGCATGTTCTGGGGCTTCCCTGGTGGCGCAGTGGTTAAGAATCCGCCTGCCAATGCAGAGGACACGGGTTCAAGCCCCGGTCCGGGATCCCACATGCTGCGGAGCAACTAGGCCTATGAGCCACAACTACTGAGCCCATGTGCCACAACTACTGAAGCCCACGTACCTACAGCCTGTGCTCCACAACAAGAGAAGCCACCACAATGAGAAGCCCGTGCACCACAACAAAGAGTAGCCCCTGTTCACTACAACTAGAGAAAGCCCACGCACAGCAATGAAGACCCAATGCAGCCATAAGTAAACAAATTTATTAAGAAAAATAAAAAGTAAATAAATAAACAGCATGTTCTTCTCTGGGTCAGATGGTAGGAAACCCTCTTATTCACAGTTGACGCAATCTCTCTGGAAGGCAATTTGGCAAGATCTATCAAAATTACAGATGCACCTAACCCTGGTACAACTATTTTAACTCTGGGATTTTATCCTACAGACAGGATGTATAAAATGACATGTGCAAAAGTTATGTGTATTAAAAAAAAAGGGACATCCCTGGCGGTCTAGTGGTTAAGACTCCGTGCTTCCAGTGCTTCCACTGCAGGGGGCACGGGTTCGATCCCTGGTTGGGGAACTAAGAACCCACATGCTGCGTGGCTCGGCCAAAACACAAATTACAAAAACAAAAAACAAACAAAAATGTTATTCAGCGCAGCATCGTTTGTAACAGAAGAGGACTGAAGACAGGTTACGTGCCCAATAATAAAGGACTGGTGATAATAACCTATACACCTGTAAAAAAGAACGAAGTTCTGTACTGATATAGAAAAATCGTCAAGGTAAACTAAGTTAGGAAAAATCAAGGTAAAAAAATGGGAAAAACATAAGATTATACAACAGCAGTGGGTTAAGGAGAGTGAATAACTGGGCAAATGGGAGAAAAGAGTAAGACTTCACTTTATGCCTTTTTATATTTTTTTATGTTTTCAACCATGTGAAAGCATTATCTACTCAAAAAACTTAAAATAGATATGATACACACATATATTATACATAAATACACAACACACACACACACACACACACACACAATTTGTTAATGTGCAACACCCAAGATAATTTAAAATAAGAAAGTTAAGGTTCAACTATTCGACTATTAAAGAGAAAAAAGGTGTGTGGCGGGGGGAGCGCGGTGTAAACGACGGCGAGATAGAAAGAGCAGACGTCTCATAGGATTGAGGCAGCCAGCTATTGTAGATAGAACACAGCGTAACAAAGTGAGAACATTTCAGTTCTAGTCCTACCTTTAATCCTTATAATTAAAGGAGTGCTGACAAGTCACTTCATGTTTCTGAGCTTCAGCGTCACAATCTGTATAATGGTGAGAATACCTTCCCTGCCTACACTCAATGAATTCTTTACGGATCCAATAGAAAACAGCATGCTTAATCACCCTGTAAACCATAAAGTGTGACATAAAGTATACCGATTTTAGAAAAAGGGCAAGTTATCAGTAATATACGGAACCTAAGATTTTTCCATTTTTTCAGTTTTAGACTCTTTACAAGTTATCAGCAGTTTCAAAACCTTGGAACAATCAGGCTACAAGTTAAAGAGAACTAACATAGTGCGGAAATTGATAACGATCTTTCCAAACAAGTACAACTTTACTAACATTTACGTTACTAACCTGATTAGAACCAGCATCAAAACTATCAGGAAGAAATTCTAGGTGGCGAATGGCTCGAACTTTGGTGGGCATCTGGATAATTCTAAATACCTGTTTGGCTTCCAAGCACCACAAATGAAGATGGTTCGATTTGCCCCCAGCAGCCAGGATTTGGCCATCTCTGTATTTAAAAAGGTGAGAAAGTAAGACTAGATGAATTATTTATAGCAGCACTGTCCAATCTGATCCAATATGATGAGAGAAATGTTCTGTATCTATGCTGTCCAATGTAGTCACTACTAGCCACATGTGATTATTGAGAACTAAAATGTGGCTAGCGTTTCTGAGGAAATTAATTCTTGATTTTATTTAATTTTTATTAATTTAAATAGTCCCAGGTATCCAGTGGCTACCATATAGGAAAACTCAGGTTTACAGTAGATTTTTTTTTTTTTTTTTTTTACCTATTGTGCTAAGATACCAGCTTAACAAATATCTGTTTGATGACTGGGAGTTTCTGAGCAACATTTATATTTTATAGCATAATCTCAAAGACACTTACTACTAACCAACTTTCTGTATTTCACATACGACTGTACTGAACTGATAACAGCATTGCTATATGAAAAACCAAAAAGCCCAAACTTTTTTCCTGCCAAAGAAAGCTACTTTATGTTTAAAAGGTACAGAAGGAATAAGCTGGATTGATTTGCAAGGCTGATGCTCATTCATTCACAAAGGATTATAAAGTGTCTACTATAAGCTAGGTTTCACTCCAGGTGCCAAGGAGGACACAGTGGTGAACAAGAAGACAGGTAAGATCCCTGCTCTCAGGGGATTTTCAGTCTAGAGGAAGGTAAAGAAACAAATAAATGAACTTGATATCAGCTGTTAAGTTCTTTAAAGAACTCTAAAACGAGGTAATGTTACAGAGCTGGGAAAGGAGGAAGATCTACTACATAAATGATGTGAATGGGCCAGTCACGGGGTGACTTGGAGAAAGAATTCCATGCTGGTCAGTACTCCTGACTGGCCAGAAGAAAAATGTTGAGATAGGTGTAAATCACAAAGAGAAGCCACACTCAAGTGTGGCTGGAACACAGTAAGGGCAAATAAGATGAGAAAAGAGAGGGAGGCCTAGACCAGAGGACAAAGATCTCAGGGACATGGCAGGGAGTTGGATTTTCTAAGAGCAGTGGAAAGTCTTTTACGGGAGTTCAATAGGGAAATGACATGATCTGACTTAATGATTTGAGAAGACCACTCTATCTGCTTTGTAGACACTGACTTTAGGAAATGAGACTGAAAACAGGGAGACCAAATAAGGGAGCTATTACAGTAGCCTGAAAAAGACTACGATAGTTTGGACTGGGGTAATAGCTGTAGCAATGGACAAAGGAAAGTAGACCAATTCAAGATACCATTTGTAGAGTTGACGGGATTTACTGATAACTCAGAAGAAGAGGGTGAGAGAAAGAGAGGAAATAACATCCATTAATATCTGGAAACAATGACCAACCCACCCACAGTGAGAACCTAGCACCCAGATTAAGTGTCAATGTATCATTTCTCACAAAAATAAACCCACACCCTTTAGAGAAATGGCTGATTCCATTTTGGGACAGGAAATACACAAGATAAGACTGGAACATCTTGTTGGACCAGAGAGAATGAGAACTATCACAGACAACCGGGGTTGCATCAAAAGGGTTCGTTCAAAGCCGACCTGGAGAGGATCCCACTGGTCAAAGATGAGAGAACTGGAGCATCACTAAGAATAATAACTTCAATGGGTCAAATCATGTCAACTGTGTTTAAGTCCATGAGCTTACAAAGATTAAAGACAAAAAACTTCATCGGCCACCTTTGAAGATGCCAAAAAATCAATCCATTAGTTTGGTGAAAAAAATTTTTTTTTTAAAATAGGAAGAAATCCAGCATTTATCCTGCCTTTCCTTTACAAACTGTACAGTAAAGTAACCAAAGAGTTGAGAGGCAGTTTCTTCCTTTTTTTTTTTTTTTAATTTTTATGGTGTGTAGTTGATGAGAGGAAGTTTCTTTCTATAGAAGGTTTTGGTTAATAAGGGAGAAGGAAAGACAGAGTCAGAATAGCACCATTTGCTAACCCCCAATGCAACACACGATATCTAGGTAATGATCATCAATGGCCACTAATATCACAAAAGAAAGAGTTCTGTGCTCCTCTTGATGAAGGTACACAAATCGCCTACAATGTCTACAAACCAGATCAAGATCTAGCCTCCAATTTACAGGAAATATAGGTGTAACCAGCTTATAGTAAATATAGACGAGAGAAGATCATATTAAACAGCATCACCGGGATGCAAAGAGCAAAATGCAGAATGTAGAAAACTACAGGACAAATGACCAGTTCTTTAACAAATAAACTGCAAGGAAAATATAAGAAGAGAGATATACCAACCGAGGCAATATGTGAACCTTATTTTGCTCCTAACTTGAACAAACCAACCATAAAAAATAATTATTAGACAAATCAGGGAAATATGAATAACTAGATATATGATATTATATTATGAATTTTTAAAAGTCTGATGATAGTACCATGGTTATGTTTCAAAAAGGGTCCTATCCTTTAGAGATACACGCTGAAATACTTACGCATGAAATGATACACTTGGGCTTTGCTTTATGACAGTGCAGTAGAGAAATGGTAGGTAGAGTAATAGACAAAGTAGGAGTGGCTATTAGTTAACGCTTATTATAGCTAACGGGAGTGCTAGCCTTGAGATCTCATGTACTTTTATATTTTTGTGTACATTTTCCACAATAAGTAAAAAACTTATTACCATATCTTAGATCATATCTAAGTTTGAAGGAAACTTTTGCTTATAGGACAATAAAATACTGAATGAAAATTTATAAAATTTCCCTGGAAGTTAAATTTCATAAAAATCCTTAGTGTCTTAAAGAGGACATTACCTGGTCACAGCAAACACTTTGTATAATATACTAGAGCTTTCGGGTGGAGCTGGTAATTGATATTTGCAAACAAGAGTATCACATTCCCAGGCGAAGATGGAATTATCTTTAAAACAACTCAGGATGGTATTAGTTAGTGGTAGAAAGAAAACCTAAAGAGGAAGAAAAAAAGTTATTGTTCATATAAGGATCATACAGTCCTCTTCAAATTCAAAATTTACAAGTAGTTAGTTTTTCTGTCTTAAAATTATTTTTTCTTAAAATGGAGAAAAATACATTTACAACATATGACAGGGGAGAAAACTGATATTTTTACATACTATTATAAACTAAAAAGAAAAGGTAAACTCCTTTAAACAAAAAACAGGTGACTATAATGACTAGGCTATTCATAAAATACTAGGTAACAATTTAAAATATTTAACCTTATAAAAGATTCAAATGAAAATAAGACACCATGTTATGTGTATCAAATTTATTTTAAAATAATGCACACACATACATATACACAAACTATACATATATTAACATACGTATTATATTTATAAGGTATATACTAATATAAATGCTATATTGAGTACTAACTACAGATAAGTGTTAAAAAATATTAAATGTTGGTGAAAGTATAGATAAAGGCACTGTCATACACTGCTGCTGATAGTAAAAACTGGTTAAAGATACTGTCTAACAGCTCAACAACCTTAAAAATCTCTCTCTTCTGAACTAGTCAATCTGCTTCTAAGAGTTAATCCTTTGGGGAAAAAATCAGCAAAATGCTTTAAGATAAATGTGTATAAATGTTTGCTAAGCATTATTTGTAAAAGTAAAAAGTTGAAAACAAATACATGATATTTTATTAGATTCAATTTATCTAATGGACAGATGAGACTGAAATTGGTAGTGAAGTTGAAAATACCATTTTATTCTAATTTCTATTTTTCTATTGCATAAGCAGTAAGCAATGCTTACTTTTGATAATATAAAATTTTTATTAAAGTTGACCAATATTTTCTCATAAGAGTTTCAATGGCCTCAAATATAATTTTATGTGTCATTTGTGTAAAACACACAAAGTGAGGTAGGAAAGGAAGCAAAGAAGGAAAGAAAATGAAAAAAATTCAGTGTCTTAAGGACAAATATTCCTACCTATCCTCTCAAAATACTGGGTTGGCCAAAAAGTTCTTTTGGTTTTAAGTAAAAATAAAAGACACATTTTTCATTTTCACCAAGAACTTTATTGAACAACATATTCATTAACCAAATGAACTTTCTGGCCAATCCAATAACACCCCAGAAACAGCTTGAGACATTTCACACGGTTTGATCATTAGTTAGAGCTCTAGCTATTTATTCTTTTTTTCCCTTATTTTTTCCTCAATATAGCTTTGGTCTTATATTTCACTCCTCTTTTTATATATATATATATATATATATATTTATTTGTGGCTGTGTTGGGTCTTCGTTTCTGTGCGAGGGCTTTCTCCAGTTGTGGCAAGCGGGGGCCACTCTTCATTGCGGTGGGCAGGCCTCTCACTATCGCGGCCTCTCTTGTTGCTGAGCGCAGGCTCAGTAGTTGTGGCTCACGGGCCTAGTTGCTCCGCGGCATGTGGGATCTTCCCAGACCAGGGCTCGAACCTGTGTCCCCTGCATTGGCAGGCAGATTCTCAACCACTGAGCCACCAGGGAAGCCCATCACTCCTCTTTTGAATTACAGAATAATTATAATTTCTTTATACATATGTCTGCCCACAGGAAATCGACCCAGGGACTCTATGCATGGGACCCCATACACTGTGGACAAAATTGAGCGAGAGGTGTCATCCTTCACAGCTGCCTTGGGATGAAGACCCTTGGTTGGTTTCTGAGAGGGCAGACATCTTGTCTATTTTGTTTATTTTTGTGTAGTCAGTGCTGAGCACAATGACAGGAATGTAGTAAAGGTGCTCAACAGTATTTGTTGAATAAATGAATGAATGAACCCTTTTCTGAGTTGTACAGTATATGTATGTCCCTCTTTAACAGTTAGTGCTGAGTTCCAGGTATTTATTCTTTCCCATCCAGACCAGCCTTAACTGCGTTATCGCTTATTGTAACACTTTACATTTGAATGTATCTTGTTGCTTCTACTGGTGTGTCTTTACAAGCTTTATTATTATTTTTTTTGCAGTACGCGGGCCTCTCACTGTTGTGGCCTCTCCCGTTGCGGAGCACAGGCTCCGGACGCACAGGCTCAGTGGCCACGGCTCACGGGTCCAGCCGCTCTGCGGCACGTGGGATCCTCCCGGACCGGGGCACGAACCCGTGTCCCCTGCATCGACAGGCGGACTCTCAACCACTGCGCCACCAGGGAAGCCCCAGCTTTATTATTTTTAAAATATGTGACTTGCTGTGTTGGCAAGAGAGAGGGGCAGGGACTCACAGAGGAGGCAGGGCACCTTTAAGGATTTGTTACCTCTTATTCCGACCCCTGATCTCTCACACACCTTCACAACTTTACTGGCGTCAGAGGGAGTGCTACATTCCTTGGGGATGAAGTGTTCAGTGTCTACAGCACTGGATTGGAGCGTCTCTGAGTATTCAGAATCTGGATATAACCGTCATCACAGTAATGAGAGAGAGCTGTCCTGGGGAAAAGCAGCATGAACACTGCATCTACCACGGCTTTCCCCAGTGTTACAAAAATAACGGGTCAATAAGGCATCTACGTGAAATACCGTAGCCTTGCAACGAACTTCTGTTATTGTCACCCAGCCTATTAGGAAATGATTCTAATAGTTAACGACATTACTATAAGAATTTTAGGGAATTGTAAATATATATGTATTTATATATATATTACACATATATACTAGTATCTGTTTTTTGATAATAGTGCTAAAAATACATACATACACACATATAAAATATACTATGGAACATACTGGTTAATTAGAACACTCTACTAAGGACTAAAGCTAATAAGACAATAAAAAATGGTAACTCAGCTACATCAGGTGCTGATGCCCTTGCCTGACCCAACTCCTCCTCACTTCTGTCCTGAGCTCACTCTGTCAAAGACAATCTGGTAGGTCTTTTGCCAGTTTCATTATGTTAAGAAGATTTGTAATATGAAGGTCATACAGAAAGAATCTGCAGTGAATACATTATAATCTATAATGAATGCCCTAAAACACTGTTTCAAATCTGATGTCAAAAAAAGTGACTTGAGGGGGCTTCCCTGGTGGCGCAGTGGTTGAGAGTCCGCCCGCTGATGCCAGGGACACGGGTTCGTGCCCCGGTCCGGGAGGGTCCCACGTGCCGCGGAGCGACTGGGCCCGTGAGCCATGGCCGCTGAGCCTGCGCGTCCGGAGCCTGTGCTCCGCAGCGGGAGAGGCCACAACAGTGAGAGGCCCGCGTACCGCAAAAAAAAAAAAAAAAAAAAAGTGACTTGAAATTTTTATTATAATTAGCAATATTTTTCTAGAAAAGTAATAAAGTTTATTCCTACTGGGAGAAGCAAAAGCTTAAAAGTTAATGAACATCAGCTGCTATTTTGAGGCACAGCTGTGACAGATTGTTGCCAACATGATTATTCATTACTAGATTTGTGATTTTAATTGCCAGATTTCAATGATTATAAAATTGTTCCTAATGAATCATGTCATTATTAATATAGTGTCATCTCCTGACAAACATAAAATGCTTAGAAGAAACTTCAAAAGCAGTAACAAAATATACTCTTTGGAGGGTTGGCTGCAGTTTTTCCTTACAAAATATGAAAATCCTGGCCTTCCCAATTCACTTTTGAGAGGTATGTGAGTCCTTTCCAAAGTTTAAAGAGTTCAGGACAGTAACAACAGAAAGTTAAGGTCAAATGTACAATTCAGCAAAAATTTAGTGAGCGCCCATTGTATACAGAGACTGAGTAAGTTCAGTAACACACTATTTAATGTTTTCTGATACCCATCACAAAACCTTTTCTGATACATACTGAAAGACAGTAATTAGAAATCTCAGGATTTGTTCCAAAATCTTTAACTACAGAGCTAAATATCTTACCTCCAAGTATCAAAAAAAGAATCAAAATTTCCTAATTTGAAGAAATGTAATTGGTCTACCTGAGAGGCAGTATGGTGTAATGGAATGACTTCAGAGTGAAACAAGCTTCGGTTCAAAACTGCAGCTCTTTCATAAACTATGTGACACTTTCTGAAGTGCAGTTTCCCCAATTGTAAAATGAGAATAATAGTATCTACCTTTTAGGATTATTTAAGCTTAAAAATAACAAAACAAAGTGTTAAGTACATAGTAAGGACTCAACAATTGGTATCTATTACTATTAGTGTTAATTACCGCTATTGCTGGGTACAAAAATCAGTGGAAAGAGGATGGAGTGGTAAGTTCTCTAAAAACATTTTGAAATCAAAGGTCTGTAGTTCCTTATCTGAAACCTTTAGGGACAGATGTGTTCCAGAATTCAGAATTACTTCCAATTTGAGAACGGTAATACAATGCCTCTTCTGTAATATTATGTAGAACCCCCAGTGACCTGGAGCAACACTCTATACTCAAACATATTAATATTTCAGCCTCATGTCAATTTAGTTCAGATTTTGCTGCTAGATGAATTCCAATCAGATTTTGCCACAAAATGAGTTATTAAAAAACATCTGGGTTTTTGAGTTGCTAATAAGGGATTGTGCATCTATTTAATATAGTTCAAAAGAAAAAGAATACATTTCCCTTATAGCTTTTTAAGAAGATATGTAATTGCACTGAGATAATCTCATAATAAAGCTAGATAATAGATAACAATAATAAATAATAACATTAATGACAATATAGAAATAGCAGCTGCAGCTAACTTGTACTAAGCACTTCTATAAACAAGCATCGTGCTAAGTGCTTTGCATAGATTATCACATTCAGTCCAGAAACTAACCCTGAGGTAAGCACGATTACTATTTTCATCTTACACACAAGGTAAACAGCTTGTCAAAAATGTTTAACGTGAATCTACTCAAGACTTTAGACCTAAATTCAAGTTTACAACAAATACAGGTGAGAGAACCAGTTAAATGACATAATGAGGAAACAGACAAATCCAGAATGTGGGGCATTTTCCAACACAACTAACTGGCCTGGTCTCTCAAAAAAAAAAAAGAAAGAAAAATTCATGTTGTGGGAAAAAAAGAGAAAGGTAGGAGACCATTTTAGGTTAAGAGAGCCATCATAAAATGAAACCCATAGAATCATGTGTCACCACGTGTCATCAAGGGAAAAAAAAATCACAAAACTTTTATTTAAAATATAAAATCAGGGACTTCCCTGGTGGCACAGTGGTTAAGAATCCACCTGCCAATGCAGAAGACATGGGTTCGATCCCTAGTCCAGGAAGATCTCACATGCCGCAGAGCAACTAAGCCCGTGTGCCACAACTACTGAGCCCGCATGCCACAACTATTGAAGCCTGCTTGCCTAGAGCCCGTGCTCCACAACAAGAGAAGCCATCACAATGAGAAGCCTGTGCACCACAATGAAAGAGTAGCCCTCACTCGCAGCAACAAAGACCCAGCACAGCCAAAAATAAATAAATAAATTTATATAAAAAAATAAAGTATAAAAGCAGAAACTGCAATAAAACTACAGGTGTAATAAAAACTTGATAAGAATAAAACTTTTACTTTAAGATTAGTTTATAACTATTTCCTATTTTCAACAGAATAAGCCAGGAGTGACAACCACCTGACTCATCTCCAGTCCTTGTATGGTGCAGGAGAGAATGGCTTTTACATTTTAAAATTATTTCATTTCAGATGGTTATGTAAGTACACACATAATATCCTCAATTTTGCTCTTGGCCAGCAAAAGCAAAAATGTTTACTAGCTGGTGTTTCGAGGAAAAGTTTGCTGGTAACTTATAGACTATGATGTTCTATTATTTTAGAGTATACTTAAATGTATACTGCATACTGTATTCACATTTACTACATTTAATTTTATTCTCTTATCACAAACATTTGGAATCCTATTCTTTAAACTAAAATGTCTGAATGACCAAGGCAAGGCTAAAATTGGCAACTATTCCATGTATACTAATTCTAATTTCATGGTGAAAAGAACAGATGGTTTTTATGTCATTGTTTCATGACTGTTTCCACTGTGGGTTCAACTTTCAATGTTCTCTACCTTAGAATTTAAAATTCAATTTAAGCATTAAAGCAGTTAAAGAATAAAAGACCTACCAAGGCATTTGGCCTAAATACCTGATGAGTAATCTGGCTACAGCTTTTATCTTTTTTAAATTATTAAGATCTCTGAGATTTCCGTGGAGACTACAAAATAAATTTTTGGTTGACATGCACTGCTAGCTGTTCATGTTAATAACCAAGAAACTAAAGCAATACTGCATGTATAATATAACCTGAAGCAAAATAATTAAATGGGAGATGCAGACAATTCTGAAAATAGCATTTAGCTAATCAAATAGAAGAAAAAAAGAAAACCTTAAAAGCAAAAGAAATGAATTTTTAAAAAAGTGATATATGTGTACAATGGAATACTGATCAGCAATAAAAGGAACAAACTACTGATACATACAACAGCATGGATGAATCTCAAAAACATGATGCTGAATGAGAAAAGCTTTTACACATACCATTACTGACCAGCTCTACTTATGTGAAATTTTAGAACAGATAAAACTAACCTACGGTGGAAAAACATCAGAGGAATCCTTACCTGGGAAGGGATATAATGTAACTTCCTGGGATGATGGTAATAATAGGTCTGCACATGTTACAAAAGTGTTATGTATTTGCCGAAACTTAATAAATGAATACTTAAAGATTTGTGCATTATACACAAATTTTACATCAACAAATACTGAACCCAATTAAATGTAGTTAATTAAATGCAGGCTTAAAGCATGGATGGGCAAGCGCTGATGTCTGCAATTTACTTTAAAATGCAAAGAAAAAGGGCTTCCCTGGTGGTGCAGTGGTTGAGAGTCCGCCTGCCGATGCAGGGCACACGGGTTTGTGCCCTGGTCCGGGAAGATCCCACATGCCGCAGAGCGGCTGGGCCCGTGAGCCATGGCCGCTGAGCCTGTGCGTCCGGAGCCTGCTTATTTATTAAATATTATTTAATAAATAAATAATATTATTTATTATTGTTATATATTATCTGTGAGCCGTTGCGTGCTCCGCAACGGGAGAGGCCACAACAGTGAGAGGCCCGCGTGCAGCAAAAAAAAAAAAAAAAATGCATAAAAAGAAAAAAGATGAGTTAATAAACAGAGGAACAGAAAGATGGATAGATCCATCATATAGTTTACTAACATGTAAGTACAGTATAGTATAGTAGGATCTAGACCATGGGTGTACATGTGTTCACTGTGAAATTCTTGTATATATATAAAATCTGCTATATATTTGAAATTTTTCATAATTGGGTTAAGAAATAAAACGAAATCAACCAGCTAAGTAAAAACTAACACCTAACTAAAGTTGAAGTTACACACTATAATAATAATTAAAAAAAAAAAAGGTTTGCTTGTTGCTGAGTTATGAAGGCATAGCTAAGTGGGACAAAGCGAACCATTACTTATAATACCTATATTCTGCTGATCAAGAAACTAGCCTGAGAAGCACAACAGACCAAGATGTGTCCCCCTTCACTGACCTTTTGTATACCCACAGACTGGAGAATATTCAGCTTTCTTTTTCTTTGAAAGGTATCCAAGTCCCATAGCTGTGCTGTATCAGAAGAAGTAGTGATGGCGTATCTCCCGGATGCGTGCACAGAGATCGAGAACACCGACGATTCATGTCCTCTCATCCAGCTAACTAGCTGCTTGGTGACTGTGGGAAAAAGGAAAACAGATATACAGGTCAAACCCTATATTTCATCCGAGAACTGATTCAGTTGATGGCTAGGGATTATATGAGGTCCCTCCATCTCCGTTAACATCTAAAAAGAATGGAAGCTGGTGGCTGGTCGATGAAGTGCACCGTAGGACATGTTAGTAACATGTGTAACACCGAGGTTGGAGGAGAGGAGGCCGAAAGAGGGTTTAAGAACAGCCTTGAATGTGACGTGATGGAGTCTGGGCTTTCTCTTGAAATAGTTTTACGCAGAAGAATACCATATCTGGTCTGTTTCAGACAGCACTTTGAAGATATGATGGATATACTAGAAAGAGGAAGAGATTACAAAATGACTAGTTTATCTGTTGCTGTAATAACCCAGGCAGGAGATAAGGAGGGTCTATACTAAGAACGCGGCAATGGAGAAAGGAACAAACTCAAGAGCTACAAAAGAAATATCAAAGGACTCAGTGATTAAATGGATGTGTTGAGACAAAAGAGGAGGTGAGACTCCAGTGGCTCTGGTTTAGTTACATAAGCAGGTGGTGATTCTACTTCCTGACATAAATACACAAGGAGGGACAGACTTAGCAGTGGGAGAAGAGGTAAGAAATTTGATCTTTTACATTGATTTGGTGTGTGTACGTGTGTGTGTGTGACACACAAGCAGAGAAAACAGTCTGGTAGAGAAAACACCAAAAACTCTTCATAATAATTATCAATGGGTAATAAAATTACAGTGATTTTTACTTTCTCTTTACGTTTTTCTGTGTCTCTAAGTTTTCTATAATAGGCATGGTATACTTTTAGGGTCATATTTTTTTCCTCCAGAAAGATGGAGGTGGGGAGAACAGTCAGAAAGCAAGATGTAAATCTGGGAAACATTAAGACACAAAGTAGGTCAAAACTGAAGATAGAGGAACAGATAAACCCTTGGAAAGGGAGGAGTGGTTTCCAAACGCCAGTCTGAAGTCTGGCATTACTTAATGCTCAATTTTTCACTGGCCTTCAGTGAAATGAGAAAAGGATAACGTAATGAGTTTTTCACAAAGCTAAATTTAAAGTACTACCTTTAAAAAAAAAAAAGTACTACCTTTTAATCTATTGTATCCTTCTAAGTTTTTATGTTTTAAAAAAAAATCCCTTGCTGGGCTTCCCTGGTGGCACAGTGGTTGAGAGTCTGCCTGCCGATGCAGGGGACACGGGTTCGTGCCCCGGTCCGGGAGGATCCCACATGCCGCAGAGCGGCTGGGCCCGTGAGCCATGGCCGCTGAGCCTGCGCATCCAGAGCCTGTGCTCCGCAACGGGAGAGACCACAACAGTGAGAGGCCTGCGTACCGCAAAAAAAAAAAAAAAATCCCTAGTTTTATGAAATGAAGTTATATTGTTTTTTTCCAATGTCAATCAGCAAAATTAAAAATTGACTACCTATGTTGGTTCCTCTACTTTTTCTTTTTAATTGGGTCAAATACCCAAAAGTCTAGGAACCACTAAAAGAACCCAGAAAAGCAAGAGTCAGAAAAGTAGAACCAAGAGAGGTAACAGCAGAAAACTAAGAAAGTAACCCGAAGTGTTAAAAGCTATGGAGAAACAAAATGAAAAGGATAAAGAGGAATTACACAATCAGAGGTTACTAAAGACCTTGGAGATAGAAGTCTTGGAAGCCTGGGTGGGGGGACTAAGAGTCAGAAGCCATCGATGGATGCTGTGAAGAAGCAGGATTTGGCAGCAAAGAAAGGGAGGTAGTTGGGGAAGTAGAGACGGTATCTGAGGAAGGGGCTTGGTTAAGAGGGGTTTCCATAAGACAGAAGACACTATAAAAAGATAAAACTAAGATGAGAGGAGGAGAGAATGGATAAAATCCAAGGAAAGCAATCACACAGGAGTTTAAAGACTTAGTTTTCCAGAATTTCAGTGACAGCAGTGTTTGTAATATCAAAAATTAGAAACAGTTTAAAGTCCATCAATAGGTAAAAGGCTAAACGATTATGGTATTACAAACATTTATAGAGTATGATTACTGAGTACTGATCTTAAATATATAAAATTTTCATGAGGTAAGGACGTGATTCCACCAAACAATATATATAGAATGATCATATATTTGTTAGAGTATAAAAAAGGTATATGCATAGAAAACAGATTGGAAAGATCAGTCCCTGTTATAAAAACAGACTGTGTCTCTGGGCATTACTGCAGGATGAGTGCCTTTTCTTCCTGCGTGTGCGGTGAGAGGGTACCAGTGATTAAGAGCCGGGACCCTGCAGCTTGATTCCCAGATTAGGAATCCTGGCTCCACCGCTTACCAAGCTGTGGGAACTTAGTCAAGTTACTTCTGTGCCTCAATTTCCTCATCTGCAAAATGGGCATAACAAGAATATCCATCTCTGTGGGTTATTATGATGGGTAAAATTAATTAATATGTATAAAATCATAGAACAGTACCTGGCAAGGAGTGAACACTAAATAAGTGTTAGCTATCACTATTACTACCATTCTTATTATTGTTTATAATTTTTCTAAATATTAGAATACATAGGTTACATTAATAACAAGAAAAAACAATGCAGTTGAGATTTTTTTTCTTAATAAGTTCAGTTTACAGAACTCTAAGTTCTCTATTAAAAAATATAATGTGGTATAAAATACATAGATTATATTTAAAAAGTGTTTATTCTTGTACCTGTGTAGTAAGGAATTTGGCCTTCAAAGAGAGGTATGGCCTTTGTCCAGGCTCCAAGAAGGCAACCTCTAAACCCTTGGAATTACTCCAGTGGTAGGAGTGTCTTTGTTATTTGTGGTAGGTCCCTGGACAACAGCAGATGGTTTATGCTAAGGAGAGAACCTCAGAGTGGGGACTGGCCACACCAGAAAGACCAACCATGTGAGTGACTGGAAGGTTGGGGCTTTTGGCCACATGATGTCAGCCCAACCTCCAGAGAAGAGGAGGGCTGGACACTGAGTTTAAAATCCAGTGGGCAATAATCAGTCATGCCTGTGTTATGGAGCCTCAATAAAAACTCTGGAAGTCAGAGTCTGAAAGTCACCGGGTGACTTTCCCGGTGTGGCAGTACTCGGTGCGGATGGCCACACACGGATGCCAGGAGGGTAATGTGTCCCTGGGGACAATGGAAGCTTCCCTTTTGTGAGCCTCCCAGATTCCACCCTATGCGTCTCTTCCTTTGGCTAGTTTTAATTTGTATCCTTTCGCTACATCAAGACTATAACCAGAAGCATAGTGCTCCCCTGAATTCTGTGAGTCATTCTAGTGAACTCCCAAACCTAGGGGAAGTTGTGGGGAACCCTGAGTTTGTAGTCTGTTG
Source organism: Grampus griseus (assembly GCF_964374135.1). Lineage (NCBI taxonomy): Eukaryota > Metazoa > Chordata > Mammalia > Artiodactyla > Delphinidae > Grampus > Grampus griseus. Next base: position 16,016,647 of record NC_139011.1, read on the forward strand.
ATCTGATGTGAGGATGGCCCCGGGACCCCCAAACCTGTGGCTAGTGTCTGAAGTGAGGGTCATCGGGTGGGGTCTGATCCCTCAGACTACAGAGATCAGCCAACTCCCTGCAGTATTTCTGTCTGCATTTCACTCTGCTTCAAAAGAGAGACAGGACTTCTTACCTGTATCGAAACACTTAATAGAATAATCAGCTAACGCCACAAGGAATTCAGACTTCCGCTGAAGGTTAAAGGCCAGAGCTGTGCAAGCTTGCGATGTTCGCTGAACAAGATTAAACCTGTGAAGAGATTACTGCGTTAGTATCAGAAATTCTTCCAATAATTGTAAAATTTCACATTGGAGGAGTCCTTAGAGATGAAGAAAATGAAACCCAGAAAAATGAGCTCCCATCTTGGCAGAACAAAAACAGATTACGAAGAGTGCTACCTGCTATGTGAAGGAGTCTGGATTTTATACACAGAATGGGAAGCCATCAGGAATTTTTGACCACAGCAGAATCGTGGTCAGGCATGTCTTTCAGGAAGAGCGTTCTGGCAGAGATGGCAGATGCACAGGGGGACAAGAAGAGATGATTAAGAAAGCTACTACAGAGACTCTCAACCAGAGTTACGGGTATAAAAAGGAAATGACGAATAGGAGAGGTGTCAGAAGTCAAGTGGAGAACGGCCTGCTGATGCATGGAACATGGGGTGAAGAGGGAGGAATCAGGAATTCCTCACACGTGAAATGAAGGTAAGAAAAGACGTCTCGTAAGGTTGTTGTGATAGTGAAATGAAATAATATCTGATGATTAAATGAAATAATGTATGTTAAGTACTTAGCAGAGTACTTGGCACCTAGCCAGAGTTTCATTTACTAAAAAATGAAGGTTTCAAACTTAGGCAAAAAAGGAACCCACGTGGGGGTAGGAAACAATCATTCTGGTTTTAAACATGAAGAGTTTAAGGCCCTTGAAAAGGATTTGGCGCCGTGCTGTCCAAAAGAAATGGAATGCAGGCCACATGCATCATTTAAAATTTTCTAGGAGCCACATAAAAAAAGTAAAAAGAAACATATGAAATTAATCTTAACATATTTAACTTAATTCATTGTGTATCTAAAATATTACCGTTTTAACATTTCATTGATAAAAAACTGTTGTAGATATTTTTTTTCATAGTAAGTCTTCAAAACCCATCTCAACTTGGACTAGCCGCCTCTCAAGGGCTAAAGAGCTCCATGCAAGTTGGTGCCCACCGCATCAGACAGTCCAACCTAGAAGCTCCTCACTGGGTGGCAGAAGCAGGTCTGAGTTAACAATGTTACGTGGCAGCTGAAGTCTGAGGCTTGATGGTGATAAGATTATTAAAGAGAATACCTAGAATATGGAAGGAGGCAGGCCAGGGACAGATGCCCAAATAGACATGAGAAGAGACCACTGGATTAGGCGGTTAGGAAGAGGGAGCCCACTGCAGTGGGCTTTAGAATCAGACAGGCCTGATTTCAAGTCACGGCTACGCCACTTACACCTCTGCCCCGATGTGAATATTTACAGAGAGAAAAGGGACAGTGGACTGAAGAAAAAGAGAGGAATACTCATGGTGCAAAGTCCCAAGGGCGGCCATAGAAGATAGAGATTAGGGCTGGAAGAAATTAGGATCACCTATTTCCACAGATGAAGTGGCAAAGAGTTATGGATGGCTGAACTTACAGATATATTTGAGGTTCCCTTGAGAAGAAAGGGAAGCTCGAGGGCGTCTATTTTCTCATGAATTAGGAGGCTAGGCAGTCAGAATAAGAGTAGAGTTTGAACATACGGAATCACGGAAATTGGTAAAAGTTTGGAATATTCAGAGAAGAATGGGAAAAGTAAATGACAATAGATACAAGCAAATGAAGTACTAGCATCACTGATGCTGAAGTTCATTACTCTGTAATGGAGTCAATCAACAATTATTTTTATTTTGTTTAGTCTGTTATTTTCTTTAGTGGGAGCAAAGAAGAGACAGGTGTATTGATTTAAGATTGGGAACCGGCTGGGTAGGTTAGCAAGAATAAAGGGTGGGAAAACTGTGACTATTATTTTTTTGGTAAGGAGTAGAAACAATGATTAACAGATTTCTACCTAGTAAATCACAGATAGATAAATCATATATGACCTCTTCCTTCCCTGAACCATTTGAGAATAAGTTACTGAGATCACGTTTCCCACAGACAAGGAAATTCTCCTATATAATCATAATATAACCATCAAAATTAGAAAATTGCATTTATATATTACTACCATCTAATCCCCAGACCCCAGTTTTGCCCACTGTCCTAATAATGTCCTTTGCAGCAACGGGACCAGTCCAGGTCCAAGCCTTGACCTGCCATGTGTCTAGGCTCCCTCCGTCTGGAACAGTCTTCAGTCTTTCCACAACTTTCACGACCTTGACCCTTATGAAGATCACAAGCCAGTCTTGTTCTACAACGCCCTTAATCCAGCTTTGCCTGCTGATTCTACTGAATAGACTCAGGTTACCTGTCTTTGGTAGACAGGACTATCAGAGAAGCAACACTGTGGTCTTACCACTGCACTCTATAAGGTGGCACACAAACTGATTTGTCCCACTACTGGTTAATTTAATTTTAATCATTTGATAATGTGGTGCTGGTCAGGTTTCTTCACTGTAAAATTACTCTTTTTTTCCTCTTTAATTAATAAATACTTTGTGGGGAGGTACTTTGCGACTATGCAAATATCCATTCTCATTAAACTATCTGTTTGTTGATTACAGCATGAATTCACGAATTTCTGTTTTATTCAGTGGATTATGACCCATCACTATCAATTATTCTGAAACGCAAATTGTCTCCAATCTGCCCAGAGAGAGCTCCTTCAAGCTGACGTTTATGTCTTTTTGACACATCCCCGTCATTCTCTGAACAAGTCCTTCTTTCTGGCTACAAAGTGTTCCAGGCTCATCTTGTACTCTCACTGCCTCCATCCTGAAACTGGCTATCTCTGCAAGGATCCCTGATTTCTTGTAATAGAGAGTGATATTTAGAAAAGAACTGGGCACTAGGTATATTCATTACTACTGCGGTGTTACTGCTCCCAGGTCCTATGCGTGAACAAAGCTAGGAAATATATGTACATATAATTCATTCACTTTCTCATACACACACCTCTGTTCATTTCTGTCTGTCTATACATGCTCAAAACCAGGAGTTCACACAGATATACCCAATTACAATCCAGTTCCACAGGGTTCAGTCGAGTATTCTCCCTTTCCAGGTTTGTAATTCCCCTTTCCAATAGTGAGGAATCTGGCCCCCATCATCCTCAGTCTATTTACTCATTTGACCAAACCTCCCCTCTTTCCCATGATTGCCCTGCCCCCAGGCAGACACGTTCTGACTCTGGCTGGGCTAACACAGTTTTCCCTCCCATCCACCCACCCTCACTGCACAGATGCCTGCCTTAATCAATCCCACCTAATTGCTTTTTCACTAATTGTCCGGCAAAGGAAGAGAAGACGAGGAAGAGTAAGGATCAATTCTTTAAAACTCCTAGATCTAGTATACTGACAATAATGTACAAAGGAAACTGTGTTCTTTCTAAACAATTAACAGACATTAACTGATAAATTAGCAATAATAAAATTTTAAATTTAAGGGAAAAGAAGCTACTAGAGATGCTGTTAAAACCAGAACTTTAATTCTCTGAAAAAGTAATCCAACCATTTTATCTTTCTATTCTTTCTCACGTTATTCTACCAACACTTATGACAGAGTTTTACAAAGTGCCTGAAATACAGTAAGAACTTAATAAATCTTTCCGAATGAATAATTAATAGCAGGTACTAAAATAGTCAAGGAGTTAATTACTTGGTAAATAGCCAAAGTATCTGCTCACCTGTTTCCATACAAGTCAAAAACATAGATATTTCCTTGATGGTCCCCAGCAATTAAAGAATCACCTGAGCTATCAAAAGCCACATTCAAAAATCGTAAAACTTTGGGCAGGTAGTCAGAAGTGTTGTGAATGATGTTCACTATGATTCTGTCAAAAAAAACAAAAACAAGAACCATTAAATTCTATGTCAAGCGTTACTTGTTGTCATGAAAACCATGGATTTTGTAGCATGCCTCACTAATGTTGAAGTTTTCTGCCTACCCCGTCTTCCCTCTCCTATTGCTGCGGCTCCTCTGCCTCTCCTAGAAGCAACCCTACAAGGATTTCTGAAAACTGTCCTGGAAGTTATTGTCAAAGTAGCTACCATTCATTTATTTATCAAATAGCTGAAAACCCAGGGTGTCAGACACTGAACAAGCCAGGAGCTAAGAGAAGTTGACAGACAGGAGCCCTGCCCTCAGGAAGCTTTCAGTTTAATAGTAAAGACAGACACTAAAAAATATAAACACACACATGAAGAGATTTATAAACTGTGATTAAGTCACAGACAACAGGATATGATAAGAAAATGTATTTCTGATTGAGTAGTTGAATTGTTACATCAAGCAACAGACCCATGATAAAAACAATGAAGTAATTAGTGACAAGTAGAGAGTTTTATATAAATCACAAGCTACCACATGTAAGAAAAAATTCAATTCAATATCCTAACTTTAAGATATCCTAATGAGATTTTGTTTTTGTGATTACAGAACGTTCCAAGTGTACACGAGTTTTATTTTTAGGTATATTTGTCTAAAGCTATTATTTTTTGAGAGGAAGATCATGTACCATGTATCTGCTGAAAAGAAAACTGTTATAAAACTTGTAGCACAAATTAACTAACTCTTTAAAATAATGTATGTGTTTATATTTGGGTCATGAAGACCAGAAAAGTCCCATTCTCTCCTGCAACAAGTTTTCAAATCATGAAATTTTTTATCTTAATTGACTTTCTACGAATTTGAATTTTAATATTTGAAACATCTGCCTCATTATCACTTCATTTAAAAAACACTACATTGAATTAAGTATATCAAACATTTTCTACAGCGTATCTAAAAATAAGGCTTTCAGACTCATTGGGTGAAACAGTACACTTATTTTTAATCTAGTCCCTGACAAAGATTCTTGGCTTGACCAAACTTTAGTCAGGTTCCCAAACCTTCTCCTAGGCCCTTCTGTGCACTCCCTTATAAAATCTACTTTTAGCAAGAATGCTGCTTAGTCAGTTTAATCAGAACCCCTCTACCCTCAATACTACTTTCCTTGACATCAGATGGGTTCCTCATTCTCCACCATCTCCCAAGTGATGTCTGATCACCTTGGCCTGTCTTCAGCAGGAATCCTGTGAGGTAGATTTAGCCAGAACTCCCTTAACCCCAGATGTCTTCTCTTAGTAATTTTCCATCCAGCGACCCCTCCCACCCTTCTCCTTGGCTATAGCTTCCCACTTGCCCAGGCTGTATTCAGAACTGAGCCCAGTTCTACCCTGTGGTCTTGTTTCCCCTATTGCAACAGTCCTGAATACAGTCTGTTTTTACGTTAACTACTGTCCAGCTCTGGTTTTTGTTTGACATTCCCAAAGGGGGATGGGGGGGGATAAATGTATTGAAATAATAAGTAACAACATCAAAATGTTCCCTGGCAATTAAGCTCAGACCAAGCAAACGACTTTTCCCTCCAGTCTTTTTTCTGTAACATTTATTATGTGTCTGGATTACATGATCACTGTTCAAAATATGGAAAATACAGAAAAACACTAATAATTTGATTATAACCCTATCATCATGATATAATCACATTTAATAGCAAAATTCTGTCCTTCTGATTTTTCATATAAATCACACACGCAAATATTTAAAACGGATTTTCAATTGCTCACAATTTGCCTGATAGAGTTCCTCAGTCCTTAAACATAGTAAAAACATCAAATATTTACTGAACACCAAGATGCATGAGACACTAATTCCCTAAGACAATCTTGCTGTTAAGTATGATTATTTTCACTTACAGCCTAAGAGATTAACTTGCCCAAGGTCACAGAGCTAGTGAGTGGACATTTACTTCAACTAAAGTGCATCTGACTCCGCAGTAATGCTCCTTGCTTCTCTCAACACCATAACAATGGGTTTTATTGAACAGAAAGAAAGCTGTTTTAATGGAAGAAACAAATGAGGATATTTGCACACAAACTCGTTTCTTTCATTTTTTGAATCTTGCATGTGTATCTAGATATTTTATAACAGCAAGAAACAGAATTATTGTGGGTTGGCATAACTTTTACAACATTTAGAGAACGTGAGAAGTAAGGGTGCTATTTACATAAACTCCAAATTTGAAAATGAAAACCTCTACTGAAGTACCCCTATTCTAGATAAAATGTTTATTCAATGGAGTTGACAGGACAGCAGTATTGTTAGGGGACTGATAGCAACCAGAAACCAAAGAAACTAATGGTACAATGTGCAGCAGTGTGCTTTGGGCATGTGTAGTTGGCACTGATTTGTTGAGGAGCAAGCAAAGGATCAACAGAAAAATCATGAGAACAAGAAACACACTGCAATATGAGTGCAAGTGAGGCAACAAAGTCCACGGGATCCGAAGGAATTAGAAGCAATAAGGTTAATCTGTGTGCAGCAACTGGAACCAAGATGGTACCACTTTGGGACAAAGGCTTCCATTAAAGTCACCCAGGAGCCTCAAACAGGACAGGTACCTGGGAACTGAATGAAAAGAAGAGTTGGGGAGGGAGGGATGAATGGGCAGGGCAACGGCAATTTTTAGGGCAGTGAGAATACTTTGTATGAGACCGTAATGGTGGATGAGTCATTATACATTTGTCCAAACCTACAGAATGTTGAACACCAAGACTGAATCCTAACCTTAACTGTGGAATTTGGGTAATAATGATGCCTTCATGCAGGTTCATCAATTGCAACAAATATCTAGTGGAGAATATTAATAAGGGGCAGGCTAGGCATGTGTGGGAGCAGGGGGTATAAGGGAAATCTCTGTACCTTCCTCTCAATTTTGCTGTGAACCTAAAACTGTCCTAAAGAAATAAAGTTTATCAAAAAAAAAAAAAAGCAGCAGCAACTATAGCCTTACTAGAAAGAGTGCCCTACCTTGTAAACCGCAACCCCTTCCTCCACCACTATCATCACCATACACGTTAATACGTAAACTCCAAGAGAACCAGAAGTTTGTTTTGGTCCACAGCTGTCCCTCAGCGCTTAGAAGCTTGGCACATAGTAAGTGCTCATCAAATAGTCGATGAGCGAATGCTTGCCTGAATACAAACAATGATTCAAGGATGGATAAACTGCGGCATTTGGAAGGGGGAGAAATGCATTGTTCTCCTCCTCCCGCATCAGTTCCTCCTCCTGAGTTCTTTCCCAGCTGGAATAACTATCGAGTATTTACTGAGCATCAACTGCGTGCCAGGAATACTACAGGGATTCTGTGTTAATTAAGGCAGGCAGTCCTGGTACTCACCAGAAACTCAAATTCCCTGGCATAAACCAGGACCTCCCGCTCCACGTTGATCCTAATGAGACCCCGTCCCCAGGACTGGGAGGGGGGTCTCTAAGGATCATGAAACTCAGGGCACTTGGGTTGCTCGAGGTCACCCAACCCAGGTATCCGGGGCAGGATCAGAGTCAGGACCCGAACCTCCATCCGGCCCCCGCAACCCTTCCTGAGATCCTCCCCAACAGCCCCTCCAACGCCTCGCCAAAGCCGCGGACCCGCCCCTCGCCGGCGGCCATCCCCCTCCACAGCGCGCGCCTCCCGCCGCGGCCTTTACCCGTCCCGAGTGGCCGGGGATGGTTTGCGGTGCCATATCTTGCCGCTCTCCTTGTTGCCCAGGTTTATGCTCTGCATATCGCAGTCCACGCGCGACCGCCGCCTATCCAGCGGACAACGGTCCCGGCGCCTTTCCGGCACGCCCCGCGCTTCCTGCCCGGGAAACTTGAGCGCCGGCCGTGGCTGCCCGTATCCCCGCCGACCGTACCAAGAGCGCGCAGGCCGCCGATCGGACGGCGCTAAACCCCGCCCAGACGACCCCTCCCGCTCAGGCCAATGGAATCAGCCTACGACCTTCTCCCTTAGACTCCGCCCCCTTTCGCGGTCCGTTCTCCCCTCCCCACCCCCCCAAAACCTTCTGGGAATCGTAGTTTTCTGCAGGTGTAACCTGGCGCGCGGAATCGGCTTGGGATTTCTGCTTTCTGGGGGCCTCGCTGGGTTTTAGGCGTTCAACGGAAGCAATAAAAGTGATTTTTCCCCAGGGCCCCCAGATCCCGTTTCACGTTGCGTTTAGGGATTGAGGAGTTGTATAGACAACTAATAGAGAAGCAAGGACCCAAATGCATTGAGAATTGAAGGGTTCCTTTTATAGAACATTCGGGTTCAAAAAAGAACCTTGATGGAGTCCACTCTTCTTGGCCTTTTCATCATCGTCATGAATGTTGTTTTAATTCCGTAGTCTAACAAGAGGCTCCAGTATTATGGCGTCGGATCCACCAGTCATGCACCGGTAAAGCAATGTCATCAACAACCAGTTGCGTTGACGCCAGAGAAATTCTTTTTGGTAAATATTTACTTAGAACTTGTATAGTGCTTACTAGGTATCAAACATTCTTCTAAGTGCTTTAGGACTATTAACTCATTTAAGTTTTTTAATCCTCATAACAAACCTACAACATTGGTAATACTGTCACCTTCATCTTTAGTGCTTTATGAGGTAGTGTATTGGTTTGCTGAGGCTTTGTGCCACAAACTTGGTGGCTAAAACAACAGAAATTTATTCTCTCACAGTTCTGGAGGCCGGAGTCTGAATCAAAGTGTTGGCAGGTCACTCCCTCCAGAGGCCCTAGGGAAGATTACTTCACCTCTTCCACCTTCTGGTGGTTGCTGGCTTCCTTGGCGTGGGACCACATCACTCCATTCTCTGCCTGCAACTTCACCAAGCCTTGTCTTTTCCTCTAATCTCTGTCTCAAATCTCCCTTTGCTTTTCTCTTATAAGAACACCTGTCCTTGGATTTAGGGCCCACCTGGATAATCTAGGATAATCTCCTCATTTCAAGATCCTTAACTTACTTACACCTGCAAAGACCCATTTTCCAAATAAGGTAAGATTCACACGTTCTGGGCATTACTCCCTGGGTATATATTTCCGGGGTCCACCATTCAACCCACTACGGGTAGAAAAATGACTTTTTACAAAATTATATGACCATGATATTTAAAAAGCGCAAACTCTAGCAGAAATACAAAACGCTCACAAAAATTTAGCAGTGTGGATTTTTAAACTTTTTTTTTTTTTTGCGGTACGCGGGCCTCTCACTGTTGTGGCCTCTCCCGTTGCGGAGCACAGGCTCCGGACGCGTAGGCTCAGCGGCCGCGGCTCACGGGCCCAGCCGCTCCGCGGCATGTGGGATCTTCTCGGACCGGGGCACAAACCCGTGTCCCCTGCATCGGCAGGCGGACTCTCAACCACTGCACCACCAGGGAAGCCCTGAATTTTAAAACTTTTGTATTGTTATCAAGGGGTAGCCCTGAGAGACAACTCTTAGTAACCCTTTGCAGAGGAGATTTTTATTTTTCAATATTTTTATTTTATTTTTATTTATTGGACTTGAGATGGTAATAAACTGTATGTATGAATGTTTGCATTATTATTCAGGAAATTTAAGGTGTTAAGCTTAAGGGCACCTAACTTGAAACAGGTTATTTCCCACATTTGTGTCTCACACAGGTAACCATACAACTTTTTATCAGTAGCAGAGACAAATCCGCTGAATGATTTCCTTAACTACTCTGGTTTAACCTGCCTGCAGCTCAGCTTGTATGGGTTGTCACAGCCTATGTGACCATCCTATTGAATTTCAGATACATCGGTAAAGAGGTTTCCATATTACAGATCTTCTGGACACCCACTTTTCACTTATCTTTGGATTTAGTTGGACCAGATCTGAAGGTCAGGCTGGCAACTGAAGAGATGTGCACCCATGGCTGCCAACCTCCCAATTTTTTCTCTTTTCTTTTTTTTTTCGGCCGCACCATGTGGCATGTGGGATCTTAGTTCCCCGACCTGGGATCGAATCTGCACCCCCTGCATTTGAAGTGCAGAGTCTTAACCACTGGACCACCAGGGAAGTCCCTAATCGCCCAATTTAGTAACCCAAGTTGGTAGACCGTTTTCTAGTTCCTTCTTGAATCATTACGTAGTCAATAACTGATGCATACTGTACATAGATATTTTTCAGCTTTATTGAGGTATAATTCGCATTTAATAAACTATACATATTTAAAGTGTATAATTTTATGTTTTAACATAAATATATTCCTGTGAAACCATGACCATAATCAAGATAATGAATAAATCCATCACCTCCAAAATTTTCCTTCTGCCTCTTTGCGATCTCTTTTTATCCCTACCCCACCTTGTCCATGGGCAACCACTGATCTGCTTTGTCTCTTAGATTAGTTAATATTTTCTAGAAATTTATACAAATGGGTGTTAAACTAGGTACTCTTTTTTTTTTTTGATCCGGTTTCTTTCATTCAGCATAATTATTTTGAGAGTCAACTATGTTGTTGGGTATATCAGTGGTGCATATGTTTTTATTGCTGAGTAGTATTCCATGGGATTGATATACCACAGTTAGTGGTATATTCAGCTGTTGGTGAACGTTGGGATTGTTTCCAGTGTTTGGCTATTACAAAGAAAGCTGTTATGGACATTCCTGTTCAAGTCTTTGTATAAATATATGTTTTCATTTCTGATGAGTAAATTCCTAGATGTGGAATGGCTGGGCCATATGGTAAGTGTAGGTTTAACTTTTTTTTTTTTGCTGTACGCGGGCCTCTCACCGTTGTGGCCTCTCCCGCTGCGGAGCGCAGGCTCCAGACACGCAGGCTCAGTAGCCATGGCTCACGGGCCCAGCCACTCCGCGGCATATGGGATCCTCCCGGACCGGGGCACGAACCCGTGTCCCCTGCATCGGCAGGCAGACTCTCAACCACTGTGCCACCAGGGAAGCCCAGGTTTAACTTTTTAAGAAAGTATCAGTCATTTTCAAAGTAGTTGTCATTTTACATACCCACCGATACTGGATAGTGTAGGATAGTTTCAGATACTCCGTATCTATGATGAGTCTTTGTCATTATAGCCGTTCTAGGAGTGTGGTGGTACTTCATGGTGAGTTTATTTTGTGTGGGATCCTAGTTCCCTGACCAGGGATCGAACCCACACACCCTGCAGTGGAAGCTCGGAGTCTTAAGTGCTGGACCACCAGGGAACTCCCTTTCATGGTGATTTTAATTTCCATTTCTGGAATGACAAATGATGTTCAGTATCTTTTCATGGGATTTTTTGCCTTCTGCATATATCTGCTCAAATCTTTTGCCTGATTTATAATTGGGTTGTTTTCTTATTATTGAGTTTTGAGGATTCTGTATATGTTCTGGATATAGGCCTTTTATCATGTTTATGTTCTGCAAATATTTTCTCCTAGTCTTTGTCTTGTTTTTTCATCCTCTTGACCATGTCTTTGAATGCACAGAAACTATTAATATGGATGAAGGGTTGACTAAGTCAGTCACCGTGGAAGGAAACCAAACAGGCAACAGTTGGATGACAAAGGTCCGTTGACATATTGTGTAGGAAAGCTGACATTGCACAGGAAAGAGTTCTGTTTCATCAGTAAAACAGAACGTTTGTCATGCTGCTAACTGACACAAACCCAGGCAATGTTTTCCGTTTCCTAGACAACTATTTGGCCCTGTAAGGAAAGGGGTGAGGAGGCCAAAGCCATTACAGGTGAACTATGACATAGTGCATGTCCCCCAACCTTTAAACATGAATCAGAACAGAAAAGGAAAATCAAAGGGTTGTGTTCCAAGTTGCTTAAATAAATATTCATGCCTAGGGGTTCTCATAAAACATACATGAAAGCAACCAAGGGTAGTATTTCATGTGAAATCAAAAGGATTTGACACCTACAGTTGAAATGGTACAGTATCAAAGCAGAGGGGAAAATGTGATGTTGATCTTGACAGGCGGCAAGATCAGTCCCACTACAGTGAGAAACAACTCACATAAACTAGGGTTTCTAAAAGGCCTCCTCCAGACGAAAGGAAGGAGGAGACCAGAGGGTGAAGCTCCCTCTTCCACGGCAGAGTGGGCAGTGGTTGCAAGTTTCTCATCTTTACAGCCCTTACGCGTGGCCAGGAGAGGAGTAGGACTTAGAATTCTTGATCTCTATCTCGTCCAAAGCTGTCCTAAGAAGCAAGGACAGCCTAGAGCCACCTCTGCCTTAGCTGCAACTGCATAATATCCCATCTTATGGATGCAGCATAATTTAATAATTCCCCTATTTTGGGCAGTTGGGTTTAAAAAACTTAGATGCAAACATTATGCCAGAGAAATTAATATCTAAGTGTGTAATTGTAGGCACTGATATAAGCCAGCTCAGGAAGCTTCTATAGGGAAGCTTAAACCTTCCAAATTACGCTCTGCATGTAATGGCCTATTCCAAAGGCCTCCCTGGGCAGAGGGCTGTGGAGTCAGAGAATGCTGGGAATATCTCCCATAGGACTGGATAACTATTCTTGATTCACAGGCTCCTAATAACTTTTGTGGGCTCAGAGGACAGACGGTCCATCACGTGTGACAGGATGCCAGTAAACCATGAGTAAAATGCCTCTAAGTGCTGTAAGGGAGGAAGGCAAACTGATTGGGCTAAGCATTTATTGTCCACTGAAGTATTCTAGGGCAGCGTGGCATCCTTCCTGCCCGCTCTGGGCAGTGTGTGGAGAGAGGCCACAGAGCCGAGTGAGGATGAACACTTTCATGGCAGAGCAAAATCTTTGGAGATGGTCTTTGGGGGACACCAAGTCCACCGTCTCCCCAGATTGCCAGCATTCTGATTAAAGGCAACTTTCCTTTCTACCAAATTCTGCGAGTATTGATTTTTTTCAAGCAGCGAGCAGCCCGACCTGATTTGGTAACATTTTCATTGCCCTAAAAATCCTATGTGCTCCCCCTATATTCATCCCTCCCCCCTCTCTAACTCTCTAAGTATTTTTGTTACTTTCATTATATAGATGGCTTTGAAAACTACTGCAAGCATCTATCCACGGGAGGAAAGAGAAAGATAAGATAGAGATGCACAGTGGGGCGGGCTCTTTCACCTATAGACCTTAGAGGGGTGTTGTCTTTGTTAGTGAAGTAGTGGGCTGGACGCTGGTTCCATCTGCTTGACCCTTCAGAGAATTCTATGTGAGGACGCAGATGTGGACAGGTGAGGGTTGGCATAGGTAACCACTTTTCACTTCGTTATTACATAGTTTCTTCTTTGGTCTTGCTTGCTTTTATTTTTTAATCCTATAGAAGCTCCTATTTGACTTTTGCATAAAATTAAAATTTTGCATAAAATTAAAACCTCTAAGTCATAAGTACTGTGAACATAGAGTCCTAATTTCAAGTAATCTGCCCTGTACTCCCCCCAAGTACATTGCACTTATTAGATCTTGTACCCTGACTAGTGGTTTGGAAAATGTGGGCAGCCTATGTGTAAAGGCATGGTACCCAGAATGCCTAAGTACATTGGCTCTAGAGCTTACGAGTACTATAACCTTGGGCAAAGTATTTAACTTCTTTGTGCCTTGATTTCTTCATCTGTAAGATCAGGCCAATAATAGTGCCAACCCCATAGAGTTGTGAAGAATTTAGAACAGCAGCTGACATATAGAAGTCGTCTCCTAGTTATTATTATTGCTATTATTTAAGCCCTTCTAGGGAGAGTACCAGTGATACGCAGATACATTTAACAACTGGCTGTTTGGACAAAAAACTCTGGTTTGTAGAATTTGGCAATTTCTGTGGTATAAATACTCCTACTATGGCCAATTTCAAGCTGTGAATGTGATGTCATTGAATGCAGAGTTGGAGAGAGATGAGCCATAGCACGCTATTATATAGTATGGTCACCATACGGATACAATAGACACAACCCCAAGAGCACGGATAATAGTAAAATGGATTAAAATAATTTAAAAAATGATATGTTTTGAGTATTACCTTTTAAAAGATATAATTTATTTCTACCTAAGTTAATATAATTTAATATTTAATAATTGACTCAGAAAATTTAACAGTTTGCTCTTGTGAGCTAGCATGAGCCTGCTCCAGCTCTGCACTGTTTCTTACTTTCATCAACTTGGACATTTGCTAATGTTTCAGCTGACTTGCTATGTAACACAGTACCTCAAAACTTATTGGCTTAAAACAAAACTGATTTCCTGTTTTCCAGTCCTGTGAGTTGACTGGGCTCAGCTGAACAGTTCTTCTGTTCCACATGGTGTAGCCAAGATCACTCACGGTTGCATTCAGCCCAAGTTCATCTTGAACTGGAACATCCACAATGGCTTCTCATCTACCAGTGCGTCTCTCCATGTGGCCTCTGGGCCTTCAGGAGTCTAGCCTGATCTTCTTTACATGGTACTGGCTCTCAAGAAAGAAATGTTCCAATAGGACAAGCCTGAATGTGTCAGTGTTTAACAAGCCTGTTTGTATCACCATGCCCGCTAATGTCCCATTGGCTAAAGGAGGTCACATGGTCAAGTCTAGACTCAATGTAGATGGGAATTACATATGTGCAGGAATCCCGAGAGATGTATTTTGTCATAGGCTACTAATATAATGGTTGACCACGGATGACATCAGGAAATCCCAGGGCACATTCGGAGGGAGTACACATAGGAATAAAGCTTCCTTTGAGGGGAGTTGAGAGTGTTGTCCTACCGTACATGTGTGGGGTGTGCGCACGTGCGCACGTGTGTGCGTGTGTGTAGGATGTATGGGGAATTGCAAATGGAGGAGGGGGAGTAGACAAGCACCACATATAACTCAGTGGTTCTCAACCAGCGGTGAGTTTGCCCCCAGAACCCCAGAGGACATTTGGCCACATCTGCAGACGTTCTTGGTTGTCATAACTGGTGAGGTTGTCATTTGCTGCCAATCACCCTTTGCACAGGGAAGCCCCTCACCAACAAATAACTGTCTAACCCAAAGTGTCAACAGTGCCGAGGCTAAGAAACCCTGTGTGTAACCTCACAGCACCAATTTGGCTGTTTAGTATGTGCTCTCTCTTCCCAACACGTTTTCCCTACTGCCTCTGACAGCACGTGCAAGATATAAAATTCTTTCCCAGCTCTCCAAATGCATGTTTAGCCTACTTGGATTGGCTTCAAACAAATGTGACAGATGTAGCCTTTCTGGATCCAGTGCCTTGCCAGGCAAGCATATGCATGTTTGCACATCACGTCTGCAAAATTCCGCGACTGAAAGAGGTCACACCTCCAACTTCCAGGAAAATATCTCAAATGACTTTTCCCCCAAGTCTTCCAGCTCTCAGAAGCTCTTGATACCTCTCTTTGCTCGCTTCTCCAGGGAAGCTATTCTGTTCTATTCCTCATTATGCTAAGGTTACATTTGCCCTATCTGAGCAAAAGAATCCTCACTCATTAGTTCAGTAAATGTCAATGGAACGCATCTTGCTGGCCAGGGCTGTCCTGGGTGCTGGGGTGCAGCAGGGAATGAGACACAGTTGCCTTTGCATGGAGCTTGCCGTTCTAGTTGGGAAGACAGACAACAACTAAGGGAATAAATAGATGATATCATGTTAGGTAATGAAAAGTGAAGACAATTTTAAGCAGGGTAAAGGGATGAGAACAATGGGGGTGGGGTGATACTCTGATTAAGGGGTTTAGGGAAGGCACTGTTGAGGGATGCTGTCTGATCAGGGAACTGGACGCTGAGCGGGAGGGAGACACAATGACAGGTTCCCCACAGTGTACTCATTGCACAGTGTGGGAGCTTAGTATTTGGTTCCCAGGGCTGCTGTCACCAAGTATCACACATTGGGTGGCTTAAAACAACCAGATGTATCCTCTATGTCTCCAGAGGTCAGAGGTCTGCAGTCAAGGTACTGGCAGGGTTGATTCCTTCTGGAGGCTCTGCGGAGCATCTGTTCCCTGCCTCTCTCCTAACTCCTGGGGGTGGCTGGCAATCCTTGGTGTCCCTCGCTTTGTAAACGCATTACTCCAATCTCTGCTCTTGTCTTCACATGGCCTTCTCCCCTGTGTGTGTCTGTGTCTGTTTTCTCTTTTTATAAGGAAACCAAGTCATTGCTAATCCAGTAGTTTAGCTCACCCTAATCTAGTCTAACCTCATTTTAACTTAATTACATCTGCAAAGACTCTATTGTCAAATAAGGTCATGGTCACAGGTACTGGGGGTTAGGACATTAATATATCTTTTGGGGGAATACAATTCAACCCATACCATGATTGTTTTGGGTTATCACAATGACTAGGGGCACAACTGGCCTTTAGAACAGGAGGCAGGGATGCTAGGTAGGCATCCTGGAGTGTATAAACTGGTCCCAAACCCTTTTGAATGTTACCAAGATATTCCTGTAAATGAAAACCCTGTTTGTAATAGCTAAACTAGAACTGAATTCTGTTTTACATATATATAAACATAAAGGATATTTACAGGGATTTTACATTCACTAAAATTTCCTAGAATGCACCTACCGTACTCATTGAGGCAAGATTGTACTTATTTTCTTTCTTCTTTTTTAAAAATTGAAATATATTTGACATATAAAATTGTGTAAATTTAAGGTGTATGTACTTGTTCTTTCTAATGTATGTGTGGATGTGTTCTTATTTCCTCTTCTTTATTACATGAAAAATGGCATTATATATATTTATACTATTTTGCACTCTTTTTCACTTATCAAGGTATCCTGGATATCACTCCATATGGTTTTGTAGAGATCTTTCTTATTCTTTGTTTACAGCTGCATATTATTCTAATGTGTGAATGTATTATAGTTTATTCAATCTATCTTCTATGTATGGGCACTTAGGTTCTTTCCGATAGGTTGCAGTTACAAATAGCACAATAAATAACCTTGTATCTAAGTTTTTGTACAATTTTTTTTGTACTGTTACAGGTTTATCTTCAGGTTGAATTACTAAAATTGACATTGTCAGATTAAAGGGTAAATGCATACGTTGTTTCTATTGTAATAAATTCCTTCCCTAGGGATACTAATTCTTGCCAGTCTAATAGGTGAGAAATAGTATCTGAGCATGGTTTTAAGTTGCATTTCTCTTATTATGAGAAAAGTTGAATATCTTTTAATATGTTTTCGGGTAATTTAATATATTTTTTGGTGAATTATCTGTGTATTTTGTCCACTTTCTGTTGGGTTTTTGGTCTTTTTTCCCCTCAGATTTTACAAGTTCTTTATTTACGTGGGGATATTAGTCTTTTATCTGTGATATACCTTGAAACTATTTTCTCCCACTTTGCCTTTTGACTTTGTAACTTTTTTGTTAAGCAAACATTTTATTTTTACAAAGTTCAATTTATCTTTTTATTAACTATCTATGAACTCTGATGCCCTTTGTTATATTCAGAACTTTCCTGAGTTGTCCACCATTTTAGATAATCCTGTAACCAATGCCAATCCTGTAACCTATGTGGCTAGTGATGTTTGAGTTACAAATACAGCATGTGGGTATCTGTCTGCACTTGTAGTTCTTCACTCATCATGACTTTATGTGTAACTGCAAGCAGCAGACTATTTCATTCCACCTGCTGATGTAGTTGTGCCTGAACATTTATATGTTAAAATACATATTATAGTATAAATCAATTTTCTTTTATTTCTCATTTATATGATAATTAGGCACTATATTGATTTTATTGGAACTGTAATTTATAACTTATTATTTTCATTTTGGAATAGCAAATATTTGTTTTTTTAAAAAATAAATTTATTTATTTAATTTATTTATTTTTGGCTGCACTGGTTCTTCATTTCGGTGTGCGGGCTTCCTCTAGTTGCAGCGAGCAGGGGCTGCTCTTCGTTGCGGTGGGTGGTCTTCTCATTGCGGTGGCTTCTCTTGTTGTGGAGCACGGGCTCTAGGCGCGCAGGCTTCAGTAGTTGTGGCTCGCGGGCTGGCTCGCGGGCTCAGTAGTTGTGGCTCATGGGCTCTAGAGCACAGGCTTTGTAGCTGAGGCACACGGGCTTAGTTGCTCCGCAGCATGTGGGATCTTCCTGGACCAGGGATTGAACCCGTGTCCCCTGCATTGGCAGGCAGATTCTTAACCACTGCGCCACCAGGGAAGCCCCAAATATTTGTTTTAAAAAGTGTGTATTTTGGACTTCCATGATGGTGCAGTGGTGAGGCAGGGAGCAGAGAGACCACTTAGCAGTCTACTGCAGAAGTTCAGTCACTAAGGAATAGTTGGGATGGGGGGTAGCATAGTGGAGATGTTGCAAAGTGGTTGGATTGGGGATATATTTTGAAGTTGGAGAGGCCAGGATTTGCTCATGAAATTTCTTCCGTCTTGTGTGAAGAGTTATACAACCCAGCCTCCACCTGAAGGAGCTTATACTCTAGAGGAGACAGCTACACACACACACACACGTAATTATAAAACAGAGAGCTAAGTGCAATGATGGTGATTTGTGTAAGGTGTTCTAGGAGTAATAGAGGAAGCGTGTGGAGCATTGACCTAGGATGGGGAGTCAGGGGAAATTTCTAGAATGAATCATAATTCATCCATTCCACAAGTATTTCTGGAGCACCCATTATGTATCAGGCACAGATGTAAGCACTGGGGATACAAAAGTGAACAAAACAAAGTCTCCATCCTTGTGGAGCTCACATGCTAGAGGTCACAAGTCTGAGACCCTCTTCTTTTTTGGTAGAAGCAATCAGTACTTGTTGTATACGTAACATGACTCATTGGTGTTATTCAACTGTAGTCACAGGATTCTGGAAGGCCATTCCCTCGAGGCACCTGAATGTTTTCAGAGGGAAAGAAAAGGAAGAGGAGGGGAGAGTTTTGGCTGGAGTGGGAGGGAGGGAGGGCAGGTAGGGCTGGATTGACACCTTTAGAGTCAGACCCTAAATCTAAAAAGATGAAGGTACCTACTCCCGTTTGTAATTCAAAATCAGAAACAACAGATTATCTGATTGGGAGATTCTATCGATAGATAAATTCACTGAGGCCCTGCTTTGCTGGTGTCCTAAACCTGTTCATCATTTACCAGTGGCTGGTGAAGGGGACTGGCCATCTGGGTTGTGGATAGGCTGAGAGCCAGAGCCTGTCCCTACGTGGGAACCGGAATTTGATCGGGAACTCAGCTGGAGGTGCCGGGGATCTGATTCTTCTCCTATGCTATGCAGAGCTCAAGGGAAATGACCCTGTAGCTTAAGCTTTCTATGGCTGAAAAGCAGTATGACAATATGCAGTAAGTGGGCAGATCCAGGTTTTGTTGGGCCTGAAGTTTATACAATTTGAGGGGCCCTCTTGAAGGAAAAAGAGTAAAATTATGAATACAAAATTAAGCGAAATCCTTGGAAGAGCCATGTGAGGGGTCCGGTAGCCTAATGTTGATTAGCTTTACAATCAGGTGATCTCCGGGAATAATAGTCATAAGGATGTTTGTATCCTTTCATCTCAGAATCCCACTCCTAGAAATCTGTTCCGTAGAATTATTGAGAGGCAGTGTGGCACAGTAGTTAAGAGCAAGATAAAATGCAAGGTCCTTTCAGTAAACTACAAAGTCTTGTCTGATTCTTCCTTTCTCTCTCTGAACTTCTGCCCAACTCCCTCTCCACTCGGCCACGCTGGTCTTCGTGCTGTACCGCCTCCGTTCCAGGCACCATCCCACTTCTGGGCCTTTGCTGGTCCTTCTACCTGAACTGCTGTTCCCCCAGATATCCACATTGTTTGTTCTTTCACCTCCTTAAGACCTTTACTCGAATAGCTCCTGAGGTCACAGTGAAGCCTTTCCTGACCAACCCAAATCTCTTTCTCTTTATTTTTTTCCCTAGCATTTATCAACAGTTTTCTACTAAACTTCTTACTTTTACCCTTTTCAACTGTCTTTCTACATCCTGTAGGATGTAACCTCTAAGAGGACAGAATTATTTGTCAATTTGGTTTACAGCTGGATCCTCAATGCCTATAAGAGTACCCGGTACAATAACAAGCTCCTGTGGTCTGATTGTTGGTGTTTTTCCCAAATTCTCCCCAAAGTGCTGAAATCCTACTGCCCAATGTGATGTAGGAGGTGGGGCCTTTTGTAGGCTCCACCCTCATGATGAGGTTAACACCCTTATGAAAGAGATCTGGGAGAGCTCCCTTGCCCCTTCCACCAGTGTGAGGATGTGATGGAGAAGTCTGCAACATGAAGAGGGCCTTCACCAGAACCTGGCCCTGCTGGCACCCTGGTCTTGGACTTCCAGCCTCCAGAATTGTGAGAAATAAATTTCTGTTGCTTATAAGCCACCCAATCTATGGAACTTTGTTATAGCAGCTGGTTCAGAGTAAGACACAAGTATTTGACAAAAACCTTGTTGAAGGGCCGAATTAAAGAGCACCACTGGGCTTCCCTGGTGGCGCAGTGGTTGAGTCCGCCTGCCGATGCAGGGGACACGGGTTCATGCCCCGGTCCGGGAAGATCCCACATGCCGTGGAGCGGCTGGGCCCGTGAGCCATGGCCGCTGAGCCTGCGTGTCCGGAGCCTGTTCTCTGCAACGGGAGAGGCCACAACAGTGAGAGGCCCGCGTACCACAAAAACAAAAACAAAAAGAAAACGAGCACCACCTTTGAATTCAGATAGACCTGGGTTTAAATCTTACCTATGCATCTGCTGGCAAGTGGCAAGTGACTTCACTTTTCTGAGGCTGTTTCTTCATGTATTTATTTATTTTTAAAATATGTTTTCCCTTCTATTCTTTATTTTTTTAAAGGTTTATTTTTATTATTATTATTTTTGGCCACGTTGGGTCTTTGTTGCTGTGCGGGCTCTCTCTAGTTGTGGCAAGCAGGGGCTACTCTTTGTTGCAGTGTGTGGCCTTCTCATTGTGGTGGCTTCTCTTGTTGCGGAGCAAAGGCTCTAGGTGTGCAAGCTTCAGTAGTTGTGGCACGTGGGCTCAGTAGTTGTGGCACACAGGCTTAGTTGTTCCGCGGCATGTGGCATCTTCCCAGACCAGGGATCGAACCTGTGTCCCCTGCATTGGCAGGCAGATTCTCAACCACTGCACCACCAGGGAAGTCTCCTGTTTCTTCGTTTATAAATGGAAATAAAAGTACCTCATAGGGTGATGTGTTCTTGCAAAGACTAATGGATAAAGTGCCAAACTGTTAACACTCAGTAAATGTTAGCTATTAGTGGAAAAAACAGTTAGCTGTTTTATACAAAGATGTATATGCATAAAGATTTTCAAATTGTCAACACACAAAATTAATCAATGCATAGGACAACCAGTACCTATGAGATGCTTTTGAGTTTATAAAAAGCCTTCATTATTTTCACGGAGGTACAGCAGAGTGGTTAAAAGATTGACTCAAGTCAGATAGACCTAGATGTGAGTCACCACTTACACTTATGTGACTTTGGATAAATTAATCTCTGTTTCTGTAATAATAGTACCTGCCTATGGGGGTTATTGTAACCGAGCAGGACTCTATGAAGCCTTCCCAGAATAGACCTCCACCCATGTCCTCTGCCTACATTTTGTCTGTAGAAATAATTTAGTCAAAGAATAAATTTAATCAGAGAAGTGAGAAAATGCAGAAAGGAAAACAGTCAAGCAAGATAAAATAATAATACTTTAGCCATTAAACAAAGTTAAGGACCTTTATTTCTTCCTCAAGGACTATAGATAATATTCTGAGCCATGGCCTTTGAGCTGTTTTGCAGATACTAAAACCCCCAACCAGGTGGAAGAAGTTAACTGTATGCTGCCCACAGACATGTAGACCCCAGATGGATTGGAACCAGAAAGTTGATGATGCTGACTTCTGATTACCTCACCACCAACCAATCAGAAAAATGTCCACCAGCTGACCACTCCCTGCTCCTTGAACACTATAAAACTCACTACCCTCTCCAGGGTGGGACACACGGTTCTGAGGGCAATAGCCCGCTGTGGTCCCGTTTGCCTGAAAGCAATAAAGCTATTCTTTTCAACTTCACCCAAAACTCTATCTCTGCGTTTCTAGTGGCACTGGTGAACAGAGGCCGAGTTTCGGCAACATTAGTGTGAACATTAAGAGAGATGATGCCCAGGGACTTCCCTGGTGGCGGAGAGGTTAAGAATCTGCCTTCCAGTGCAGGGGACACGGGTTCGAGCCCTGGTCCGGGAAGATCCCACACACCGCGGAGCGTCTAAGCCCGTGTGCCACAACTACTGAGCCTTCGCTCTAGAGCCCTTGAGCCACAACTACTGAGCCCGTGTGCTGCAACTACTGAAGCCCGCGTGCCTAGAGCCCGTGCTTCACAACAAGAGAAGCCACCGCACTGAGAAGCCCGCTCACCACACCAAAGAATAGCCCCCGCTCACTGCAACTAGAAAAAGCCCATGTGCAGCAACGAACACCCAACGCAGCGAAAAATAAATAAATAAATTTATTTATTTAAAAAAGAGAGAGAGAGAGAGAGAGATGATGCCCAGAAAGCACAAGCACAGAGCTTGGTAAACAGCAGGCTCTCAATTAAAACAAACAAACAACAACCTTGATGTAGGTGACAGGTAATACTATTTTCCCATTTGGATAAGTCAGCTAAGAGGTTAGTTACTTGCCCATGGTCACACAATCAGCAGAGGACAGAGGCAGGACTGGAATCCAGGTTGATTCCTTTACAGTGTGTAGAAGGCTCTTTAGTACACACACACACACACACACACACACACACACACACACGTGCACTAATCAGAATAACAAATGGGAAATGCTTTATATGCTATTTACTAATCCTCTTGTTTCCCAGCCCGGTGTGCCAAAATAAAAATAATTGCCCAGGCTTAGGGCTACAAATATGGACTGCTTCCGCCAGGCATAACAGAGACAAATTATTATTCTTGCCATAGCTTCTTCATCTGCAAGATGGGACTAACAAAACCGCCTACTCGTTAACATAAAGATTAATTACATCTTTGCAACGTGTTTTGGATTTCTTGAAGCGAGACGGCACTAACGTGGCAGGCATCCCACTAGGATGGTGTTCCTATGTAACTGTTGTGACAGAAAGGTATTTAAATCATCAGTTCCCTGTCTGTCAGCATCACTCAGCAGCATAGTGCTGAGATCTATCACCAGGCAATAATGTGTTCTCCGTTGTTGGTCTCCCTCCAGTTTTTTTAAGTTCTTTTTTTTTAGAGAAACAATAGGAAATATATTTCAATTACAGCAGGAGAGACATTGTTGAGGTTATCTTTTCTATTTCTCAATCTTTCTGAAGATGTTGACATTGAACCTGTTCCTTTCTGAAGAAACTTCCTTTCTACTTATTTTTAAAGTTAACTTCAAAACACAAGTACATATAATTGGGATAAAATTTAAAAGGCACAAAAGGATATGCAGTGAAACGCCTCCTTCCCACTCCTGTCTCCCAGCCTCTGAGTTTCCCTTCCCAAAGGTAACCACTGTTTCAAGCAAATACTGTGCGTATATTTTTGTGTGTGCCTTCTGTACAATTCATCTGTGTAATGGCGTAGCATGTGTCTTACACTATTACTCTTGTGTTAATGCTGTATGTTATTAGAGCTTATTCCATGTGGGGGGCATACAAAATTATTTTTTCTAATAAAGTTTGTATAGTATTCAATTATATGGATAAAGTGTAGTTTATTTAATCGGTTTCTTATTGACAGATAATCAGCTATTTCTAGTCTTTTGCTATTTCAGAAAATGCAGCAATGATTATCCCTGCACATTAAAAAAAAAGTTTGAGTGTACCTAAAATTTAAATTCCTAGAAATGAATTTAAATATTGCCAAATTGCTTGCTGGAGGGGTACCAATATATATTCTCATCAGTAATTCACGAGAGCACCTGTTTCCCTCAAACCTCCACATTTTTTCCTAGAACGTAGCCTGGTATCATTACCTGCATGTTTTTAAATGATGACTTGTGTTGATGACAGTAACACAGGAACTTTCTTACAAGCTAAGTGATTGAATTCTAGAGCACGCTATCTGGAGCACTGGGGAAATCCTCTATTTAAGATAACTAAGAATTAAACACCTTTGTGTTTTATGCCCAGAATAGTTTATCACAATGTAGAGTGATTTTATAATAAAGAGAAATGGGAAAATCCTGAATGTCCATCTAGTCTGATGGTTCTCAAAGAATGGTCTGCAGATAACTTGCATCAGAATCACATGGTGGGTGGGGGAAGGGCTTTTGAAAATGCCGATTTCTAGGACCACCTCAAGCTTATGAAACTTGAAGTCTCTGGGGGATGGGCCAAGTTCTCACTGGTGACCCTCATACTCACTCTCATTTGGAAACACTGCTCTGTCATTAAGGTAGGACAATTTGAAGGCAGACAAGCACTCTTACCGATTAACTTGTTTAAATTACAAAAGTGATAGATACATTTTCATTTTAAACATTTCAAAAGGAGAAATAAGCACAAAGAGAATTGTAATAAGTATACTGCTTCAAGCACTAGACATGAATTTGTCTCTTGTACATCTTCACAACAATCCTATGAGTTACCTTCTCCCCACCCATTTTACAGATGAAGAGACTGAGACACAGAGAGATTATTTTATTTTATTTTTGGCTGCGTCATGCAGCGTGTGGGATCTTAATTCCCCATCCAGGGATCGAACCCATACACCCTGCAGTGGGGGGCGCGGAGTCTTAACCACTGGACCGCCAGGGAAGTCCTGAGGTTTCATTTTAAAAACATGATATTGCTAATAAGTGGCATAGTCACAATTTAAACTTGTGTTTCTAAACCCTGAAGTTGAATTCCAGAGCACACACTCAGTGAATTCTAGAGTACAACCCAGAAATAAATACTGACAAACACTGGATGTATGTTGTTTTATCCTTGTTTTTTTTCTCACGTACCTTACTTACGATTTCATCAGAGAAACCTTATTTATCCCTCCACCTAAGGTAGATAACCCATTTTTTTCTCACTGTACCTTGGATACAATGGGTAGTAGGTAAAAGAAAATGGGTGGAGATGTAGAGAAGGAAACTTAGGCGAGATTTCTAAATATCTATTTATACAACGTACTAGCTTTTCTTTTATATCAAAATTAGCTTATAAGGTTGTACCAATTTACACTCCCGCCAGCTTTGTACAGGTGAGACGTTTCTTCATATATTTACTATGCTTGATATTTCTTAGATCCCCGAATATTGTATAGTCTCATTAGACTATGGAATATTTAGTGCCTTTTTGTTCTGTAAAAAATGCTTTTGTTAATTATCATCAAGGACATGGTGCTAAGAAATGTTCTCCAAAATAACAGATTGGCAGAAACTTTGCTGTTTGAAATCGGTGTGGATGGAACACCCCATTCTTGCTGAAGGACCTGAGGCATATGGGTCATTTTGACACAGGATTTTAAATCCAGGTGCAAAGCTTTAGATAAGGAGTTTTCAGACCCAACATTCCACACTTATCTTTTTTTTTTTTAAATCATAGGAGTACTGTATTTTTTAAAAATTTTATTTTTATTTATTTTTTATTTTTGGCTGCTTTTGCGTCTTTGTTGCTGCACGCGGGCTTTTCTCTGGTTGCGACGAGCAGGGGCTACTCTTCGTTGTAGTGTGCAGGCTTCTCATTGCGGTGGCTTCTCTTGTTGTGGAGCACAGGCTCTAGGCACGTGGGCTTCAGTAGTTGTGGCTCATGGGCTTCAGTAGTTGTGGCTCGTGGGCCCTAGAGCGCAGGCTCAGTAGTTGTGGCACATGGGCTTAGTTGTTCCACGGCATGTGGGATCTTCCGGGACCAGGGCTCGAACCCGTGTCTCCTGCATTGGCAGGTGGATTCTTAACCATTGCGCCACCAGGGAAGCCCCACACTTATCTTAATTTTGAGATTTCTAAGGAAAGAGGACCCTGGGTCTGCTTTTCAGCTCAGGCTTAGACCTGATGTTAACACTTTTACAGACAGCTCTGCTCTGTTTTGAGCCTATCAAAACACTGCTTCATTTAAATTATACCACAACTCAACCCTTCCTTATAATCCAATAATGACCCTATTCTCTTTAGTTTGGTGAGATGTTTCAGTTTCCTCTGGAGTGCAGTCTCCCTCCTAGCAAGTTAAGAAATCTAACCTTCTGGACTATAGGTGTGTTCCTAGTGGTCTCTACTGGATGGCCTCATCAGTCTTAAACTGTAGGTCCTTATATGATCAGGCCAATCAAGATGACTGTTCTTTTGTCTCTGTACATCCCCTGCTGGACCAGTACGTACGTACTTCACCTACACCCTACTCACATGACTGACCTTCCTACCCCATGACCCAGCTAGTGATTGTTCTAATCTTTAGATCAGAACATTTCCCCCAGGATAGTTTATCAAAGGGGCGGTGAGGGGCATGCTCTTCCAATAGTTTCCCTGGTAACCGATAACCCAACCTGAAGTCAATTCCCCCTATAACTGGTAACCTCTCTCTCCCCCAGGTAGCAAAGACTGCTGCCACATCCTGCCCACTGTCTGCCACACATGGTGAGGTGTCGCTCCAGATGTGTAAGCTCCCCCTATCTATTAAACCTTTGATGTCTCTGTGGCTGACTCTGGGCTCTTTCTTTGGTCTTGAAGCTGGGCAAGTGCAGGGCTTGCAGGCCTGCAGGGTGCAGCCCAACAGTCCTATATCTAAAGACAACAGGAAAAGTTCTACTCTGTATCCTTTGATAGATTCTTTTAAAAACAAGAGGGATTTTCGTCTACTTGTAATTTAGGTCCTACCCAGCAAACTAGATTAAGAGTCATGATCATTTCTGCTTTCAGTTCCTCCAAATTGCAAGCCAGTTGGAGTTGTTGACTGAAGAAAAATCACATAACCTAAAAGTTGTGAGCTAAATTTTATTCAAGGAATTTACTGAGGACTATAGCCCAGGACATAGCCTCTCAGATAGCTCTGAGGAACTGCTCCAAAGAGGTAAGGGAGAAGCCAAGATATATAGGAGTTTTTGCTGAAACAAACAAAAAAACCATGTAGTCAAATGTCAAAAGATTACTGCTAATTGCAAAAATCATACATCTCAAGGTAAAGATTTTAGTGCTTTTCTTTGTATGGGAAGGTGCAATAATCTGGCTCATTGAAATTATTCCTTAGATATGCACCTTAACTATTTAGGGCCAGTATCCTGTTTTTCTCCGCCCTGAATTCTCCTCAGGGCACACCATCTGGGTGGCTGCAGTGGCTAAGGGCCTGATGGCAGGCAACATTCCCTGTTTACTGGAATAGAAGTCAACATTCTTTGTTTACTGAAATGGCAGGCAACATTTTGTGTGTGCAGAGTGGCTGTTTTCTCTGTGTGGAAAACTCTCCAGATCTGTGTGTGTGTGTGTGGGGGGGGGGGCTCAGCTCAAAGATCACCTCCTCCAGCTTCTCCCTGACCTTTCTCATCGAAAGTGGCCATCTCTCCCCACACTTCTGCACTCCCACTCCATCACTCTATCCCCACTATCCTAACTTATCTTCCTTATTTTTCTTACCACTCTCTTGAAATTATCTTATTCAATTATTTGTTCATTACCTCCCTACCTTTGTATGGAAGCTCCAGGAGAGAAGGTACCACAACAGCTCTGATAGCTGCAGCACCTCCAGAGTCTAAAACCCTATCTCGCACTTACTAAGCCCTCAATAAACATTTGTGGAAAGGATGGACAATTGAGGGGCTACATTGTACTTTATTTTCCTCCTTCCCCTTTAAACACCCTCCAAGTGGAGCCACCTGGGCTATAAATCCGGCAGGAACTGGGTAGAGGGCGTTCAGCCTCGCTATTGGCTGGAGTATCTGTCGTTGCTCCTGGCAACCACTGTTCCCCACCAGTCGTGAGGTCGGCCCCTCCTGGACCCGCCCCTCGCCCTCCCGCCTTCGAACCACCGAGCTTCTGCCCAGTGGTAAAAACGGTGCTCGCCCTTTAAGCGGCGGGACTTCTGGTTAACGTCGTCGTCGGCCGCCGGAAGGGGAAGTTTCGCTGCCGAATTCTCCCTCGCTCGTCCGAATTCGGTGGCGCCACGTCTGACGGTCTCCGCGTTCTGCAACGGGGCTGGGGCGGCTTCCGCCTCGACACCTCCCACTCGCCCAGTGGACCGCGTCGTGAGGGGGCCGGGACAGGAGTCGGGCGGCTTTGCACATCCCGGCCACCGAAGAGGCGAAGATGTCGGACATCGGGGACTGGTTCAGGAGCATCCCGGCCATCACGCGCTATTGGTTCGCCGCCACCGTCGCGGTGCCCTTAGTCGGCAAACTCGGTCTCATCAGCCCGGCCTATTTCTTCCTCTGGCCCGAAGCCTTCCTCTATCGCTTCCAGGTACTGACTGGCGACTGGGGAAGTGGAGACTACAGGCCCCAGGTGGCCCCGCAGCGGCGGAGCGTAGACCGGCTGGTTACGGACGCGCGGTGCCTGGTGGGACTTGTAGTGCGGTGGCTCCAGCGGTTTAGGGCGAGGTCCTGTGGCCAGGGGGTAGGGTGGAGGCCAAGGGGTTTGAGCGTGGGCCTGGGTAGCTGGAGACGTGGAGGGAGACCACACGGTTTGGCCCGGTGGGAAAGGATTGATTTTGTCCTTCATTAAAATTGTGTTCCTCGCCCTCTGTACTCAGAGAAGGCGGCAGTGGGAAGGTAAGTCTGATAGTTGTCAATCTATTGGACGCCAGTGAGTAGCAACCTGGGGCCACCTGGAGCAGCTGCCCTCTGACCTCCCTCTGCCACCCAAGTGGATGGCATGTGGACGTCGCCTTGCTCAACTATCAGCTGAGTTCTTTTTATGTTAATGGAGTTTCTTCCCAGTAGGAGTGATTTGAAGCCCGAGGTGCAAAGAGTGAGTTTATTTGTGTGCATCCCAGATCCTGATCTAGTATCTGGCAGGTAGTAGTTGTATTTATGAAGGAGTGAGTAAAGAGTAAATTGCTCCTGAAATGGAAGTCTTTATTTTTTGAAGCATGAAGGAAACAGCCCAGAGTAACATTCCTGGCAAGAGAATATTAGTTTTCTGGAGGTTATCTTTATTGACTGGATTCTGTGATTTAAATCTTTAATCAGTGGCAGGTCGGATACTAAGATCTGACATTAATTTCGACACGTTGTTTGGACTGTGGGTAACACACTCTTGTCTTCTCTCTCCTCACTGGCTGTTTCTTAGTTTTCTTTGCTGGTTCCCCATCTTCCTGATCCTTAAATATTGTGATGTACCCCAGGACCTGTTTTCCATATTCTCCCTAGCTGTGGGTGATCTCATGTAGCTTCATGGCTTTATATAATTTCTACAAACTGAAGATTCTCAAATACAAATATACATATTTTCAGTCCAGATCTATCTCACTTCCAGACTTGTATACTTGAAATTACCACTTAGATGACTAATAGACATCTCAGACGTAATGTGTCCAAAACAATACCCTTTTCCCTAGAAGTAAATAGCAATTCCATTATTACAGGAGCTCACCCTAAAAGTCATGGACTCATCCTTGACTTCTTATCTCACATCCCACAGTCTGTTAGCAAATTCTGTTTATTTTAGACAGATGTCCAGAATGCAATCCCTTTTCATTCTCTACTGCAAGCCATTATCATAGCAGCCTTGTTCCTTTCAATCTTTTCTCTAGACAGCTAGAGTGACCCTTTTAAAACATAAATCACATCCTGGCAGCCTTCTGCCCAGAACCTTTTAATGTCTTCTCAACTGGATGAGTAAAGCTCAAGTCCTTTCAGTGGCCTGCAAGGCCCCTACTGCCTCTCTGACCTCATCTCCTACCGCTTTCCACCTTGTATATTAGGCTCCACAGTGGAATCCTTTCTGTTTCTTCAGCACCTAACTCCATCCCTGCTCAGGCCCTTAGCACATGTTATTTCTCTGCTTGAGGACGATAACTGTGGTTTATCTCATTACCTCCTTCAAGTCTGCCCAAATGCCACCTTATTGGCAAGGCCTTATTTGATTGCCCTATGTAAAATAGTACCTCTCCTTCACTCTGTCTCCCTTATCCTTAATTTTTCTTGGTTACATATCACCCGTTGATGTTTGTTAGCCTGCTTCCCTTCAGAGAATAAAGCTCCGTGAGAGCCACTTGTCTGTTTACCACTGTCTTTGTTACCTAGATTAGTGTTTGGCATATAGCAGGTGCTTATATATGGGTTGAATGCGTGGAAATAATTGGGTACTTGCCAGTGCTGGGCACTAGGGGTACAATAGTGAATAGTACAGAAAAAGTCCCAGCTCACATGAAGAAAATAAGAGAGGGGTGTGTGACGGAGAGTGACTTTGATGAAGTGTTCCAGAAAGGCCTCAGAGAAGGTATTTGAACTGAAATCTGAATGACGAGGAGCCAGCTTTGGGAAGATCTGGCTCTGGGGACAATCTTCCAAGAAGAAGGAGTAATAAGGGAAAGGCTTAGAAGCAGGAATTAGAAACAGAAAGAAGACTGGATAGTTAGTACAGAGTCAGCTGTAGGGACGAGGATTGGTAGTTGAGGACAGAGAGATAGCCAGGGGTGAGTGCAATAAAGTGAAAGAGGAAAGGTAGGCTGGGGCTAGACTGTGTAGGGCTTTGTGGTTTGAACTTTAATTTGAAGGCACTAGAAGGGCTTCAGAGCCTTTTGAACAAAGGACTGAAAAATTGCCTTGGCTACTCTGTGGGATGGACTTGGTATGCGAATGGGGGAAAGGGTGGGCTAGGTAACAGGATCAGAGAGGTGAGTCAAGTTAGAGGGCAAGAGAGATGGTGGTTTGGACCAGAGTGGCTGTGAAGATAGAAGTGGATAGATTTGGGAGTTGGAGTGGACTACACTGCAGCTTGATGGATGTGAAGGGGCAGGACTTGAAGATGTCACTGTTTTCACAGGAGCAGTGGAGTGCCTGGTGCAGCTCTTTTCTGAGACTGGGAATGTTTAGGGAGGCTTAGGTTTGGGGGTGGAGGAAGGTATCAATAAAGAGTTATATTTTGACCATATTAAGTCCAGAGAGGCTTTTTAGGCATCCAGGTGGAGAAGTTAAGGAGGCAGTTGAGTATTAGAATATGATCTGGGTGTGCAGCCAGAATGGCAGACTCTTTTCTATTTGCTTTGGTAAAATATTTGTTGCAGTGAATGTTGTGCACTTTGTGCCCTGTGGCATGTTAGGTAATGCGGCGCCTGAGGAGCAGTGGTCATAAATGATTGTAAATCATCAATGGTCGTCAATGAGAAGGACCTGGTCAAAACTGGCTCTTTGGCCCTACTTGCAAAATCTTGCTTGTTTCTGTAGTCAGCTTAGTAAAAGTAAGTCTTTCTAATAGCCTACATGTGTATAATATTAAAAGTGGTGAACTGATTAGAAAGGTCATCTTTCATGTCACACCTTCCATAATGTTCCCATCTTCCTTGCATTGCTTCTTGTGGGCTTGTTATCCTGAAACGGGGGAGAAGCTGCTGGTAGAAGGCAGGGCTTGTTTTCCTGAAACGGGGGAGAAGCTGCTGGTAGAAGGCAGGACAGTGTGCTCACTGCCCGGGTGTGGAGAGACCAGTATCTATACTTTCTTTCTGCTACTCTGACTCCTACTCTTTCTGGACAGGTTTAGCTTTCAGAACCTGGAAGAACTCATTTGCAAATGAAGCAGTTAAAGGAAAAACTGCATCTGAGAGGCTGATGGGTGAGGACACACAGCCTGTGGTGTGCTTTCTGCTAGAGGCTCCTCTTTTCCTTAAAAGGTGCATCTTTGGACAACTTGGAAGTGATCAATTTAGAATTGTGGATTCATGCTGGAAGTGACAAAAGTTACTTTTCCTCCTTATCTGTGGGTTTCCTCTGAGTAGCTTGTTGGTTTGGAACTCTAAAGTTTAAAATGTTATTTCCTTAGTTTGGGTAAGTGGAAAGGCGTAGGTGTATGTTAAGACTCACTCCACTATTGCCTAAAGTTCCTCATCTCTTACATTTAAGACTCATTGATCAGATAGTACACAGTGATGAAATGCCTCCATATTGGTCCCTGATTAACGAGAAGAGAGGCTGCACTTTGCTGCTGCCCTCGTGGTTTCTGAGATTATGTCTCCCAGGGCTGCCCACACGGGAGATTTCGTTTCTTTGGACAAAATAACATCACTGCCTTACATCTGTGTTGGGCTTCTCCATGTGATACCTCACTTAACCCCCATAAACATCCCGAGGTCAGCGTTACCCCAGTTGATAGACAGCTGCAGTTTCAGTTTCTATTTTGGTGAGTTCAAGATAGTTCTAAGCGCTCTTGTTTCACTCTTTTGCATCCTGTCTACCCAAACACATAGTTAAGTGTTTAACGAAACATTCTTGAGGGTGATTTCTTTCAAACCAGTCGTAGCAAATTATTGTTCCTTTTCTATTAGAGTAGAAAGACTGTGGGATTTCAAGTGGTTGAGTCGTGGTCTCCAGGCCTGGCTTAGCCCCCTTGCAAGCTGTAAGCCCTCAGGCAAGCTGTTTATCCTTTCTGAGCCTCAATTTCCCCCCCTAAAAGTGGGGAGAATTTAATACCACATTAACTCTGTTCTAAGAGTTAACTGTGTTGTAACTCCATTGGTTATAAGATGCTCCTTTAATTTAATACAATTTTTTGGAAGGGGAGGAGAGTACAGATTACATTAAATGAATATATTGACGGTAAGGCACGTCCGAATTTCAGGAACACGAAAATGAGTGTCTTCAAATTGAGGAGAACTGTTACCCACTTCATGCCTCTATTATATAAAAACATAAAAAGTGTAAGGTGCCCAGTAAATAATCTGGTAGATAATCTATTAAAAAAATAGTGCCTGTTTTTACTTAGTCAATAATAATTCCTGCCATGGCTGCCTTCTCTCCTTGGGCAGTAATATTCTAATTTTAATTTGTAATTGAAATTAAAACATAATTGCTGGATTATTATCCTTCTTTTTGTCCCACTAAAGGCGTCCTGACTAGAAATGGGAAGATATGTACTCTCAATTTCTCTAATTTGTTTCCGGGAACAAAAAGAAATAGCGCCAACCGAGTCTGTGACCAGGCCTGGTGCTGATATTTATTTGCCAAGCTTTTGCTCATGTTCTCACATTTAGCCTGATGACAGCAGCCCTAGCAGACTCATCTGAGTGTGTTGGGAAAGAGAGTCATATAGACCCGTAACTGGAAGGGGAATGAACTTGGTCTGTGGGCTGAGCATAGAAGTAGCCTCAGGGTTTGGATTTAGAACTTTATGGCAAGTGTTCTGGTATGTACAGCTTTAAAATCTTTCCTTTGCAATCCTGTCCACATAAGACAGTTCTCCTGTGGTCTGTAGCTAAGGGTGAGCTCATAGCTTCATTTTTAAACTTTTTGTTGAGTTGCAGTATTCAAGCAGGAAAGTGTATGTATTATATATTTATAGCTTATTGAATTTTCAAAAATTGAACATCAGTATATAACCAGCCACCAGATCGAGACACAGCCAGCATCCCCCAAACCTTCCTGCTGCTCCCTTCTGGTCACTACCCACTGCAAGGGTAACTACTGTCTTGACTTTTAATACCATAGATGGTTTTTTCCAGTTTTCTTACTGTTCTATAAATGAAATTATACAATATGTATTTTTTTGTGTCTAGCCTCTTTTCAACAGTTTGAGAGTCACCCACATTGTTGCATGTGGTTATAGATTGCTCATCCTTATATTGTTCCCTTGTGTGAACAGACCACCATTTATTTACCCTTTCTGCTGGTAACGGGCTTTTTGGGTAGTTCTAGTTTTGGCTAGAATGAGTAGTGCTGCTGTGAACATTCTGGAACACGTCTTGGTGAACATAGGTATGCATACGTACCTAGGAGTAGAATTGATGGCTCCTAATAGCTGGTTTAACGTCCTCAGTTGAGACTGAGTGCCTTTCATTTGATTTTCTTGCCTGTCTAGTGTCCCCCCAGCCCCACCCCCGGCTCCTCTCCCCCACACCGCCACCTCCTGCCAAAAAAAAAAAAAAAAGAGAAAAGCCAGAGTTTGCTAACATCAGCGTTTGGCACATGGGTTCTCTTCATTCTTACTTGCTTGATGACCCAGGCAGACTTTCTTTAACTCCAAATCAACCAGTCTGTATTGTTGCAGAAAAATCTTTGTTTTTGATAGTTAAAAAAACCTGCCCTAGACTCTGGGTGGCGTTTGTAATGATTTCAGTAGCACATTGTTTGGGAGATTTTTGTTGAAGGATGGTTGAACTAAACACTCAACAGAAGTTGTCGGACTAGCAGCTGACGACGAGCAGTGTCTGATGTTTCTTTGAAGGCCTCTACGCCGGGGAGCACGTGGGCTTTTTGCTCTTGCTCAGTGAGGAACTCTGGGAGGGTTACCTCAACTCTAATGAGGGCCCAGCTTTCCTCGTGAAAAGGTGGGTGATTATGCTTCCGGCCTTGGGATTGCTGTGGGGTTAAAGTGAGATGCTTGCCTGCAAGTCCCAGGCTCTTTGCACTGCCCCTGGCTGCTTCTTACGGGTCAGTGCAGGCTTTCTAGGCTCGAAAGTTGCCTTCACCACTCCCAGCCCTGAAAATAAAGCCATTTCCTTATCGTAACTATCTACATATCAGAGGAGAGGAGGGGATTTAGTTGGTTACCTACAAGGGGGATTTCAGAAATGTATTACACTGTGTCCCTCTGAAGAGATGAGCTATCTCCTGGTGTTTTCAGATTATAATTTTAAAGTGATGTAAAAATAATACTAAGTCCCTTAGATCAGTGAGAGCAAGTGTACCTCAAGGGTAAGCATAATGAACTGGGAAAAGAAGTGTGCGGTATTTTGACAGACACTGATTTCCAAAGCACAGGTGCACACAGTGGCTAAAAATAGCATCATGGCATCAAGTGTTAGTGAAAAATGTAGTCAGAAAACCCCTGAGGTTTCTTTTCCAAAATCAGGCCTGGAGTAACTGAGAGGAATCCGGGGGGAGTTTAAAATGTGAATTTGTAAAAACCAGGTCAGCACGTGTCTCCTAAAAGATTGTAATAATTGTATGCCCACACAAATTTTTTTTACAAAGCACCTTCTTAATCTGCTTTCTTAATTCCAACCTTTTACAAAATCTGTGAGATGAGGAAGGCGGGAGTCAAAGGACAGATGTTACTGGGTAGATGAAGATGCAAACTCACAGGTCCAGACTCTTCCAAGGCCCCGAGCCAAGGCCACAGCTTGCTTGCTTCTGGTCTTTTACCCCCAATGCTTTTTCTTAAAGCGGGGAGAGTGAATTTGTGAGCTTACGCTCTGTTCATTTCAGGATTATACAAGTAGTATAGTGGTACCAGAAGTTTTTACTGATTTTAATTATATCTCATAGTAATGATGTCACTTGTGAGAGGCATTGTAGAAATAGGGGCTTATTAGTATTATAAACTCTGGAGTCAGGCTGTCTGGGACAAAATTCTAGCTCAGCCACTTACTGGCTATTATTTGGCCTTTTCTCATTCTGCTTCCTCATCTATACAATCTACCCCCTGAGTTAGGACATGTAAATGAGCATAATAGTACACTATTTTTTTTTTTTAAACCATTAACCAAAATGGAGCAAGTATTAGTATACCACTCCTCTTTTACAAATGGAAATTGAGACTCAGGACTGCTGACTTGTAAGCCCCTACTGAAGTCTCTGTCTTCTCAAATCCTTTCCGGTGCTCTTTCCATCAGACTCAACTGTTTCTGAGATAAAATTGTGAATAAACCAAAATGAATTTTAACCTATTTTGTTTTACTGGTTTAGTTCAAGGTTGTTGGAAGTGACTTTTGGGATATGTGAAGTGCATTCTCCTCCACAGGGAGTTAAGCTCTGAGGGTTACAGTTCTGTACTTGGAGAACCTGACTTGTCAGCTGTGCCTGGCCAGCCCCACAGCTAATGCCCTCCATTCTAGCCACACCCAAATCGTGAGCAATACCCATTCATTATTGTGCTCTTGCAGTTCTTTGGGACTTTGTACTCATTTTTCCAAGACCACAAGTTCCCCTTCCTGTCCCTACTCTGCTTCTTTGGACAGACTCCCCATTATCGAGACCTCCTTGATGTAGGGACCGTATCTTTCACACTCATGCGATAAGACACAGCTCTCAAGACAAAAGCCAGCATTATGTTGGCATTTCCAAGTCTGGGAAGGCCATCTTCTTCAACCTCTATAACAACATGATTCTGGAGGTGTTAGCCAGTAAATTAGGCAAGAAGAAGATACAAAATTTTATTTACAGATAGAGTTGTATACTTGGAAAGTGCAAGAGGCTGAGTTTTCAAATATCATAAACAATTAGATAATTCAGCTTTGGTGGTTGAGTATAAAAAAGATAGAAATCGAAAGCTCAATAGAAAGGTATGAAAGACTTTCTGGCTGGACACTGTCTTTATCACAGTGAAATAAGAAAGGTGTTGGTTCTCGTTCATTTAGAAAAGTAATATGGAGACTAGCCAAGAAGATTGTGACATATGTGGAAGAAAAACAGGAGGGGGATTATTTAATTTTATAACTTTGCCAGGTAAGAAAATACATTATAAAACTAGAAATTAAAATAGCTTGGTATTGGTATTGGCATTCGATTCCAAACAGAATAGTCTAGAAGTAGACTTTCCTATAAAAGGGAATCAATGTATGATGAAAGTAGTTTTTCAAATCATTGGAGAGAAGATGGGTCACTCTGTAAATAGTATTGGGAAGACTAGTGACCGTCTAGAAAAATAAGTTGACTCTCTTTCTCACTTCTTACATAAACCACAGTACAACTGGGAGCACTGTTGTATTCTTGGAGGGGAGAAGTACTTGTAAACGTGATACATGATGGATACATTTGCCTATATAAAAATTAAACTTTTACATTTCATTTTATATGGCAAAAATACCACAAAAGCATAAGACTAATGACAGACCAGAAAATAATTGCAACAATGAGAAAGGGCAATTTCCATAATGTGTAAAGAAATGCAAATTGAGTATAAAAATGAAGAAAGAAAATGCTAAAGCTTTAGAAACATGATTGGTGACTGAAATACACTAAATGTTGAAGCTGTGGAGAGAAGACAGACATTAATCTCCATTTTAGGAGGAAGTATAAATTGGTTAAACATTTTTGTAGGCAGTTGGCAATATCTGCTGAAATTAAATGCAAATGTTTGATCTAGCAGGTTGACTCACAGGAATTTATCCTATATGTACATGTATAAAGAGGATATTCATTGTAGCATTGTAATAGTTTCAGTGAAGTTTGGACATCCACACAGAAGGAATATTATGAAGCCTATAAAAATATTTTTTCAAGGGAGTGAAACAAGGTATAGAACAGTGCAAGGTAAGTTAGGGTGAAAAGGGAGGAATAATAGTAATAGAAATGATTGTTTCTCGAAAGAAGTACAATAAATGGATCCGTTCTTGCTGGAAAAGGAGCTGGGAGACTGAGGGTCAGGAGGGAGGCTTACTTCTCACTGTAGACCGTCTGTAGTTTTTTGGGGGGAAGGGAATATTTTTAAGTTATGTATCCATATTGCCTAAATAGCACATTGATTTGAATGGAAAGTTCCTGTTTTACGTCTGTCTTTTGAATATGACATTATTTTGACAAGGTTTGTCATCCCAGTGTATTCTTTTCCTAAATAGAGATAATTACTATACTGTTGGAAATTATCTTTATAAATCTTTTTTCTTTTTCTTTTTTTTTTCCCACTGTAGTTGATTTACAATGTTTCAGGTGTTACAGCAAAGTGATTCAGTTATACTGTAATTCGTTTTTGATAGGCATAACTATAAGCCTGATCCCAGTAAAGATTAACCATATATGTCTTTAGTATTGATTTTTTTCAACTTGTTTAGAAATATTTATTGTTTATTTTATGATGCCATCTCATTCCATTGACTTGCACATTGAAGTCATTGTAGCTAATATGAACTTTTCTTCAGTTTTCTTGAATTATATTGGTGATGTCCATTTGGTAGCTGTCATCACTGAGGAGAATGTTTTTCAAGGGTTAATTTTGTTTAGTTAAAAGAAAAAAAAAAAAAACACCCAGCTTAGAGAAACTAACAGCCGTGTTTATTTTGATCTGGACAGATTTGGAGGCCGATTACTGCCACCTTTTATTTCCCTGTGGGTCCAGGAACTGGATTTCTTTATTTGGTCAATTTGTATTTCTTATATCAGTACTCTACACGACTCGAAACAGGTATGTTATCTGTGGTTGTTTTAAGTATTGTTTCTGTCTGATTTACTAATCCATGTATTTACTTACTGGAGGAATTTTGAGGGCAGATGGCGTATATAAAGAAACGACGTAATGCTGTAAATGCGCAGTAAGTAGTGACTGTGCCAGGAGTCTACAGGCGCTTAGAGTATTCGTGTTTTAATCCTCACAGCGTCATCATGAGATGTAAGCAGCAGTGTCACCACTTTATAGGTGACAAAAATACAAGAGCAGAGGTTTACACATCTTGTCCATCTCCTGTGTGTGCCTCTCACTTCATGTGACGTCTCCCTCATTTGTCACACAGCAGTCCCTGTTTTTTAAAGCACAGTTGGGCTGAAGTGTATATATCTCCTAAATTGGGGTTGAAAAACACTACTTTATGCAAGTAAAAGCCTAGACTTAGTCTCTGTAATTGAAACATGCAAGTTAAAAAAAATTTTTTTTAATAAATTTATTTATTTAGTTAGTTTTGTTTGCGTTGGGTCTTCGTTGCTGCGCATGGACTTTCTCTAGTTGCGGTGAGCGGGGGCTACTCTTTGTTGAGGTGTGTGGGCTTCTCATTGTAGCGGCTTCTCTTGTTGCGGAGCATGGGCTCTAGGTGCGCGGGCCTCAGTAGTTGTGGCACACAGGCTCAGTAGTTGTGTCTCGTGGGCTCTAGAGCACAGACTCAGTGGTTGTGGTGCACAGGCTTAGTTGCTCTGTGGCATGTGGGGTCTTCCTGGATGAGGGATCGAACTTGTGTCCCCTGCATTAGCAGGCGGATTCTTAACCACTGCGCCACCAGGGGAGTCCCTCTTTTTTTTTTTTAATTATTATTCACTGTGTTAGAGCATTTATACTCAATATGAAGCACTCAAGTTTTAAAAAATATATAGCCAGCATTTTAATAGCATGGTAGTTTTTCAGATATGACTACCTATATGGATAAGCTATAAAATTCTTTTCTTAAAACTTTCTTACTGAATTGTTATTTATTTTCTACAATACCTTATATGCTTTTCTGAGTTACTTATACTGAGAAGCAATAACTCGATAGACTGCTCTGTCAAAATATAATTTGGCAAAGCCTAAATGATTTTGAAAATGTGGTCTGACTTCAGAGACTAGAAACCTGATGGCTGTTAGCTCAGGTTAGAAAATTCTGAGCTACCCTTAAATCTAAGTCAGTGCTCATATGCTTGAGAATTGTGAATCAGTCTCACAACTGCAGGGACATAGAAGGTTGGACATTCGGTGTCAAATATCATTTTTCCTTAAATTGGCATTTGCTGTTAGGTGCTTTTTAAGAAGAGGGAAATCACCGTGTTAATACAAAGTTTTGGGTAATAGACTATTACTTCTGGAAGGGACCTAGCCCATTCCCTTAGTTTTATAAAGGAAGAACAGGAGATTCAAGCAAGTAAAGTGACTTGGCTGAGGTGAAACTGACAACCAGGACTCTGACCGCCATTATCAGGGATTGGATCCTTAAATCTACCAGAGTATATGATATTCATTCTCCCTTGCCAACTTGCTTAGCATTCTACCCCTCTGATATGATTTCATTGAGGGTTAAGCTGTGGGAGGAATTTTTTTTTATATCAGTAGTAAACTCTAGATTAAATGTGGATGATCCGTGACCACTTGTTAAAAATTGTATTATGGGGCATTTTCAAACATATACAAAAGTAGAGAGAAAGGTTAATGAACCTCTTTATTTTTTTTCCTTTTCATTTAGAGAAAACTCACCTAACATAAAGTTCCTCATTTTAACCATTTTAAAGTGTACAACCCAGTGGTCTTTAGTATCTTCACAAAGTTGTGCAGCCATCACCACTAATTCCAGACATTTTCATCACCCCCCAAAAAATCCAAGCCAGCAGTCTCCATCCCTCCCCCTCCTCCCAGCCTCTGGCAACCACTCATCTACTTTGTGTATGGATTTGCCCATTTCGGATATTTTATGTGTCCTTCTGTGACTGGCTTCTTTCACTTAGCATAATATTTTTGAGGTTCATCATGTTGTAGCATGTGTCAGTATGAGCCCCTTTTAATCATCACTCATCTTTAACAGTTATCCCATAGCCAGTCTTTTTTTTTTTTTTTTTTTTTTGCGGTACGCGGGCCTCTCACTGTTGTGGCCTCTCCCGTTGCGGAGCACAGGCTCCGGACGCGCAGGCTCAGCGGCCATGGCTTACGGGCCCAGCCGCTCCGCGGCATGTGGGACCTTCCCGGACCGGGGCACGAACCCGCATCCCCTGCCTCGGCAGGGGGACTCTCGACCACTGCGCCACAAGGGAAGCCCAGGATTATTTTTTTTTAAATGGGCTATATATATCATGTAATTGTGATGGGGTGTGGAGGGGGGGGAGTAACCGTTTGAGATAGAGGGAACTTACAGTCATTTGTTCTTTTCTCTGCCCCTCTCCTAGTCTTGCAGCTGGAGGCAAGAGGATCATCCTTAGAAGGGAGAGCTGGGCCAATGTTGATTGTTCTGCCCAGTAATAAGACAAAGCCCAGTATGTGGCGCAGCAGAAAGAACACTCAACTAGTAGTTAGACTTCACTCTGCTTCTAAAAGCCATGTGACTTTGGTCATGTAACTGTACTTCCTCATCTGCCAAAAGAGGGTGTAGGTCTTTCCTTTGTCCCTCACAGATATGGTAGGAAGAGTCAGGGCCATGGAAAGGTGTGGCTGCCCCCTATCCCCCACCATTGTTTTCCTTTGCTAGAATGTGAGGTCCTGGAAGACGGAGACCGAATCCTCTTGGTGAGCCCAGTGCCGGACTGTGCGGTAGTGCGCGTGCGTGTGTGTGTGCACGTGCGTGTGTGTGTGCACGTGCGTGTGTGTGTGCGCGTACGTGTGCGCGTGTCTCCAGTCATAACAACAGTAAGTGCTTCCCAGCCTAGTTGTGTGGAGGAGCCGCAGTGGTAGGCAGAACGGACATGGTTCCTCCCCTGACGGAGCTTATGGTCTAGTGGAGGGAGAAGGGATTAACCAGGTAATCACGAATAGGTCTCCGTCTCATGATGAGAGCCATGAAGGAAAGGCCAGCAGGCTGTGAGGGGCTTCAGCGGATGGGGTCTCAGTAGCTGTGGACCTGACTGTCCTCCCTTTGGGTTTCTTTTGGCTCGTGCTAGTTGAGCAGAGCATTTTACGGACTGGAATTCAGTTAGGGGAACACAGATTATTAGCCTTGACACCCGGGCAACTTTACTTTAGGGCTTAATTGTGGACACGGTTTTATATATTAAAATTTTCTTTTACTTCCAAGGAGTGGTTTTAAAATATTCTCATTTTGTGTTTTCTCTACAATTTTTTGAAGTATTTCTCAACATAGAAGTCTCTTTGTTCCGAAATTCTGAACCATGACATTTGGCTTATTTTTGTTTCCAGGAGCTTTTGATGGGAGGCCAGCAGACTATTTATTCATGCTCCTCTTCAACTGGATTTGCATCGTGGTATCCTTCCGTCTGTCATTTTGGGCCAGAAATAACCAGGTTTTTTTTCAGGTTTGGGGAAATGGGCAGTAATCTGCATAATATTTTAAATGATAGTATTTGCATCTTTGTTTACTATAGTTAATAGTTAAGAATCATGAAAGTTCTTGTCAAAAGCAGTAGTAAATCACATAGCCGTGGAGTGATGCATTCCCCTACCATTGCCTTTGTGGGGTTTTTCCACATTTGGTTGAGTTTTATTACTGTTCCCTCTTCTTGTTCCCAGTTCTCTGTGTTCTGGTGTGTGGCAGCTTGTTGACTGCAGCTCAGAGAGATTCCGTGCCATGAGATAGCTTTTGAAAGCTGTGGTCCTTATCAGAAAATTAATTTACAACCAGCATCCTTTCTGACTTTAGTGCTGTCTTTGTCTCGAGGTCCTAAATGGTAATTCGGTCCCTCTGTAAGTGCCTGGCTCTGGGAAAGGACACAGCATGCCTCTCTGCTTGCTGTGTGTCAACCACAGCTGTCAGCAGTCTTCCGGCCGCAGACCTTTACAGATAGTGAGAGCAGCAGAAGGGGCTTGGTGGCTCAAGTCCTGTGCACAGTTGGTGAGCTCAGAATGGCTTTGGGGTTTAGTGTCCATTGAAACCTGGCCAAGAGCCAGAAAATTGTGGCACTCTGGATGCCCTTTCCCTCCTTTAAGGGAAGATAAAAAGATTGTTTTGGACTTCACCTGTGCTGTGGAGCCCTGAATGTGAACAGACGCATTATTTGTTTCAGAGGCATGTTTCACATGCCCCTCCATCTCCTAATTGAAGGAGAGCTGCTAAAATACAGTGGCAGGGCACGGAGGACACAGGCAACCAAACTGAGTCATGTGCCAAAGCAGTTAATTTCTACTATTTCCTCGTCATCGGATAGTTTAATAGCGTGTTCACAGTGAAGATTATTAGATACCTTTGTGTTCCGGGGTGT
Organism: Grampus griseus; assembly: GCF_964374135.1. Classification (NCBI taxonomy): domain Eukaryota; kingdom Metazoa; phylum Chordata; class Mammalia; order Artiodactyla; family Delphinidae; genus Grampus; species Grampus griseus. Next base: position 16,059,195 of record NC_139011.1, read on the forward strand.
TTTAAGCAACCTGAACTATAGAAAAGTGTTTTCCTTCAGAAAACTGGAATGAAATGAACTTTTATTAGGTGTAGAATGCTTTATTTGTGTCTGATCTTTAACTTTACAAACCAAGATTACTGGCTTAGCAATGGATATGCAGGTAAGTGTCCCTTGAAACTATTTGGCCTTTCATGTGTTTCAGACTTACTGTTAATGACCTTTGACAGAAGTTTAAATTGCATTAACTGCGTGGTTAATTATATGGTATTTTGAAGCTCTTATGTGAGTTACCTAAATCATTACTGTCCTTGTTCATTTCTGGCTTCTGTATTAATGTGTGAACGTTGAAAACGATGGTTTATCCAGTGTTTTCTGTGCATGTGTGTGGATATGTATTTTTTAAAAATGGAGAATACATGGTAAGTAAAGCTTTATTGCATACTTTTTCCAAGTAACAGAGCTTGACCCTGATATTTCTGAATCCATCCCAAATAATATAATTGTGTTGTATTTTATTAGAGGATTTTAAAGCATGCATTGCATGATTAAGTAATTCTGATGAGTTGAATTTCCTTCTGCTTTTTGAATAACCATGGGAGAATTTATTTGGAGGGGAGAGGTTAAAAAGCAAAAAAAGGTAGGTTTACGCTAAGCCTCTGTTTTAAGTGCATCTGGAGCCTTTACGTGTTCGTTTCTTTTGCAGTTGCTGATGATTCCTCTGATCATGTCAGTACTTTATGTCTGGGCCCAGCTGAACAGAGACATGATTGTATCATTTTGGTTTGGAACACGATTTAAGGTACTCTAACCTAGCTGGGAAAATTTCCTTTTCATTTGTCTTTGCAGAAATCCCTCTCTTCAGCCCAGAGATGTACTTTCTGACACGTGCAGAAGAGGTCACTACAGAGCAGTAAACCGTAGGCAAGCCCCTTCTCCCCTCCTCAGTCCTGGGTTTCTTTAGCCAACCCTGAGGCCTTTGCTGACTATTACTTCTCACTCCCTCTGGAGCTCAGGCCCTTTAGGCATGTGTCCTGAGTGATCTCATGTATGTGTGTGTGGTAGGGGGAGGGGAGGAAGGACACTCATGTGGAACCCGCTCTTTCAGTCTGTTCTTATCATTGCCTGTTATGTATTTTTACACTTAAGCTGAAACAGATTGGTCTCCCCCGCCCCAACACTTCCCTTTGTGCCTTCTCTCACAGCTTTCCACCTGTAACATCTTTTTTATTTTCTTTCTCATGTAAATTCTGCCCATTCTTAATTTGAGTGGGGGACTAAACATATTTCCTGCCTCTCCTCCCTGGAATTGGTCTTGCCTTTGGGCTTCTGCTGTGTTCTTATAGTAGTCACTGCATTCTGCCTTCAAGCTATTGATGTGTAACCCTTTCTTTACCAGTTTGCGATGTTTTTTGCAACGCCCTTAGCTCTTAGTATGGTGTCTTGAAACTGGTAAGGGGTGTTGACCTCAAGTAAATAGGCTGCCAGATACTTCTGCAGCAAAGATGGGTTTACTTGGGATCAGTGGAGAACTGCATTTCGGGGTCTGCAACCATGGTGAGCCACGAGCAAGTCCCTACATGCAAAGGGAAGGAGAGCGCTTTTCTATAAAGAGGAAAAGGAAGTCAAGAGGTGTGGTAAACAAAGCTTTTCATTGGCTGAGTCCTTGCAGGGAAAGAAGTCTGTCTTCTTCCTCTTGGGCTCTGCTGTTGAAACAGGGCGTGAGAGCTCCCCCTTCTGGTCTCCCAACCCTACTTAATGGAGGGTTCTGTTTGCTAATTTTTTTTTTTTTACAGGGGCTCAAATGTTGAATTCATCTGGAGAGCTGTCTTACTTGGGAGAGTGTTAGTTCAAGAGATCAATGTGTAATGTGATAAAGATTCAAAGTAATTTTGTGAAATATGTAAAAGGAGAACCTAAAAAGATGGGGTGTTTTATAGCTGATTGGTAACAATTTGCTGGCAGGAGTCTTAATGTGACTCTATTATGGACCATGTTTTTATTAGCATACATAGGACACTCATCTACTTTCTTTTTTTTTGGTATTTATTTATTTATTTGCTTGCACCAGGTCTTAGTTGCAGCAGGTGGGCTCCTTAGTTGCGGCATGTGGGCTTCTTAGTTGTGGCATGCATGTGGGATCTAGTTCCCCGACCAGCGGTCAAACCTGGGCCCCCTGCATTGGGAGCCGGAGTCTTAACCACTGTGCCACCAGGGAAGTCCCAGACACTCATCTTCTTTCTAAAGCTATTTGTTATAATTCAGCAGGGTATGTATAGGATCTGAAAACTATGGGCAAAGTACTCTGTCTCCAATTGCTAATATCTGAATAAGTATGATGCTAGGAACCTCTCTGGTGGCGCAGTGGTTGGGAGTCTGCCTGCCAGTGCAGGGGCATGGGTTTGAACCCTGGTCCGGGAAGATCCCACATTGCTGCGGAGCAACTAAGCCCGTGCGCCACAACTACTGAGCCTGCGCTCTAGAGCCTGCGAGCCAGAACTACTGAGCCTGCATGCCACAACTACTGAAGCCCATGTGCCTAGAGCCCATGCTCCGTAGCAAAAGAAGCCCTCACACCGCTGCGAAGAGTGGCCTCCGCTTGCCGCAACTAGACAAAGTACAAAGACCCAACGCAGCCATAAATAAATAAATAAATAAGAAGGCTTGAAACAGTAGGAATGATGCTAGATTGTTAAAAGGAACTTTTGCAGTGACTTTCCAAAGGATTTATTTATTTATTTTTTAAACATTTTTATTGGAGTATAATTGCTTTACAGTGGTGTGTTATAAAAGCCCTTCTCAATAGAACCTTCCCCATTTCAGCCCCCTAGCAGCTGTATCCTCTGTAGGTGTATTCATGTTTGTGTGTATTCTTTCCTAGGCCTGTTATTTACCTTGGGTTATCCTTGGATTCAACTATATCATCGGAGGCTCGTAAGTGATATTAGATTTATTTAATTGCAAACTAACCCTTGGAAGACTTCCATTATTCTTTATCCTCCTTCTCTAATCTTTATAACACTTCAAAGAATCTCAACGTTGATACCTTGGTACCTTATACTTTTGAAACAATTTCATTTGGATGTAATTGATTAAAATTGCAGGGCTTTAAGCACATTTAGCACTGAATGGTTTTTTATTATTGTTGTTGTTTGTTGTTATAGTATGCTTCCATATATGTGTTTTTGAATAAATATTTATTTCTGGATTCACTGTCCAGATTGAGCAAATACAGACCTAATTTTATCCAAGCCAACTCTGTGTGTAAAATTCCTGTTTTTTTAATTCTTAAGGCATTTCCAGAATGCCTTGGAAACTGCTCACCAGTCACAGAAATGCACAGATTCTCAGATGGGAAGTTTTGTCAGTGGTTTAATAGTATAGAAGTTTGGACCAAACAGGGTCAAATTTCTAGTCTGGAATTAGACCTGAGACTTAGGAAAATCTTGAATGCATCCAGTCAGAATTTTGGAAGGAGGATTTCAAGATGCAGTTATTCTAAGAACTCCTGTTTCTTACACCACAAAATATTTTTAACATTTTTAAACGGATTTTGCTAGTGCTAGTTCTTAATGCGATGACCTCTTTGCTCTATATGGTCCTAACTTCTGCTGCATATCCACAGGGAGAAGGGAATGAATCGAGTAAACAGATTCTGTTTAGAGTAGAGCAAGTCTGGGGCTTGGTAAAACTGCCCTGCCGCCCAGAAGGGCAGAATCTGGGAGCAGTTGTAGACGGTGATTTGTCCCTAAGAGGAATCATGTTGCAGGCGGAGGCGGAGAAGGATATGTAACAGTAAGAATTGATCTGTAAAACCTTGAAGTGGCCTGTGTGTTAGCCATGGGAAGATTGAAGAAGGGCAGTGTTTATTTTAGGATTACAAGGTGAAGGTCAGCTTTCCAGAGTGATCTCTGTGATGTCTTACAGTCAGGGACCCAAGAGGTGAGGGAGACGTGATCCATGGTTCCAGGAACGAGGGAGTGGACGTTTTTCATCCCTCCTTTCCTTACTCCCATGCTTCTCTCTTGCCAGCCTTCAGTTTTACCCACGTTTTGCAAATATGCTATTCGTGACTGAAAGCGTTCAAAAGCTTGCTTTGCGGCTTGCCCCAACTCCTGAGGCAGGAAGTAGCAAAAACAACATGTTGAGGATGGGCAGGGGCTTGAAAGAGATGTCAGAGGGGCAGCTGGCCTTGAAGAGCACAGGCCCCATTGGTCCAGCAGGACGGATTTGCTTCTCATTCAGAATGCGTGTGCCTCTCAGACTTTATAAAAGGGCTGACTGTCGAGCTGTCACAGACTCCCAGCGACCAGGAGCAGGCTGCCACGAAGGATCTCTTCCCTCTGCTATTAGCTAAAACTTGCTGTGTCTCACTTCACTGCTTGAATGTCTTCGAACTCATTCGGCTCTCTGTTTGCAGGGTCATCAATGAGCTAATTGGAAATCTCGTTGGACATCTTTATTTCTTCCTCATGTTCAGATACCCAATGGACTTGGGAGGAAGGAATTTTCTGTCCACGCCTCAGTTTTTGTAAGTGTTTCTTCCCCCTCTCGTTTGATAATCATCTCATTGTCCGTGTTTGTCAGCATCCTGATAAAAACTCTGTGAGGGGTGAGGTTTCCCTCTCAGTCTGATGGAGCAATGTGAGCCAACCAGGGACTTGCCCAGGTCACTCCAAGCCAAGGCCTGGTCTTCTCCTGGAGCCCTCGTAGCCAGGGGCCGCTGAGCCTAGATTCAGGCGTCCCGGGGAGCCGTGGGCCCTGCAGAGCGGGCGGCACGCCTGTGTGCATCCGGTGTGTGCAGCAGGGGGCCAGGGTGACAGGGTTATCAGTTTTACCTAAGATTTTGCCTGAGGAAGGGGTAAGAGGGTAAGTAGTCTCATTGGTTAGCAGTTTAAAACATCTTTATATTCAATATTATAGACCAGAATGTTTAAAGGACTTTTCAGCGTTAAAATGAGAGATGGGAGGCTTGTATAGTCCCGCCCCCTGGGAGGATGTGCGTGTTCTTTCTCTGTTTGCAGAGTTTACTAAAGTGAGGAGGCCAGGGGCACAGCTTTGGTTTCGAGACAGACTTGGGTTGGAATCCCATTCCCGTCGTCTACCAGTTCATATATTGTGAAAGTGACTTAGTAAATCCCCCGAGCTCTAGTTTGCGAGTCTGTGTGTTGCGGGGAGGCCCTGTCTCACGGGTCTGCAGGAGGTGGGCTTTACCGTTAGCAGCACAGTAGCGGATGCTCAGCAAATACAAGCTCTCAGCCTTGCTCCTGAAGTTGGGGCGGGGGGCGGGATTCTGATGAGCCCCCAGAGATGCTGACACACTTAAGCGTTCAAGTAGTGTGACCATTCTGTCAGTGAAGCAAAAGGCTGTCGAAGACGGGACAAGTGAAATCACCATCTGGGTGTCACAGCCGGCCTGACAATCACGCTTAATCTCCAGTCGGGTGTATGCAATAATAGCACTTAGAAGCTTAAAAAAAAAAAAAAAAAAAAGCAAAAAACCCTTTTCACATCTTGCTTGTTTTAATGTTTTCCAGTTTGTCATTCTTCCAGGGGGTCAATGAGGGCAGTAAACTTGAGTAGGCACCCCTTCCCTCTACTTTTATAGGTTACAGGAAGGTTTTTTATGGTGAAATACAGTATACAAACAGAGAAGTACACTATTGTTGTATTTTTTTTTTTTTTGCGGTATGTGGGCCTCTCACTGTTGTGGCCTCTCCCGTTGCGGAGCACAGGCTCTGGACGCGCAGGCTCAACGGCCATGGCTCACGGGCCCAGCCGCTCCGCGGCATGTGGGATCTTCCCGGACCGGGGCACGAACCCGTGTCCCCTGCATCAGCAGGCGGACTCTCAACCACTGCGCCACCAGGGAAGCCCTGTTTTGTTTTGTTCTGTTTTTTTCGTTAAGAGCATAAGAAGAAACTTGTTTCTCGTGTGAGCCTTGAGTTGCCTTCAGGCTAAAAAAAAACCAAATGACCAGTCTGCTTTCTAATTATCAAAGGACGCAGTAACAGCAGGTTTGGATTTTTGATCTAGGTTTATCAAGTCAGATGGCAGATGCATCATTAAAAAAAAAAATTTGTTGCTTTGCGGGGCAGCCAAGAACTATTTTACTTTAAACAGCCATATTCTGACTTAATGGCTTGGAGAGATTTCTCAATTGTGGGCAACAACGTGTATGGGATTCTAGTGGCAAAATCGACATCCCACTGGAGCCTGCCTTCCACTTGAGCTTTCCCTGTTGGTGGAAGCCCTTCTGTTAAATTTTGCATAAAGATCAGATGACAAAATGTAGCTCCTTGCAAAAGCAGTAACTGCTTTGAAATTACCATAAATCTTTGTTGATTATGTATAATTGGGTATCTTTTTATACTAATTACTTGCATTTAATTTCACTATCTGTTTAAGCAGTGGCGATGGCTTCCATATTGTCTCAGAGTAAGAAGCAAAGCAAGACAGCCTTGGTGTTGCCTTTTTTAAGTCTTCCAATTTATTACATACTTTGGAGGAATGTTATTGTGCCAGAACGTCATGAATGTTGGGAAACCAGCGCTTGGAAATACATGTTGATGTAATGATAAAACTGTATTTGTTTAAAAGGGAGGATGCGAGTTATAGAATTCTAAGTCGTATCACTATTTTGCATTCCACTTAGAAAAGTAGACAGATCCTCTTCTGTGCACAGTTATTTTTCTGTTTACAAGGGGTTTAATTGTCTTTGGGGAGGGAGCGTGCAACTAACTGGGTTGATGTAAACACATGAGGACTCCGATCACTAACTGTTGTCACCTTAATCTCATGCTGTGTGTCCTGCGGAAGTGTGAGGTGTAGGAAGTGGTGTGGGGCACGAGCTCCAGAGTCAGGCTGCCTGGGTTTGAATCCTGTCTGTCACTTTAGAAGAGCTTTGCTCAATTCTGCCTCAGTTTTCCCATCTATAAAATGGGGTAATAGTAGGGCCAACCTCATAGGGCAGTCGTGAAGATGAGAGGCACTTATAAACATGCAGCACCTGGTGTAAGGGAGATGCTTTATGATAAGGTTGAACTCTGCAGGCTTCCTGATGTGGGCAAGTCACCCCTCGTGGTTTGCTCTTGGTGCCATGAGGGGTTTAAAAAGAGGTATCAGATCACGGTCTCTGCCTTCAAGACAGAAATTGAATCAACAGGATCTGATTAGTGGAATAGGTTAAAATACATTCTCAGTTTACTAATAGTCAAGGAAGGGAAGTAGTTAGAAAAACTATTGTGAACATAGAGTCCTGGGTTTACATTTTCTTAGCGGTTCTGGGACTTAATTTATTAATTTGTAAGGTGAGAAATCAGCTAACCTTTTCGGGCCTCAGCTTTCCCACCATCTATGAGAGAAAGATTGCAGTTGGAGGGCAAACTATGAATCAACTTTAAAACACACCCAAATTCCAGGACAGAAAGCTGTCTTCCCTGCTGTCCCTTGATGGGCGCCGAAGAACCCAGCAGCATCGTGGTGATGCCGGGCGGTGCTCAAACACGCTGGCTGCAGATTTGTCCTTTGGAACTGAATTTATTTTGTATCCTTTGAGCCAGTTAGAGCCATAGTTACATAAACTAAAATGCTATATAGATGGTTCTTTCTGGTTGTTGGGCTCGTGGGTGTAATATTTTTGTTTCCATACTGTTCCTGCACGAATTGCTTTTATAATCAGGGAAAAAAAAAGTTAGAGTGTGAAGTTAGTGCGAAAGCTTAGTAAATTAAAAAGAAAACATAAAAAGTGAGTGACTTCTGTGGTCAGGGCATTGAGCTAAGTGCTGAAAAGGCAAAGTGCAGTAAGACATTGTCCTCAGCCTCTCCGTGGCCACAGACGAACGTAATTCAATGTGACAGATGCCGTGGGAACCCCAGGAAGGGAGATGGGATGGACAACTGCGTGGAGAAGTGACTGTGCTTTTCTCTCCTTTTGTTTCTTCCCCCCTCTGCTCTAGGTACCGCTGGCTGCCCAGCAGGAGAGGAGGGGTGTCAGGGTTTGGTGTGCCCCCCGCTAGCATGAGGCGAGCCGCCGACCAGAACGGCGGAGGCGGGAGACACAACTGGGGACAGGGCTTTAGGCTCGGGGACCAGTGACGGAGTGGCCTCTGGCCTGCCCACCAGCCCTCCACTCAGATGACGTTTCCTCCCAGTGCCGGGTGACCTTTACCACCGAGTTCTAGCTAACGTTGTTGGACCTGACCCACACTGAATGTAGTCTTTCAGTACAAGACAACAGTTTTTTAAATCCTGAAGAAAAAATACATGTTCCTCGAGTTTCGTGATTCTCATTCAAGTCCTTACTGCTAAGAAGAACAAATATCAACTGGGCAGATTTCGGAACTGACCTTAGTTTTTGGTGTCTTCTCTTCCTTTTCCATCTGAATCATGGGTTTCGGCAGGTCCCACTCTGCTGGCACCAAGCTGGGTATCCGGCGTTGGGTCACCAGACCCCTGTCCCGGGGGCTCTTAGCTCTTTCTCGCACCCACGCCTGCCTCCTCCTTCCCCAGCCTCACACTCCCAGCTAGAGGAGATTGCCCATGAATTGGTCCTGCCTCTGACAAGTTCGCTTTATTTGTTGGCTTTTGCCAAGGCTTGGCCACAGAGGCCTTGTTCCCAGCGTTTTATGGTGGCAGAACCGTAACCGTAGTGCAGAAGGCGGACAGCAGATGAAGAGCTTCCTCAGCTTTTGGGATAGTCGTGGCCTGATATCAGTTGCCACCGTTTGCCACCTCTTCAGCTGTTCTGATAAAAAAAGCACCGCTGAGTCAGTGAGGACCACAGATCGGTATTAATGAGGCCTGAAGGTCCTTGCTAGGCATTTTTTATCCTAAGTGATCAAAACCCTAGTGGAGTTGCATCTTACACAGGGGCTGTGTTTAACCGTGGGCATAATCCCAATGCATCTCGTGTAGGGCATACTGGCTCTGTGTGTACCCAGAGTAGTGGATTTGTATTGTGCTAGAAAGTTCCAAAGCACATTGGCCACAGGGAGAAGCTCTCTTTGAGAGGTGCTTGGGCATTGATTGATTTGACTTCCTTCTCCTTCTGGGTGTATGTTTATTGAGTAGAGTGGAGGGAGAACCTTAAACCCTCTTTAAGTTGTCTTTTTTTTTAAACCAAGCCCCCATTCCCCACCCCCATGGCCATATGCTTCAGTTACTTGTGAGGAGGGTGCAGCTCCTCTGTATGTAGATCTTATTTAGAAGCTGTTGTAAGCACATCTAAGTGAATCACGTGATTTTGGGTGTAATGGCTTTAGAATCATCTGTGTTTGAGGAGCTTTTTTATTTCGAGTCATGAAGGTACATCAGACCATCTTCACCCACAGCTCCTTTTTTTACAGGTGGGCTTTTTCCATCAGAGCTAGGCTTGTCACCGGATAGCTTTTTGAAGGCTGCGACGTTTCACACAGGTTCTTATTTTATATTTTTATTCTGAAAGCAAACTGCTAGGAGCAGTGCTGAGTGGCTGCCATACTTTGAGTCAACTAGAGAAGGCTTTGAACATTTTGACCAGCGGTTCTGTGCAGGAGACACTGTGTGCTAAGAGTATGACTCTTCGCCCCGCTCTGAAGCAGTGACGTGTGTTATTCTAGGAAGTGGGGATTTGAAATCCGCTCCTCGTTTTTCATGAAGTTTGTTCGAGTGTACCTCTTCATATTTAATTTATATGGTAAAATAGGCGGCGGGGAGAATCTGAACCCTAACTGTCATATGTTTGCTGTTGACCTGTGGCCAGAATAAAATTTACTTGTAAAATTTTAGAAACCCTTCTTCCTGTTACGTCATACTTGCACTCACTGTGCAGGAGTGGAGACTCATTGTATGTGTAAGAAGATTCTCACGGTAAGTGAGCTAGTCTCCTACACGCTGTCACAGCAGCTCAACTGCCTGAGAGCAGTAGTCTTTCTGAAGGTTACAAGTATTCCTTAGAATTCTTCAGTTCAAGGCAAAATGTTCATTAAATTCTTCCTCTTAAACACATTTAAGAAGCTGATAATTTTTATTAATTTTGTCTGGATTACCTATCTTTGGGGAATAACTTTAGCTAAGCAAGCTATTTGAGATTTGATTTGGCAAGGCAAGACATGACAGCAGATTCTCTTTGTGAAAGAAAATAAATCCTAATTTTGTATAGAGAAATTCCCGTTTTGTAACTAATCCTTTTTATTGGTAAGAATTGTAAATTAAAATGTACAGCTTCATGGTTGTATGTCTTAAGTTTCTGTATCCCTACTCTGCTGACTCTTTTAGATATGACGTAATTTATGTAGCTAGTCATCTCTTGGTGGGCATTGAGGAGTGTCCAGTGTGTGTTGCTATTATAGCCGCACAGCAAACTTTTTTTTTTTAAATTTTTTTTTGGCTGCGTTGGGTCTTTGTTGCTGCGCGCAGGCTTTCTCTAGTTGTGGTGAGCGGGACTTCTCTTGTTGTGGAGCACAAGCTCTAGGTGCGCGGGCTTCAGTAGTTGCAGCATGCGGGCTCAATAGTTGTGGCTCACGGGCTGTAGAGCGCAGGCTCAGTAGTTGTGGCGCATGGGCTTAGACGGTCCGTGGCATGTGGGATCTTCCCTGACCAGGGCTCGAACCCGTGTCCCCTGCATTGGCAGGCGGATTCTTAACCACTGCGCCACCAGGGAAGTCCCAGCAAACATTTTTGTACCTCCTTCTGTTCACGTGTTGGAAAATACCTGTAGGATTAATTCTTGGAAGCAGGATTTTTAGGTTTTCATTATAAGGAAGCAGGATGCTTCAGAACATTGGGTTAGGGGTTATATCTGATTGTAGTATGCTGTATAGCATTTTTGTCACCTCCACCCATGGGTCTGAGTCTTGGAACTGGACAGAATTAGTTTAATCCCCTTTCTGTATTTTCTTTCTAAGGATCCATGGACTGTGAAAGGCAGGTGCAGTGACACTCCTGAACCATCCAAGTCTAGCCCCGGCCTTAGGCAGGCTCTCTTCCTTCATCACAAGTTGGGTGATGGGAAGGAACAGGGCTGTGCACCCCTATTCTGGTGCTGGAGAAACACTGAGAAAATAGGAACAGTCCTGCTTGTTTTGGAGGATAGCACATTGCCAGTATCACTGTGTTCTAAGCTACCTTTTGAAGAACACGGATGTAATAGGTGATGCTGCAGATGCCAACAGCTGCATCTGTTGCCAACTCTTTCTGAGGTCCCGGCCCCTTTGAAATTTTCAACATTCACTTAACAAACCTTAACCTTTGGAAAAATTCACCCCTGTCTGCTTGGACTTCTCACCGTTAGTATCTTGAAAGGCTGGGCTGAGAGAATATGTGTCTCCTGGCAGTTTGCTTGCTTTCCAGAGTGGCTCTGGTGATTCTAATTGGAATTGAGGGGAATATCATGTCATGTAATTCCTTCCATGTACGGTTTATGCCCAGAACGCTTCCCCGTGCTCCTCCTATTTTCCCACCACTGTTCCTTAGGGTAGAATCCCATTTTCTACAGCACACCTGGGTATTGTTTTTTTTTTTTAAATTAATCTCTCCCCTTTCTTTTTTCTTTTTACATATTTGTTGATTTATTTTGGCTGCACCAGGTCTTCGTTGCAGCACATGTAGGATCTTCGTTGTGGTGTGCAAGATTTTTAGTTGCAGCATGCGAACTCTTAGTTGCGGCATGTAAACTCTTTAGTTGTGGCATGCATGTGGGATCTAGTTCCCCGACCAGGGATGGCCCGGGCCCCCTGCATTGGGAGCACAGAGTCTTACCCACTGGACCACCAGGGAAGTCCCCTCACCTGGGTATTGAGCGTTAATGTGACAGGTACTTCACGAATAATTTAAGCCTCCAATCTCTGGTTTCCAATCTGGCTATACGTGCGAATCACTTGGGGCTTTTGAAAAATGCAGATTTCTTGTTTCGTTTTCATTCTGCATCTTTTTCAAGTTCCCAGTGATTCTGATATTCAGCTGGGTTTGGGAATCAATGTTTAAACCCGCTTGTGAAGTAAGTAGTATTATCCCCATTTCCCAAATAAGGAAACTTGAGAGATTAAGTCATTTAAGAGCAAGCGGCTAGAAGTTACCAAAGATAAGATATGAACTCAACTCTAAGTTAAGACCTCTGCTGCTGCAGTTGAGGAAGCCAACGTTGAGAATCTGGCATTAAGTGACGAAAAAGATTCTTTTCTTGCCAGGCTGAAGGCAGGCCAACATGTTGGGAAACATTAGTTGAAGGTATAAATTGCTATCATCCCTGGGGGGGAATTGCCTTGTAGCCTGGGAAGAAAAAAACATATATTAATATGATATTAATAAATAATATAATATAGTGTAATACAGTGTCTGCTGAGTGGTGCCTGGGCAGATGCAAATAGAACCTAATCTCTGTCTTCACAGCGTGTTCTCTCCACGAAGGCACACAGCTTGGCCGGTAGTAGGTACTCACGTATTTGTTGAATAGGTGAGCACAAATTATAATACAACTTGATAAGCTGCTAGAGTAGAAATAAGTAAAAAGTTGTATTGGATAGAGGGGTTAGATCTTGAAAAATCGATGGGAAATTCCAGGCTGAGAAGGAGAACGAATGAGCAGTGGGAACCATTGAAAGATTTTCACATTTGTTCCTTAAAAAGTGACTGGCTGAAGCATTGGGAGGCGGGGAGAGGGCTGAGAGGGGCAGCTGAAGATCAGGTGACTGAGCTTTGAGTTTGTTGCTGCGGCGCAGACACAAGGCCGTGGGTCGGTATGAGGTTGGCCTGAACCAAGGCCGTGGGATTGGGGGCTGGGGGCTGGATTGGAGAGACCTCTGTGAGGGAACTGCTGGGAGTTAGTGAGGAAAAGGGGGGCTTGGGAGCACAGGACATCAGGACTCAGCATAAGTTTCCCATAGAAACGAGTTTGGTTAAAAAATGCTATATATGGTGCAGCACACTATAGATAATTGGGTGCCAGTGGACCAGCCTGGAAACCTAGCCACTATTTCTAAGTGTATTTCTGTGGAAAAATAAAGTTTTATTATTATGAGCTCTAAATCCATGAATGGGAAAATAAACTTTTCGAACATAACCTCTTCCTGAGTTGGGGACAGCTTTCCAGAAGGCCCCAAGTGAAAGAGAAACAATTCTCTTGACTCCTGTCGTCCACCCTGTCCCCCTCCTTCAGGTCTCCCCGTCTTTTACATCATTTCCTCAAGGAGAGGCCTATCTAGGGTTGTAGGCGAGGTAGAATGTCTCCCCATAGGGTCCACTGGCACCCTGCTCTCTGATGAGACTCATCCGTCTATAATCATTTTTTTAATGTCTCTCTCCTGTGGTCTGTTAGCATCTTGGGGGCAGTGACTGCACCTGATTCAAGGCTGTGTTCCCAGTCCATAGCACGGTGCCTGCCGCAGACAGGTGCTTCTGTGTTCGAGGCACTGAACTAAAATTTGGACCGGGTAAGAGGTTGCGTAGGAATTTGGCCTATTTAGGGAGAGAGCGAATGGCCTGGCCTCGTAGGAGCCTTAATGGGTTGGGGGGTGTGGGGAGGTTGTCGTACAGGGGAATCAAGCCTCCTGAAAGAGGATATTGGAAGAGGTTGGAGATACTGGGAAGAATGGATTCAAAGTTGAGAAACTTTTTAAAACGGCAGTTAATAGCTTTTGTTTGCAGTTGTGTAATTGCCTGCTAATGGGTGTGGGTACTTGGGGTGATTTGGGCAAAAGGAGACTCAGTATAGACCGAAGGCAGGCGGAAACATTTGGGAAGATTAATCGAAGGTATAAATTTAGCTTTCTGTCCCTCGAGGACTTCTGTGGCCTGTACAAATGCGTATGCATTTAGCGAGAAGGAGAAACCCCTGCCATGGCGTCGGGGCCAGAGAGACCCCCAGGGAGTGCGGGATTGAATTCAGGTGCAAGCCTGCAGGATCACTTAGGAAGTGTTTACTAAGCGCGATGTGTCATTTGAAGCCTCAGCCTGACCCAGATGAACTTGATCCCCCTCTCTCCTCAGTCAGTGTGTTGGCCTTTTCCTGAGGGCTGGCACTGATAGAGCGAGTATCCTTGTTAACGATGGGCAATCACTGTTAGCTTAAGGGAGACTTTGGGTTTTGATGGAAACTGTCCTGATACAGAAGTTGTAAACCTGGTGCTTAGGATATAAGACGCATCTGTCCCCATAACCAGGCCCTTGTCCCCTGGAGGTTGCCTCCTTGCGGGGGGAGGAGGGACTGGGACTTTTCATGATCCTTTCCATCAATTAGGGTTCTTTGATTTCAGGTACCCAAAAAGGACTCTGGTTAACTTAAGCAAAAGGGAATTTATTGGAAGGGTATAGACTTATCTCAGAGATTCCAAGGATCTGCTGAGAAGCCTGACACGGAGAGTGTATCAGGGATCCAGGGACCAGGAACCGATCTTACCTAAATCAGCTCCACCCTTTATTCTGTGCTTGCATCTCTCCCTTTACGATTGAACTCCTGGGTCTTAGTGACCTCACTTTGGCCTTAAGTCTCCCTGTTAAGAGGGGAGAGGTAATTTTCCAAAAGCAAAGCAAAGCGCTGTTGCATCATAAGGGGGAAGAGGGTGCCGGATGCCTGAAAAGCCCTGGCTGGCCCACTGGTGCGTGTAAACCACACGTGTGACCTCCTGGAGGAGCGTCTGGCTTTCCCTCAGGAAGAAGGCGGGTGCCCTGGATGAGAGCAGTATTAAAAATGCTTTCTATTCACTAGATCATTTAAACCTTACAATTACTCATTTTGAAAGTTATTATTTAAACCATTGCACAGATGAAGAAATGGGGTCCTAAGAAGTTAAATTATCTGTCCAGGGTATGATGGAGCCAGGATTCAGATCCACCCAATTCTGCTTGAATGTAAGTTCTTGCTTGTTTGTTGATATCATACTGAGCTAACAAAGATAAATATAAAATTCATAAAATTTAAATGGAAAGGAGTTTGTGTTTTTTCACACTAAATGCAATATGAAGCCATTAAAGGACTTCAAATCAAATTACATAAATTACTAATATCAGTCAAAATGGAACCTAGGATGAATTAGGTATTCCATTTTATAGAAAATAATGTTATTTTATTAATATGTGTAATGTAGCTAAATGACCGGAAAGGAATAGGTAAGAGGCATGATGAAAACAAATAGACATTTCTAAATTAACTACCCCCCAGAATTCCCTAATCAGTCTCTAGATAAAGTATCTTTTCCCGGCTTCTTCCTGTCCAATCTTGTGATTCTGTAATACCTCCTGTAAATTATTGTTCTTAACTCAACAGTGATTGCCCAATTCTATATAAAGAGGAAAACACTTGCCGTTCATATTATCCATATTATTGCTTCAGTATCTCCTCCCATCTCCTGTCTCCAGCTCGTCTACAGAGCATAAGCAGTGTAGATTTTGCTGAAGATTTTTGGGGGGATAGGCATGGAACATCTAGGGAAAGTGACTCCCCACATTCTTGAGAGCAGGGACTGTGTCGGTCTGTTCACCACCACATCCCCAGTACCTAGCGCAAAGATTGGCATGCATAGCTTCTTTTCTTTTTTAAAAATTTATTTATTTACTGATTTATTTTTGGCTGCATTGGGTCTTCGTTGCTGCATGCGGGTTTTCTCTACTTGCGGCGAGCGGGGGCTACCCTTCGTTGTGGTGTGCAGGCTTCTCATTGCGGTGGCTTCTCTTGTTGTGGAGCACGGGCTCTAGGCACTCGGGCTCAGTAGTTGTGGCTTGGGGGCTCTAGAGCACAGGCTCAGTAGTTGTGGCGCATGGGCTTAGTTGCTCCGCGGCATGTGGGATCTTCCCAGACCAGGGCTCGAACCCGTGTCCCCTGCACTGGCAGGCAGATTCTTAACCACTGCACCACCAGGGAAGCCCCAGGCTTCTTGACATAAATATTCGTTGAAGGAGTGAATCCATTTCATAACCTAAATTCCCTTCAGCTATCAACTGGCTCCCTGCCTTTCTCTTCATCCTCTCCTCATGTGGCTTTTCCAGTCCCCTCTAATTCCTTGGTCAGTTTAGCTCTGCCTCCAAAACGCTTTACTCAGCAAAATAAAAGCCTTGCAGTTAATCAGACCTACTCACCTCAGAAAGGCTTACCAAAGTTATTCAGTAGATAAAAAGTAAGACTCTTGGTCAGTGAAGCAGGGGAATTCTGCTGCTAAAAATTTAAGATCATTTCATTACGTACAAACTCCCCAAGTTCTGATACGCACCCTGTAGTGCATTGAATGGTGGCCCCCAAAAGATATGTCCATAGACTAATTTCCAGACCCTGTGAATGTGACCTTATTTGGAAAAAGGGTCTTTGCAGATGTAATTAAGGGTCTTGATGAGGCGATCATCCTGGATTATCTGGATGAACCCTGAATCCCATGACAAGTGTCCAATAAGAGACACACAGGGGATATTTAACAGACAAAGAAGAGAAGACACAGACACACAGAGGAGAAGGTGATGTGAAGACAGGCAGAGATGGGCGTGATGTGGCCAAAAGCCAAGGAACACCTGAAGCTCCCAGAAGCTGGAAGAGGCAAGGCACAGAATCCTTACAGATTTTGGAGTGAGTGTGGTCCCGCTGACACCTTGATTTTGGATTTCTGGCCTCCTGAACTGTGAGAAAATAAAGCTCTGTTGTTTTACACTATCAAGTTTGTGGTGATTCGTTACAGCAGCCCTCGGAAATGCATACACCTCCTATAAAGTGCTGTAGTGAACTGCCAACTGTCTTCTCTGAATTTCTTAAATGCAGTGTGCCTCTTTCTGCCTTTCACACCTGGAACGCTCTCAGAATCCCTGACCTAGCAAGATGTCTTGGAAATCATATTTCATCCATTCAGGTGAACCAGTCAAGCACTGTCTAAGGCAGAAAGTTTGACCACGAGTGTCCCACCAGCTAAGGTCACCTGAATGCATCTCTTTGCTTCCTGAGAAAGCTTTAACTAATTTAGAAGCTGACCACGAGGCTTCTCTCGGCATCCCAGTGTCTGTCTACTTTTGTCATAGGCAAAAATCATTGGCAAAACATTGCAAAAATGCAATTTTGGATTTCTTATATAAGCTCAAAGATCCGTTAGGCTAGGGGTTCCTGAAAAGATTATCTAAATCACAGATTTTTCCAGTGATTTTTAAGCATGGAACTCTGCCTTAATGAAATCCAAATCTTATATGTAAAAGACAGAGGTGAAGCGGCTCTAAATTGGGAAGGAAGAGAAGGGTCACAGCTAGTGCTGGCTCAAACCCACCCCCATCTCAGTCCCTTTTCGCTCCTGCTAAAAAAAAAACCCTTCAAATATCCCTGACTTCTGTTGTTAAAAAATGATTTGTCTAAATTGGTCTCATTTGTGTACCATGGCTACAGAGAACAGGTCCTTTCCTAGTCTTTGTTGGTTTTTTAGGGACCAGTAAATCTCTCTCCCCTTTTCCTTCTCAGTTTGGAATGACCAAGAGGTAATTACAGTTATTAGATAGAGATAAAAATGTTAGCTTCATTATTGAGAAAAGCTAGGTTGGAAGACATGGTAAGGGGGTGTAGTCATGTGGACATCCTAAAACAGAACCTCAGAATTTGAGAGTCCCTGGTCCCTGGCACAGCATGGCAGGGACAGGACAGCCTACTGCTGACCACAGGGAAGAACAGAGGCCTGATTGGCTTCACACAGGCTGAGGTCAGTTCCTACACCTGCTCACCAATCACATAATTCTTTCCCTTGGGAGAAAAATTAAAGAGTTTCTTGTTTACTTTTCCTTCCTGGGAAATTCCCTCTCCTCTAGGGAAATGTGAGGAGGGAGGAATAAGTATTTCTCCTTGAGCATGTTCACTTGCGTCCCCATTGACAAGACAAGAGAAGTTTCCACTTGGAAACCCAGGACCCAAATGGCATCTTTTAGGAAGACGAATTGTGTATTAGAGTCAGGCTAACAGCTGTAACAAACAGTCCCCAAGTCTCCATGGCATATCACGACAGAGCTATGTTTCCCGTTCACATCACAGCCCACTGTGGGCAGGCAGGTGCGATGGCAGGAATGAGGAGGGGTGTCTGCTCCATGCGCTTATTCAGGGACTCAGTCTCCTTTCGTTTCGTGCCATGACCGTCAGTACCCCCGGGCCCTCCTGGGACCTCAGAGCCCTCCACTGAATTCTTTGCAGTGGCGAACAGATTGAGAAACAGAACAAGTGGAGGATCGTGTAGGAGATTTAGGGGCCAGGCTGGAAGTAGGATTCCTCATTTCTGCCCACATTCCATTGGTCAGCACTCAGTCACGTGGTCCCAACTAACCCCAAGGGAAGCTCAGAAACATCAATCTTCCTGGTGGCATAGAAGGTACATCAAAGAGGTTGAGAGAACACAAAGCATTGCCTCAGCACAGTATCACATAAACACAACCCAACCACCAAAGCAGTTTCACAGTGATTCCAATCTTGGAGAAGTCCAAAGAACAGACGCGCTACAATGCTCCTGCTTCTCAAAACTATTTTATTGTATTTGGTACATTTAGAAAATCGCACACAGCCTAAGCATAGGGCTTGATGAGTTTTTACAAACTGAGCATACCTGTATAACCACCACCTGGATGAGAATGACACCACCAGCCCCCAAGAAGCCGCCTAGAGTTCCCTGTCAGTCAACAAGACCTCCAGGTGAGCCACTGTCCTGACTTGTAACCACGAAGATTACTTTTTGCCTGGTTCCGAATATTCTATAAATGGAATCATGAATTCTTTTGTGTCTGGCCTCTTTTATTTACCATTACGCTTGCGGGAGCCATTCACCTTGTTGTGTCTAATTGTCCCACTTTCCTTCTTGTTGCCGTAGAGTATTCTGTATAAACACGCCATGATTGATTTATTCATGCTACTGTTGATGGGCATTTGGGTAATTTTAGGATAAAGCGAGCTGTGCAGCTGTGAACATTCTAGTGCACATCTTTTGGTGAACGCAGGGACACGTTATCTGCTGTGTAGGCACCTCCTATACCTCGTTCCTAGAAGTGAGAATCCTTGGATCACAGAGTACGTGCAAGTTCAGCTCTGGTAGAAACGACCAGTTTCGCAAAGCGATTGTACCCCCTCTCTACCGTGGTGTGAGGTACGAGGGTGCCAATGTCTTTCTTTCCCCGGAGTTTCTTAAAATCCTCACTCTGCTTTGTTTCATTTTGACCCCTACACCTGTAGTAGAACCCCTGACTCCCCACCTCCAAGAAAACTTCTTCCCAAACCGGAATCTTTGAATCTCAACTTTTCTCCACCCACCCCGCTTTCACTTTCTTGTTTCTAGTTTGGTGCCTCTCGGCCATCATTCTCCGATTCTCTACCCCCCAGACGTGGGAATAGGCCTGGCTCAAAGGAAGCAAAGCGGTGGTGGGACGGGGCTGGGGGAGGAACTGAAAATCTAAAGATAAAATTTCCTTTAGAGATGGAGGGGGTGTGTGTGTGGGGGAGCTGGCAACACTCACACATTAATAATTTTTGTATCTGTCACACAGAGAAAGAGAATTAAAGAAAACCCTTCGAAATCATTGAGATGAACAGTCTGCAGGAGTGTGGGCTCTTATTAACATTCACATCCACATGGTGTGTGATGGGCGGGGAGAGTCGGGTGCTAAAGTGAGGAAGTGAACTCTCCTAGATCCCACCAGTCCAGCCCCTTAGGGTAGAGCCGTGGCAGGGTGAGGCAGGGGGCTGGGGGGAGTAGGGCCTGCTGAAGAGGGTGTTGAGCAAAGGCCACTGGAACCTAAGAGCAGCCCTGTGCTGGGAAAGGTCACCGGTTGCAGCTCGAGCTTCTCGGTGGCCTTGATTCATGTCCAAGTTGGGGGGGTGGGCATCGAGGCAGCTGAGCATCCCCTGCTCTCTGGAGAAATGCGTAATCATTCATCAGCATCACCGGGCTCCACTCAGACTAAGTGGCCTCTTGTGATTAGGAATGGGCCCTTGAAAAAGAAAAACGCAGCCTTTTAGCATGTTAAGTGTGTGCATTTGACAATGGCTTTCTTGATAGCGGTGGGGGGTTCGGAGGGGAGTCCAAATGCAGGGCCCTGAGTGTCTGTGTGTGTGTGTGTGTGTGTGTGTGTGTACCGGGAGTGCAGGCCTGGCTTCGGGGCCTGAGGAACAAAGCCCATTGGAGGAGTTGTGGGCCTGGCCTTCGTGGTAGGAGATGAGACGGTCCACCCGGCAGGTTGAATTCTGATGGGGCGCCTTTCTCTGGGTAAGAGCTGGAACTTCCAGGAATGGTGAGGGCAGCTGGGGACTGGCTTCTCTCTCTGACTTCGGAGTCACGTGGTCGGTCCTGACACCTGGAAGGCCCGAGTTAGAAGGAGATAATCCAACTCCCACCTTGGAAGGCTGTTAAATCAGGTAGGACGTGTAATCATTTAACTCTGCTCAGAAATGTTCATTTAGCTCTGCTCAGAAATGTTAGTTCTCCTTCCCTTCCCAGCCATGAACTCATGTAATCCTCATGGTTACCCTCTGAGGGTAGCACTGTCCTCGTGCTGCAAATGAAGACGCTGGGGCTCAGAGGAAGCCAGAGACCACCGCCCCTTCCCAGTTAGAGGCAGGATCCAACCCCCACCTTCTGTGTATTCAGTGTAGACTGGGGAGTCCAGCCGACCTGGGTACCACTGACACTGCCCTTTACCAGCCCTAGAACCTCGAGCCAGTTATTAAACCTCCTTGAACCTCAGTTTCCTCAGCTTTCTGAAGGATGAGAATCAGGTTCGTGTGAGAATTCAGTGAGCGAATGTTCGGGGAGCATTTGGTGTGGAGACTGTCCACAGCAAACATTAGTTTCCCTGCCTTCAGATCAATCATCAATTTGACCCTCACAACAGCCCGATGAGGTTGACGCTGTTATAGATGTGGAAACTGAGGCTCAGAGAGGTGCTGACCATCACTCTGCCATGTCCTGCAGTGATGCAGCAGCTGTGGCACTTAGGACCGGCCTGCCACCAAGGGGGTGTTAATTACAGGGGAGACTGTGGGCCCAGGCAGTCACCTTAAATTCCACCTTTGGAAATGATTCTACTTGCTTTAAAGCCAGTTTGGGGAAACGTTTTTTCCAAAAAAAATTACCCTTTATTTTTCCTATAAAAATCTCAGTTGGCCCCAGTTCTGCCTTCCCTCGTATGACTGTCTACACTGCAATGAAGGTCAGGTGTGAAGAACGCTGAGAACAGCATTATTTATAATAAGCCTCGACTAGAAACCACCCAGTGTCCTCTGGCAATAGAATGGGTTAATTGTGCTCTATGCCTGCAATGGAATACTCTACAGCTAGGAACACGAACAAAGCACTGCCATAGGTAGCAACGGGGGCCAAGCTCAGAAACATGATATGGAGTGAGAGAAGGCAGGTGCAGAAGGATGTACAAAATGATTCCACTCATATAAGACTCAAGAATATGCAAAACGAATCCATGCTCTTAGAAATCGGTACATTTAGAGAGGAGGCAAGTTATTGGGAGGGGCCTTGCGGGTGCACCTGGGGGTACTGGTAATATACTTATTGATACGGGTGATGGTTCACTTTATAAAAATGTATTGAGCTGTACACTCATGATTGATACACGTTTTGTCAGGACATTATACCTTAGCTTTAATGCTTGTTTAAAAAGATTATCGGGTAACTGGAAGAACCACTGGGAAGGCTGGAGAAACAGGCTTGAGGCTGAGCTCCTGGCAATGACATTCATAACTCTGCTGCAGAATTGATGTGATAAGGAAACTGTCCCCGCTGGGCACCTGCTGTAGCAGTTGCACCACCCCAGCCCCTTCCACACTAGGAACTCGGTCTGACTGTAGTGGGAACGCTGCCCCACTGCCAACGCCCCTCGTCCAGAGCACGGGCGCTGCGTCTCCCTCACTTCCGCCTTGCTTCTGTCCTGTTCGCTCCCGCTGGCTGTACTTGATTTCTGGAGGGGGTGCTTGCTTCCAGCCGCAGGGGAGGCTGGCAAAGTGAGATCGTAACTTCCATGTTGAGGTAGAAGCGAGGAACTCTGCAGAGGTATGGAGACCGCCGAGAGGCGTGGGACGGCCACAAAGCAAGCCAGTGTCCACTGTGCTCAAGGCCAGAGCCAGGGCCTTTTGGGAACAGCACCTTAGTCTTGGATGACCCTAGCGATGTACAGGTTTTGTCTGTTGGTGTTCAGCTTGATACCTGCCCTTTGGTACTTTTTCCTGTACTACTATGTCTGAGGGACTGTATTTTCCAGACTCCCTTGCTAGCTGGATTTCAGTTAATTACTGCAATGAAAGGCACCTGTGTGAGATCAGAAGTTAGACGTTTGTTTTTCCTCTGGCAGCAACTTTGCAGTGCCTGGGCTCCTGGGCTCTGGGTAACACCACTTTCCTCCATGTGTGTCTTCAGCCCTCCCACACTTGTTATGAATTCTCTGTAGTCACCCCAGCCCAGTGTTCCCGATGGACATGGACCTGTACCCACAGACACCTGAAGAACCGTGAGGCTGGGGGAGAATCAAGCCTTTCCCACCACCCCAAGGGCCCCCCCGTAGAGTCGTGGAGCGGTTAACGTGTCACTGGAGGGGCCTGAGCAGTGTCTGCTCGTCTGGATCTTAGGCTGGTGGGCTCCGCCCGGGGATGCCAGAGCCCAGGACGTGTGACGGGAGAACAAAGGTGCTGGGGACCAGTGCTGATCCGGAGTCAGGTGGACCCGGGGGCCGGTCCTCTCGTCGCCACCTCCCAGTGTCCCTCTCAGGCCGCTCCTGTAGCTGCTCTGGGCCTCAGGTTCCCCATCTATAAAGTGGGTAGACTAATACCTACCCCGAGGGTGGTGGGGAAGCCATGTAGAAAAGTGCACGTGAAAGCCCTTTGCAAACTGAAAGAAGGGAGTGGCTTTTCATGCGGAGGGAGTGCCCTTAGGCCTCAGAGAAGGACACTTCAGCTGAGGAGCGACCGGGACCTTCTCGTCCTGCTGATGGGAGTCAGTGGCTCCCGTGAGAGGGTGAACGTGCACATGTCTGTTTGATCCGAAACGTGCATAGGCCTGGCGCTGTGCTGGACTGGGGTCACTAAGGTGGAAGAGACTTGTCTCCACCCTGAAGGAGCCCTACTGGGAGACACACGCAACCCGGCGGATCACAAGCCAGCGTGAGACATGCATTGAAGGGGTGAGTAGAGGTTGAGAACTGGGGGATGATGGGGCTGGAGGGTGAGGCCTATCACATCCTGCTAAGTAAGGGGTTTGGATTTACTGGGCACATTCTCTGCCCCAGGAGAGACCCAGCTAGCCGTGGGCCCAGCTCCAGGCTGATTTGTCAGCTCCAAGTGCCAAGAGTGGGCACGTCACCTGTTCTGAAATCTTAGGCACGTAAGGCGCCGGGGCAAACGCTCTCTCTACTTTGTCCGGTGTTACCCTGAGCTGCCTCCGGGCCCCGTGGACTCTGGCTGCGGCTCTCCGCAGGAGGAAAGCTGCAGGAGTGGAAGCAATCCCTCCCAGGACCCGCTCCACCCTCTGTTCACCTCTTGTCCCTGATCTTGATAAAATCTGAGGTCCTCTGTCTTCTCGGTTCGTCAAGCCAGGCAGGAAGGAGCATTGTGATTTCCCACCGGCCCTCCAGACAGGTGATCCTCATGTAGAGGAGACCAGATGGGCTCACACAGGTGTTTTCTAGGTTGTCTTCCCGTCAGAGAGTTAAAAACCCCATCAGCTCTGCGAAGGGGAGGCAGATGGAAGCTAAGTAGGAGAGAAAGCGAGAAGCGGGGAAAGCTTGTTATCAGCGTGTTTTCTGCCTAACCTTGTCTCCTCCCACCTACGCCTTCCTGTGCCTTATTCTTCTTTGTCTCCAAACTCAGCGTAGGTGGCACCTCCTCCAGGAAGCCCACCATGCCTCTGTTTGAGTTGATGCCCCTCCTCTGTTTTTCCAGCTGTCTCTGGAGGTGTCCAGCTGTGGTTGCTGTTGACTGGTCTGCCTCACCCATTAGACTGAGCTCCCTCAGTGCAACAGAAGTGAAATGAACACCTCCTTTGTGCTGGGCTCTGCCAGTTCCTGGGTGGTCAGGGATGAACTCAAACTCCAGGACTGGACAAGGTCCTGCAGTGGCCTGTGATCTAGTGGCACAGACTAGTGGGGTTCATTTAGGTCAGGGGCCAGCATTTATTCAGCTTTGTTTCCCCAGCAAGTGCAGTGCTTGACACACAGTAAGCACGCAATAAGTGAATATTGAATGAATGGTTTTGGTATTGTGGAGGTATTTATGAAAGTTCTAAGAAAAGAAATTACAAGAGCACTCTGGAAAGGAACTCATCAGTGAAGCCTTCGCCTAGAGCACTTCTCCTAGCTGCCCTTCCCCAGCCATCTCCCTGCGTTCTTTCCTAACAGCGGGCTCAGGTCCTTGGGCATTTGCTTGCATATTGCCCGTAGGCACAGGTGCTGTGGGATGGGGCGTGGAACTGCAGCTGGCTAGGAGGAAAATGAGCAGGTGGCTGGCAGTAGCTGGACCATCACTAGTCTAGGGGACCGGGAAGGCTGAGACCAGAGAGTTGGGGTCCAGGACTGCAAAGCTTAATGGAAGAAATGTTATATTCCCACCAATGGACAATGGCCAGATGACAGCTACTTACATTATCCGTCATCATAACCAGCATCGCTGGCTGTGACAAAGCACTATCATTTATATCAGTACAGTATAATCTCGTGTAATAACCACTAGATTTGTATGGTGGGTATCACCGTCACTTTAGACTGAACAGAAGGTGGCCCAGAGAAGTTAGGGATTTGTTTAAGTCAATACAGCTTCTAAGTGGCAAAATTGGGAGTAGAACCCGGGCCTGTTGACCCCAAGTTTTTTTTCCTACTACACTCTGCAAGTATTATTATAACCTCTCTGTTAGTATGGCATTATTTTAGGAGATTATCAGGGTAGGTATTATTATTTAAAAAAATGTATTTATTTGGTTGCACCAGGTCGCAGTTGCAGCAGGTGGGCTCCGTAGTTGTGGCATGTGAACTCTTAGTTGCGGCATGCGTGCGGGATCTAGTTCCTTGACCAGGGATCGAACCCTGGCCTCCTGCTTTGGGAGCACAGAGTCCCATCCACTGTGCCACCAGGGAAATCCCCAGGGTAGGTATTGTTTTCCTAAAGCCACAAGGAATATAAATATCTTTTAAATTATTTATCCACCCATTCATCCACCAGCTACTCATCC
Source organism: Grampus griseus (assembly GCF_964374135.1). Lineage (NCBI taxonomy): Eukaryota > Metazoa > Chordata > Mammalia > Artiodactyla > Delphinidae > Grampus > Grampus griseus. The sequence goes on from NC_139011.1 coordinate 16,084,304, forward strand.
ATCTACCCAGCCACCCAACCATCATCACCTACCCATCCATTTGTCTATTCATCCATCTCTCCACCCAACATCCAACCATCCATCCGCCCAAACATCTACCTATCTATCTATCTATCTATCTATCTATCTACTCATCTGCCTACCCATACACTCACTCACCTATAAATTCATATATTCATAATTCATCCATTCATCAATTTACCATTCCATTAATCAATAAATATGTATTAAGCACATACTAGGTATTAGGCACTAGAGTACTGAGCTGCAAAGATGCCTGGGTTTTGACTATTGTCCTTGAGGGACTCTGATGGTGGAGACAGGGTGATACCTGTTATAACAGAGGTATATATAAAGGGCCATGGGAAATCAGAGGAAGGGTCATGTCCCTTCCATGGCAGGACAAAGAAACACAGGCTTATGTCTGCAGGTGACAACTCTAAAAATACTTGGTGTGATGTAAACTCATGCCAGTGATCATGTTCTGGGACTGACGAATGCTTTTGTCATCAATATCAACAACAGAAAGATGTAAAAGTGTGTGTTGTGTGTGTGTGTGTGTGTGTGTCCATGTGTTGGGAGCGGGAGAATAAAGAAATAGGCAGATAACTGCTTTAAGGACAAGAATATTGTCTAATGTATTTTGGTATCCCCAGCATATAGTATGGTGCTGAGTATATAGTAGGTGCTCATTAAATATTGAGAAACCTTGCTAGAATCTGCAGTGTGGGAATGAAATGAATAGCTCAGTAATGAATCAACAACCAATCACTACCACCTCAGCTTCATTTCTTACCAAGCTTCGGTTTGAATTTGGACTGTTTTGAATTTGAATTTGGAGGAAGATTCGTCCTTCATTATCCTTGAGAACTGAAGAATGTTTGTACTTCTTACTTTCTTGAGCCTATAAAAGAGGAGGTTACTCTGATTTCTCATAGTTTACAGGGGACAATGGACCTTTTACGGCTCAGAGGCTTTAGGAATAAGTGCATTGATGGCTCTACCAAAGACAACTTTGGTGCATGGCTGTAATAATAATGCTTATAATAAAGGACAGAAAAAGCTGGTTCTGGAGTATAATATTTCGGTTCTGGTCCTGGATGTGTAACTAATTAGAAGATGACCTTAGGCAGATGACTTATGTTGGACTGCTCTCTCCGCATCTCTGAAACAAGGAGGCCTGGGCTAGATGAACTCTACCACCTTGCATCTTGGTGTCTCTGAATCGATGGCTTGTTTACCTGGATTCCTGGCCAGAATCCACTTGAGTCCATTTGAGCGTTCGCCTTTCTCAGTCTGGACCACCTCTGGGTCTGCATCACCCAGAGTCCCTTGTCACTGGCTTCTAGTTGGGCTTGACCCTGGGAAGCAGTGGCAGGAGATTGGAGGGCTCGGGGGAGAGAGGGAACCTGGCATTCCTTCTTCATTTTTCTTTTCCTCTCTCTTTGGTGTTGTGTCACCAGCAGTAGCTGCAACTAGGACTCCAGCTAGTGTCCCCTTCTCCACGGCACTAACAATCACTGGCTTCTGGTAACACTCTTCTTCCGAGGTTTTTTCAGCCCTGCAGGTGGTAATGGCTTCCCACTGTGGCTAGATTCTGGGTGCCTTGCTTGTTCCCTTAGGCCTGCCCACACCCGTCTAAACAGTCCCTGCCATGCAATCTCTTCGGTTGAACCACCTGTGGTGGGTAATGTTTCCTCTTGGGCTTTTGACCATCCAGCACTGCACCAGTGTTTCACGTTTGTTATCTAATCAGTCCTCACAAACCTCCACGATGCAGCCATTATCTTCCCATTTTACACCCAAGAAAACCAAGGCTCAGAGAAATTCAGTGACTTGCCCCAAAAGACAGGATTTGGAAGGCCCGGCTTCCAGGTCTGTGTTCCCCCTCCCGCCTGTACTCATCCTCATCTCCTCCCCTGTTTCCAGGCAGAGTGGCTTCTCAACCTTTCCCTTCTTCATATTTTTCCATTCTGGCATCTTGGGACAGGATATTAGTCTATCTAGGCTCTAACTTTTGTGTCTAAAAAATGTCAGTGTGGGGCTTTCCTGGTGGCGCAGTCGTTGAGAGTCCACCTGCCGATGCAGGGGACACGGGTTCGTGTCCCGGTCCGGGAAGATCCCACATGCCGCGGAGCGGCTGGGCCCATGAGCCATGGCCGCTGAGCCTGCGCGTCTGGAGCCTGTGCTCCGCAACGGGAGAGGCCGCAGCAGTGAGAGGCCCACGTACTGCAAAAAACAAACAAAAAACAACAAAAAAAGTCAGTGTGCCCACCTGAAGTCTTAACTCACATGTGTTGGCAATAATTGGTGAGAGCTGTTAGTGGAAGCCCCGTTTTCATGCTCGGTCCAGAGTCAGCTCAGGCAGGCAAGAGAGGCAGCTTCCTAGGGAGGGGCGTTCTGCTGTGGGGATGACGCATGGATGAAGGAAAATAACGGGCAATCTAGCACCGCTCTTTCCAGCTCTGGCCTTGAACCCTTCAGGTCTGGCTTTGGTCTTGGAAGCCAAAAGCCTCTCCCCCATCTATCCTAAGGAAACAATCAGACACAGGAGAAGAAGGATGAACAAAGACTGCAGTAGCAAAAAAGTTGGAAACGGCCTGCCTGCCCGTCAGCAGGGCGTTGGGTTAAATAAATCATGGTCTGACACTGGAAATGACTCATTTCAAAATCCACTGAAACTGATCTGCATGTGTTGACATGGAAACAATGTCCAGAGCAAGTTGTGAAAGGAAAGGAGTTGGGTTACAAAAGAGTGCACATGGTGGAATGCCATTTTTATAAAAAATCATCTTGATCTGTTTTGATCTATCTCCATATCCAACCAGGCAATCCTACAACCTCCAAACTTTAGGCCCATTGACTCCTCAGTGATTCCAAACACACCTGTAAGGCTCATTTCTCCATTTCTACTGGAGAACTATTCTTCCTTCACGATGGTTCCAGTGTATCTCCCCATTCCTTCCTCCCGTGCTCTTTCCTGGAGCACTTGGCTCACCTCTGTGACAGCGCCCATTGCATTGGGATGAAGTTACTCACCTGGCCTCCTGTCTTCCGCACTAGTGAGGACATGGATTCAGTTTGGGGGCTCAGAGCTCGGCCCCTAGTATGCGCTGTATGTGTTTTTTTAAATTTTAATTTCATATTGGGGTATAGTTTTTTTTTTTGCGGTACGCAGGCCTCTCACTGTTATGGCCTCTCCCGTTGCGGAGCACAGGTTCCAGATGCACAGGCCCAGCGGCCATGGCTCACGGGCCCAGCCGCTCCACGGCATGTGGGATCTTCCCGGACCGGGGCATGAACCCGTGTCCCCTGCATCAGCAGGCGGACTCTCAACCACTGCGCCACCAGGGAAACCCGGTAATGTTTATATTACAAAAAAACACATGATTTTGAGTCCATTCTGATACTAGCAAATAAACAAATGCTAGGGGGAGAAGGGAAAGCTCTTCTTCTCAGTAGAATGCCAACTAATAAACATAGAAGGAATGATAGAGCTACAAAAATCACCATTTTGCAACCATCAAAGTACTCATTGATTCAAGAGAGAATCAACAGTGGATGCCAAAACCATTGGGTGAAACATTGGAGAACAGGGTGTTTACACAGTCTCAAAGTGTCTGCCACAGATTACAGACTATTTACAAAGGCAAAAATGGCCCCTTTACAGTGGGGACACCTGGCAGACACCACCTTCACCAAATTATCAACATCTGCGTCGCCAGTGAGAGGACAAACTGACATCTGGTACCTCCCGATGCATGGCACTGAGAAGGCCACACCATCTTATGTAGTATTCGTGCTAGAATCCTGTAGTATTCAAGAATCAAATCATGAGGACACAATCAGACACATGCAGCAACACAGTGAGCTTTACTCTTTAAGGATGTCAGTGCCTTTTTTTTTTTTTAAGGAATTCCTTTATTTATTTATTTATGGCTGTGTTGGGTCCTCATTTCTGTGCGAGGGCCTTCTCTAGTTGCGGCAAGCGGGGGCCACTCTTCATTGCGGTGCGCGGGCCTCTCACTATAGCGGCCTCTCTTGTTGTGGAGCACGGGCTCCAGATGCGCGGGCTCAGTAGTTGTGGCTCACGGGCCTAGCTGCTCCGCGGCATGTGGGATCTTCCCAGACCAGGGCTCGAACCCATGTCCCCTGCATTGGCAGGCAGATTCTCAACACTGTGCCACCAGGGAAGCCCCGATGTCAGTGTCTTTAAATGTAGAAGACAAAGGCTGAGAAATGGTTCCAAATAGAAAGAGAGCAAAGAAGCATGACAAATAACTGCAAAACGTGATTCAGGATTGGATCCTGGAAACAAAAGTTGGTGTAAAGGGAAATATTAGGCAATCGGTAAAATTAGAATGTGGATTGTATGTAAGATAGTAGGATTGTAGTAATGATACTTTCCTGAAGTTGGTAATGGCACTGTGGTTATGTTAGAAAACTGCTTTACTGGAATTTTGTGTGATGAAAAATTTTGAATGTACAGAAAACTGGAGAGAATAGTATAATACACATCTGTGTATTCATTATCTTAGAGATGAGTAAGATAAGATCCTTGCCTCAGGGATCTCAGGGCCTAATGAAGGAGGAACAGTCACAGGACTAGATAATTATAAAACAGTGTGTGAGCTCTGCCAGAGACAGGCGCTGCGTATTCCACAAGTCTGCAACCTTCTGTCAAATAACAGAAGAAGAAAAGAAAAATTGGTTCAAGGAGGCAGTTGGAAAAAACAACTAAAGAAAGTTTTACAGGTCATGACGTGGATGTCAAATTCCCTTAATCTCCTGGTCCTTCATTCTTATGAGTCAACAGGGGTTGATAGTTAAAATCATTTGATACCCCAGTCGTTCAGTCTGTTTTTCTCTTCAAAGCTCCTTCAAAGACAGCACCCAATCCATGTGTCCCGTTCCAGCCAGGCTTCCATGACCACAGACATGAAAGCCAGGCTCCCAGCAAGGAGGATGGTCTGCATCCGTGGCCTGGGATAGGATGGAAGAGTCCTGAGGGACTATGACCCTCAGGGCGTGTATCCCACGTACCAGCCCATTTTGAATGTGCGTGTGCCCACGGGCTGCTTCCAGTGTTGTAATGGGTCCTGAGCCACGAAGAGCACTTGACGAAGGGCTGGAGGCTTGTGGGTAAAAGCATGGGCTTCCCTCTCAGAGAAACCTGGGTTCAAATCCTAGCTCTGACACTTACTAGTTTCTGTGGCCTTGGGCAGATTTCTGAATCCTACCGTGACGAAATCCTTCTGAAGTCTAAACTTTACTCTGATGTGGAAAAGTAAGCAATTTCTCCATGCAGGGGATCAACGTTTTCATGTGCCATGGAAGTCCTTCCTCCTAGGAGCCCTAGTCGTTCTTACACAACATGCTGATGATCGGCCACACCAGGGAGTTGGACGCAGCATGTAAAACTTCTGGGACATATATATGTGTTAGCATATGGTATTTATTTTTCTCTTTCTGACTTACTCTGTATGACAGACTCTAGGTCCATCCACCTCACTACAAATAACTCAATTTCATTTCTTTTTATGTCTGAATAATATTCCATTGCATATATGTGCCACATCTTCTTTGTCCATTCATCTGTCGATGGACGCTTAGGTTGCTTCCATGTCCTGCCTATTGTAAATAGAGCTGCAATAAACATTGTGGTACATGACTCTTTTTTTTTTTTTTTTTTTTGCGGTACTCGGGCCTCTCACTGCTTTGGCCTCTCCCGTTGTGGAGCACAGGCTCCGGACACGCAGGCTCAGCGGCCGTGGCTCACGGGCCTAGCTGCTCCGCGGCATGTGGAATCTTCCCAGACCGGGGCACGAACCTGCGTCCCCTGCATCGGCAGGCGGACTCTCAACCACTGTGCCACCAGGGAAGCCCCATGACTCTTTTTGATAGGAATCTAAAAAAAAAAAAGTGGTTCTTAAGAACCTAGGGGCAGGACAGGAATAAAGACACAGACGTAGAGAATGGACTTGAGGACATGGGGAGGGGGAAGGGTAAGCTGGGACAAAGTGAGAGAGTGGCATGGACATATATACACTACCAAATGTAAAATAGATAGCTAGTGGGAAGCAGCCGCATAGCACAGGGAGATCAGCTCGGTGCTTTGTGACCACCTAGAGGGGTGGGATAGGGAGGGTGGGAGGGAGACACAAGAGGGAGGAGATATGGGGATATATGTACAAGTATAGCTGATTCACTTTGTTATAAAGCAGAAACTAACACACCATTGTAAAGCAATTATACTCCAATAAATATGTTAAAAAAAACCAAAACAAAAAACCAAAAAAAAAAAAAAACTTCTGGGACACCCACGGATTTAAAAATCCCTTATAGAGAACTTCATCCTGCTAAGACCAACCCAATTCCCAGCCTGATTCCCACGTTTGCACCTGGGAGGCTTTTTCACCTCTGCAGGGTAGAGACAGCATCCGGGCAGAGAGCTGGGGCAGCTGTCTTTCCAGGGCAGCTGGTCAAATGACCCCAAACAAAGGTTCTCTGTTTCTCTAACAAAGGCCATTGTGAGTGTATTATGGTTGAGCAGAGATGCAAAGAAATATTCCTGGACAGCCAGCCTACTTTTCAGTTTTCCCTGCTGCTAATTTGCTGCTCTTTAATTAAATGCTGTTTATGGGCACACAAGCTCCTTTAAAGTTCCCTCAGGGCGGTGCTGACAAACCTTGCTCAAAAGCTTTAGAGCTGTTGCCCTAAAGCTTTCGTTAGCTCACTGCTGGCCAAGTGAGCTGGAGTTTGGAGACTTTTGTTTGATTTTTTTTTTTTTTTGCGGCACGCGGGCCTCTCACTGCTGTGGCCTCTCCCGTTGCGGAGCACAGGCTCCGGACGCGCAGGCTCAGCGGCCATGGCTCACGGGCCCAGCCGCTCCGCGGCATGTGGGATCTTCCCGGACCGGGGCACGAACCCGTGTCCCCTGCGTCGGCAGGCGCCACCAGGGAAGCCCCTGGAGACTTTTAACAGGAGGCTGGCTCAGATCCCTGTGATCGTAGCATCTCACAGTTGGAATGAATACTTGATGGTTGTCTGGTTTAAACCCCCTCATTTTTCAAACGAGGAAACGGAAGCTTAAAGAGCGGAAATCACTTGTCCAGGGTCGTATAAGCCATTAGTAGTAAAGCAGGGGCTAGAATTCAGGGCCCCTGAATTCTGGGGTGGCCTTGCCATGGATACTCCCTGTCATTGTGGAAAGTCACTTGTCCTCTGCTGCTTAACCGTGTTTCTATTTCTGGTCTCACGAGAATTCCTACCAGACAGAGAACAGTAAGAACAGATGTGAAGATGAGCATGGTCCTTGGACATGGGTAATGAGGCTTATCCTCTTAGTAGCGGTATATGTTTTCAGTTGGTTTTCCAGTTTCATTTCACATTTACTGAAACGACTCCTCATGTAACCCTATTGAAGCTGTGACCCACATGGTCCAGTCCTAGAATTAGTTATGGAAGAATAATCCAAATAAACCAAAACATGAAAAGGGAACTTAATTTTTTTTTTTTTTTTGCGGTACGCGGGCCTCTCACTGTTGTGGCCTCTCCCGTTGCGGAGCACAGGCTCCGGACGCGCAGGCTCAACGGCCATGGCTCACGGGCCCAGCCACTCCGCGGCATGTGGGATCTTCCTGGACCGAGGTGTGAACCTGTCTCCCCTGCATCGGCAGGCGGACTCTCAACCACTGCGCCACCAGGGAAGCCAGAACTTAATATTTTTAAGAACTTAATGTTTTTCTCATCTTTCTCAAAGGACATTCAGCAGGCTCCCAGGTATACCCCATGGCATGTTCTTTGGACCCTTGCCCAGTTTTTTTATATCCCACACTCTGTTTGAAGCTGTTCCCTCCCTAGAACTTTGAAGAACTTTTTCCTTCTCCACCAGCTCCAGTGGCTTCTACTTACTGAACTTCCTCTTTTTTTCTCTTTTCATTCTTTATTACATAGATTGATCTGGCCTGTTTCCTTTAGTCCTTCTGCTTCTGCTTCAAGCCCTCTGCTGCTGTCTTTCTTTGCTGACTCCAGACTCTGCACCAAAAACGTCTAGGAATTGGTCTCTCAGGTGATGGGGGAAGAAGAATTAGGCTGTTAGTTAGGGTTCTCTTGGGCAGGTTGGGTAAAGGGAAGAAGTTTGTGAACATTAATCTATTTTATCCCATCCTGGGTATTTTCCCACAAATGATTATTGTTTTCAAATATCTTACTACCATCCCGAGTCTAATTAAACTTCTGACATTGCCAGTGAAGATTTATTCATACAACACACTATATAATGCATGCTTGCCTCGTCTTGAGCCTGTGTTAGCAAAAAAGTTAAAGAAAACCCAGGTCAAATCATTATGCTGTACACCTTAAATGTGTACAGTGCTGTATGTCAATTATATCTCAATAAAACTGGAAAGAAAAAAAGAAGTAAAAAAAAGAAGATAATGTGGATTTTATCTGCAAGGAGGCCACAGGCTTATGTGGTAGACAAACACAGAGATAATTATAATACTGTGTGTCTAGAATTATAATAGAGAAGGGGTTTTAGGAGCACAGAGGAAGAAGCACCTGACTTGGCTGGAAGGGGTCAGGAGAGGATTCTTGGAGCACATGATATTATTCATCTGGGCCAGGCAAGAGAGAAGGTGGAGGGTGTGGGACACAGTAGTTGAGGATGGGCTTCAATTGTGTGTGTGTGTGTGTGTGTGTGTGTGTGTGTGTGTGTGTGAACGGGTCGGGAGAGAGGAGATGGGGGATACAGTAGGTTGGAGGTTGGGAGGTACAGGCAGGATGCCAAGAGGAGCTTGGGCTTAATCTGTAGGCAGTGGGAGCCACCGACAGTCAGACGAGAGGCACGATGGGACTTACACTGTAGAAAAGATTACTCTGGCTGCAGCCTGGAACACAGATGGGGCTGGTGGGGAGAGACTGGGGCAGGGAGGCAAGTTAGGAGGCGTGCAGGGAAATGGGGGCGAGGGACTGAATGATGACAGTAGTTCTGGGGCTGGTGGAGGGGTGATTCGGAGAGAGATTTGGGAGCTAGAGGTGAGAGAACTTGGTGTTTGGTTAAAACCCAGGGTTGTAAAAAATGCCCCCCCTTGTTTCTGGCTTGGGCAGTTGGATTGCTGCTGCCACTCACTCTTCCCCAAGATAGGAAAGGTCGGAACAGGTTCTGGGGGAAAAGATAACAGTTTTGTAGTAATTTAAGTGTTCCTTAAATCAGCTTTCCCTGTAACTCAAGACTTAACTTTATTCGGTTTCTAGTTTCTATTGTCACATACTCTCTCTCTCTCTATATATATATATACATATAAAATTATATGTTAAAAATAAAAATATATAATCACATATATTTATGTTATATAAAAATATAAAAGATATGAAAATGAAAATATATTCTTATGTATATGTAAAATTGAGATACCATACAATTCACCCATTCGATGCATACAATTCAATGGCTTTTTGTATATTCACAGAGTTGTGTAACCATCACCACAATATCAATCTTGTAACATTTTCATTACCCCACAAAGAAATCTCACATCTCTTAGCCCCCAATCCTCTGTCTAGCCCCCTACCCACTTTCTGTCTCTATAGATCTGCCTATTCTGAACATGTCATATAAATGGAATCATAGCCAGTATATTTTCAAACTATATTCTAATCTGCTCTTGCATTTTTTTAACATCTTTAATGGAGTATAATTACTTTACAATGGTGTGTTAGTTTCTGCTTTATAACAGAGTGAATCAGGTATACATATACATATATCCCCATATCCCCTCCCTCTTGTGTCTCCCTCCTACCCTCCCTATCTCACCCCTCTAGGTGGTCACAAAGCACCGAGCTGATCTCACTGTGCTATGCGGCTGCTTCACACTAGCTAATTGTTTTACATTTGGTAGTGTATATATGTCCATGCCACTCTCTCACTTCATCCCAATTTACCCTTCCCACTCCCCGTGTCCTCAAGTCCATTCTCTATGTCTTTATTCCTGCCATGCCCCTAGGTTCTTCAGAACCTTTTTTTTTTAGATTCCATATATATGTGTTAGCGTATGGTATTTGTTTTTCTCTTTCTGACTTACTTCAGTCTGTATGACAGACTCTAAGTCCATCCACCTCACTACAAATAACTCAATTTCGTTTCTTTTTACGGCTGAGTAATATTCCATTGTATATATGTGTCACATCTTCTTTATCCATTCATCTGTCGATGGACACTTAGGTTGCTTCCATGTCCTCGCTATTGTAAATAGTGCTGTAATGAACATTGTGGTACATGACTCTTTTTGAATTATGGTTTTCTTAGGGTATATGCCCAGTAGTGGGATTGCTGGGTCATATGGTAGTTCTATTTTTAGTTTTTTAAGGAACCTCCATACTGTTCTCCATAGTGGCTGTATCAATTTACATTCCCACAAACTGTGCAAAACCGTTTCCTTTTCTCCACACCCTTTCCAGCATTTATTGTTTGTAGATTTTTTGATGATGGCCATTCTGACTGGTGTGTGGTGATATCTCATTGTAGTTTTGACTTGCATTTCTCTAATGATTAGTGACATTGAGCATCCTTTCATGTGTTTGTTGGCAATCTGTTTATCTTCTTTGGAGAAATGTCTATTTAGGTCTTCTGCCCATTTTTTGATTGGGTTGTTTGTTTTTTTGATATTGAGCTGCATGAGCTGCTTGTAAGTTTTGGAGATTAATCCCTTGTCAGTTGCTTCATTTGCAAATATTTTCGCCCATTTTGAGGGTTGTCTTTTTGTCTTATTTATGGTTTCCTTTGCTGTGCAAAAGCTTTGAAGTTTCATTAGGTCCCATTTGTTTATTTTTGTTTTTATTTCCATTTCTCTAGGAAGTGGGTCAAAAAGGATCTCGCTATGATTTATGTCATAGAATGTTCTGCCTATGTTTTCCTCTAAGAGTTTGATAGTGTCTGGCCTCACATTTAGATCTTTAATCCATTTTGAGTTTATTTTTGTGTATGGTGTTAGGGAGTGTTCTAATTTCATTCTTTTACCTGTAGCTGTCCAGTTTTCCCAGCACTGCTTATTGAAGAGGCTGTCTTTTCTCCATTGTATATTCTTGCCTCCTTTATCAAATATAAGGTGACCATATGTGCGTGGGTTTATCTCTGGGCTTTCTATCCTGTTTCAATGATCTATATTTCTGTTTTTGTGCCAGTACCGTATTCTCTTGATTACTGTAGCTTTGTAGTATAGCCTGAAGTCAGGGAGCCTGATTCCTCTAACTTCGTTTTTCTTTCTCAAGATTGCTTTGGCTATTTGGGTCTTTTTTGTTTCCATACAAATTGTGAAAATTTTTGTTGTAGTTCTGTGAAAAATGCCATTGGTAGTTTGAAAGGGATTGCCTTGAATCTGTAGATTGCTTTGGGTAGTAGAGTCATTTTCACAATGTTGATTCTTCCAATCCAAGAACATGGTATACCTCTCCATCTGTTTGTATCATTTTTAATTTCTTTCATTAGTGTCCTTTAGTTTTCTGCATACAAGTCTTTTATCTCTTTAGGTAGGTTTATTCCTAGGTATTTTATTCTTTTTGTTGCAGTGGTAAATGGGAGTGTTTCCTTAATTTCTCTTTCAGATTTTTCATCATTAGTGTATAGGAATGTAAGAGATTTCTGTGCATTAAGTTTGTATCTTGATACTTTACCAAATTCATTGATTAGCTCTAGTAGTTTTGTGATAGCATTTTTAGGATTCTCTATGTATAGTATCATGTCATCTGCGAACTGTGACAGCTTTCCTTCTTCTTTTCTAATATGGATTACTTTTATTTCTTTTTCTTCTCAGATTGCTGTCGCTAAAACTTCCAAAACTATGTTGAATAATAGTGGTAAGAGTGGACAACCTACCCTTGTTCCTGATCTTAGAGGAAATGCTTTCAGTTTTTCACCATTGAGAATGATGTTGGCTGTGGGTTTGTCATATAGGGCCTTTATTATGTTGAGCTAAGTTCCCTCTATGCCTACTTTCTGGAGAATTTTTATCATAAATCGGTGTTGAATTCTGTTGAAAGATTTTTCTGCATCTATTGAGATAATCATATGGTTTTTCTCCTTCAATTTGTTAATATGGTTTATCATATTGATTGATTTGAGTATACTGAAGAATCCTTGCATTCCTGGGATAAACCCCACTTGATTATGGTGTATGATACTTTTAGTGTGCTGTTTGCTAGTATTGTGTTGAGGATTTTTGCATCTATGTTCATCAGTGATACTGGCCTGTAATTTTCTTTCTTTGTGACATCTTTGTCTGGTTTTGGTATCAGGGTGATGGTGGCCTCGTAGAATGAGTTTGGGAGTATTCCTCCCTCTGCTATATTTTGGAAGAATTTGAGAAGGATAGGTGTTAGCTCTTCTCTAAATGTTTGATAGAATTCGCCTGTGAACACATCTGGTCCTGGGTCCTGGGCTTTTGTTTGTTGTAAGAGTTTTTTTTTTTTTTTGCAGTACGTGGGCCTCTCACTGTCGTGGCCTCTCCCGTTGCGGAGCACAGGCTCCAGATGCGCAGTCCCAGCGACCATGGCCCACGGGCCCAGCCACTCCGAGGCATGTGGGATCTTTCCAGACCGGGGCACAAACCCGTGTCCCTTGCATCGGCAGGCGGACTCTCAACCACTGCACCACCAGGGAAACCCTGTTGTAAGATTTTTAATCACAGTCTCAATTTCAGTGCTTGCGATTGGTCTGTTTATATTTTCTATTTCTTCCTGGTTCAATCTCAGAAGGTTGTGCTTTTCTAAGAATTTGTCCATTTTTTCCAGGTTGTCCATTTTATTGGCATAGAGTTGCTTGTAGTAATCTCTCATGATCCTTTGTATTTCTGCAGTGTCAGTTGTTACTTCTCCTTTTTCATTTTTAATTCTATTGATTTGAGTCTTCTCCCTTTTTTTTCTTGATAAGTCTGGCTAACGGTTTATCAATTTTGTTTATTTTCTCAAAGAACCAGCTTTTAGTTTTATTGATCTTTGCTATCATTTCCTTCAATTCTTTTTCATTTATTTCTGATCTGATCTTTATGATTTCTTTCCTTCTGCTAACTTTGAGGTTTTTTTGTTCTTCTTTCCCTAATTGCTATAGGTGTAAGGTTAGGTTTTTTATTTGAGATATTTCTTGTTTCTTGAGGTAGGATTGTATTGCTATAAACTTCCCTCTTAGAACTGCTTTTGCTGCATCCCATAGGTTTTGGGTCATCGTGTTTTCATTGTAATTTGTTTCTAGGTATTTTTTGATTTCCTCTTTGATTCCTTCAGTGAGCACTTGGTTATTTAGCAGTGTATTGTTTAACCTCCATGTGTTTGTATTTTTTACAGCATAGTGTTGTGGTCAGAAAAGATACTTGATACGATTTCAATTTACTTAAATTTACCAAGGCTTGATTTGTGACCAAGATATGATCTATCCTGCAGAATGTTCCATGAGCACTTGAGAAGAAAGTGTATTCTGTTGTTTTTGGATGGAATGTCCTATAAATATCAATTAAGTCCACCTTGTTTAGTGTGTCATTTAAAGCTTGTGTTTCCTTATTTATTTTCATTTTGGATGATCTGTCCATTGGTGAAAGCGGGGTGTTAAAGGCCCCTACTATGACTGTGTTACTTTCGATTTCCCCTTTTATGGCTGTTATCATTTGCCTTATGTATGTTGGGTGCATAAATATGTACAATTGTTATATCTTCTTCTTGGATTGATCCCTTGATCATTATGTAGTGTCCTTCTTTGTCTCTTGTAATAGTCTTTATTTATTTTATTTTATTTTTTTTTGCGGTACGCAGGACTCTCACTGTTGTGGCCTCTCCCGTTGCGGAGCATAGGCTTAGGACGTGCAGGCTCAGCGGCCATGGCTCACGGGCCCAGCCGCTCTGCAGCATGTGGGATGTTCCTGGACCGGGGCATGAACCCATGTCCCCTGCATCGGCACGCGGACTCTCAACTGCTGCACCACCAGGGAGGCCCTATTTTAAAGTCTATATTGTCTGATATGAGAATTGCTAGTCCAGCTTTCTTTTGATTTCCACTTGCATGGAATATCTTTTTCCATCCCCTCACTTTCAATCTGTATGTGTCCCTAAGTCTGAAGTGGGCCTCTTGTAGACAGCATATATACGGGTCTTGTTTTTGTATCCATTCAGCCAGTCTATGTCTTTTGCTTGGAGCATTTAATCCATTTACATTTAAGGTAGTTATCAATATGTATGTTCCTATTGCCATTTTTTAAATTGTTTTGCGTTTGTTTTTGTAGGTCTTTTCCTTCTCTTGTGTTTCCTGCCTAGAAAAGTTCCTTTAGCATTTGTTATAAAGCTGGTTTGGTGGTGCCGAATTCTCTTAACTTTTGCTTCTCTGTAAAGGTTTTAATTTCTCTGTCGAATCTGAATGAGATCCTTGCTGGGTAGAGTAATCTTGGTTGTAGGTTTTCCCCTTTCATCACTTTAAATATGTTGTGCCACTCCCTTCTAGCTTGCAGAGTTTCTGCTGAAAGATCAGCTGTTAACCTTATGGGGATTCCCTTGTATGTTATTTGTTGTTTTTCCCTTGCTGCTTTTAATATCTTTTCTTTGTATTTAATTTTTGATAGTTTGATTAATATGTGTCTTGGTGTGTTTCTCCTTGGATTTATCCTGTATGGGACTCTCTGCACTTCCTGGACTTGACTGTCTATTTCCTTTCCCAAATTAGGGAAGTTTTCAACTATAATCTCTTCAAATATTTTCTCAGTCCCTTTCTTTATCTCTTCTTCTTCTGGGACCCCTATAATTCGAATGTTGGTGCATTTAATGTTGTCCCAGAGGTCTCTGAGACTGTCCTCAATTCTTTTCATTCTTTTTTCTTTATTCTACTCTGTGGTAGTTATTTCTACTATTTTATCTTTCAGGTCACTTATCCGTTCTTCTGCCTCAGTTATTCTGGTATTGATTCCTTCTAGAGAATTTTTAATTTCATTTATTGTGTTGTTCATCATTGTTTGTTTGCTCTTTAGTTCTTCTAGGTCCTTGTTAAATGTTTCTTGTATTTTCTCCATTCTATTCCCAAGATTTTGGATCATCTTTACTATCATTACTCTGCATTCTTTTTCAGGTAGACTGCCTATTTCCTCTTCATTTGTTTTCATCTGGTGGGTTTTTTTACCTTTCTCCTTCATCTGCTGTGTATTTCTCTGTCTTCTCATTTTGCTTAACCTACTGTGTTTGGGGTCTCCTTTTTGCAGGCTGCATGTTCATAGTTCCCATTGTTTTTGGTGTCTGACACCAGTGGCTAAGGTTGATTCAGTGGGTTGTGTATGCTTCCTGGTGGATGGGACTGGTACCTGTGTTCTGGTGGATGAGGCTGGATCTTATCTTTCTGGTGGGCAGGACCACATCCGGTCGTGTGTTTTGGGGTGTCTGTGACCTTATTATGATTTTAGGCAGCCTCTCTGTTAATGGGTGGGTTTGTGTTCCTGTCTTGCTAGTTGTTTGGCATAGGGTGTCAAGCACTGTAGCTTGCTGGTCATTGAGTGGAGCTGGGTCTTAGTGTTGAGATGAAGATCTCTGGGAGAGCTTTCACCATGTGATATTACATGGAGCTGGGAGATCTCTGGTGGACCAATGTCCTGAACTTGGCTCTCCCATATCAGAGGCACAGGCCTGACACCTGGCCAGAGCACCAAGACCCTGTCAGCCACATGGCATTAATTGCAGAGAGGTTGACTCTACCTGAAGATATGAAGAGTAAATTCCCTTGAGACAGATGGGCTCTGGAGGGCTCTGGAGGGGGGAGCAGCAGTTCTTCTGTCAAAGTTCCATGACGGTAAGTGCAGAGTCAGGGAACTGTGAGTGAGCTGGTCTTGCTCCGGAGGCTGCTGGCTCACCAGGGTGGTGTGAGACACCAGTCGGCCTGCAGCTTCAATGGCTCCTGTGGCTCCTGCAGGATCCTTACCGGGCCAAGTGCTTAGTTAGCCCTGTGCCAAAGGACACCATGTTCTCCTGGAAGATATTCTCATCATGAAAGGTGAGGCCCCATCAGAGCAGGAGGAGCTGCAGACCAGGCTTCAGTAGGAATTCGCTGCGCAGGAGCCGAGGGGACCAGCATGCCCTCAGGCCCGTCTGCAACCTCAGGTTGGGGAGCAGTAAACATGAAAGCTGGAGCAGTCCATCTAGCCTGAAATTCCTGCTTGGGTGCAGCCTTTCAGCAGCAGCCTACTCTTCCTTTTCAATCTCTTCTTGCCCTTGCATTTTTACTTGTTATCAGTTCAGCAGACATGTGCTGGGCAGTAGGGTAAGAGTATGGGTTTTAGTCATAACTCTTTCATTTTTAAAAAAAAATTATTTTATTTTTGGCTGCATTGGGTCGTCGTTGCTGCGTGTGGGCTTTCTCTAGTTGCGGTGAATGGGGGCTACTCTTCGTTGTGGTGCGCGGGCTTCTCATTGCGGCGGCTTCTCTTGTTGTGGAGTATGGGCTCTAGGCGCGCTGGCTTCAGTAGTTGTGGCACATGGGCTCAGTAGTTGTGGTGCATGGGCTTAGTTGCTCCACGACATGTGGGATCTTCCTGGACCAGGGATTGAACCCTTGTCCCCTGCATTGGCAGATGGATTCTTAACCACTGTGCCACCAGGGAAGTCCCTCATTTCTGAATGAAGTAATGCAACTCAAACTAATTTTTAAGCAAAAGGAGGATCTGTTGACACATAACTGGGGGAAGATGGGATGTATCTAACTTTAAGGTTGACTGGATCTAAATACTAAAATGATGTCATTTCTCTCTCTCTCTCTCCTTGCTTCTGTCTTTTTTTCTATCTCTTTCTCTCTCTCTCCTCCCCCTGCTTCAATTTCTTTAAACCTCAGGAAAGACTCTGATTGGCCCAACTTGGGTCATGTGTGTGCCCCTTGGGCACTCACTGAGGTCAGAGAGAGTGCTACAATTGGTTAGGCCTGAATCACATGACTACCCATGGACAGAAGGATCCTGTCCTGTGCTGGTGCCACACCAACATCTTAGAGTTGACACAGGGAAAGAGCAGGTCTGTAGAAGACTCTCCCAGTGGGAAGGGGTGTGAGTGTTGCTGAAAGAGATGGGGAAGGAGCACTGGACAGATGTTCAGTACATTTCCTGGCCAGGAGGAGCATAACACAAAGAGGAGACTGAACAACTAACCCATATGTGGTTAGATCTAGAACTACATCCCGCTGATGCAGGAGTTCAGTGCAGCAGGGCTTCCAGAGAGCCAGCTGGGATATGTGTGTCTTCCTTAAATCCAGCCTCTCTGTCCCCCAAGATGTACCTTTATTTGGTCTGGTGAAACTTCAACTGGGACTGGAAGAAATGGGGAAGGGGCACATTCTGAGAGGAGAAACTGTGTGGACCCAGGGAGTGCTCACCAATCAGCAAGCAGACCAGAGTGGGCAGAGGAAGAGACTGGGTAAGGAGTTGGGAGATCCTTTGGAGAGATGGACCTGATCCCAAGGTTTGTGACCCAAACTCAGCCATGGGAGGCAAGTCCAAGGTAAAAGACTTCGAATGTATTTTGTTTCACTTTACATCAGTTTTATACAACATTTTACTCATCTTGGTAAATCCCAAACACTTTTTGATTTCCCATCATACAAGCAAATAGCGTAATTCTTTGGCAGTTATTCAGGGTCTTTCCAAGTGGATAATCACTTCTGTTTTTTTATGACTGGGTTTGAATCAGTGTGACTTGGTTGCTTTTCAAAGTTGGTTGTTGAAAACTGATGGTTTCTTCTTTTGTTACACGTTATAGCCTCCTCGTTGGATTTCTACTATGTAACACCCTGACATTTTATATATACACTCTCACTTCTGCATCTTGTGCCTTCCTCTGATTTATCCATTTGGCCAACTCCTACTCGTCCTTCAAAATACAGATCAAGGGGCTTCCCTGGTGGTGCAGTGGTTGGGAGTCTGCCTGCCGATGCAGGGGACACGGGTTCGTGCCCCGGTCCGGGAAGATGCCGCGGAGCGGCTGGGCCCGTGGGCCATGGCCGCTGAGCCTGCGTGTCTGGAGCCTGTGCTCTGCAACGGGAGAGGCCACAACAGTGAGAGGCCCGCGTACCGCAAAAAAAACCCAAAAAACCAAATATATATATATATATATATCAAGTTTCCTTGAGGAGGGAGGCTATACATAACTTATCTCTCACCTGGCAATTGGCACAGGTACAAATGAACTCATGCATGAGTGAGAGGATTCATATCTATCCAGTCTAAGGATGGCACAAAAGTTTTGTGTCACGAGCACATTTGAATGCAAGTATCAGACAAATGCAATGAGTGGTGGATTAAACGAATAGATATTTTTCTCACATGTCAAGACGTTTGAAAACTTTCAGCTGTGGCACTGGTTCAGGGGCTCAAAGAAGCTATTAAGGATGTAGTCTCAAGATCAGCAGTGCACACAAGGTAAGAACAAGGGAGGAAGAAGACAGGCACCAGCTATGCAAGAGCCTTCTGTGTGCATCTCATTAGCCGCTCCTGGCTGCAAGGGCAATTGAGTTTCTGACCTGGGACTGGGGTATGTCCTTGCCTGGGCAATATCTTGGTTCTGTTAGTGAGGAAGAATGAGGGAATGGATACTAGCTAGGCAACCAGGGGCACCCACCCAATGTGTCGTCTCATGTTCCAAGGTTAATAGATTCAAGGTGAGGCTCTGTGTTCAGTTTTGTGAAGGCCGTCCAATCCCAGCAGCCAAAGGCGCTTCAGTTGATTATTAATGTTCGCCATGAGTGGGGCATATGAGAGGCAGACTCTGATGGACTGGACCAACAGATCCCCTTACCCTCTGACTTCTGGTTGGGTTTGGCCATTGGGAGGAAGTGGCAGGAGGGCAGAGGATAGGAGGAGAATGATGTCAGGGTATTTGTTCCCCAGATTCTCCCCCTGCTGGGTCACCATGGTTTATTGAAGGCAGGTATCCTTTACAGGTTCCAGTAACTGCCCCATCCCTTACCCCTTCAGGCCAAGATCTCTACATCCTCCCTTGTTGGCTTCCCCAAGCCCTGCCCACACCGTGTGGACATCCATTTAATGCACTTCCCTTAAATTTCCCAGTTTAAGTGTTCTGTCTCTTTTTCTCAAGGATCCAGACTGAGGCAGTCTGTAATGCTTTGGGGGCTGGTTCTGGGAGAGGGTATGCGAGTTACTGATGGAGACCTTTGTCATCTCCCTTCCTCAAAGTCCAGGGCAATGCGCCTCCTACACTCTATAGGATACCCAACTTGCAACATGTCATGGGATGTACTTGGATGTCTTTTTTATTCATTCTTATTGATCAAGCGCCCAGGGGTAACTATGGTGCCTCTACTGTGGTTTGTAAGTACATCCAGCTGTTAGGCGCTCCAGTTGGGAGCTTTCAGGAATCAGTAGGAGGGAACTGACGTCTCTCCCGGTTCTCTCCAGCTTGTATTGTGGCAGGCCAGTGAGAGCTGTCATTTCCGCATGCTGTTGGCTAGAAGTAGCTGTGCACCAGGTGGTCTGGAAGGACAAGGGCACCCGCACCTGGGGTACCACGTGATCTCCGTCCTGTTGCTGCCTCTGCCTTCCTGCTCCCCAAGGCCTTGGAGTCTACACTCTGAAAACAGGCTCTGTGGTGTATCACATCTCGCCCCCAGCCCTCAGTGTGCTGGAAGAGGCTGGCGAGGAGCCCTTCAAAGCCTTCAGAGCAGAGTTTCTTAAACTTGAATGAACAGCTGAGTCACCTGGGGATGGTGTGAAATTGCAGATTATGATTCAACAGGTCTGGGGTAGGGGCTGGAGATTCTGCATTTCTAACAAGCACCCTGGTGATGCTGCCACTTCTGATCCAGGGAACACACTTGAGTAGCAAGGACTTAGAGATGGACATCCAGTATAGTAGCCACCAGCTATATGGGGCTGTTTACACTTGCTGTCTTTCCTTTGTTTTTTATCTCATAATCTCATCAAACCATCCGAATGCTGAGTTTCTAGCAACAGAAACCCAATTCAAAAGGTTTTTAGCCTAAGTCAAAAAGAAAAATATGTTGGTTTTTATGAAACTGGAAAGATAGGGAGCTGGCCTCAGGAATGGCAGGGTCCAGGGACTCAAATGATGTCACCACTGTCATCACCACCACCATCATCACTGCCACCATCATCTCTTTCTTCTTCCGTTGCTCCTCTGCCTCTTTTCTTGAGTTTTCGGCCTCATTCTTGCTACCTGCAGACTGGCTTCCTCTCTCGGGCAGGAGGTTTGGATGCTGGTGGCTCCAGGCTAAGATCACACTCGTCATCTCAATGGAAAAAGGGAGCTCTCTCCCAGCATCTGAGTGTGCCTGCATCACACTGCACCCAGCTTGGTGAACAGGGGGCTGGAGCGCCAGGCTTGTCCTGTGGGAGGGGAGCGGGTCACCGTGATGGGCAGCCCCTCAGAATCAGATGAACAGAAGGGGAGACAAGTGAACCCTAAAGGAAGAGATGTAGTGCAAAGAGGTACGGGGCAGACAAAACCAGCAGGTGTTCACGCCACTCCACGGCTCTCTTCCACCTCACCTGTCCGTGTATTCCCCTTAAGAACCCCTCTCCTAGTTTCTGCCACCCTTTGATCATTCCCAGGGGGGGAGATGTAGCTTGTCATATTTTGCTGGGTGCTTAAAAGAGCACAGCTGTTTTCCCTGTGTATTTTCATTGCAACCAATTAGCAAAGCTTTCTCTTTGGTGCAGAAATTAAAAATAAAAAGACAAAAGTTCTGGCAAGGTTTTCCCTTTGGTTTCTTCAGGCGTTTAATAGCATCTCCTGCTGCCTTGCTGGAAGAATTTACTTAAATTGCTTGAGAGTGGCAAGCGGAATGGCAAGGGTGGTAACTAGCAGGAGGGGAAGGCAGCTGCCTGCCAGGGAGAAGCTGGAGGGGGCTGGGATGGGCTGACGTTCATTGATGGTCTGGAAGGACAGGACAGCATGAGGAGATGAGGTCTGCGGATGGTCCACGGCTCGGAGCGCAGACAGGAAAGGCAGCGTAGGCAGGAAGCGGGAGATGAGCCAGCTACAGCCACTTGGCACTTTTGTTTTTGTAATAAGAAAAGTGCAGGTTGGATTTTTGGGTTTTTTTGCAGCGGGGGAGGTGGATGGGGAGAGTTTGGAGGCTGAGGGGTGGATAAACTGCCCAAAAGTCTATAAGTCCCTGTGAAAATGAAACATCTAGACCAGAGATTCCCAATGTTGGGACCCCGAGCTGGCAGTACCAGCCTCACCTGGGAGCAGTGGACGTTCTCTGGTCCACCCAGACCTACTCAGTTAGAAGCTCTAACCAGCCTTCCAGGTGATTCCGCTACCTGCTCAAGCTCGAAAGGCACTGGTCTAAATGAGGGTCGCCTATGAACAACGAGGGGCTTTTTAAACCTCACCGGGTCAGAGACACAGAAGCCGGCCTTCTCGGAGAAGTGGCAGTGTCCCAGTCACCAGCAACCCGGGACAGAAGCGACTTGCCTGAGGTCCCCCGAGAGCAAGCGGTGGCCTGCAGGCAGGTCTCATTCCCACGCCTGTGCTCTTCTCTGCAGCATTTTATGAGTCTATGTGTGAAGACCCCGGAGAAGCGTGGGCCTATCACCCACTTCTTTTCTATGTCACAGAGATGTGATGAAGGTTCCCACGTCGACACTTACCCCCTGTTTTTACAGTCCCACCGGCGCTGTCAGGCCTCACCAGGACGGAAGATGGGAAGTGTGGTCATAACGGATTTGAAACAGATGCGTGAGTTGGAAGCCTCAGGCTGTGCCCTGGGAGCCAGACAGCAATGAAGAGCCAGGGGCAGAGGAAAAGGTTATAAAAGTGTGTAGTTTTCGCTTTATTGAGTTACAACAAATGAGCAACAAGTTAGAAAAATTGTTTTTTTTCTCCAAACTCCCTAACCTTTGATTTGTGCGGTGTACTCAAATGAGGGGCAGTGTGGGCAGGGGAAGGGACTGCAAACACAGCTCATACTGCAACGTTACACCAGATACGTCTCCTGGTGTTTCTTCTTTAGAAGTTAGGACTAACTGAGGGAAAAAAAAGTGCACTCAGGAAACTAAAATTGGCCCAAAACAAACACACAAACAAACAAAAAAAGCAATTCGTGGTGAAGCTTCAAGCTGAACTCTTGTCCAATACCACACTGAGAAGAGGCAGCTAGGAACGGAGACGAAAACCAAAGCTGTTCATCTTTGTACCATCTAGACACGAAGATCTCTTTCTCTTTTAATTTCACAAAAGTAATGATGATGCTAGTGCATCCGGGAGAGCCCTTTCTGCTGGTCACTAAAAAGGGGCTCAGAGGGTAGCTGTCCGCCACCCAGTTCTCCGGGTGCTGGCTCGGCCCGAGGTCTGAGCCCAGGCCATCAAAAAAACCAGACCGGCCTGGTGGCAGTTCAGAAGGCCTTGTGTGTGGTTAAACAGGGACCCCCAGAGGAGGCTGGGGAAGAAATAGAAATGGATTTGATTTGGAAGATCTGTCATCTGTAAAACCCTCTCCAAGTTAAGACAGATGCCTGAATCCCAGCCCTTTCCCCTGAAGAAATCTCCCAAATTTCAAACTACCTTGAAAAATGAACTCTCCCTACCTAAAATCCAGTAGATATAATGGCACTAATGCTAACATCCCCCCTCCCCCAAATTAATAAAATAAAAAAAAAAAGAAAGGAAAAAAGAGAAAAGCACGTGTGATCAGCCCTCCCTCCTGGAAAAATACCTTACAGTGGTAGTGCTGGAAAAGGAAGTTGCCCTTGGTTAAAAAGGTAACAAAATTTTCCCACATTGTACAAATCGGTTCCAGTATAGCAAGAGGCGGGGGCCTGGGCACAGGAACCAACTATTTACAAGGACCCATGGAAAACGCAGTGGTAGGACTTTGGCACTATGAACAATTCCCACCAGGCCTCAGGGAGGTGTGTACGAGTGAAGGCGTTGCACTTGGAGTCTCTGGCCAGGGTGGCCCACAGCCAGGGACAGAAGTTCTCTTCTCTCTTTGAAGACAGAGTGTCCCCTTCATCAGCACAGCAGTTCTGGTGGACTTCCCTAGAAGGACAACACAAAACCAGAGATGTCAGGGAGGTGACCATCATTCCTTGGGTGCAAGGCATCGGGGGTGGCCTCTCCTTGGCTCTCCTGTGGAGAACACTTCCAAAGCCATCCTGGGGCCTGGAGGAGAGACAAACGCCCTGTCTTAAAGAAACAAGTGTGTTTCCTGACCACAGTCTAACATTATGGGAAGTGCCTTCAGAATAAGGCCTTTGAAAACAGGATGACTTTCTGGGCAAGTGAAGGAGGTGATTCATTTCATCATTACAAGACCCTTTTCTTATTCCTGGAGAGGCAGCCAGTCACAATGGTTCCTAAAAGGCCCCAGAATCAGACACACCTGGATTTGGGTCAGGAGTTCTCTCTGTACTGGCCATGGGGCCTTACACACGTCAAAATCTCTCTAGGGCTTAGTTTTTGCTTCTGTAAAACAGGGGTGATAGTAGCATCCACAAAGTAGTTGTGATAAGAAGTTGATATATGCACCAGCATATAAAATAGTGCCAGGCGGGTGGTAAATATTACACGTGCTTTTGTTGTATTTGTTAGATGGAACCCTTTCCAAATAGGATATAAAATAATCATAATAAGATGAGAAATTTTAAGTGTATTTTTTAATTTAATGTTTCTATCAACCCTCAGGTGTAGATAAAATTGTTATTCCCATTTTACAGGTGAGGAAACTGAGCACAGAGAAGCTAAAAACCTTGCCCAAGATCACACAGCTAGAAAATGGCAGAGCCAAAATTCCAACCCAGGCAATTTCCAGAGCCTGTGCCCTTAAACAGTGTTTACTGAGTCAGTATGGAGACGTGTTTAATTCTTATGTACTTTGAAGTAATGAAAATAGTCCAAGGACCTTCTTATGGGTTAAATTGTGTCCTTGCAACCCCCAAAGATATGTTGAAATCCTAACCCTTAGTACCTCAGAACGTAACCGTATTTGGGAATTCCTTCACAGAGGCGATCAATGTTAAAATGAGGTCATTAGGGTGGGACCTAATCCCATAGGGCTGGTGTCCTTATAAAAAGGGGAAATTTGGACACGGAGACAGACACAGGGAGAACATCATGGGGAGACGGAGGCAGAAATTGGGGTGTTGCATCTATAAGGCAAGGATTGCCAGCAACCCGCCAGAAGCTAGCAGAGAAGCAAGGAACACACGTTCCCACGCAGCCCTCAGAAGGAAGCAACCCTGCCAGCACCAGACTTCCAGTCTCCAGACCGTGGGAGAATAAATTCCTGTCGGTTAAGCCACCCCGTTTGTGGTACTTGACGGCAGCCTCAGGAGACTAAGGCCGACCTCCATTTCCTCTGTGGGTTCCTGGGATCCAAGGATCCTGAGCACGAATCCAGGGGGAGGGCTCCGAGCTGTAAAGGACGTAGTCAGGATTCCATGACAGGCTGGAAGGTGATCAGATCTGTAGCTTCCTGAAGACACTGGCGTTTTCTTTGCCTCCCTCCTGGTAAGGCTGCGTTACTGCTCAGTCACTTCTCTAAGTAGCCGAGAAGGCCCTGAGAAGTTCTGGTGTTTTTCTTGTGCAGAGGACCAAGAGCAAGAATGCCAGACTTCTCAGCCGAAGGCAGCAGCAGGTTATCTATATTGTTCGTCATTCTTAATGTCTGATGTCAAATGTACCCACATTCCCTAAATGCTCCCGACAATAAGACTGAATATCGGAGTTAAGGAAACAGCTTGCAAAAGAAATGTCTGTGGATGAAACCAGATTCCAGGGTGTCCTTGGGATCTGGTACCACCCAAAAGTGATCCAGCAAATGTCACCGGATCGTAAGAGCTACAGGGATCCTTATAGGTGATGCTGCCAACATCACTCATTTCACGAGGAAAGAAAAAAGGAAGCTCGGGGGAGGAAAAGCGATTGCCCCAGGTCACATGACTGCTCAGTGGCAGAGTCAAAAGCAATAACGATCATGGTTGTGACAACGGTGAGAGTAGCTTAAATATATCTCATGCTTATTATGTGCCAGGCCCAAGGCGAAGTGCAGATATGGCTCATCTCATTTGGTAACCTGGTAACCCGGGAGGTAGGCCCACCTGCAGTGAAGAGATGGGGGTTTAGCGAGATTAAATGGTGTCAGGCAAGTAGTAAGTGGTGGAACCTGGATTCTACTGCGGTCAATCCAACTTTCACTGCTTCTCGCCACACCTGACCCTCCTTGCCCTACGTTCACAGCTGCTCGCTGCAGGGAGTCACGTGGCACAGGAGCGCGCAGGTCTGCTTCAAAGACAGGCTGGCGGTCCCGGGCAGCTGAAGAGGACTACGTGCCTTACCGCTGATCCCATGCAGAGCCACACGCACCCAGGATGTGCACATGGACCACAGCCGGCCTCCCGCTGTGCTCTCCGAACAGGATTTCCCGCAGCAAACTGGGTCTTTCACCGTCTTCGGAAAGGAGGCTGCCTGTGGGTGGATGTCCATGCGAACAGTTCTCAAGACTCCAGGAAAACAAGGCCAAAGGTGGGTAAAGAGCGATTTTTCCTTCTCCCAACCAGGCTGAGGAACGTCAGCTCAGCACAGGACTGTGGTCTCCGCCGTGGAGCAGGGAGGAAAGAGCCATGGAGTCAGAGAAAGCTGGATCCAGGGTCAGCCACTTCGGAGCTGTGTGCCGAGGTCAGTTACCTAACCTCCCTGAGCCTCACTTCCACAGTTCATCGTCAGCCGGCTGCTGGGAGGGCAACAGGCAAGGTGTGCAAAGCATACATGTACTCCAGAAATATTGCTTCCTTTTTTCCTTGAGGAAAGCCAGGTGCAAAATTACAGCCTTAGGGGTAAGTCAGCTCACCTGTGTGTGTGCGAATTTACACATTTCCTCTCTCTCCTCTCTCTCATGTACAGAAAACTGAACCCTGTCTCTCTAAGTGATTGGCAAAAATTTGCTTTTTATTTTTATTTATTGATTTGTTTTCTGAATTTGAAGATGACTAGTTAATGAGATCAGTCAGGGTGCTTGAATTATCTTGCCTATTAATATTACACTCTTATAACGCATATCAAGTATAAATTATTAGAAGAAAAAGAAGTTGATTTTATCACGGTGATTTTTCTGTAACAAATAATTTTTAAACAATCTGATTATTGATGAATTATAAAATATCTTAGCAACTATGCTGTCAGTTTATTTGAAAGTAATAAAAATATGTAAAAATTTGCTTTTTAGATAAACCTCAATATTAAGGTGGTTCTCCATCTGACAGTTTTTTAAAAATTGAAGTATAGTTAATTTACAGTATTGTGTTTCAGGTGTACAGCAAAGTGATTCAGTTATATATATATATATATATATATATATATATATATATAAATATTTTTTCAGATTATTTTCCATTATAGGTTATTACAAGATATTCAATATAGTTCCCTGTGCTATATAGTAAATCCTTCCTGCTTTTCTATTTCCTATTTAGTAGTGTGTATCTGTTAATCCCGTACTCCTAATTTATCCCTCTGCCCTCTCTTTCCCCTTTGGTAACCATAAGTTAGTTTTCTCTGTCTGTGAGTCTGTTTCTGTTTTGTATATAGATTCATTTGTATCATTTTTAACATTCCACATATAAGTGATATCATGTAATATTTGTCTTTCTCTGATTCATTAAGTATAATATTCTCTAGGTCCATCCGTGTTGCTGCAAATGGCAATATTTCATTCTTTTTTATGGCTGAGTAGCATTCTATTACATATATATATATGTTACATTTTCTTAAGCCAATAGTCTGTTGATGGGCACTTGTGTTGTTACCATGTCTTGGCTATTGTAAATAGCGCTGCTATGAACATTGGGGTGCATGTATCTTTTAGAATTAAGAGTATTCATCTTTTCCAGAGTGGGGTTGCTGGAGCGTATGGTAGCTCTATTTTTAGATTTTTAAGGAATGTCTGTACTGTTTTCCATAGTATTTACATACAAATTTATATTGCCACCAACAGTGTAGGAGGGTTCTTTTTTCTCCACACCCGCTCCAGCATTTATTATTTGTAGACTTTTTTTTTTTATTTTTTTTTTATTTGTAGACTTTTTGACGATGGCCATTCTGACAGGTGTGAGGTGATACCTCATTGTGCTTCTGATTTGCATTTTTCTAATAATTAGCGATGTTGAGCATCTTTTCATGTGCCTGTTGGCCATCTGCATGTCTTCTCTGGAGAAATGTCTATTTAGGTCTTCTGCCCATTTTTTGATTGGGTTGTTTGTTTTCTTGATACTGAGTTGTATGAGCTGTTTGTATGTTTTGGATATTAACTCCTTGTTGGTTGCATCATTTGCAAATATTTTTTCCCACTCAGGTTGTCTTTTGTTGATGGTTTCCTTTGCTGTGCAAGAGCTTTTAAGTTTGATTAAGTCCCATTTATTTATTTTTGCTTTTATTTCTATTGCCTTGGGAGACTGATCTAAGAAAATATTGCTACGATTTTTGTCCAAGAATGTTTTGCCTATATTCTCTTTTAGGAGTTTTATGGTGTCATGTCTTACATTTAGATCTTTAAACCATTTTGAATTTATTTTTGTGTATGGTAAGAACGTGTGTTCTAACTTCATTGATTTACATGAGGCTGTCCAGCTTTCCCAGCACCACTTGCTGAAGAGACTCTTTTTTCTCCATTGCATATTCTTGCGTCCTTTGTTGAAGATTAATTGACCATAGGTGTGTGGGTTTATTTCTGTGCTCTTCTGTGCCATTGATCTATATGTCTGTTTCTGTGCCAATACCATCATGTTTTGATTACTATAGCTTTGTAGATGGTCTTATCTGGGAGGGTTATGCCTCCAGCTTTGTTTTTTTCCCCTCAGGATTGCTTTGGCAATTCTGGGTCTTTTGTGGTTCCGTGTAAATTTTAGGATTATTTGTTCTAGTTCTGTGAAAAACGTCATGAGTATTTTGATAAGGATTGCATTAAATCTGTGGATTGCTTTGGGTAGTGTGGCCATTTTAACAATATTCTTCCAATCTAGGAGCATGGGATATCTTTCCATTTCTTTGAATCATCTTCAATTTCTTTTATGACAATGTGTTTTTCCCTGTCTTATGGGGATGAACATGTATAATCCTCCAGCCATATGCATTAATAATGAAAAATAAATGCCGAACAAGGCCATTAAAAAAACAAAACAAAAAGCCCCACAGAAAACATATTGCAAAGCCAAAGGGTGACCTGGAGAGGGGGAGACAAAGCCACTTCTTTTTGGCTTTTTCAGTGATTCCAGATGTCTGTGGATGGCTCTGGGCCCCAGTAGCACCCTTGGAACTGCTGGACTTCAATTCTCCTCTGACCTCTCCCAGGCTACGTAGTGGTGGGCAGGACTTGGGCTGTGGGAGCTGGCGGCACTCTCAAAGTGAGGCTGGGAAGATGCAGGACACCAAGGGCACACAGCCTGGCCCCATTGCCTTCCCCTTGGGCAGCAGGTTCCAGCTGCAGGTCGCTTCTACAGAAGACCCTGCTCCCAGACACCCTCAGTTCACCTTTTTAAATGTATGTCCACAGAGTTCACTGCTGACCCCCGCCCTGCACTGAGTCTGGCTCACTAAGGAAACTCAAATGTTCATTAGTGAATGAAAAACAAGAAGAGAGCACAGTGCTGTTAGAGGCGGCTGGTTACACAAGACTGATGAAACAGTTCACATTTCAGGTGTTTTTTTTTGTTTGTTTTAAAGAGTATTACAGTGATTTTGACTGTGTGGCCTCTTGCTAAGCCCCTGGGCTTCTACCTGGAATCCTACCACTTGGTCAGGGACATTCCGCATGGTAGAGAACCAACTGCCCGATGGGTCACTTAATCCCAGAGCACTAGTTCTTAGCTTTGGGGGAAACTGCAAAGTCACTGGGCCCCTTTTCTTATGGCCACTGTTCGAACGTTTCCACCAAGTGGATGTCCTGCCTCTCCCTGAACACTGTCCAGGACAGGGAACCCACTGGCTCCCACAGCTGTCCCTTTCTATCTTGGTGACACCTTGGAATGTTAAAAAGTACTACCTAATTCTTCAGCAAAATCTGTTTCCCTATTACTTTACCTTTGGGGAAGCATGAAACAATTAGAATTCTTTTCCCATGTGCTGGCTTTCTGTTCCTATTTCTCTTTACTTTTCCCTGTAGGGATTTCCCTTAGGCCCTGTGGACTTGAGAGAGAATAACACCGCAGTCCATGAGATAGAAAAGCAAGCACTGTGATTGTAATTTATTCAGTCTTATCTCAGTCATATTTCTGAGTCCAACTTTCTTTTATTGGGAAGGGGCATGGTGTAATTTGAATTAGAACTGAGAAAGGAAAACATGGTGACACAGGGAAAGAATAGGTAATTTCTCAGTGGATGAGGAGAACTTCACACTGTCCTAGATCATGTCAACTCTGCACATCCGGCACTTCCTTGAAGTGTGAACTCAGACAAGTCATAGCCACGATAGTCACCTTTTAGGTTCCCTGAGGCACCAAGTTCCCTCCTGTCTCAGGGTCTTTGGGTATGTGGTTTCTTCTGCCGGGACTGTTTCTCTGCCCAGCCAACTCCTACTTAACCTTTTGCATTTCAATTCATCCACTGCTTGTTTAGAGAAACCTTGCCCAACCCGCTAAATCAGGTCAAATTGCCCTAATCTATATTCTCACAGTTCCATGCGCCTTTCTTTCAAAAAATCTTGTCACCTGGCAAAATTTCTTTTTTTTAAAGAAGCTTTTATTAATTAATTTATTTAATTAGGAAATTTAGGAGTTTATTAATTAATTTATTTTTGCTGTGTTGGGTCTTCGTTTCTGTGCGAGGGCTTTCTCTAGTTGTGGCAAGTGGGGGCCACTCTTCATCGCGGTGCGCGGGCCTGTCACTATCGCGGCCTCTCTTGTTGCAGAGCACAGGCTCCAGACTTGAAGGCTCAGTAGTTGTGGCTCACGGGCCTAGTTGCTCCGCGGCGTGTGGGATCTTCCCGGACCGGGGCTCGAACCCGTGTCCCCTGCATTGGCAGGCGGATTCTCAACAACTGCGCCACCAGGGAAGCCCAACATTTCCTTTTTGTTTGATGGAAGATTATTTGGTCAAAGACTATGGGCTCCATGAGGGCAGGGACATGCTGGGCACTGCTGCCTTCCAGAGCCTGGCACACTGCAGGCTTTCCACAAATACTGATGGATGAATGAGCCAAGGCACTTACTATGAGCATCTCTGGACTGGTTGCTCCTACTCCTTGGGGCTAGCATCCTTCCTCTGAAAAATGAGGGGCTTCGATTTCATTACGTTCCTAAGTCACTACAAGCTGCCTAAAGCACAATGGAAATTCCTAGTGTGAGAAACTCCAGAATTAGGTAAAAGGAAGTCATAGCAGTTAACCCTCCATGAGGTACCAGGGCAGCGAGGCTAAGGTACAGTCCCTGAGAAGTATCACCCAGTAAATAGCTAGTGATCGATTCTCCAACAGACCTTTCCCTCAAGCTGCCCACGCACAGGGAGAGCAGTTTGTCCCCAGTTCCTCTCCCCTGATGGCTGTCATCTGATGGGACTAGTGAGTGATAGAAAAAAAAAAAAATGAGGAGAAGCAAAGGACTGAGGTACCAGATCCTGGATAACTGGAAGCCAACTATCTTTGTTAATTCTCAGGTTGGTTCGATAAACTGCTGTTAAGCATCTGTTCTGAATCAGGCACTGGGGGATTCAGAGATTAATGGCCTATGATGCCTGCCTTTAAGGGTCTGATTGCGGAGAGACAGGGAAATAGTTAATTACGATATTTTCATTTATCCATCCATCCATTCACATATCTGTATTTGGACGGCTAATCTGAACAGATGATGGGGGTATACCTATCCTAGATCTTAAATTGTAGCCAGGATCCAATGTTGGCAGCCTTGAATATTTTAAGCAAGCTGAACTATGGAAAATATTTTTTTTCTGACATTTCACAGATTTTCCTCTTCCCCAAAGCCATCCCTAATTCTCAGGAGATGGAAACTGTCAGAAATCAGGAGGCAGCAAAGTAGTGAATAGTTGTGTATTAGTTCCCACTCCACATAGAATTAAGAAATGACCATGTCCTATTGGTCCAGCCTGGGTGGTGATGGCGGTGCCACTGTTGGCAAGGTGGTGGGCCACGGTGGTTGGGTCAGGCAGTGACCTGACGGATGAGAGGGGGCCTCCAGGCTCCACCAGCCGCTAGCTGAGCAACCCAGGGCAAGCATCTCTGAGCCTCCGTTTGGCCCTCTGTAAAATGGGGAACGAGCCGTACCTCTCTCAGAAGGTTGTCATGAAGTGTAAATGACTTAATAGATGTGCTGGGAAGAATGCTGAACACATGGCATATACAAATAAATGGAAATGCTTCGTGGTAGCAGAGCCGGGCAATTTCGTTTGGCCAACCATCAAGGCATATGTCTGACATTCTCTGGCTCAAGTATTCTGACTCATTTTTAGGAAAGGAGGAGTTTATTTTTTGGCCTCTTACCAGGACAGATCTCTCAGTGGATGGCTCGATAATTGTTTGGACCCAGAGACTGAATCAAGATGCCCCAGTTCAAGGCTTGGGAAGGATTCCTTATCTTTGTGTCTAATCTCACGGCCAGGGTGAGCCTGGACATTCAAATACTGTCCTGAGCCTTTCCAAGCTTCAGCCAGAGGAATTGGTCGGGGTGGGTACGCTTCGCTCCCACAGAGGAAATCCCATCCTAGAATCAGCGCCCAGCTGCTTACCCAAGTTTTTTCTCACTCTCTCTCTCTCTCATATGTGCATCACATAACACCTTTCATGAAATCAAAACCATGCATCATTCCCAGGATTATTATATGTGTGGCAACTGCACTCAACTGCAGGTTCCTAAATAAATATGTGTTTAAATAAAGACATCACTGAATATTTATGAATTTCAAGAGAACCATGTGTTTGGTTCATAAAAGCTGTGAAGTATTTGGAGAGGTTTTTTTCCCCTCGAGGTTGGAAGCTTCCTTGAAGGGGTGCCTCTGTCGGGACTTGGGAGAACTTTTGGCTGCCGCCACCGGCACAGAGACGGCGGCCCCTTTCTCAATTCAGTGGCACCTGAAAAGTATCAGGAGGCCCATTAGGGATATCGGATGTCACAGGTGTTGAGTGGATCTTAGCATGTTGTTTAGGAATGTTTTCTAGCACACACTTGTGGCGTTCGCCATAAATAAACATAAAAGAGCGGTTCCCGGGTGTTCCTGTTTTTTGGGGGGACTTGACTAGTTCCTGCATCTCTGAATTATTTGATGTTAATTCAAAAGTCAACTCTAAAAACCCTACGTATCTGCCGCCACAGGAGCGGGTCAGGGGTGGGAGGTGCTATCAATCAGAAATGGGGAATTTCTGTCAGAAATAAAGAGGCAGAAACGGCAGTAGGAAGAACGAAGGCTCCGGAGTGAAACCGAGGTGCTGGCTGGGAGAATGTGGATAAGTTCCTTGGTTTCTGAGTCTCAGTTTCTGGTTTTATAAAAATATAGAGAAGCTTACCTCTCAGGGCCGCTAGGAGAATTGAATGAGACCATCTGTGGCCACAGCGCCCAGCTCAGTCTCTGAACTCAGGAGGCCTGGCTTCCTTCCTTCCTTCCTTCCTTCCTTCCTTCCTTCCTTCCTTCCTTCCTTCCTTCCTTCCTTCCTTCCTTCCTTCCTTCCTCCCTCCCTCCCTCCCTCCCTCCCTCCCTCCCTCCCTCCCTCCCTCCCTCCGTTCCTTCCTCCCTCCCTCCCTCCCTCCCTCCCTCCCCAAAGCTTCTCTTTATGGTTTCAGCATTTCTTCCCCCTTCTCCTTCTCTTGGGCCTCAGGTGGGGGTCAAGCACAGTGGCAACCAACTCAGATGGGCGCTGTCAACTGTTGGTGTTGGTATAGTTTGGGAGAGAAAAGATGGGGACAGGTGGACTTGGGGGCCTCTGGGGGGCTGCCATCCCTAGATACCTCCCACTCAGCGATATGCATCCAGAGCTCACTCTGGACACAGGAACAATTAGCATCCTTATATCCAAATTGAGCAAACACAACTGGTTCAGAATAACTTTTGCCTGCTGTGGAAAGCCATCAGGTTTTCTTTTAGTTTGCCTCTTCTCAACTTTCTGGCTATGCCAAACCTCTTTTGGTTCCTCAGCTGCACCATTCCTTTTCTTGTCTCTGGACCCTTGCTTGGCTCTTCCTTCCACTTGAAACATTCTTTTCCTTGTCTGTGCACTTGGCTAGCTCCTGAGTCAGCTGTCCCTTCCTCCAGGAAGCCTTCCCTGACTTCCAGCCTGGGTGCCCCTCCTGCGTGCATGTCTCCATCATGCCACGGAGCACCCTGGCGAATAAAGGAAGAGCAATTTCCCTTCTTGTTGGTCTGACTGAGCTCTAGGTGAAGGAGGACTCTATCTTCTTCATCCTGTCCTCTCTAGTGCCTAGCACATTCGCCCACATACAGTAGGCGCTCAGGACGTATTTGTTGAATTGAATTGAACCCAACTGTCTACTGTGTGGTAGGTGGAAAAAGCAATCACGTAGACTTATGTTTATGCATCAGAACAATCTGGGATGGAAGATGGGGCAAACTAGGAGCTTTCAGGCAGAATCTGATTGGACAAAAAAAAAAAATTGCTCCTTCATTTCAACAAGGAGGATATGGGCTGGTTTGGTAGGGTCCTTTTTTAAAATTGAATTTGTTACAAATTGCTTCTGTTTTATGTTTTGGTTTTTTGGCCAGTGAGGCATGTGGGATCTCAGCTCGCCGATCAGGGATCGAACCCGCACCCCCTGCATTGGAAGGCAAAGTCTTAACCACTGGACTGCCAGGGTAGTCCCTGGTAGATTCTTATAAGAAGCAAGAAAATGGCTAGAGGGAGGTTGAAACCGTTGTAGCCGGGTGGAGGCGGGTGGTTGGTGCGATGCGTAATGCCCTTTAACCCCTCCTATCACTAGCTCACCTTCCTCACCCGCAACCTGTTACCACTTCCTCCTGCAAAGTTGGAGGAGAAAGACTTGATGGCATTCTGTGATTGGCTGCTCATTAAATTGCTCTTTTAATAGCTGATGGAACCGGCTAAAATAAGGTTTCTAGAGGACTTTATTTATTTGCCAGGTGCCTCGTTTTATTACTGAATAAATGAATTAATGAGGGACATGGCTGGCCAAAGTTGTCCGAGTTCATAAATAAAAAGGTATGGTAGTTTCCAGGGCTCCCTTGGGGACCTTATCAATCTTTCTAGAGGTTTTTTACCTTTCACTATGTTTAAAGGTGACATGGTGGTGGCGCGGGGCTTCCATTGCCTTTTAAGTGACCTCTGGAGAAGCCAAGCCGGGCAGATTGTAAATCGTGCATCTCCCTCCTGGTTCTAAGCTGCCCTTGGCATACTTCGGCTTTGGCCAAGGTAGACCTTTCCCTCCTGTATCCCTCTCTCTACCATCCCCCCCCACCCCGCCCCCTTGTCTAAACGTACCATCAAGAAAGCTGCCATGCTTCAGGCCCTGATTTGCACAGACCTCTGGTGAAGCACAAACACCAAGGGCTTGGGTGGCACGTCCCGTTTTGCGGATGACATGGCCATTAGTGACCATGGTAACCTCCCCTCCCAGGCTTTTGTGGCTCCACAGACCTAATTTACACCAGTCTCTTCCAGATTTGAAGGGGCTCTGGGGACCCCATGAGCACAGCAACAAGCGGGGTTACTTAATGAGACATACATGGGCGCACCTTCCTTTAGCCGCGGCGAGGTAAATACCAGGTACTTTCAAAACCTTTCAGGTTAAAGGAAACAATCCCAAATTTTTATTCAGTAAACGTAGACACTTATTCTTTAAAAAATCCAAAAAGAAAAGAAAAAGACATATCCTTTCATGTTTGTCTCTTACACCAGTGAACACAAAACAGGCCTTGTGTTGTGTTACCTTGTTACTAGACTTTAGAACGGATGGACGCCCCAAAGGCCACAGGCAGTGATGCTGTCACCTATCAGCACTACCTTGCAAATAAAAACATAAAATCTAGCAACACCTATTCTTCTTCCTTTGTCTTAAAAGAGCTTGAAGGAAGAACCCATGATCTGTGTCCATATCTCTGTACCCAACACCTGTATCGACTCTGCCAATAGAAAGAAAGAAACCCAGCCTCCTGCCCTGGCTCCCGGGGGGACAGGTGGCGTTACCTGTCTAGGCCTGGCTGGCCTCAGCAGGGACGCTGTCGGAGTCCGAGTCGGCCAGT
Source organism: Grampus griseus (assembly GCF_964374135.1). NCBI lineage: Eukaryota > Metazoa > Chordata > Mammalia > Artiodactyla > Delphinidae > Grampus > Grampus griseus. The sequence continues at coordinate 16,119,500 of NC_139011.1, forward strand.
TCCGGCGCACCTTCTGCTGCCGTCTGACTCCAGCTGTCCGACCTGTCTGAGACGGCGTCCTCCTCTCCGACCGTCACCTCCACCCAATCCACGATGCCTGATTCCTCATTCTCGTCGCTGCCCTGGCCGTCCCGACTGTTGCCCTCTGATCTGTCCGAGGTGGCCTCCGAGGGCTTTGCCAGCAAACCGTCTCTTGCTTGCTCGCCGCCTGCTTTCATCCTGGGGCCCAGCTTCTCCAAGTCCTCTTTGCAGAGCTTTTTGGGGTCCTTGTGATACTGTGGACCGCCCTCGCTCCCGTTCTTCGAGCTCTCGGCGATGACGGCTTTTGCTGCCCTCCTCGATGGGGCGTCGTAGCCATGATCATCCGCCACGTGCCGCTGCTGGTACCGCTCCAGCCACTTTAAAGTTCCAGTTTTTAGCAAGCATCTGTTTTCCTTGAACCAACGCACGATTTCAGTTCGGACCAGGCCGGTCTTTGCCGCCAGCTGGTCATACTCCTGGGGGGTTGGCCACTGGGTTCTTGCAAACGTGCTCCTCAGGAGATGAACCTGTTCTTGATTTTTTGTAATTGCTGGTGAAGGGCTGGGCAAAGAACCGGGCACCTGGGCGCTGGAGAACTGGTCGAGTCGAGACAGAGCACCATTGGGGGCCACCGAGTCTGGGCCTTTCTTGCTGGACCCCATGGAATCCAGGACGGCCTGTTCCATGCTGTCCCGAAGCTTCCGCCTCTCCAAGAACCAGGAGTCGATCTCTCTCCTGCTCAGCTTGGTCTCCACTCTTAGCCTGTCCAGTTCTGCTTGGGTCGGGAAAGAGCTTTTCAGAAAGCTGTCTTCCAGGATTTTCACCTGACCTTGGCTTTTCTCTTTGAACTTCTGCGGGGCAAAGTCTGGGTACGCGTGGTGAGTACGGCCGTGTCGGGAAGCCGCGATGGCCAGCTGGTCTTTGGCAAGGGATTCGCTGGTGATGTGGACGATGCCCCTTTGACACCGATACCGGTGGTCGCTGAACCACTTCTTGATCTCGCTCCTGGCGAGGCCGGTCACCTCGATGAGCCGGTAGACCTCAGCATCGTCGGGGAACTGGCTCTGGAGGAAGCTCGCCTTGAGGTGTGCGATCTGCTCCTTCGTCTTCTTGCGGTCGCTGGCCGGGGTCAGTGAAGGGTTGGCCACCTTGGGCGGAGGCTCTGGCACTTGAGCGATGTGTGGGCGCTTGGGCTCGGGGGCAGCTTGGGGCGTCGCCAGAGGTCTCTTCTGGCCGTGGTTGGTCACTCCGGCCACGGTGAGCGTGATGGGGGAGCAAGAGACGGTCGTCGGCCCGCTGGTCACCTGAGTCAGCACGAGGCTGGTCTGGCCGAGGATCTGGCACGGAAGCGCTGTCTGGAGGATGGGCTGTGACATCTTGGTGGGGGCCAACTGGGCGGGCAGCACAGTGATCGTTGGGGGCACCGACTGGATGGTGCCATTAAACATCTTCTTCCGGGCCTCTTCCACCTCCTCCGGGGACCAGCTGATGCCATGCTTTAAGCGCTGGGTGGCAAACCAGATTCTGATGTGCTCTTCCGGGTGTTTGGAAGCAGCTGTGAGCCAGGACAGCTCAGCCTGCGTTGGGTAAGGGAACTTGTTGAAGGAGTTGATCATGGTGGCGTTGGTGTCCAGGGCAGAGTTGTATTTGGTAGTGTTCAGCGGCACGGGGACCTTGGGGACAAGGTTGATATTTGGTGGGAGCTGGACAGAAGGCATAACGTGTCCTAAGGTGTCCTGGAGGAGCTCCACGCCCCCGAGTCTTGAGAGGATCTCGGCCGCGTCTGTCACCAGGCGGGTGGTCCCTTCCACGTGGTTCTCGGGGGCAGCCTCCTCTGGCTTCTTGGGCATCTTCTTGGCGTCGGCTTTCGGTTTCCCTGGCTTCATGATGGGGGTTTTACTCACCGAGATCCCGGGGTCATTGTCGCCGCTCCCGGGGCCGCTGGTGGTGAGGGACACGACGTGGTTCGTGGCATCGATGGACTGCTCCAGGACGGTCTGATTGTTGCGCTTAATGAGTTTCAGCTTGAAGTTGGTCTCCCCGGGGTGGAACTTGGAGTTGTGGTCAGACAAGGAGTCGTACTTTTTGGTTGTGAAGTTACATTCAGCACACACGTAGAGCGGGTTGAGAATCACGTTGGGGTGCTGCGTGTCAACGTGCTCCGTGAACTCGTTCAGGTTTTGCGTGGAGTAGGGGCAGTATTTGCATTCATAACCACCTTGGAGTTTTTTGGATTGATTTTCCCCTGTAGACTTCACCTCTATCACTTCATTTTCTTTGGAAGAGTTTTCAGGTTCTGCTGCCCAAGCGTCCTTGGCCATTTCGGGCTGTGGCGTGCCGATTCCTTTCTCTTTGGCCCTGTCTCCTTCCTCGGGCACGTCTTGTTCTACTACTTGTGATGTCCGAACCATGCACGGGGTTGTGGATTTTCGTTTGCTCGCCATGCTGTCTGTCTGTGTGCAATGGCTTATTGGGGGGACGGGGGCGGGTAGGGAAGGGGCAGTGAAAGTTTTGGAACTACTAAGATAAAAGGCTTTTGGCTTTATGCCCCGCTCCAATGGCTTTGGCTTCACTTGAACGCTGAAGTCTGGTGCTTGAGTTTCCAGAATGATTTCAGTGCAGAAGATTGTAACTGTTCCAATGGCTAAACACAAGAGGCAGCATCATACCTGTGGGACAAGAACAAAGAGAGTGTCAGTGTTTCCTCACAGGGCAAAAGGAACTAGCATTTCTTTCTAAGTTGCTCCCATGACCCAGCCCAACTGGCACCCAAAGCAAATACCCAGGTGCGCACAGATGGTGTGAGAGTGGGTACTCCTAAACGTGAAAGATCACATTTTTCTTCTCTTCCATTCTCTGGGAAGGGCAGTGGGGACGGGCCCAGAGCAAGCAAATGAGGATGCAGGTCACTCATTCATGTTTAGAGACCAAGGGATACAGAAAAGCAACAAGGGCACTGAGATCTTATGAAGTGGTGGGTAGGGTGCTGGAGGGCACCTTGCAGTGAGTGTTGGCTGGGTTCGCAAGCCGCTTTTATGGACGGTACATCAGAAGCAAGATGCTTGCCTGGGGCTGGCGAGTGGAATTTATATAGGAGTTAGAAGATGGATATGAATGTTTCGTTTATTAACATAAAGGTAAAATCACTATAGAAAATACAGAAAAGGCATCAAAGTATAAAAAAGAAAAACATCGCCCCAAATATCGTAGTTCCTTCATTTCACTTGAACATTTCCCATTTTCACAAACTTTGAGCAAAAGCATGATTAAGAAATGGCTGCCTGACACTACATTGTAGGGATATACCATACATGATGTAATTAGCCATTGGACTTTTGTTGGACATTTATTCCTAATTTTTGGCTCTTCTGACAACATTGTAGTCAATACCCTTAGTCCTTATTCCTGAAGTGAAAGCACTGGGTCAAAGGAGGTCAACATTTTACATCTCTTGACTCATATGGCCAAGTTTTTGCATCATTTGGCCTTTTCACCGGCAGTGAATGAGTGCCCGACTCACCACTTAGCTTACATGAAATATTACCATGAGAAAGCCTGGCCAATTAGATACGGGAAAACTGCTTTAATATGCTTTGGTGCTTCTCTTGATTGCTAATAAGGGTGAACCGTTTTCAAAGATTCACTTGCCATTTGTATTCTTTTGTGAATTGTGGATTTATGCCATTTTAAAAAAACATACTTTATTATTATTTTTTAAAATTAATTAATTAATTATTTATTTTGGCTGTGCTGGGTCTTAGTTGTGGCACGTGGGATCTTTAGTTGTGGCATGCGGACCTCTTAGTTGCAGCATGCATGCGGGATCTAGTTCCCCGACCAGGGATCGAACCCGGGCCCCCTACATTGGGAGCGCAGGGTCTTACCCACTGGATCACCAGGAAAGTCCCTATGTCATTTTTATATTGTGATGCCCAGTGGTTTTATTATTAATTTATGAGTTCTCTCTATATTAAAAACATTAGTACCTTTCTATATTTGTTGCAAAAATTTTCCAGTCTGTCCTTTACCTTTTAGTTTTGCATATGGTATTTTTTCATGTTTTACAGGTAGAAATTTTTTATTTTTAAATGGCAAATTTATCAGTCTTTTCCTCTTGTGGTTTCTTTCATTGTGATTTTACATTTAGAAGGTGATTCCCTGCTTTGATAGCTGAGACCTATTATTCTATGTTTTCTTAGAGTGTTTTGGCTTTATTTTTTTTGCGTTATGCGGGCCTCTCACTGTTGTGGCCTCTCCCATTGCGGAGCACAGGCTCCGGACGCGCAGGCTCAGTGGCCATGGCTCACGGGCCCAGCCGCTCCGCGGCATGTGGGCTCTTCCTGGACCAGGGCACGAACCCGTGTCCCCTGCATCAGCAGGCGGACTCTCAACCACTGCGCCACCAGGGAAGCGCTTGGCTTTATTTTTTACATATAACTTGTCTGGACTTGAACCGAACTGATCTTGAGGTAAGCTGTGAGATACAATTCTAACCATTTTTCTTGAAAGTTATCAATTATCTCCATAACATGTATAGTGTTATTTATTTCTCACTAATTTGTGAAGCCACCTTGGCCGTACATTAAATTTTTCTATATACTAGGGTGTTTCTGGATTATCTGTTCTCTACCTCTTCTCTAGCTCTTGAGCCTTACTTACACTTATGCTTCACTTAAATTTTTTTTTGTAGATTAGAGCATGTTTTAACATCTGGTAGAGTGAGTTTCTCTTTATCATTCTTCTTTTGCCAAATAAGTCTGGGTTATTCTGATCACCTATTAATGTAAATCAGTTCTCATGAATCAGAATCATCTGCAAAATAAAATTCTGCTAGAATGTTGATTGGAATTGCATTAAACAAATATTAATTTAGGAGTACAGGAACAATTTGCTTATTATAAGGTAGGTTATGTTAACAGAACCCGCACAGGGGAAGTGATGGGCTGGACCACGCTGAGTATCTAAATGCATGGGCTTCCATAGAGGATGGCCTTTCATTGTGTGTTTGGAAACAGGGGTAGCCGACATGACATCCGGAGGAAAGGAGATGGAGGGGATAGCATATCCTCTCCCATCCCTCCCACTGGCCTAGGTTTGAGTTCCACTGAAGAGAGGGCTCAAGGAAGAATTAATGGACTTATTTTCAAGAGCAACCCTCTGGGACTTGGGGCCCCACTTATCTGCTTAGGGGGTCAGGTGACAAACCTGTGCAGGACTCGGGGGAGGGGCATCCCTCCCCTGTGAACCCAGAAATGGCCACTCTGAGGCATTTTCATGCTGGGCAATTTCTTTCTTTCTTTCTTTTTTTAAACACCTTTATTGGAGTATAATTGCTTTACAATTGTGTGTTAGTTTCTGCTTTATAACAAAGTGATGCTGGGCAATTTCATCAGCAGTGGGTGAGGGTCCCTCAGGGCACTGGTGAGGACAGGAGATGGGCACAGCAGAGCAGAGGGTAGCTGTGTCTTTTTGCTGACAACACCCAAATTGACATGTTTAGCCGAACATCAGACTCTTGATTTTCCCCCTCAAACATGGGTCCTGCCCACCCCCCCACCATGTCTACAGCTCTTCATCTCCATCTCTATGGCACACTCAGGCCAAAATCCTCTTTACCTCACCCCCAAATTAGTCCATCAGCGATCCTGTTGACTCTGTCTTCAAAATAAACCCAGTATCGGACCACTTCCATCTCCCGTCTGGAAGCCTCCACAGGCCTCCTGCTTACTTCCTCTCTAGAGCAGCACAGGGATTTTCTTTCTGCTTCTTGATGGGCTTTATTTATGGTTTGAAATTCATTTTGGTACTGAAAAGCAATTAAATGTTATTTTTAATCTCTAAAGGTTTTTTAAAAATCGAAGTATAGTTGGTGTATAATATTATATAAATTACAGGTATACAATGTAGTGATTCACAGTTTTTAAAAGTTATACTCCAGGGGGCTTCCCTGGTGGTGCAGTGGTTGAGAGTCCACCTGCCGATGCAGGGGACAAGGGTTCGAGCCCTGGTCTGGGAAGATCCCACGTGCCGCAGAGCGGCTGGGCCCGTGAGCCATGGCCACTGAGCCTGCGCGTCCGGAGCCTGTGCTCCGGAACGGGAGAGGCCACAACAGTGAGAGGCCTGCGTACCGCACACACACACACAAAACTTGTAAAAAAAAAAAGTTATACTCCATTTATAGTACTACAAAATATTTGCTGTATTCCTCATGGCGTACAATATATCCTTGTAGCTTATTTTATGACTAACAGTTTGTACCTCTTAATCCTCTCCTCCTATCTTGCCCCTCCCCCTTCCCTCTCCCCACTGGTAACCACTGGTTTGTTCTCTGTGAGTCTGCTTCTTTTTCGTTATACTCACTAGTTTGTTGTACTTTTTAGATTCTGCATATAAGTGATTTGTGTTTGTCTTTCTCTGTCTGGCTTACTTCACTGAGCACAATACCCTCCAAATCCATCCATGGTGTTGCAAATGGTAAAATTTCATTCTTTTTAAGGCTGAGTAGTATTCCATTGTGTGTGTGTGTGTGTGTGTGTGTGTGTGTGTGTGTGTGTGTATCACATCTTCTTTATCCATTTATCTGTTGATGGACACATAGGTTGCTTCCATATCTTGGCTATTGTAAATAATGCTGCTATGAACACTGGGGTGCATATATCTTTTCAAATTAGTACTTTTTTTTTTTTTTTTTTTTTTTTTTACAAAATATACGCAGGAGTGGAATTGCTGGGTCATATGGTAGTTCTATTTTTAGTTTTTGAGGAACATCCATACCATTCTCCACAGTGGCTGCACCAATTTACATTCCCACCAACAGTGCATGAGGGTTCCCTTTTCTTCATATCCCTGCCAACATTCGTTATTTGTATTCTTTTTGATGATAGTCATGCAGAGGGAGATTTTAAGGTAGGAATCAGTTCAGGACACTGTACTGCATGAAGCCCTCTCTTGGGTCCCATCAGAGTGAACTCCAACCCCGGCCCCTTCTGGTCCCTGCTCCCCTCCCCACTTGCCCCTATCACTCCGGCTGCTGGAACAGGTGTATCCCTTCCATCACAGGGCCTTTGCCAGGAAGTCCACCCCTAGAGCTCCTCGGTTTTCACGGCTCCATGTGAAAGTCATCCTTCCACAGAGAGGCCTTTCCTGACCAGCATTCCATGTAAAATACTGCCTCTCCCAGTTCCCCAGTCACTCTCTCCCTGCTTTGCTTTCTTCATAGCACTATATATATATATATATATATATATATATATATAGTCATTGAGATATAATTGATTTACAATGTTGTGTTAGTTTCAGGTGTACAGCAAAATTGTTCAGTTATACAGATATATATATATATATATATATATATATATATATATATAGGGTTTTTCCGTAAGATCTTACAGAAAAACCCAAACAAACTTTTTGGCCAACCCAATATATATATATATATATTCCTTTTCAGATTCTTTTCTATTATAGGTTATTATAAGATATTGAGTATAGTTCCCTGCATAGCACTTTTTAATATTCAAAATTTACTTATATATTTTTGTGGTTAAAGGAAGAGGCAGGAGAGAGTATCTACCCATCTTCTCCTAATACAGCAGCCACTGGCCACATGTGCCTCTTTACATTTATATTAATTAAAATTAAATAAAATCTAAGATCCCATTTTCAGTTGCACCAGGCACATTCCGAGTGCTCAGTAGCTGCACGTGGCTGGTGGCTACTGTATTAAGCAATGCGGGCCATCGCTCTCACTGAGGGATGTTCTACCGGACGGCGCTGTTCTAGAATATAAACTCCACAAAGGCAGGAACTCTTCACTGTGATTTCCCCGGAACCTAGAGCGGTATTTGGTCCACAGTATGCTTTCCATAAAGACTGGCTGAACGTTAAATTAACTGCAGAGTGGCTACCCTGAGGGAACTGCTGCTGATGCAGACCAATGATGTACGGGAACATCTCTCGTGGACGCTCAGTGATGTGGGTGCGTGCACGTGTATTGCGTGCATGTACATTGCACGTGTGTGTGCGCACACACGAACATGCCTGCACTTGCACGTATGTGCACATGTTGCACGTGTTGTGTGTGCATGCGCACAAGCCTGCATCTGCACGTATGTGCACGTGTGTGTGTGCACGAGGGCTTCTATGAGCGGAGGAACTCGGTAAGGGAAAGGAGGTCCTACAGTTCTGTAGCGGTTACCACTGACGTAACAGAATGTGGCCAAATCTGTGCCGCCTATCCAAGAGGCCTGGGCCTTTGAATTATGATTTTTAAAAGAGAGGGAGCAGAAGACGACTTTTCTTTTGCAGAACAAAGAAATTGGGCAGGAATAGGTGCAGGGGAGAGCAGAGACTTTTTCACAGAAACTCCTTTATCTAGAATTATTTAAATCTGTTGACAAGTGAGGCCAAGAAATGAGCCAAATTTGTGGTGAAATATCCTAAAAGCTTTTTGATGTTCTAAGAACTGTGGTTCAGAATAGACGGTATCTTCTAAAATGTATTTGGCAACCAGGGGTGAAAACCACAGCAGATTAAAAAGAAGGGAAGATGAAGGAAGGAAAGAGAGGGGTGGGGAGGGCTCAGAAAACAGTGAGCCTTTGAAGAATTCCTCTCCCAAGGTCCCCCCAGTGAAGCTGCAAGAACCACTGCCCTTGGAAGAATAATCCGAGCACAACAAGGGGGTGAGTGTCTGCAGAGCAGTGGAGACTTGGCGTCTGTCTTTCTGAAAGTCTGTGAGCCACCAGTGAGGGGACCAGCGCCACGAGGCCTGCTACTCGCTGGCGTGAAGGCTGCATATTTCTGGCCAAGTCTTCAGGTTCAGGTGTACACTTGCCCAAGTTAGCAAAAATAAAAAACAAATGAATGCATGAATAAAATGCACGTTAAAACTCCGACACAGTCCCTTCCGTGGCGGGTGGTGAGTATCCCAGCAGACCGGCTCCATGTCGCGGGCCTCGCCCTGGGCCAGTTTCCCGGCGGGTCTGAACTGCGTGCAGGCACGTTCTGTACCGACCTGAAAACACTCCACTTCAAAGCAGCACCGAGTGGTCCCCAGGCTGCTCCAGCCACTGTGCTGAGGGCCGAGCGGTAGGTGGGGAGCCTCAGAGCCAATCCCTGCCCTTGGGGGGAGTGGCCCGAGCAGATTAGAACTAAACACCATTGTGTTTAAGATCCTGGTGCCCAGAAGGAGGGGAGAGGTGAGAAGTTTCCTTCCTCTATGGCTCTTCTCCATCATGCCTCTTTCTGTCTTGAATCCCACCCCTCACAGCACAACTAAGAGCATCACACGTACATGTTACACGGAGAAGGAACCCAAACACCAAGTACAGACTCTTGCCTCCTTTGCCTGTTTTTGTGATTGATTGGATTTTTTTTAATATAAATTTATTTATTTATTTTTGGCTGCATTGGGTCTTTGTTGTTTTGTGCTGGCTTTCTCTAGTTGTGGCAAGAGGGGGCTACTCTTCGTTGCGGTGCGTGGGCTTCTCATCGCGGTGGCTTCTCTTGTTGCGGAGCACGGGCTCTAGGCGCATGGGCTTCGGTAGTTGTGGCTCGTGGGCTGTAGAGCACAGGCTCAGTAGTTGTGGCGTACGGGCTCAGTAGTTGTGGCTTATGGGCTCTAGAGCGCAGGCTCAGTAGTTGTGGCGCACGGGCTTAGTTGCTCCGCGGCATGTGGGATCTTCCCGGACCAGGGCTTGAACCCGTGTCCCCTGCATTGGCAGGTGGATTCTTAACCACTGCACCACCAGGGAAGCCCCGATTGACTGGATTTTCCTTTTATCCACTATGGTATTTATTATGTGCCACAAAGAAACCCCAACTAGTGAGAAATGACACCACCTTGGAATAGATAATATATAAGGAAAGTGGCCAGCCTGTATAGACAATTATGAACAACTCGTTCCTGGATGTCTGTGCAGGGCTCTCCCGTCACCACTTGGTGCTTCTTCAGTCATCATTCTTCCTGTTGTGAGTGGAATGCAATTCGATTAGAACCCTATTTACTGAATATGGGTTTGGGCCAGAACCCTGTGGATACGGGGCATACAAAGATGAAGAAACCATGGTTCTTGTCCTCAAGGAGTTCACAGCTGGTGTATTAGTCAGCTCGGGCCGCCATTACAAAGTGCACAGACTGGGCGGCTTAAACCTCAAAAATTTTTTTCTCACGGTTCTGGAGGCTAGAAGTCCGGGACCAAGATGTCTGCAGGGTTCGTTTCTTCTGAAGCCTCCCCGCTTGGCTGCAGATGGACCCCTTCTCACCGTGTCCTCACATGGTCTCCCTTCCGTGCGTGCCTATCTCTAATCTCCTCTTCTTATGAGGACACCCGTCAGACTGGACTAGGGCCCACGCTGAGGACTTCATTTAAGGTGACTTAATCCCCTCTTTAAAAACCTTATCTCCAAATATAGCCACATTCTGAGGGTTGGGATTCCAATGTATGAATTTGGGTGGGGACACAATTTAGCCCTTCACAGCTGGGCGGGGCAGGGCCATCTGAATACCCCTCGATGGCACACGGTGATCCCCACGTGCAGCCCTCAAATCCTGTCCGAGAGCCTACGAGTGCCAGACACACTTGTAGGTCCTGAGGATGCAGGAGTGAGCAGACAGGAACCTCTGCTCTTGTGGAGCTCACATTCACACGAATAAACAAGCAGAAGCCGACACTGATAAGCACAAAGGAGAAAAGTCAAGCAGAGAAGAGGATGGGGTGGGAAGTGAGGTGACCTATGATTATTTTATCTTATTGAAGTGTAGTTGATTTACAAAGTTGTGTTACTTTCTACTGTACAGCAAAGTGATTCAGTTATGTGTGTGTGTGTGTATATATATATATATATATATATATATATATATATTCTTTTCCATTACGGTTTATCACAGGATATTGAATATAGTTCCCTGTGCTATGCAGTATGACCTTGTTGTTTATCCATTCTATATATAATAGTTTGCATCTGCTAACTCCAAACTCCCAATCCATCCCTCCCCCATGCCCCCTCCCCCTTGGTGACCATAAGTCTGTTCTCTACATCTGTGAGTCTGTTTCTGTTTCCTAGATAAGTTCATTTGTGTCATATTTTAAATTCCACATATAAGCGATGTCATCTGGCATTTGCCTTTCTCTTTCTGACTTATTTCACTTAGTATGATAACCTCTAGGTCCATCCATGTAGCTGATAATGGCATTGTTTCATTCTTTTTCATGGCTGAGTAGTATTCCGTTGTATATATGTACCACATCTTCTTTATCCATTCATCTGTCAATGGACATTTAGGTTGCTTCCATGTCTTGGCTATTGTGAATAATGCTGCAATGAATATTGAGGTGCATGTATCTTTTCAAATTATGGTTTTCTCCAGATATATGCCCAGGAGTGGGATTGCAGGATCATATGGCAACTCTACTTTTAGTTTTTTGAGGAACCTCCATACTGTTTTCCATAGTGGCTGCACCAACTTATATTCTCACCAACAGCGTAGGAGGGTTCCCTTTTCTCCACACCCTCTCCAGACTTTGTTATTTGTAGACATTTTGATGATGGCCATTCTGACTGATGTGAGGTGGTACCTCATTGTAGTTTTGATTTGCATTTCTCTAATAATTAGTGATGTTAAGTAACTTTTCATGTGCCTGTTGGCCATCTGTACGTCTTTTTTAGAGAAATGTCTATTTAGGTCTTCTGCCCTGCCCATTTTTCTTTTTTTTTTTAAATTTAATTTCATTTTTTAAATTATTTTTTTAAACATCTTTATTGGAGTTTAATTGCTTTACAATGGTGTGTTAGTTTCTGCTTTATAACAAAGTTATCAGCCATACATATACATATATCCTCATATTTCTGCCCATTTTTCAATTGGGTTGTGTGTCTTCTCAATATTGAGTTGTATGAGCTGTTTGTATATTTTGGAAATTAAGCCCTTGTTGGTTGCATCATTTGCAAATATTTTCTCTCAGTCTTTAGGTTGTCTTTTTGTTTTGTTTATGGTTTCCTTTGCTGTGCAAAAGCTTATAAGTTTGATGAGGTCCCACTTGTTTATTTTTGTTTTTATTTCTATTGCCTTGGGAGACCGACCTAAGAAAACATTGGTAAGATTTATGTCAGGGCTTCCCTGGTGGCACAGTGGTTCAGAGTCCGCCTGCCAATGCAGGGGACATGGGTTTGTGCACCGGTCCGGGAAGATCCCACATGCCGCAGAGCAGCTGGGCCCATGGGCCATGGCCACTGAGCCTGAGCGTCCGGAGCCTGTGCTCTGCAAAGGGAGAGGCCACAACAGTGAGAGGCCTGCGTATCGCAAAAAAAAAAAAAAAAAAAAAAAAAAAAATTTATGTCAGAAAATGTCTTGCCTATGTTCTCTTCTCAGAGTTTTATGTTGTCATGTCTTTTTTAAAAAAAACTTTTATATTTATTTATTTATTTGGCTGATCCAAGTCTTAGTTGCAGCATGTGGGATCTTTGTTGTGGCATGTCGGATCTTTCAGTTGTGGCACGCTGGATCTTCACTGCAGCATGCGGACTCTAAGTTGAGGCATGCGGGCTCTTGTGGCATGTGAACTCTTAGTTGCGGCATGTGGGATCTGGTTCCTTGACCAGGGATTGAACCCGGGCCTCCTGCATTGGGAGCATGGAGTCTTAACCACTGGACCACCAGGGAAGTCCCTGTCATGTCATTTTTTTTTAAAGTCTTTATTGAATATTGCTTCTGTTTTATGTTTTGGTGTTTTGGCAGCAAGGCATGTGGGATCTTAGCTCCCCAACCAGGGGTTGAACCTGCACCCCCTGCATTGGAAGGCGAAGTCTTAACCACTGGACCACCAGGGAAGTCCCTGTCATATCTTATATTTAAGTCTTTAAGCCATTTTGAGTTTATTTTTGTGTATGGTATGAGGGTGTGTTCTAACTTCATTGATTTATATGAGGCTGTCCAAATTTCCCAACACCGCTTGCTGAAGAGATGGTTTTTTCTTCGTTCTATATTCTTGCCTCCTTTGTCAAAGATTAATTGAACATAGGTATGTGGGCTTACTTCTGGGCTTTCTATTCTGTTCCATTGATCCCTATGTCTGTTTTAGTGCCAATACCATGCTATTTTGATTACTGTAGCTTTGTAGTATAGTATGAAGTCTGGGAGAGTTATGCCTCCTGCTTTGTTCTTTCTCCTCAGGATTGCTTTGGCAATTCTGGGTCTTTTGTGGTTCCATATGAATTTTAGGATTATTTGTTCTAGTGCTGTGCAAAATGCCACAGGTAATTTGATAGGGCACCTATTAAATCTGTAGATTGCTTTGGGTAGTGTGGGGTGGCCTGTGATCTTAAGCAGAGAGGCCAGGGACTCCTTCTGTGAGAAAGCCTCACTGGAGCATTCAGACATTGCAGACACAAGGAGGAGAAAGAGTTTATGAAACACAGAGGAGGCCGAACTTAATTGTGTAGGACAGGCGGGAAAAGGATGCTAAAGGCTTCGCAGGGGAGGTAACTTTCTTCTTAAAAGAAAACGGTCTTGACTATGATTAATTGAAATTTTCCCTACTTTGTTGATGAACCCTCATAACAACCCTGCAAAGCAGTGGTCATTAGCCTCAATTGATGGAAGAGAGAACCCAGGCCAGGGAGGATAATTGCCTTGCCCAAGGTCACATGACTAGTTCATGGCAGAGGTGGGATTTAAACAAAGTCCACTCAAGCTGCAGCCCTTCTCTCTGCACACTGCACAGCCTCCCTGGGTAAACAGGGCTCCAAAGGCGGAGTTGGATCCTGCCGAGAGAATGAGAGTGATTCCAAGTAGAGGAACAGAGTACTGCCAAGCAGAGGACACAGCAACAGCAAGGAAATGTCAGAGGAATGACAAGGACTGAGGCTAAAGGGCAGGCGTGAGGGCAGCCCAGAAGTGCCTGACAAGTCAGGTTGGGCTAGATTGTGAAGGGCCATGCTTAGGAGGTAGGATTTCATTCTGCTGGTGAAGGAGTTGCAAGGCCTTTTAGGCAGGATCATGGAAGCAGCAGGGTCTGGGAGATAAGTTTGGGGGGGTGGGGATGGCAGGAAAAGAAGGCACAGTAATGAAGGTAATCCCCAAGCCAAACAGATGAATAAACATCTTTAACCTCAAGTTCAATAGTCAGGGCCCAGGCTGCTAAGAGACATCCCTCTCTCCAGTCTTTAGGTTTGCTCTTTAAGTAGATGTTGAGGGCTCTTCACTTTGTATTTGGAACTATCTCCCATTCAGTTTGGACTTCCTTCTCCACCAAGGAGTGGCTGGATAATTTGGGTTTAAATGTGGCAAAACGGATTCTCCCTTAATCATTTTCCTGGTAACAATGATGGCGAACATTCACTGAAAGCTTAGTATGTGCCGAGTGCTAAGTGTTTCATTTCTCAAAAACCCTATGTAGACACTGAAGCTCAGAGAGGTTAAGGAGCGTGGCCATGGTCACACAGCCTGGAGCAGTAGAGTTGGGATACAGATCTTTAAGTGTAGGCAAATCACCCGGTGATCTTGTTAAAATACAGACTTGGATTCAGTAAGTCTGGGGTGGGACTGACATTCTGCATTTCTAACAAACTCCTAGGTAAGGATGACACTGCATGGGTGGAAGGCTCTCCGGGTGAGCACTTTCCCGCTGTCATCCCCTTGGTCTCCCTCCTCCTCACTCTGCTCATTTCCAGACACAGGGCACTAGCATTTCCTGACCTTCCCTGGGAGTGACCTGTGGCCCTCAGGGGGAGGAAGAATGGGTCAAACTGTCAAATCAGCCCCTGGAAACTGTTTGCAAGGTGGCTTCCACATAGCCTGGCTGTCAGATGAGGGAAATGTCCACGCCTTGACCTCCCTAGGGAGGCTCTGGGGGAGGTGAAGAGTCAGACTGCAGAGGCCCCCTGTGGCCGGGGTCTCTAGCCCGAGGGGGGTCAGAGGTTGGAGTTAGTGGAGGAGCCTGGGGCCCTCGGGGGAGGGTGGGTGGGCACACGTGCCACTCTCAAGGAATCACACCTTCAGGCTCCGGCGGGACGCCACTTCTGATTTCAGAGCTTTTCACTGGGGCTGTCAGAGGAAATAACGGGACTGTCTCTGAACTTTCAAAGGAAGCATCTTGTCAAGACATCAAAGCCCAGAAGGATGCTTTTAGCTTTGCTGGGTCTTCTGACAGAGCTGTTAACAGATTCTGCCACAGTTCATTAAGGGTAGATCTTTTGTGTGTGTGTGTGTGTGTGTGTGTATGATTGTTCTTTTATGTTTTAAAGTCACAACATTGTCCTCACTGCACTGCACCCCAGAAGAAGGAATTCTGATGGGCAGGTATGTTATGATGGTGATGGTTGCGGGGAGATAGGTGGAGAAAGGAATGGGATGCAGGGATCCTGGGTTTTGCTCTAAGCTCCCAGCTCTCTCCTCATCTGTCTCCATCCTTGTCTCCATTTATCCCAGCTGTTAAATGGGAGAGGCTTTTGAAGTGTCACTGGTGACCCTGAGTTAATTCCTGAGCTTTACTGATTTCTCCCAAGCTTACCTGAAATCTAAACTTGAATTTTGGGGGTGGGCCTATAGGGTGGCCCCCAAACCATCAGATGCCACCTGGGGTGCTTTGTAAAAATGCCCATTCCTGAGCCCCAGTCCAGACTTATTAATCCCAAGCATCCAGGAGCAGGCCCAGGAATCTGCATTTTTAGCAAGCAGCCACCATGACCGATGGGCAGCCAGGTTCAGTGGCCTCGGCACGAAGCCATCAGTTGGCCTCTCCTGATTCAGAAGTGGTTGGGCTCAGGCCAACCCTGCGCCGTGAAGATGGGAAATATTCCTCGCTGCGTTCTGTGCTGGACCAGGGTAAATTAGCGTGCTCCCCGGGGAATGACAGTTCGGAGGATGATGCAGAAATGGGGGAAGAATTGTACAAAGGAACGATGCTGGAAGAGAAAAGAACACAGAATACAGGGCACTCGATAATGGAGCGTAAGACATCTTTAGAAACAACAGGGTACATAGCAGCAGAGTCGGTGGCTGGGGAGGTGAGCTTTAAGAAGCTGTTTCCCATTATCTCTGTGCTTAACTTTTTTTTTGTTTTTTGCGATACGCGGGCCTCTCACTGCTGTGGCCTCTCCCATTGCGGAGCACAGGCTCCGGATGCACAGGCTCAGCGGCCATGGCTCACGGGCCCAGCCGCCCCGCGGCATGTGGGATCTTCCCGGACCGGGGCACGAACCCGTGTCCCCTGCATCGGCAGGCAGACTCTCAACCACTGCGCCACTAGGGAAGCCCTGTGCTTAACTTTCATTGCTCAGTTTCGCAGACTTTTTTTTGAAGTAAAGAAGGGTTTGCTGATCTGGTCAAATGTAGGCAGGATAATGTAGTCACAAGATGCCATTTACAAGCATAATCTTTATCATTCCCACAACACCCACAGACGGTGATGCTCTCCATTTCACAGATAAGGAAACCGAGGCTCAGCGAGGTTAGCTGGCTTGCTGAGGAGGGTGGAGCCCCGACCATCCTTGGCTGTACACCCACTGCTGGGTCCCGGTAACACACAGTTGCTAATGGTTAACAATTCCATTTCCTGACACTGGGTCTATAAATTAGGTTCCTCACAAATTCTGAGTGGCTCTTCCCCACTGGGAGTGTTCAAAAGAGTAAGCTTTTAATTGAATTGTAATGTCTTTTTCAACTTGCTACTCCGAGATGCTCTCTTATTAGGTGGAAGAAAGCTTGCGTGGTCTCTTCCAGCCAAAAATTTTCAGTGGATGAAATGAAATTCATGAAATGAAATGGTGACATTAGCGTCATCATGCATTTAGGTGACACAGAGTTCTGAGAGGAGGCTGGGGTCCTGCTAGCAGTGGGTAGGAGTGGTGACTTGAGGTGGGGTAGTAAGTACACAGGGACAAAGAAAGCCGGCCGCGCCTGAGAAGGCAGGTCCATTTTGGGCCCACGTGAGCCTGGGGCCCAGAATTTACTTTTACTCAAAGCAATGAATTCCAATGGCTGTCCTGCTCCCCCTTAGTTCCCACCACTAGTGCCCACGTGGTGGGTGGAAAGGGACACAGGCTGGAACCAGGCCTCCTGGTTTGAATCCTGGCTCTGCCACTTACTAACAGCAGTCCGCCCTTCTCTGGCCACAGCTGGGATGCCCACTGCCCAGGTCCCGAACCCACATGCGGCCTGGAGAACACCAACCACAGCACGCTCGTTCACCGTTGCCAGCCTCAGTCCTTGCGTCTGTGAAATGGGTGGATCTCCACCTGCAGGGTTGGACTGAATGAGACGCTTTAAAGCTGGCACGATCTGGTTCCCTAAAAGGGTGACTTTAATGAGTGAGCTGGCATTAGTGATGAGGGACTTGACAAAGTGAGGTTCAGAGGTACCGTTCTGCCCCTCGTCCTTCTCAGGTCCCCCTGGGAGCATCCTGACCTTTTCCCCCACAGCCCCTCAGCTGCCAATCCCTGTGCCAGGTGCTGTGTGTTTACACGCGCTCATCTCACCTGAGTCATACTGCTCCGACATACTCATCTTCTGTTCATACCCACAGAAATTTCTATGGCAACTGTGCCAATATCTTTAATTCTCCCAACTTTCCCTCTCGGTTTTAGTAGAAGATTTTGCTTTCTATCTTGCTGAGAAGATCAAGGTCACTTTCTTCCCCATCTCCACACTCGTCTCTTTTCTCTCTACATCGGAGGAGGTAGCGGGTCTCCCTGTTATAAGTTAATCCATCCACCTGGCCTCGAGGCCTGCCCTCTGCTCCCCAGGGACCCTAGCCCAGCACTCATCGGCTCCCTCAACTCTTATCTCCCGTCACTGGATCCCCTTCCCTCTGGGTCATGAGCACCTCGGTTTGCCATTTCCCTAAAAAAGTAGACGAAAGAAAAACAAACATGAAAAGCAACATCAAAGTTCCCAAAGCTGCTCAATTCCACCATCGTCTACATGTTATTATGCAACTCTTGCTTCCTAGGGCAGAGGCTCCCGAGTGAAAGAGACTGGCCTTCTGGGTCTGGCGCCACCACTCACTGGCGTGTGAACCTGGACAAGTTACACCCGTCCTCCGAAGCCTCAGCCTTTCCATCAGTAATCTGGGGATGAAAATGGTACCCATGGGGTGCTGGGGTGCTCGAAGGGGTGCTGAGAGTATCCAGTGAGCTCTCTGCGCACAGCATTTGCCTCCGGGCCCCAAATACAATAAGCTCTGAGCCTGCAACGCAGGGACGGTACCTGCTGTTAAGATCATGTAACCATCAAACATCTCAAAGGAAGTTCGAGATGACTGCTGTCCGCCCCTCCTGTTACTGCCCCGTTCATCCCTCACCTCTGCGCATTCTGTCCTCCTTGCTCTGTCGACGCTTTTCTCTTAAACTGCCAAATATATCCCGCATCACTGCCTCTGTGGGGCAAACTGCCTTCCTTAAATCGCCTCCCCTTGGCTCTCCTGGGTGGTGCCCCTTGTTCTCGTCCTGGCAGCTCCTACTTTGCTTCCTCATCCATTTTCTGCTGTCACCTCCATGCTCTGGGCCTCTTCTCATCCCTCTCCTCTCCATTGTCCTTGGTGATCTCACCCATCCCAAAGCGCTAAACTCACCCTTACAGACAGACGTCTACCAAACGAGCCTTTCTAGCCCCGGCTCCTCTTTGCAGAGCCCCAGACCTTCCTTTCCCACCTCTAGCTGACAGCGAGGACAGGCTACATGGACTTGTAACCGGACAAACGCTGGAGCAGCCGCTCTCCACTGAAACACGATGTTTTGAACAAGACCAAGATGATTCATGAAGACCAAGGAAAATAATACATGAATTCAAAACAAAACAAAAATGCACAATCCACTCCCACGCAGTTGAACAGACTCTGCTCCGTCACCCCCACCTGGAAGGTGGCTCTAAAGAGGAAATTTGGTCTTGGCGCCTCTTCCGAGCGTGGCTTCTGTGTGTCTCTGACCCTCACCGGGAGCCTCAACTTGAACACGTGTAGAACCAAGCTCCCCACCCGTCTCCCAAACCCGATCTTTCCGTAACACTCCTCATTCCCAGCGGAAGCATCCCGGTCTTCTTAGTCATTCGGGCTGGAAACCCAGATTCCTCTTGCTCTCCACTCCCTCCCCACCCCACAGTTAATTATGTCCCAGGCCCTCCCAACTCTGCTTCCACAATGGCATCCTTCATTCCTCCGCTCCAGGCAGGGACCCCCTCCTGGCTTCTCCCAGCAGCTGCAATGACTCCCTACAGCCTGGCCTGGCCTCTGGGCTTCACCTGGCTGTGGCAGGCACTGCCTGTCCGGCAGCCTTTCCTCCTCTGGCCAGGGCAGTCCACTTCTTTCTAGAGAAAGACCCCCACCCACTCGTGGCCCCTGTGGATCCTCCAGCAGTGGGCGTGTGATTTGGTTCTGACCACTCAGTACATCATGTCCCCCCACGAGAGTGAGTGATTTAAGGAGTGGCCTGACGACCCGAGTGGGGCAGTCGGAACCAGCTGAGTTGAGAGGTGCAGAGGCCCCATCACATCCCTCTGCATGCCGCCACGCCTGAATCTGACGCACGCGTGGGCCTTCCCTTCTGGCAGTTTGCGTACGCCAGTCTGATGGGCTTTCTGGCACCCATGACTGAAAACGTCCTGACAGACGCGGATTCAGGCCAACCTCCTCGCTGCCACCTTTCTTTCTAAGACGGCAATCCTCAGTCTTTCCCTGACAGTAGACGTGCTAGGTGACATGCCCGTTTGCAACGTTCTCTCACTCTTGTCATGTTGGGTATCATTCCACACCATTCTCTTTCCCTTAAGAAAGAATCTCAGGATGTTAGCGGGAGTGCCATTCATATAGGGCTAACCTGGAGTCCTTGCTAATCAATAAAAGTATATCCTAAACAAACGTCAGTGCTCTGTTTTCAGAAACAGATCTCTTGCCACTGCCTATGTCACAACTAATGCCATGATTAAACGTCATGTCTCTAAACGTGAATCTGACCATGTCATCCTCATCTTCAAAACCTCCTTAGGAGTATTGGGAACTGACTGTGAGCGGTGCTTTCTGCCACCCAATTTCACCTCAGTGCTCCATTCCTGTCCTACAGCAGTCCTGGTGTTTTAAAAGGGAAATACAGCAGAAGACCTATTCTTTGGAAGCAGAAACATGGACCTTGGAAAAGAGAACACAGCTCAGATGTTCATTCATTCATTCACTCATTCATACATTCATTCATTCCTTCATTCCTTCTTGAGTGCCTGCTCTATGCCAGACACTGCTTTGATACTCAGGAAATAAGACATAAGATTCCTGCTTTCAAGGTGCCCACGATCTAGGAGGGGGAGACAGAAAATTGAAAACAAAGAACTTGTAGATAGTGGTTAAGTATTTACTCTGCAAAGAGTTCTTAAAAATGATGTGACGGGGGCTTCCCTGGTGGCGCAGTGGTTAAGAATCTGCCTGCCGATGCAGGGGACGCGGGTTCGAGCCCTGGTCCAGGAAGATCCCACATGCCGCAGAGCAACTAAGCCTGTGCGCCACAACTACTGAGCCTGCACTCTAGAGCCCGCGAGCCACAACTACTGAGCCCACGAGCCACAACTACTGAAGCCCGCGCGCCTAGAGCCCGTGCTCCACAACGAGAAGCCACTGCAATGAGAAGTCCACGCACCACAATGAAGAGTAGCCCCCGCTCGCCACAACTAGAGAAAGCCCACATGCAGCAATGAAGACCCAACGCAGCCAAAAATAAATAAATAAAATAAATACATTTAAAAAGAAAAAAGAAAAAAAAATGATGTGACGGTGACTTAAAGACCTACTTTCATTTTTTTTTTTTTTTTTGCCGTGCCACCTGCCTTGTGGGATTTTAGTTCCCCAACCAGGGATCGAACCCCAGCCCTTGACAATGAGAGCTTGGAGTCCTAATCACTGGCCCACCAGGGATTCCCCAAGACCTACTTTCAAGGAGGTAATCAGGAAAGCCTCTTTGAGGAGAGGACATCTAAGCTGAGCTCTTCATATCAAGAAACAGTAAACTTGACACAGTAACGAGTATCAATGAAAACAGAGGCAGAGACTCCCTGACTACCTGTGACATTTGAAGTTCACTGCAAAGTAATTTTCAAATTATTCAGTTATTATTTAAAAATTATATTCCCTCTCAAAATACTTTTTTGGGAAAGGTCTTAAAAAGCTGCATTGAAAAGTACAACTTTTCACTTGCTAACATGAAAACAAAACTCTTCGATGGTTTCATAATGGGAAAAAGTTCTTTTCCCTACTTGGGACCGTTGAGGGATAGATGAGCATGAGATGAGTTGAGAGCTCCAAACATCTCCAAAAAACGGGAGGGAAAAGTCTAGACCTGTGAGTCTAGATCAAATAGTAAGAGAAATTTTAATCACAAGGAATACTTTGTATAAAGTGGATTAAAAAACAAAACCATAGCATACGGTTTTGTTTTCTATTAATAGATTGTTATTGGAGTATAATTGCTTCACAATACTGTGTTAGTTTCTGTTGCACAACAAAGTGAATCAGCCATATGCATACACATGTCCCCTCCCACACTCCCTATCCCACCCCTCTAGGTCATCACAAAGCACCGAGCTGATCTCCCTGTGCTATGCTGCTGCTTCCCACAAACTATCTATTTTACATTTGGTAGTGTATATATGTCAATGCTACTCTCACTTCGCCCCAGCTTCCCCTTCCCACCCTGTGTCCTCAAGTCCATTCTCTATGTCTACATCTTTATTTCTGGCCTGCAACTAGGTCCATCAGTACCATTTTTTTAGATTCTATACATATGCGTTAGCATACGGTACTTGTTTTTCTCTTTCTGACTTAACTTCACTCTGTATGACGGACACTAGGTCCATCCACCTCACTACAAATAACTCAATTTCATTTCTTTTTATGGCTGAGTAATATTCCATCGTATATATGTGCTACATCTTCTTTATCCATTCATCTGTCGATGGACATTTAGGTTCCTTCCGTGTCCTGGCTATTGTAAATAGTGCTGCAATGAACATTGTGGTACATGGCTCGTTTTGAATTATGGTTTTCTCAGGATATATGCCCAATAGTGGGATTGCTGGCTCATATGGTAGTTCCATTTTTAGTTTAAGGAACTTCCATACTGTTCTCCACAGTGGTTGTATCAATTTACATTCCCACCAACTGTGCAGGAGGGTTCCCTTGTCACCACACCCTTTCCATCATTTATTTATTTATATTATTATTTTAAAATATTTATTTATTTTTGGCTGCATTGGGTCTTCGTTGCTGCACGTGGGCTTTCTTTAGTTGTGGCAAGCAGGGGCTACTCTTCGTTGAGGTGTGTGGGCTTCTCATTGCAGTGGCTTCTCTTGTTGGGGAGCACGGGCTCTAGGCGTGCGGGCTTCAGTAGTTGTGGCACGCAGGCTCAGTAGTTGTGCCTTGTGGGCTCTAGAGTGCAGGCTCAGTAGTTGTGGAACACGGGCTTAGTTGCTCCGTGGCATGTGGGATCTTCCTGGACCAGGGCTCGAACCTGCGTTGTCTGCATAGGCAGGCAGATTCTCAACCACTGCGCCACCAGGGAAGCCCTCCAGCATTTATTGTTCCTAGATTTTTTGATGCTGGCCATTCTGACTGGTGTGAGCTGATACCTCATTGTAGTTTTGATTTGCATTTCTCTAATAATTAGTGATTTTGAGCATCTTTTCATGTGCCTCTTGGCCATCTGTATGTCTTCTTTGGTGAAATGTCTATTTAGGTCTTCCATCCAGTTTTTAACTGGATTGTTTGTTTTTCGATATTGCGTTCCATGAGCTGTTTGTATACTTTGGAGATTAATCCTTTGTCTGTTGTTTCATTTGCAAATATTTTCTCCCATTCTGAGGGTTTCCTTTTTTTTTGTTTGTTTATGGTTTTTTGTCTTGTTTATGGTTTCCTTTGCTGTGCAAAATATTTAAGTTTAATTAAGTCCCAATTGTTTATTTTTGTTTTTATTTCTGTTACTCTAGGAGGTGGGTCAAAAAAGACCTTGCTGTGGTTTATGTCAGAGTGTCTTTCCTATGTTTTCCTCTAAGAGCATACGGTTTTTTGAAGTCAAAATGAAGCAGTATCTTGATGGCTTATAAATAAAGACTTTGCACCCAAATGCCATTCTCTGCCTTTAACGAGAGAAGCCAAAGGAGAAAAACCAGAATCAAGAAGGTTCACAGGGCATCGGAGTTGGGAGGCTCGTAGAGGTGACCTAGGCCTGCCTGTTAGGTAAGGCCAACCTTGAGATTTGGGAAGGGACAGGATATAAGTATGGCGAGAGGACCCAGTATCTCATGGCCTATCTGCCCAGGCAGGTGGGTGAAGTTTCTCCCAGAGGCGGTTGTGTTGGGGTGATGGGTTCTGCTGGGTGGCTGTCTGTCCTCAATGTCATCATGGGATCAAGGTGTTTTGAGCTGAACTAGTCTTTAAGAAGCCAGTTAAGCAGAGTAGGTATGTCTACTAGCTTTGGAATTAGAACAGACTTGGGTGTGAATCGAGGCTCCATCCAACACTTACCACTGTGATGAATGATAAAGCAGAAATTAGTGTGGTAGAAAGAGTACGACAAAGGCAAGTTTAACTTGATCCCATGGAGGACTGTAGATCCCAGCCAGGACAACCGGGAAATCGTCTCTGTATGCGTCTGCCTGGGTTTCATATCGCAAATCTATCACATTGTAGCATCTTTACACCCTCTCTTTCTCTGAGCAATAATCTTGTGAAAAAAAAAAAGCAACAAGATTAAGACATATTTTGAAGCAAAGTGGCTTCATTATTTTTGCAGTTAGTTCCTGTTGCTATCATCTTCTTCAAGGCAAAGCATCCTTTTTCTGGGTAGAAAGAATCATAACAGCCACCACCACACACAGGCCCACACACCCACAAACACAGAAAACCGGGGCTGGGGGAAGAGTGATGTGTTTCTGAAAGCAGGAAAAAAAAATCTCCCTGAGACAGAAAGAAAAAGGAATCAATTCTGGTTTTACGTGTCACATAAATAAATAAGGTGCTCTCAAGTGTTTAAGATGGGCCCACTCTGATTTACAATCCATCATATTCTGCTATCAAAACATTTAGAGAGGCTGAGAGACTGCAGGGATTCATCATATCGACAATTCCCTGTGTAACCTTTTCCTTTTGCTCCTGCGGGTGATTTGCACACACTTCATCTTCTCGGAGCTGGGAGAGAAGTGAGATTTTTCTGTTCCCCAGGCATGCATCAGGGCGAGACAGGGCTTTTCAGCAGATGCTTAGATTCTGTCAGATCCCCTTCTCCATTCTAGCCCCCACCCCTCCCTCCAGCCCTCCAGCCCCTCCTTTGCATCCCCAAACCCACAGCTTTCTCTTGAACCCCTTTCATCTCTACCTCGAAGAGACTTCCCTTTATCTCAAAGCCTGGGATAAAGGCTGAAGGTTTACTCGTATTCTCTGATAGAATGTCCTCCACAAAGCCATTCATCCAAGCCAGTTAAATCCCAGACAAAAGTCTCACAGATTTAAGCCACATCCAGGGGTTGTATTTCTGCATCTCTTTGCATGGGGCCCGGGGTACCACAGGCTGAATCATGGGCCTCAAAGATATCCAGGTCCTAACCCCTAGGTCCTGTGGATGTAACCTTATATGGCAAAAGGAACTTTGATGATGTGATTAAATTAAGGATAGTGAGATGGAGAGATTATCCTAGATTATCCGAGGGGACCCTAAATATAACCACACGTGTCCTGATAGAGGGAAGCAGAGGGAAATTTGACTACAGATGAGGAGAGGGCGATGTGAGGATGGACGCAGAGATTGGAGTGATGCACTGTGAAGATGGGAGAAGGCACCACAGGCCAAGGAATGCAGGCAGCCACTGGGAACTGAAAAGGGCAAGGAGCCGGCGGAAGAATCTAGCCCTGCCAACACCTTGACTTGAGTCTTGTGGATCTGACTGTTGACTCTTGACCTCTACAGCTTTCAGAGAACACATCTGTGCTGTTTTGAGCCAACACCTTTGTGGTCATTTGTTACAGCAGCCATAGGACACCCTACGGTGGGCCAGCTGAGTGAGGTTTGCAGCCTGTGACTCTCCTGTCACTCCACACGTCCTCTTTGGTGAGCTTCTGCTCCCAGGCAGAAGCTGGAGGCCCCAGTTCCACCAGCCCTGGAGAAGTAGGCTGCTGTCTCTTGGGAACGAGTAATGAGCTGGAGACCACAGCCCTGTTGGACTCGGATCCACAAGGCCAGGATCTGCTGCCTTCAGTTTCCACAAAATTGCCACAGTTACAGGATGATTCCCTCTGCTCCAGATTCTAAGATGATATTCTTTAGGGAAACACACGTGAGCGTGCACAGATTCACACCAGCACGGCCTATTTGCTCTCCCTGCAAATCAGGTTCCGGATTCACCTCCCTCACCTTCCATGGCCACCACCCTGGCCTAGGTCGCCATCACCTCTCATCTGGGCCCCTGTGATCGCCTCCTGCCTGGTCTCCCAGCTTCCCATTCATGCCCCACCCTCCCCAACTCACTAATCCTCCAGAAAGGTCCTTTAAAGTCATAAGTCACATCTGCTTCCATATCCTGACGCTCAGACTACACCCCCGGTGATTACACGAGAAACTTGGGGTGGGGACCAAGCTTCGGTGTGTTTCAAAGCTCCCAGGTGATGCTGATGCAACCGCTCGAAGGGAGTGACGACGGGACGCACATTTGACCTACGCCCTCAGCTGTACCCCCGTGTTCAGAACACCTTTCTCTTGGAGGTGGAGTTCGTTACCTTGTGTGTGTCAAAGCCGAACTGTCTTTAAGGTGCCCTGATCCCTATCTTCCTTCTCACTTCCCAGGGCTGTGGGGAGGGTCACAGGAGATGACGGGCACACAGGGGTCTACCTGCCTTCTCCCCTCCCCCTCCCCCCTTCCTCTCTGTCTCCTTTCTTTCCCCCTTCCCTTGCCCATCCCCCTCCCTCGTCCTTCCTTCTTGCTGTTAAAGGTCATGTAAGGGATGTGGTAGGTCACTGTGTGGTGGCACCTTCCTCTCTGGGCCCAAAGCACAAACTTCAGCCCCTCCCATGCAGCCGGCAGTGCACAGCTCCTGCAGAAATACTGTTGGCTCCTGGGGGTGCAGACACAGAGCCCTTGCACAGCTGCACCCTAACACAACTAAACAGCTTCAGCCAGGCAGGGTGGAAGCCAGTATTCTTGGACAACTATGGGCCACAGACTACAAACTTGAATCCAGGCTTGTCCAGCCCCACTTAGTTTACAAATGAGGAAACGGAGGCTTAGAGAGCTATCAGTGCCCTGGAACGGTACAAGGACCAGGGGGTTTTGGACAAGTGGCCTCTGGTGGCCATGGGCAAGGCCTGCCCCACCTGGACCTGGAACAGCTCTCAGACCAGGGAGGGCTCCCATGATAACACCGAGGACCAGCCTTGGGTTGAAAGGGAGAGGATTCTGTTTGGCTTTGCCGACACGATGTCTTGGTTGAATAGACCAAGGACTGGCTGGGGGGGGGGTGGAGGTAGGAGTGGGTGTGCCGGCCACCCACTCCCATTCCCTCTCCAGCCCTCAAGTCTGGTCGTGTCCTGAGTTTCCTCACTCCCAACACGGTGGGGACTCACAAGGAAAATGGGAAGGCAGGGTCTCTTTTGGGATCACCTTCACCATGGGGGCAAAATTCTTACCAAATCAGTCTCGTGTGAAAGGGCCCGAGAAAAGAATGATTTTTTTTTTTTTTACAATTTAAGCTTGAGAAGGAAGCTGTAGGGGTTCCCTACTCTTCCAGCATCCCCCTTGCACATTTTCTGAGCAATTTTGCAAACTGCTGCTCTTTGGTAGAAAATTACTCGTCTGTGTGTTCCTCTTTGCCAACAGCCCTCCCCATCTCCACATCAATAATAATAACAGTAACGATGCTGACGGCAGTGAGCGCCCCTCAGGTCTGGAACGTGCGTTACAGTTCACAGAACATTTTTACGTACATCGTCATATAGGAGCTCTTAATCCTCAGGAGGCAGAGCAGGAAATATTATAGCCTCTATTTTCCCATAAGGCCCCTGAGGCTGAGAGGAGGTTTCCTTCCGTGATGTCTCAGAACCTTCTTTACACCAGCTCTCTACTGTCACCTTCCTGCTGTACAAATAGGAGGTACAGCGCTGAGCTGGCCTGCTGAATCGATGTCCGAACCCAAGCCTGATCCTTCGCTTGCCTTTGTGGTTTCTTTTTTTGGTGGGATACAATATTAATTAATTATAACCAACCACGTGGCCTCCATAGCTTCCTATATAGTTAGGTCTTTATTGGCAATTGATGTACTCTATAGATCAGTGTGAAAAAGACTGTAAGTTATGGATATATAAGGACAGGAAACAAAATAATACTTAGTGGATTTTTTTTTCAGACATGAGGGGCCTGTCTTTGTGATTTTTTTGTCCTTTTCCAGAGGAATTTCCAGCCGACAGTCAGAAGGCTCCAACATGCTATGACCCTGGGTATGGGAGCTTGGTCAAAATATTAAAAAAATATACGCTGATGAATATCAAGGAGCAAAACCCTATACACGAATGAGAAATGGGGTTACTTCTTGGCTGACTGAATGGGTCGGAATGGTCACTGAGCATTGGTTGATTGAAATATCAGCAGGCCCACAAGGGAAGAAATAAAAAAATTAGTACGTCAGTGTCATGAGTGGTATGAGAAAGAAACACGTTATAATATCATCTTGTTCGACAGAGCATTTCAGAGGGAAAAGGATATCTCCGTTTTCTCATTTGTATCATGGGGATACTAACTGCAAGTATTCCTCAGAAGGTTGTTGTGAGAATCAAACAATGTGATCCATTGAAGAAAAGCACAGTACAACTTGGTATATGGAAAGTATTCAATGTAAATATTCTAACCAATCAGAGAATAAAAACAGTAATAGCAACAACAATAACAATAACAATAGGACGTCCTATTCTCTTTTCTGCAAACCCAACTTGTTCCAAAGCCAAGATGGTCACCTGGCCACCACAGTTTTCTGCCTGCAGGGGCACCAGACTCTCTGCCACCTGGGCTGGTGACACAAAGTCATCTCGGCTACTCCCTCTGGTGCCATTATTCCTTTGTGTGCCCAGGGCGTGCTACCTTAGCTCATGAGTGTCTCTCCTTCCATCTGAATCCAAGCTCTGTCATTTGCTTGTAACATTGTACATGTTTCCACACCAGTCCAAACCATCATCACACCTTGTCCGGACTGCCGAAATGGAATGGCTTTCCTTCTGTCCACGGTCTCCACTGTTCCAATCTGCCTTGTGCCTGCTGCCAGGCACATCTCCCCCAGTCTCTGACTTTCCTCCATCTCTTACGTCAGTAACGACCAGTCATGGCTCCCACTCTCCACTGAATCCCATTCCAACTTGTCTGATGAGCTTTCAGGGTCTCTCAAGACATGATTCCAAGGCTCTTGCCAAAACTCACACACTTTTCTCCCTGAAACCTCTGCCCCCAGCAGGCTCTTTGCATCTCCCCCCATCCCCCCGCCAAATATATTTTGATGACTTATCAGCCAGGCCTCTAGTCTAGGCATTTCGGAGTGAGCCAACAGCCCAGTTTCCCCTGATAAGCCAATATTCTCAAAAGCAAAGCTGCCTGGCTTTGAACAACCCATTAGCCTGAAGTTCCTTTGTTCACTTAACAGATACTTGAATACCCACTATGTGCCAGGTTCTGTCCTGGGGGCTGGAGATAGGGGAGGCGGGTGAGCGAAGCTTAGAGCTGTTCATGTAGAGTATAATCTAGCAGAGGTGACAGAAAGTTACAGAAGCAGTGATAATGCAAGAGTGCCCTATATAAATAGGTGGCATGAGGTGTTAGGAGAGAGGTGTGGGGAGTTGGGAGAGGTACGCAGGAGCCTCACTGGACTTTATCCCGAGGGTGACGGAAAGCTAGTGAACGGGGAGGAGGGAGAAGATGTGTGGTGTCGACTGACGTGCGTTTCAGAAAGCACCAAGTTTAATCCCTCCATGCCTGGCGCTTCCACAGCTTGCCTCCAGCCCTCCTTCTGGATCCCTATGCGTCTGATTCCTAACACGATGTAATTGGCCAATGCATTGAGTTTACACTATTCATCTATTTGTTCACTATGTCACTATGTCCCAGGTGCTGCATTAGGTTGTGACACTACAAAGGCGGACAAAAATAAGAAACCCTGTGGTAGGCTGAGTAATGGCCCTCCCAAAGATGTCCAGGTCCCAATCCCTGGAACTTGTGACTGTTACCTCATATGTAAAAAAGAACATTGAAGATGTGATTAGGCCCATCCTCATATATCCAGACAAAACTACAATTTGAAATGATACGTGCAGTTCATAGCAGCACTGTTTACAATAGCCAAGACATGGAAACAACCTAAATGTCCATTGACAGATGAATGGATAAAGAAGATGTGATATATGTATATATACAATGGAATACTACTCAGCCTTAAAAAAGAATGAAATTAATGCCATTTGCAACTACATGGATGGACGTAGAGATTATCATACTAAGAGAAGTCAGAAAGAGAAAGACAAATACCATACGATATCATATATATGTGGAATCTAAAATATGACACAAAAGAACTTCTCTACGAAACAGAAACAGATTCACGGACATAGAGGACAGACTCGTGGTTGCCGAGGAGAAGGAGAGGTGGGGGAGGGATGGATTGGGAGTTTGGGATTAGTAGATGCAAACTATTATATAGTGAATGGATAAACAATAACAACAACAACAAAAGTTAAGGCCCATCCTGGATTATCTGGGTGGGCCCTAAATGTCATCCTAAGTGTCTTTATAAGACGGAGATAGAGAGAGATAGGAGACACAGCCTTTAATTAAGAAATCACACAAATGAATAGCTAATGACAAACTGACAGCAGCTGGACAGCCTGACTTTGTAAGGGAAGACGCTTCTTCAGGGCAGGGGCTCTCCACCCTGTCTCTGCGCTGGCGTCAGCAGAGGGGCTCTTAAGTACCCTGACCTCAGGCCACACCAGCTGAGCCAGACTCCCTGGGGGTGGCCGCGGCAAATTACGTTCCCATCGGCAGAGCACGAGGGTTCCCTTTTCTCCACATCTTTGCCGACACTTGTCATCCCTTGTCTTTTTGATGATGGCCATCCTGACAGGTGTGACGTGGCATCTCCTGGTGGTTTTGATTTGCATTTCCCTGATGTTTAGTGATGTTGAACACCTTTTATATGCCTACTGGCCACCTGTATGTCTTCTTTGGAAAAAGGTCTATTCAGGTCCTCTGCCCATTTTTTTTTTTTTTTTTTTTTTGCGTTACGCGGGCCTCTCACTGTTGTGGCCTCTCCCGTTGCGGAGCACAGGCTCCGGACGCGCAGGCTCAGCGGCCATGGCGCACGGGCCCAACCGCTCCGCGGCATGTGGAATTCTCCCGGACCGGGGCACGAACCCGTGTCCCCTGCGTTGGCAGGCGGACTCTCAACCACTGTGCCACCAGGGAAGCCCTACCTCTGACCATGTAAAAAAAAAAATTTATTTATTTATTTATTTAATTTTGGTTGCATTGGGTCTTCGTTGTTTTGTGCAGGCTTTCTCTAGCCGTGGTAAGAGGGGGCTACTCTTCGTTGCGGTGCGTGGGCTTCTCATTGCGGTGGCTTCTCTTGTTGCGGAGCACAGGCTCTAGGCGCGCGAGCTTCAGTAGCTGTGGCTCGCGGGCTGTGGAGCACAGGCTCACTAGTGGTGGTGCACGGGCTTAGTTGCTCCGCGGCATGTGGGATCTTCCTGGACCAGGGCTCAAATCCGTGTCCCCTGCACCAGCAGGCGGACTCCCAACCACTGCGCCACCAGGGAAGCCCCCTCTACCCATTTTTTAATCGGGTTTTTTTCTTTTAATGGTCAATTGTATGAGTTCTTTGTATTTTAGATATTAATCCCTTATCAGATATATCATCTGCAAATATCTTCTCCCATTCAGTAGTTTCCTTTTTGTTTGGTTGACAGTTTCCTTCACTGTGCAAAAGCTTTTTTCTTTTTTAAACATCTTTATTGGAGTATAATTGCTTTACAATGTGTTAGTTTCTGCCGTATAACAAAGTGAATCAGCTATGCATATACATATATCCCCATATCCCCTCCCTCTTCTGTCTCCCTCCCACCCTCCCTATCCCACCCCTCTAGGTGGTCACAAAGCACCGAGCTGATCTCCCTGTGCTATGCGGCTGCTTCCCACTAGCTATCTATTTTACATTTGGTAGTGTATATACATCCATGCCACTCTCTCACTTTGCCCCAGCTTACCCTTCCCCCTCCCCGTGTCCTCAAGTCCATTCTCTACGTCTGCGTCTTTACTCCTGTCCTGCCCCTAGGTTAATCAGAACCATTTTTTTTTAGATTCCATATATATGTGTTAGCATACGGTATTTGTTTTTCTCTTTCTGACTTACTTCATTCTGTATGCCAGACTCTAGGTCCATCCACCTCATTATAAATAACTCAATTTCATTTCTTTTTATGGCTGAGTAATATTCCATTGTGTATACGTGCCACATCTTCTTTATCCATTTGTCTGTTGATGGCCACTTAGGTTGCTTCCGTGTCCTGGCTATTGTAAATAGAGCTGCAATGAATATTGTGGTGCATGTCTCTTTTTGAATTATGGTTTTCTTAGGGTATATGCCCAGTAGTGGGATTGCTGGGTCATATGGTAGTTCTATTTTTAGTTTTTTAAGGAACCTCCATACTGTACTGCATAGTGGCTGTATCGATTTACATTCTCACCAACAGTGCAAGAGGGTTCCCTTTTCTCCACACCCTCTCCAGCATTTATTGTTTGTAGATTTTTTGATGATGGCCATCTGACTGGTGTGAGGTGATACCTCATTGTGGTTTTGATTTGCATTTCTCTAATGATTAATGATATTGAGCATTCTTTCATGTGTTTCTTGGCCATCTGCATGTCTTCTTTGGAGAAATGTCTATTTAGGTGTTCCGCCCATTTTTGGGTTGGGTTGTTTGTTTTCTTGACATTGAGCTGCATGAGCTGCTTGTATATTTTGGAGATTAATCCTTTGTCATTTGCTTTGTTTGCAAATATTTTCCATTCTGAGGGTTGTCTTTTCGTCTTGTTTATGGTTTCCTTTGCTGTGCAAAAGCTTTTAAGTTTCATTAGGTCCCATTTGTTTATTTTTGTTTTTATTTCCATTTCTCTAGGAGGTGGGTCAAAAAGGATCTTGCTGTAATTTATGTCATAGAATGTTCTGCCTATGTTTTCCCAAGAGTTTTATAGTGTCTGGCCTTACGTTTAGTTCTTGAATCCATTTTGAGTTTATTTTTGTGTGTGGTGTTAGGAAGTGTCCTAATTTCATTCTTTTACATGTGGCTGTCCAGTTTTCCCAACACTACTTATTGAAGAGGCTGTCTTGTGCAAAAGCTTTTTAGGTTAATGTAGTCCCACATATTTATTTTTGCTTTTGTTTCCCTTGCCTGAGGAGACAGACCCAAAAATCTTTTGCTGAGATTGATGTCAAAGAACATACTGCCTATGTTTTCTTCTAGAAAATTTATGGTTTCAGTCTTACATTTAGGTCTTTAATCCATGTTGAGTTTATTTTTGTATATGGTGTGAGAAAGTAGTCCAGTTTGATTCTTTTGCATGTAGCTGTCCAGTTTTCCCAACACCATTTACTGAAGAGGCTGTCTTTTCCCCAGTGTATATTTTTGCCTCCTTTATTGTAGATTAATTGACCATATAAGGGTGGGCTTATTTCTGGGCTCTCTTTATTGATCTATGTGTCTGTTTTTGTGCCAGTACCATACTCTTTTGATTACTGTAGCTTTGTAAGCATAGTTTGAAATCAGGGAGCATCGTACCTCCAGCTTTGTTCTTCTTTCTCAATATTGCATTGGCTATTCAGGGTCTTCTGTGTTTCCATATAAATTTTAGGATTATTTGGTCTAATTCTGTCCCCTGTATTTTTCTTAATAGCAAGATGTCACTGACTCAATTTCAAAGGAGGACAAGAGGCCTGTTAATACTGCTGTATTGTTAGCAGCATAAGTAACTGCAGCAATAACTAACAGAGACCCTCAACTACCTCACTGCTTAGGATCAGGACCCACAGGGTATAGGGCATTTTAGATCTTCTGCTCTCTCTGTCTGGGCCACTTGCTGTTCATTGATTATTTGACTGGTTCTTGCATTCAGTCATGCATGCATTTATTCATTTAATAAAATATGTGTTGCAAGCCTAATATATGCCAGTACTGTTCTAGGCATGGGGAATACTGTCACCTGGAGCTTATCCTTTGATGGCCTAGGTTATGACGCTAGAGACAGAGAGAGACACTGGAAGTGAGATGGCATGAGGTCAGGCTTTGGCCCCAGTCTATCTCTGCTCATCACCTGTTCTGGGTTGATTTTAATCTCCCCCGCCCCCCCAAATATATGTTGAAGTCCTAACCCCAAGTACCTCAGACTGTGAGTGTACTTGGAAACAGGGTCTTTATAGAAGTAATCAAGCAAAGATGAGGTCATTAGGGTGGGCCCCTCTTCAGTATGACTGGTGTTTTTTATAAAAAGGAGAAGTTTGGATGCAGAGACAGACTTGCACAGAGGGAAATCAATGTGAAGAGACACAGGGAGAAGATGGCCATCGACAAGCTAAGTAGCGCCTGAGGCCACCAGAAGCTAGGAGATAGGTCTGGAACGGACCCTTCCCTAGTGCCTTAGGGGGAGCATGACTTCTGGTTTCCATCACTGGGAGACAATAAGTTTCTGTTGTTTTAAGCCACCCTGTTTGTGGTACTTTGTTAATGGCAGCCGTAGGAAACTAGTACGCCACCCAAAGCAGGGATCTTTTCTTTCCAGGCAACCAGGGCCTGGAGACCAGGTGGTGAATGCTGACCTGGCTGCTTTGGCTAAATTTGAAAACCTGGACCCACCTTTCACTAGGAAAGAGCACAGTGACTTGGACGGGAAATGCCTCACTTTCAGCAAAACTGGTGTGTGAACACTTGGCATTTACACTTGAGAGAAATTGAGGGGTTGTTGTGTTGTCAATAGGAATCTGCCAGAGAGCATACCCAGGGGGCATTCACAGGTAGGGGTCACTCGAAAATTCTGGTTTGCACACAACCCTTTGAGCGGCCAGCTGCCCTGAAAGGCATGCTCTCTGGGCTCCATCTTCACCTGTGACCAGTGAGGTTGGTCTTGCCTTTTGGTTCTGCTCTCAGGTGCCACCATCAGCTTCTGAGATTCTCCTTGTGGGACAAGCAGACAGGTAGGTGTGGTGATTTTGTGGCAGATACTGTGGCAGATTAAAGATGGCCACACATTCTTTGACATTTCTCCTATTGAGAGGTGGGGTTCATGTCCCTGTCCCTGCCCCTTTGAACTGGGGCTGCTCTGTGGCTGCTTTGCCCAACAGAATGTGGTAGAAGTGACACTATGACAGTCCTGAACCAAGACCTTTAAGAGGACATGCAGTTTCTGCTTCCTTCCCCTTGGAGCTCTGGGCCACCATGTAGGAAGTCTGACTACCCTGAGGCTGCCATGCTGTGAGGAAACCCAAGCTACCCACGTGGAGAGAGAGATGCTCAGCCAGTCCCCACTGTTCCAGCCCCAACATTTCAAGTCATCTCAGCCAGACAGCATGGAGTAGAGATGAGTCATAACTGCTACACTGTCTGAACTTCTCACTCACAGAATTGTGAGATACAACAGATTTCTGTTTGAGAAACTAAGTTTTGGTGTGGTTTCTAGGCAGCAGTAGTTAACCAGAATAGAGGCAGACCCAAGATATCAACCAAGAGTGTGAGAAGATGCTCTGCATCTGGACTTTGAGACCAGCAAGTAATTTTCAGAATGAATGAATGACACCGAGGAAGGCCTTAGAGGTTGAGGCGGGGTCCACACCTGATGGGCCACCTGGCTGGCTCCATCATTAGGATGATAGACACAAGCTCACCTGCTCACTCTGCAGCCCCCATCAGCCCCCGGGGCAGATAGGAAATGTGACTAGAAGACAAGAGAATCTCTTTCTATTACACAACATTGCTACTAATAGCTCTGCGCTGGCCACTGTGCTAGGAGCTTCATGTGTTATTGCTATACTTCACAAAATCTTGAAAGTAGGTGTTTTACTGATATGGAAACTGCAGTTCAGATGCTTATGAAGAGCTCAGAAGAACATGCTCTAGGACCAGAGCTAGTCCAAGGCAGGGCTAGCGTTCAAACGCAGGCTCCAAGGCTTGGCTTTTGGAAGGAACCCAAGGGAGTCCAAACTGGGGTGACTTGACACAGGAAAGGTAGGGGGAGGGGAGAGGGAACAGGAGAAAGGCCTTTAAAACAAACACAACAGAGTCCAGTTATTCAGAGGTACCCCTTGAAACGACTGCCACATCATCCATTTGGCCAACACAGAAGGTTCCTGCCACCAACCTAGAAATCTCAAGTCGCCTCTCAGAGTTCTGAGGGAGCAATGACTGTGAAAAAGCTCTGCAAAGAGTCTTCTGTAGGACTGAGAGTCTGACGCTGTATAAGCCCTAACATCTGCTGATTTGGTAAGTGGATATATTTAGTGGTGGAACAGTTTTTCTCCCAGTTTCATAACACTTAAAAAAAAAAAACCTGCTTGTCCTATTTTTTTTTTTCTTTTCTCCTTTTCTTTCTTTCTTCTTTTTTTTTTTTTCATGAACTCGCGAGGGATGTTGCCATTCTTTCCATAGCAACACACTAGGATACTGACTCTGCTTTGCTGGGAGAAGTCTAAGCCGGCCCCGGGAAGAGCAGAAGAAAATGCCGGGCTGGGGTGGGGAATAAATTGCTAAAACTCCAGTATCCGAAATGAAGGCAGAAAAAGCCTTGAGGTGTTTTGGTCCCAAGAGCTGCAGGTGTCATTCCAGCTTCCGCTCCTGTCCGGTACTGAGGCGGTGCCTGCACGTACGGGGCAGGTCCTGAAGCCCTAGCGTATTTGTTCCCAAAGGATCGTGATTCTGACAGTTGTATCGTTCTCTCCAAAGTGCTACCTTTCTTCAGTGCTTTCTGGATCCTTCTGATGATGGTAGGGAGGCAGCTTCAACTAGGTGACAACCTGTCTTCAACACTTTTTGATGACATCAACTTGTCTCTCCTTTTTAAAGGAAGGTAGACCTGGACATTTGGGGAGGGAATGGGAAAACCAGCCCAAGTCGAGGGCACGTAGTTCCCACTTTCACACACACCATCTCCTTTCATCCCCACGATGGCCCCGTGGAGAGAACATTCTTATCTGCATTTCCTTGAGGAAACTGGATCTGAAGCCGAGAATCTGAAGCTGTCACGCCTAAGGAAGGGCTCTGCAGGTACAGAGCTGGATGCAAACGTTGCTGTCATGTGTTGCCATTTGGTATTGTCCGGTGTGTCTACATGGAGCTCGGCTACCTTGGCCTGAAGGCGGAAAAGCCAGCACCTCCTATCAAGGGTGATAAGGGTTAGCAGACCCATTCTTTCCAACATGACATTCTACCTCTCATTTCTATTCTCCAAGAGGCTGCTGCGGTGAGTGGAAGAGCACGTAGGAGGACGAGTGCCTGGGAGTCATTAAAAAATAATACTTTTGAAGAATATATAACCATGTAGGAACATACTCATAATATGTTAAGTAAAAAATGAAGCTGCATAATGTACTGTATGATGCCATTTACCTGACATCTGGAAAAGGCAAAATTAGAGAAAAAGCAGTGGTTTCCAGGGGCTGGGGTGGGGGCTGACTGCAAGGGGCATGAGAGAATTTGGGGGGGTGATAGAAATGTTCTATGTCTTGATTATCGTGATGATTACTCAACCACATGGGTTTATCAGAACTCATAGAATTGTTCACTAAAAAGTGAATCTAATTGTATGCAAATTATACCTTGATTTTATTTTTGGGTTTTTTTTTTGTCCATATACTATGGCTTGTGGGGTCTCAGTTCCCCGACCAGGGATTGAACCCACTCCCTCAGCTATGAAAGCGTGGAGTCCTAACCGCTGGACCGCTGGGGAATTCCCTTATACCTTGATTTTAAGAAAGACCAAAAAAAGGGCTTCCCTGGTGGCGCAGTGGTTAAGAATCCGCCTGCCAATGCAGGGGACATGGGTTCGAGCCCTGGTCCGGAAAGATCCCACACGCCACGGAACAACTAAGCCTGTGTGCCACAACTACTGAGCCTGAGCTCTAGAACTCATGAGCCACAACTACTGTAGCCCGCGCGCCTACAGTCCATGCTCCGCAACAAGAGAAGCCACCACAGTGAGAAGCCCTCACACTGCAACGAAGAGTAGCCCCTGCTCGCCGCAACTAGAGAAAGCCCGCGCACAGCAACAAAGACCCAACACAGCCAAAAATAAATAAATAAAATAAATACATAAAAATAAAATTTGCAGCTACATATTAGTATGTACAAGAGAACTCCAATTTTGTGTCAACACACACATTTGTAAAAACATGCAGATGATGTTAACACTGGCTATCTATGGGGTGAGGAATTATTCATGATTTTTATTTTCTGCTTTATATTTTTTCAACAATTTCTATAATATCCTAGACTGTTACCTTTAGAATCAGAAGAGTGGTTTTCTTTTGTTTTAGGAGAGAAAACACGGCTGAAACAGTTTTGGAGTCAAGCTCCATTTCTTAGAAGCTGTCTGACTTCAAGCAAGCAGGGCCATAACCTGTGAGCCCAGTCTTCTCATCTGTAAAATGGGATAACACCACTCACCTCTGAGGGTTGTCACTATGATTAAATGAGATAACAGTTGTAGAAGTACTTTATAAATTGGAAGATGCAGCTCGACTAGTAGTCACTGCCATCCTCTCATCTTTGAGAACTTCTTTGATTTCCTAATCCAGTGGTTTTCAAGCATCATGTCATTACACATTTATGCTAGTAAGAGCTTGAAGCTAGCACATGACTTATTTAAAAAAAAAAAAAGGAGTACCTAGTATGTAGTGAGTACTTAATAAATACATGTGGAATGAATAAATGGCATGCTGTCCTCCATGTGTTGTACCAGAAGAAACAGTGAACCATGCCCTCGTTCATACACTGCAGTGGAGCACATCTTCAGAACCGTTGATCGTATACTGTGTACTGCTCATGAATCCAGCACATTGCTACATCTAATGGCACTTTTAGGACATTTAAGAGGTATACCCCAAGAAGCTAACCATCTAAGTAGAAGCAAAGGAGTAACAGATGATAAGGAGAAGAGCTTGGTGAAGGGGCGATTAGCACACAGGGCCGTGGTGGTGGGGAGGAGATTTTTCCTGGCCAGGTGGGACCACAGCTGAGCCTTGAAGTTTCAGCAGGAAAGAATGGATGTTACAAAACGAGGTGGAAAGATGTTCCAGATGGGAGAACAGTTTGGGCCAGGGGTTGACTGTGATCTACCTCTTGCTCTTGTAAATAAAGCTTTACTGGGACCCAGACAGCCAGGCCCATGTTTGCTTTTACCCTTCCACGGAGGAGTTGAGTAGCTGCAACAGAGACCCTCTGGTCTGCACAGCCTAGAGTATTTACTATCTGCCCCTTGACAGAAAAGGTTGGCTGACCTCTGGTCTGGGCCAAGACACAGAGGCCTGAACAAACCGTGGAGTCTGCTGAGGACCAGGTGAGAAGGGAGCTGGGTGTAACAGAGGAAGTGGGGTGGGAGGCAAGGAAAAGATGGGACAGGTAAGGTGCCGAGGGTAGTGGGGGTAGTGAGGAGGTAAATGCCTGGACTGAAGTTCTTGTTCCCACGGAAGCAAAACAGCACTGCTGAATTTGCCGGGGAAGAAGAGGTTCTGGGGACCTGGACCAGCCGACAGCTGGTCTTGGAGGGGCCTGGTGGTGATGACCCTACAGCTAGGACCGCAAGAGAGAGTGGCCTGCAGTGGTTCTGCCATCCTGCACGGGGGCTGGGAGAGGCGCCTCTGTCAGAACAGTGAGGCTGAGGGGGATGTGAAGGCGGGGCCCTCCCTACTGGCACCCACCCACACCCCAGGTGGCTTTGGCTCTTTCACAAACTCTGATGCCATCCTCTGAGCCTGGGGGCGTTGGAGAGGGAAGAGCCTGCTTCTATAAGAACAGCGAGGGCTGTCAGGGGATAAAAGGCATTGGTCAGACTCCAGCTTTGTTCTTTCCTCTCTCGTTCATTCATTTTAAATGCCTTGAATGAAATTACTCCCTCAGTCTCCAGTTCAGCTCCCCTGTTCTTGAGTTAACTCCCATCCTCCTATCTCTCCATGAAAACTGCACTCAGAGTAAATGATTTCTTAAGGGCTACACCCAGGCATCATGCTAGGTTCTACTCTTGTCCTCAGGGCCTATCGCAGGGCCTGGTATGCATGGCTATCTAATAAAAATGTTGGCTGAACCACTGAAACGACAAAGGTGGGCAGGACACAGTTTCTGTTTTGGGAACTGTGTCACTCCTGTGTCTCAGTTGCCTCATTTGTAAAATGGGGATGATAAGGGCATTTACGTCATATGATTGTGAGGATTAAATTTGTTTAACAAGAGTCACTTAGAGCAGTGCCTGAGTCAAGGCAAGAGCTCAGTAGAATACCACAAAGCTACAGTAATCAAAACAGTTTGGTACTGGCGCGAAAACAGACACATAGATCAATGGAACAGAATAGAGAGCCCAGAAATAAACCCACGCAACTATGGTCAAATAATCTATAACAAAGGAGGAAAGAATATAGAGTGGAGAGAAGACAGTCTCTTCAATAAGTGGTGCTGGGAAAACTGGACAGCTACATGTAAAAGAATGAGATTAGAACATTTTCCAACACCACCTACAAAAATAAACTCAAAATAGATTTAAGACCTAAATATAAGACTGAAAACCTTAAAACCCCTAGAAGAAAATATAGGTGGAACACTCTTTGGTGTAAATCGTAGCAATATTTTTTTGGATCTGTCTCCTAAAGCAAAGGAAACAAAAGCAAAAATAAACAAATGGGACTAATTAAACTTAAAAGCTTTTGCACAGCAAAGGAAACCATCGGCAAAACGAAAAGACAGCCTAGCCTACTGAATAGGAGAGAATATTTGCAAATGATATGGCCAATAAGGGGTTAATATCCAAAATATAATATATAAACAACTCATACAACTCAACACCCAAAAAGCCCAACAACCAGATTAAAAAATGGGCAGAAGGCCTGAATAGACATTTTTCCAAGGAAGACATACAGATGGCCGAAGGGCACATGAAAAGATGCTCCACATCGTTAATCATCAGAGAAATGCAAATTAAAACTACAGTGAGGGGCTTCCCTGGTGGCCCAGTGGTTGAGAGTCCGCCTGCAGATGCAGGGGACACGGGTTCGTGCCCTGGTCTGGGAAGATCCCACATGCTGCAGAGCGGCTGGGCCCGTGAGCCATGGCTGCTGAGCCTGCGCGTCCGGAGCCTGTGCTCCACAACGGGAGATGCCACAACAGTGAGAGGCCCGTGTACCGCAAAAAAAAAAAAAACAAAAAAAACAACTACAGTGAGATACCACCTCACACCTGTCAGAATGGCTGTTATCACCAAAAAGAACACAAATAACAAATGTTGGCGAGGATGTGGAGAAAAGGGAACGCTCACATGCTGATGGTGGGAACATAAATCGGTGCAGCCACTGTGGAAAAGAGTATGGAGGTTTCTCAAAAAAAATTAAAAATAGGGGTTTAAGAGGTACAAATAAGCTACAAGTATATATTGTACAACATGGGGAACATAGCCAATATTTTATAATAACTATAAATGGAGTATAAACTTTAAAAATTGTGAATCACTATATTGTACACCTGTAACATAATTTTTTTTAAAGATTTTTTTTTGATGTGGACCGTTTTTAAAGTCTTTTATTGAACTTGTTACAACATTGCTTCTGTTTTATGTTTTGGTTTTTTGGCCGTGAGGCGTTTGGGATCTTAGCTCCCTGACCAGGGATTGAACATGCACCCCCTGCATTGGAAGGCGAAGTCTTAACCACTAGACTGCCAGGGAAGTCCCTAATTTATATAGTATTGTACAGCAACTATACTTCAGTTAAGAAAACCAGAACTACTGCATTACCTAGCAGTTCCACTCCTGGGAATATATCTGAAAAAAAAAAAAAAAAAAAAGAAACCGAAACACAATTTGAAAAGATACATGCACCCCAATGTTCATAGCAGCACTATTTACAATAGCCAAGACATGCAAGCAACTTAAGTGTCCATCAACAGATGAGTGGATAAAGAAGATGTGGTATATATACACAATGGAATACTACACAGCCATAAAAAATGAAAGTTTGCCATTTGCAACAGCGTGGATGGACTTGGAAGATACTATGCTTGGGGAAATAAGTCAGACAGAGAAAGACAAATACTGTATGATATCACTTATATGTGGAGTCTAAAAAATACAACAAATTAGTAAATATAACAAAACGGAAGCAGACTCACAGATATAGAGAACAAACTAGTGGCTACCAGTGGGGAAAGGGAAGGGGGGAGAACAAGATGGAAGCAAAGGATTAAGAGTTACAAACTATTATGTATAAAATAAATAAGCTATAAGGATATATAATACAAAACAAGGAATATAGCCAAGATTTAAAAATTGTGAATCACTATGTTTTACACCTGAAACTTATATAACATTATACATCAACTATAACTCAATTAAAAAAAAGAGAGGTTAGTAGATGTTAACCATTTTTTTGGTTATGTTTTATTATTACAACCTGAAAGGGCCCAGACAAGAGGAGCAAAATCCTGAGGGTTATGAATGGTTAAAAAAAAAAAGGTGGAATCATTTCCATTGGAATCATTTCCAAGGCTTTCCGGGGATCCAGAAAGGCTTCAGAGTAGAGGCGTGGTCTACAGTGCCTTGAGAATGGAGTGTTTGGGAAGAATCCTAATGGCTTTACTAGATAGACACTGAACTGTAATTGATTACTGATGTCTGCTCTGGGCAAGGAAAAGTATAATGGTGGTGTGTGTGCCTCCTTGGCTTATATTGTTTGTTTTAGGATTCAGACATGTTAGGGCACATTTTGAATTCTGGCAGTACAGACCCACCAATAATTTTTTGAATTCTAAGGCCTAAGAGTTGTCTGGGAGGTAATGTATCCTTAGGGAAGGCAGATGCCCTGACTCAGGAACACTGCCTGAGTCATCAGAAGGAAATGCAATTGCGACTGCAGCCTGGTGCCTGATCTTCATCAGATCATCCTTTGGCCCAGACCCCAAGGATCCATGCCTAACTCTGAGAGGAGGGGACAAGTCAAAACTGACAGAGCTGTTGAGAGGAAAACTCTGCGCGAAGCAGCGCTGCCAGGGCCCCGTGACGGAATGTAACACCTGGGGTGGGGGATAGATTCTCCTTGTCACGGCAGAGTCCACCATGGGGGTGGGGACACTGTGGGGACACTGACACTGTCAGACGCCGGGGAGTCTCACAAGGGCAAGAACTGGAGGCCCAACTCTGGCAGAAACAGGAGACGCATTCATGGTGGCTCCTTAAAGACTCTCTACCATGTCCCCTGAGGACCCCCAGGAATAGTTAGGGGGCTGGAGATGGTCAGGGCCTGGAGCCCCACCACAATGGGAGGGGACAAAGCCTCATGCATAGTGACCTATATGTGAGCCCAAGGCTGGGAGCCCTGAGAAACACAGGTCACTGGGTTAGACTGCCCCGAGGGGATGAGTGCTCGGAGTGGCCAGAGGAGGGAGGTGCTCATTGCCTGGGGCGAGGGCAGAGGTGCTGGAAAGCTTCACAGAGACCAGGGTGGAGCCAGGTGAAGGTGTGGGTGGGGACCTGGAAGAGGAAGGGCATCCTGGACCAGGGAAGATGCATGAGCCAAAGTTCAGAGGCACGAAAGGAAGGCTGGGGCCGGGAATGGTGCGGGTTTGGGTGGATGGGGGTCAGGAGACGAGCCCTGGGAGGGGACGCTGGAGGGGCTGGAAGTGGGGAAGGCAGATCAGGGGTGTGAACATGAACAGCAAGACTCTGCCTTGGTCTTTGTTGCGTTTCCTGTTCCTAAGGACAGCAGCTAGCCCAGAGGGAAAGCTCCATGAGAAAGACTTAAATGAGAGGATGGATGGATGGCAGGAAGAAATCAGGATTGGGGGGAGGGTAGAAGCTCCCCTTCCTTTTATTGAGAGCAAAATGGGAAGGAAACCCTGGTTGGACTGTTAAAGGAAAGGAAACCTGACAAGCAAGATTATGAGCAAATACAGCAAAGAAGAAGGGTGTGTGCGCAGGTGCGTACATAAAGCAAAAGCGTAAGAGACAGGTTGTGTTCTCAGCCCCGAGCCTCAAAAAAGTACCTGTAGGTTTAAAAGAAAAGAAAAAGAAAGGCAACGGAGCCCCTCTGCACTGGATTGAAGTGAAGAGCACAAAGCAAAGGGGATGATTAGAGCCTTCCCAGGATGCAATGCAACTTCCTTCAGGCGCCAAGGGGGAAGGACCCCTCTTAACCTGGTCCCCGGTGCTCCCTTCTCAGCCTCCGCGGCTCAAAGGGACGCGGCAGGAGGATGCGCAGGCCAGGTAACCCTGCCCAGCGGGGCCGCGGCCGCGCATGAGCCTCCTCTCCTTGTTCTCGCCTCGTTGTCTGTCTTTGGAGCCTTGCTGAGAAGGAGGAAAACGGGGCCAAAGCTGAGATGAAAGCGCCTGTAATCTCATAAAAGAGCCAGGCGGAGGCTCTGAAAGGCACAGAGGAGCCAGCACCTGCCATTTGCACTTCAAGGCAGGCAGTTTGAAACCCACCAAGGCGAGAGGCCTGACTGTCCTTCCCCACCAGAACCCGGGCTTGGGCACGCTATGGCCCTGGGTACCAGAGCGTGCTGGTTGGTCAGCTGAATATCCCATGGGCTGCAGGAGGTAGAGGAGGAGAGGCAGGTAAACCACCAAAGCCCCCGGCTTGAAAGCTGCGTTTAGGAGAGCTGGAGACTTAAAAATCCATCACCTCCTTTCCTTGCCGGACACAGTATTTATCACTTTCGTCGGCCCTCAGGCCACTGTACAGTGGGGAGAAGGACCCGCTATCACAAACGAACCCTCTCCCAAGGCCATCACAAATGAGGCTCCGTCAGAACGGAGAGAAGAATGAGTCTGCTTTAGGTGGCACACGAACGGAGCCTTTTCTGCTCCTCTTTGCTCTCCCGAGAAATTCTGCAACCCTGCTAGAACCCGAGGCTTGCATGGGGTCTTGTTAACCACCCATAACTGGAAGAGGGAATGTCTTCTCAGAGCACAAAGCCAAGGAAGCAAAGGCAGAAAGAGATGGATAATTTTCCAAATGAAATCGCCACATGATCAGTACAGGACTCGTGACAAATTTCTCGCAAAGTCATCTTCTATTTTCCATGAGCAATCTAGAAGGAGGACTTGGGGAAACCTACGAGACTGAAGAGAACACGTTGTCCTTTCCAGCTGTGAATCGCCGTGATGGTGGGAGAGGCCACGGGAGGCAAGGTGAAGTGGGAAGAAGGCTGAGTTCGGGGGCATGCACCCTCACAGCGTGACTCAACTGTGTTCAGGGTGCTGGGCTCTTGGTTATCCGTTGCAACTCTGGGAAGGCATCCACGTGGAGAGAGCCTCTGAAGGGGAGTTGGAAGACCTGAATGCCCCGCCTGGTCCCATTCCTAACAGGTGTCATTTCACTACCTGGGGATTTAACGGGGTGAGCTCTCGAATTCAGCTCCAGCCCTCCAGGGTTCTGAGATGCCAACAGC
Source organism: Grampus griseus (assembly GCF_964374135.1). NCBI lineage: Eukaryota > Metazoa > Chordata > Mammalia > Artiodactyla > Delphinidae > Grampus > Grampus griseus. The sequence continues at coordinate 16,164,197 of NC_139011.1, forward strand.
TGTTCCAAGAAAGGTGAAGAAGCAGCATCCCGGAGAGTCAGCAGGAAGTAGGGGGAGAGGGTGCCCGGAAGATGCACAGTCATGGCTGCAAGGAACCGGTTGTGACAGACCCAGCCCAGAGTTAGGTTTAGGGAAAGCAAAGAAGAAAGCAAGATGCTCCCCCTTGGGAATAACGTTAAAATATCTGCTGCAGGAATCATCATGAAGACAGAGATATGCCTCCCCAAAGCAGCTTCTCTGGGAATAACTGAATTGCAGACTCTGAACATCAGAAAAATCCAAGAGAGATGAAAAACCTTGGGTAACAGCACAACAGGGAGAAAAACACTTCTCCAGGAGCTGCCTGAAGTGTCTGAATTGACCTGTATTAGGGAGTAGAGGTCTGCCACTGCAAGAAAGGAAATTGGTTGCAAGTTTTAATTAGCTGGGGTTTTGATAAGAGGTGGATCTTGGAAGCAGTAAAATGCCAAGTGATGGGCCTGAAAGGGCAGGTGAACCAGAGACAGGGTGGGCACTTTGCTCCGGCAGCAGCATATAATGAGCTTGAAAGTAGGCCAGGGCTGAACCGGGGCCCGCAGGCGTGGCTGAGAAATAACCAGTGGGGCCCTTGTGCCTGTCAGTCGTAGACAAATGCCATCTGCTCCAGCTGCTGCCCACTCTGCCCCATTCTCTCTCCACTTTACCATTGGTGGTTACGGCGACCTGGCTGGTGGGACCAAAGTGCCTTGAGTGCCCTTCTGTTCCTCTGGCTTAGCAGATGCTGCCATCTTGGCCAGGGCAGCCTGGCAGAGAGCCGGCTGCCAGGATCAGACAGCAGGGTGAGAGCAGGCACTCTCCAGTGCTCCTTGCTGGCTTGCCTCCTTCCTTCCACAGCCTTCCCTGAACACCTCCAAGGCATCAAGGACTGTGTTAAGTGCTTTGACTGTGACAACAAGCAATCTTTTCTCCCTGGGTTCAAGGAGGTGGCAGATAAGAGGACAGGCAGAGATGCAACAGTAGCTAAGTTCTGTGAATGGGAAACAGAAAGGACCATAGAGGATAGAGTGGGGGGTGTGGGGTGGAGATTAGGAAAGGCTTGCCCCGGGAGCCAGGTGAGCTCACTAAGGCCATAGTTACAGAGGATGGATTCACCCATGGACTTGGTGGCGCTTGGTGGGCTCTATGCACCTATCCTTCCTTCCTATCATCGTTGATAGTGTCAAAACCTTTCTTTTGTCGTAAGAGTGAACCAGGTAAGGAGGTGACTGGCTCAGGAAAGAGCCACGAGTGACTTTAAGCACGTGCTCTGTGGTCCGTGAGCAAGTGCAAGCCGGAAGGGCCACCACGTTCAGGCTCCACTGCAGATGCTGCCCCGACTTCTCAGTTAGTCCCCTCAATCCCCTGAGCTCAGGCTTGCTCAGGACACAGCACCTCAGCCTTTGCTCTCTGCCTGTTCCCATCATGAGGGGCAGGATGAGAACAACACAACTGCTGGAGAACTTCCTCAGCCGCCTGATTCCTGGGAATCTAACACCTGCTGATAGGTCTTCCGGGCTCAGCTAAGGCCGTGGTACCTGAGGATGAATTCTTTCCCTCAAAACACACCTAGCTCCAAGGCAGACAGGCTCCTAAAGGCATGATCTTTGTGTGTGTGTGCAGGGCGGGGGCACGGAGGCTACCGGGGAACATAGTAGTCAGGCTTTGGGGATGGGCAGAACTGGGTTCCAATCTAGGTTTCTGCTGTGCAGACATTCGTACGTGAATGTTCACAGCAGCACTATTCATAACCATCAACGGTGGAAATGTCCATCAACCGATGCCTGATAAGCAAAATACAGTCTATCCCTACGACGGGGTCTTACTTGGCAAAAGAAGGCATGAAGGGGTGACACATGCTACAAGTACAGGCCCTGAAAACATGATTCTAAGTGAAATAAACCAGTCACAAAAGACCACATACTGTATGACTCCATTTGTATGAAATGTCCAGGATGGGCAAATCTATAGCGATGGAAAGCAGACTCGTAGCTGTCAAGAGCCTAGGGGGCTGAAGGCCTGGGGGAGGGCGGGAATTGGGAAGCGACTGCAAATGGGCATGGGGTTTCTTTGTGGGGTGATGGAAGATGCTGGACAATTGTGTTGAGGGTTGCACAACTCTGGACTATAATAAAACCTGCTGGATGGTACCCTTCAGTGGGTGAATGACGTGGTATGTGAATTTTATCTCAGTAAGGCTGGTATATTTACATTGCTTCTTGGCTCCCACTAGACTAAGGTTGACGAGGGCAAAGACCCCTTTCTTTCACTGTCTTCTGAGGACCTGGCACATGGTTGATGTTTTCATATTTGCTAATGAATGAACACGTGGCCTTGGGCAAGCCCCTTAGGTTCTTTAAGCCTCAGTTGCCGCATCTGCCAAGCGGAGATAAGAATGTCTCTTGCGGGCTTCCCTGGTGGCGCCGTGGTTAAGAATCTGCCTGCCAACGCAGGGGACGCGGGTTCGAGCCCTGGTCCGGGAAGATCCCACATGCTGCAGAGCAACTAAGCCCGTGTGCCACAACTACTGAGCCTGCGCTCTAGAGCCCCTGAGCCACAACTACAAAGCCCTTGTGCCACAACTACTAGCCCGTGTGCCACAACTACTGAGCCCGCGTGCCTAGAGCCCGTGCTCCGCAACAAGAGAAGCCACCGCAATGAGAAGCCCGCACACTGCAATGAAGAGTAGCCCCCGCTCGCTGCAACTAGAGAAAGCTCACGTGCAGCAACGGAGACCTAACACAGCCAATAAGTTAAAAAAAAAAAAAAAAAAAAAGATTGCCTCCTGCAAAGGGCTGCTGATTAGGAGACGGGGCACTAGAGGCCGTTGGCAGGTCTGGGGCACACAGTGGTGCTGATTAAAGGTTGGTCCCTGGATGTGTGGTTCAGCGCCACTGACTCAGCTCCATAGGGGGGTCCCTCCCACTGGGAATGCTATTTCTTAGCCACCCACCTCCCTCCCGTCACTCATCCGTTCTTAGAGCCCAGTGTCCACGGCCACGCTGTCACACAGAGCGGCCCGCATGAAACCGGGTGTCAGGTCGTTAGAGGCTGCCCCGTGCGAGCACCCCGGCCAGCAGGGGGCTGGTGAACACATCAGACTGTATTTGCTGTCTGTCTGGAGAGGCCTCTGACAGCCTCTCCCAGACTGTGTCTGTCACTGCCGGTCAGGGCGGACGCCAGCTAGCAGCACACGCTGCTGAAAAGGCACAGTATTTTCAAAACAGCTGCGTGAGGGTCAAGGCTACGAGTGCGAGAAGCCACGCCGCCATCCTTACGAATCCGTTTTGCAGAAACCATGAAAAGGAACTTCCAGGCCCCCAGATGTCTGGAACTCTGCGTCCCACTCCCACTCTTGTTCACACCGGGGCCCCAAGAGCCCGGCCAGGGGTCCGGGTGCGCAGTGCCCCCCAAGCATCTGTCCTTTCCAGGCCTCCGAGCCCTCGGGGGAGCCATTCTCTTCTCCAGGAAGGCGACTCCCTGCCACCCTCCAGCCTCCCCAGACTTCACCGGTAACCCCTCCCTCTTTCGGGAACCAGCTGGAAAGTACCTTCTGCAGAGAAGCCCACCTGATCCTTTTAAGATGAGGTTAGGCCTCCATCACATGGGCTCGGAGCTCCATTTTTCCTTCCGTCTGCAATGTTACATTGATGATCATGTGTCTAAGGTCTGTCCCCCAACCAGCCCGTGTGCTCCCGGAGGGTGGGATCTGTTTGGATTACCGCAGTGTCCCCAGGGCTTAGCGCACAGGAGACGCTCGCTAAGTACTTGTTCAGTGAAACAGTCCCACTGACATTCTCCTTTCTCTCCACTTCTTCCAGCTCTGCTGGGCGGCGGCCTGTTCCTGCCCTGGCCCCTGTACCCCACGAAGCCAGAGGAGGAGAGGGTTGGAGGAAACACTTGGGTCTCTTCACAGAGAAGCCCCTTGTGTGGCAAGAGCGTGGGGAGGGGAGGAGAGGAAGCGGGAGGGGTGCGGGGTGAAGCCTGGAGGTGGGGGGACGATGCAAGGGACGGGGGGTGGCTGAGGAGACTGCGAGGCTGGCCTGCGGGCCCCTCCCACTCTATCCACCCGCACCCCACCCGCGCTGCCCACCCCTCGTCTGGGCAAAGCCCCTTCATCCTCTGGGGAAGGTGACACTCTAAAGCTGGTGGAGAGCTGACCGAGCAGCCCTACAGGTGACCGCAAGGGGCTGACCCACTGGTTTGGTTTTTGGACATTTTGAGCCAGCCTCACAGTAAGAAATACATTCCACATGGCAGTCGTGTGTGTGTGTGTGTGTGTGTGTGTGTGTGTGTGTGTGTGTGTGTGTGTGTGTGTGTGTGTGTGTGTGTGTGTGTGTGTGTGTGTGTGTGTATGTGTGTAGACTTGCATATAAAAATGAAGCGGACAAATACAGGAGGAAGGGATTAGAGCTACAAACTATTAGGTACGAAATAAGCGACAAGTTTACACTGTACAAGAATACAGCAAATATTTTATAAGAACTATAAATGGAGTATAGCCTTTAAAAACTGTGAATCACTATACTGTGCACCTGTAACTTGTATAATTCAAACAAAAAAACAAACCCCACAAAGTGAACAAAATACTACTCACCCTGACTATGTTGGGTGTATTCTAATACCTTCTACTCTTTTCTATTCAATTTCAAAAACACTAGCGGTCATGACTTACTAACAGGGACCTGCAGCCAGGACTGGTTAGGTGTGGGAAACAGATACTTCTTGCAGTTTTAGGTCAAATGAAAGGGAAGACGGTGACAACGAGAGTGTTCCATGTGGACAAGGCTTTAAAGTTTATATAACACTCCTCTCTCATTTGTGTTCACAACAGCCCTGCAGCATCAAGGGGATAAGACTGCCATCCAATTTCACCCACGTAGAACCTGCACCATCTGTGAAAGGCGTTATAAGGTTGCAGGGCAAGTATGGAGAGAGGTCTTCTGCCTTTTACCATCTGTCCTCCCATCATGCTATGTTACCCAGGGAGAACCCCTTAACTGTCTGGAGATCACGTATATTTGAGAAAGGCAGCAACAGGCATTAGAATTAGTTTCATTTGGATTAGAAAAAAAAACTACCCCACACTTCGGTGGTGCTTGTCACGTGCCTTTCACCGGGATCTATGCTGGGGATGGTGGTGTAAAGGCACTAACACAGGTACCTCTTCTGAGTACTTAAGATCCAGGTACTTTATATAGCTTTGATTTCATTTAATCCTCACAACACCATTATGAGGTGGGTGTCATTCCGAGAAAACATCCTCTGACTTGACTTGGCGGCTCTGGGCACCCAAACAAAGAGGCCGGGGCAGGACCGACTTCCTGCTAGTTGGGTGTTGGCCACATAGCCGCACGTGTTGCATTTTTCCAACACTCCTGGGAGGTTTCCCATTTTGAGGAAACTGAGGCTGAGAAGGGTTTAAGCAAGTTGATGATAGACCCCTGGGATGGGGGAAGCCTTCATGCTCTGTCCCCTTTAGTTAAAACCATTTTAATTTTTTTTAATTTCACAAGCAGTGTCTGATTTTTCTGAAAATCTAAACAATACAGGAGTATTCAGAGGAAAATGCTCCCCCACCTCTGCTTCTCTATTTCCACTGCTTTTAACAGTTTGATGTCTATCCTTTTCCCATGCACAAACACACCCAGACGTGGACATTATGTTTCACAAAAGGGATTGCACTAGACACATTATTCTGCAACTTGTGTTATTCACTCACTCCGTATCACCAGTTATCAGTCCCCATCCACACGTAAAGAGTATTCCTTATCCCCCTGGCCGGATTTCATTGCCTGAAGGTAGCATAAACCACTCCCCTACTGCTAGACCCTCCAGTTGTCTTCAATTGCTCATGAATTCTGTACCAAACATAATTGTAAATGTAACAGATTCCTGAGCTGTAAGCGCTCAATAAACATTAGCTAAATTTTTAGCTTCCTTATCTAGCTTTATTTAACCGATGGCTTCCATTCAATTCCTATTGCAACTGCTCATTTCAAAGAGTTGGAGCTAACTATGCCTCAGTCTCCCGACCATTATGGAAACTGGTTCCATTCATGGCCCACGGGTGATAGCTACCTAAGCCGATATTGAAACTGGGTTTCGACAGGTAATTTTTGAACTGATATTACTTTTCCAAATTTTCAGACTCATTCCCTAACTGCAGCTGAGCTTTTGCAGGAAACTACACAGTGGTATAAAGTAATGAAGGTTGTGGTTTAGGTTTTTAAGAGAAGCTGTAGAACTCCAGCCTAATATAGAGAAGGGAGGAAGCTACACAGCCTAACGTTTCTGCTGTACCTCAAATCATGTTATTACACTAGTTCAAACAACAAGAAGTTGAGCCTGTCACTGCAGACTGTGTCCCCTCATAGGTCCCCAGGCTGCTTCTCTGCCCTGGGCAGAAACTGAGTCACCCCTCTCTTCCATTTCATAGTATCCTTGAGATTCAGACTGTGTTCCTTTTTCAGAACTCTCAGACTCTGCTTTGCTTTTCCTTGTCCTTTTCCTTCAACATGGGCAGCAAAGCAGAAGAGAGTCTTGTGTTCTTTCTTCCTTCCTGATATTCCAAGATCCCTTCTTGTATCATTTCCTTTCTACCTAAAGAACTTCCATGAGCTGTTCTTTTAGGGCAGGTGTGCTGGCAATAAATTCATAGTTTTCCTTCTGAGAATGTCTTGGTTTCCCTTTCATCCCTGAAGGGTATTTTTTGCTGGATCTAGGATTCTCGGTTGACAGTTCTTTTAAAAATGCTGTGCCTCTTCCTTTTGGCCTCCGTGGCTTCTGATGAGAAATCCACTCTCATTCATGTTGTTTTATAAATGAAAGGTCATTTCTCACTCAACAATTTCAAGAGTTTGTCTTTAGTTTTCAGACGTTTGAGTATGATGTGTCTTGGTGTGGATGGCGTTAGATTTATAATATTTGGGATTTGCTCAGCTTCTTGAATCTGTAGGCTTATGTCTTTTGCCAAATTTGGGAAGGTTGAAGCCATATTTACTTGAGTAATTTTTCAGCCCCACTGTCTTTCTCCTCTCTGTCCAGGACTCTGATGACATGACTATTATGACAACTGTTACAGTCCTATAGCTCCCTGAGGTTCTGTTCATTCTCCCCGCTGCCCCCCCACGCCAGTCTGTTTTCTCTTTGTTGTTCAGACCGGGTAATTTATATTGTCCTATTTTCAAGTTCACTGATTCTTTCGTCTGTCTCTTCCATTCTGTTATTGAGCTCATCCAGTGAGTTTTAAATTTCAGTAATTGTATTTTTCAGCCCTAAAATTTCCATGTAGTTTTTTTTGACTTCTATTTCTTTGTTGAAACTTTCTATTTTTTTTTTCATTTGTGTCTTATTCCTACTTGCTTTTTTTTTTTTTTTTTTTTTGTGGCATGTGGGCCTCTCACTGTGGTGGCCTCTCCCGTTGCGGAGCACAGGCTCCGGACGCGCAGGCTCAGCGGCCATGGCTCACGGGCCCAGCCGCTCTGCCGCATGTGGGATCTTCCCGGACTGGGGCACGAACCCGCGTCCCCTGCATCGGCAGGAGGACTCTCAACCACTGCGCCACCAGGGAAGCCCCCTACTTGCTTTTTGAAGCACTTTTATGATGGCTGCTTTAAAATCTTCGTTGGAGAATTGCAACATCTGTGTCATCTTGGTGTTGGCATCTATTGTCTTTTTTCATTTAGTTTGAGATCTTCTTGGTTCTTGGTATGAGCGATTTTGTTCAAAAATGGAAATGTGGACGTTTGGGTATTATGCTATAAGGGTTTGCATCTCTCATGAAATCTTCTGTTTTAGCTGGATTAGGGGAAGGGAGTACCACCTCATTAATGCCAAGTGGAAGTCTAGGCTCTCCGCTTGGTCTTCATTGACATGTGAGCAGGGAGTTTCCTCATTACCGAGCAGGGATGGGAGCTCCAGCTCTCCACAAGGTTTCCACTGAGGTCCCCAGCTGGGAAGGGCAAGGAGTGTCTCCTTACTGCTCCCAGGTGGCCTTCACTGACATCAAGGAGGTGGGTGTGGCCAGGTTACCTTCGTACCTGGCCTTCTCTTACACCACCCTGGGCAGCTGGGGTGCCCTGTTATAACCTGCTAGGGTGGAAGTTGACGCTCCCCATTTGGCCTTTGCTTGTGAGATGGAGGCTGAGCCACAGTTTTTCTGGGGTGTTTGGATCAAGACTGTGATTATTCTCTAGAAGTGTTCAGCTTCCTAGGCTGCCCTTTCCTGGTCCTTTGGCTACAGAGAGAGCAGGCTTCTTTTGTTTGTTTGTTTGTTTGTTTGTTTTTGGATCTGTGCCCATTGGCATTTCTGAGTTGATGGCTTCTTCAGCTCCTAGTCTTGGATATATGAGGCAAAACAAACAAAGAAAAAACAAACAAACCAAAAGAAAGCCCCAGGGAACCCACCACCATGTCATTCCTTGGGTTATGAGGCCCCTAGATAATCTGTTTCTTCTTGCCACCTCCCAGAGTCTTCTTACATTTGTTTTGCACATAATATCCAGAGTTTTCAGTTGTATTTAGCAGGAGGAATAGAGAGAAGAGTGTCTACTCCATCTTCCCAGAGGTAGCGGTCCATCGACAAACATTAGCGATTTCCATTCCCCTCTCTTCCCAGGCCCATTGAAACATTATATTTACCACTCGTATCCTTGGACATTTCTATCCACCCAACATACAACACCAGCTTTATCTTTTTAGCTTCCACGAAGATGATGATGAAGATAAGGAGGAGAGGAAGGAAAGCTCACGTAAGGACACACCAGAGCAACATGCTATTTCCCTTTCCAAAGTCTTTTCTACATCTCTACTGTCTACAGACCAGACTCCAAACTCATCAGCCTGCCAAAGGACACTCTGTACAGTTCTGGTCTCTGTCTTCGTTCTTGCCCAGCGTCCCCTTCACTTGTGTGCGGGAGCTTATCTTCTGCCTGGTGTGTCTGCCCTTGTCACTCCATGCTTGCACACAGGACCCATTTCTCAATGCCCGTTTTCTTCCATAAGACCTTCCAGCTGAAACCGAAGCCCATCCCAGGACTTGGCACTTATATTAGACATTAATAATTCCTGCAGGTGTACCATTTACTTCATTATTTGGACTTTAAATTCATGAAAGGGCTGAGTTATGCTTGATCCTTCTTTATCTCTTGGCCTACCATAAGCATCTGATAAATACTTTTTTGGAAACAGTGACTAAAGGCCCTTGCTTGTCAGTGTGAATCTGATGGCAGAATTCTGAGAACTAAATAAAAACCCAGCATCAAGCAGATAAGATTAGCTCTGGGCGAAGTTATCTTAAATGCAGATAAGACAGAAGCTGGAGAGTAAGAAGAATTTGGAGTGTCTGGACTAATAATTGAAGTTATTAATGCATCTAAATAAAGAATAAGTTTAGAAGAGAGCTAGGAGAAGCAGTCACCCAACTAGGAGGAATGTCCTGGCCTGAGGAAAGCCCAGGGGGGCTGGAGGCAGGGCAGCCCTATTGTGGTGGTAGGTGCCCAGGTGGAGGCCGTGCATATGTGAATTCCAGAACCACCTCCCGAGTGGATTCTGTGCGTACTCAGGTGGCCTTGGGAAGCCAGCTTCCCATCTTCACTTCCCTACAGAGTTGGGGAAGTGACCCAATAATGCAATTGTCTGGGCCCTTGGCAGTCTTATTTTTCACTTATTGGTCTTTGGTGTCTTATGAGTTTGGTTGGCAAAAAAAAAAAAAATCCATTTATAATATCAATAATTCAAATAATAAAAAATGACAACTGAAAGATTATTCAGTGCCTATTATGTGCCAGACTGGGATGGACAGTTCATGGAGCATCTTGTTTCATCGGTACCATCGTCCTGTGAGGCAAGTCCTGTGACTGTCCCATCTCATGGATGGAGAACTTGAGGCTCAAAGAGATTACTCTACTTGCTCAAGCTCAGAAGAGTCAGAGCTGGGATTTCAGCCCAAGTCTCCTGACTCCAAGGTCCACCCTTCACCACTGGGCTTTCTAACGTTGCCTTTTCTATGTGCCAGGCACTGTTCTAAGAGCCTTACATATATGAACTCCTATAACCCTCCAAAGAACCCCTTGAGGTAGGGACTATTTCTACCCCCCAATTTACAGCTGAGGAAACAGAGGCACAGAGAGGTCAGGTAACTTGCCCAAAGTCACACAGCTAGTGTGAGTAGAGCAGGATTTGAAACCAGGTAATGTGGCAAAGGACCATTATGTCATGCTGCCTCTTTCTGAGGCACTTGCCTGACTCCTTCTAATAGACCTAAGCCCCTTGAGGGAAAGAACTCCATCTTAGTCGTTTTTGTATCCTTACCAGCTACTGTAGTGCTGGCACAAAGTACGCCTATAATACACGTTGGGTCATTTGAATTCCATTGGAAGGGCAGCCCTCTAGCCACCTGCCCTGTTCCAGCTACATTCTGATTTCATGAAGCCCCTTGAATTTGCAGCTGAACTAAAGTAGGTTTTTGCCAGGCTGCAGGCTTCTCATTTTGTTTCATGCACAGATTACAAATGCAAGGCCCACAGAGCTACGAATAATTGCTACTGGAGCATATTTTTCCCATTTGGGGACCTGAGTTTTCAAGTAACTCAGTCCTAGAAGCAGGAGGCTAGCAAATGCCTTTTTAGCACCATCTTCTGAGTCCAGTTGTGACTCGAAAGGTTTATCGAAGCGGAATAAAGGTACCAATTTAGCCGAGTGGTTCTCAACGGTGGATGATTTCATCCCCCTAGAGGACATTCGGCAACATCTGGAGATGTTTTTGGTTGTCACAACAGTGGGGACATGGAGGGTGCTACTGGTATCTAGTGGGTAGAGGCCAGGGATACTGCTACACATCCTGCAATGCAAGGACAATGCATCACAACAAAGAATTAGCCAGCCTCCAATGCCAGCAGTGCTGAGGCTGAGAAATCCTGATTAGCCAAGCAGCCCCCAAATCTGCATGTACAAGTGGTTTTAAAGAGGAAGCATCGCTCAAAGATTAAATTAGGTTTTATGAGACTTTTTTCCCAGAGAGCAGGCATCAATCACTGGCGGAAAAAATAGAAGTGAGCCTTCTATGCCAAAGCTAAACCATCTTTGTTTGGGCGCACATTCCGAGGCAGTGCTTTGAGAAGTAAGGTCCTAAGGATCTCCTACCCCAAAGCCACTTGGGAAGCTTATTAAAATGCAAATTCCACGGCCTCCCTCAAACCCACTGCATTAGGCTCTCTTGGTGAGAGTACGAGGGATCTATGTTTTTAGGACACCCCAAAAGTCGTTTGGCTGCACACTGACAGTTTTCTTCCACTCTTCCAGAAGTAGGGGAGATAAATTGGGGGGTGGGGGAGGAGTGCGGTAGACCGACCATATGCATGGTGGTTTTTAAAAAGTTAACTAAAAATGCTCACATTCTAGTGCGGTTCCTCTAACTTCAGTCATCTGTACCACACTGTCATGAGTTATGCCCTGGACGAATACAACCCCTTCTCTTCTCTTCTTAATAATTAAAAAAAATTATTTTGGTTATCTTTTTTCCTAATACTCCTGAGAATACATACGTAACCATGAAAATGATCGAGATCTGTCCGTACCACTTAAAACCGGCATGCAGTACGTGTAGGAAGCAGTGCCTTATGGCAAAGCAATTACAGTCCGCCAGGAGAATGCTAATAACAGCGCCTGCAAGCTCTGGAAGGCAGACACGCACGGCTCTTCATTTGGAACCTCAGAGCCTCCTTTTCAGGGATGGATGACAATCCCCTAGGCTTCCTGGAAGAGGAAGAACAGAGTGGGCAACGGCCCATGCTCCTGACCGTGACATTGTGGCCTCATCCACAGCTGCCAGTTCCCATTTATGAGCCTTTGAAAACAACCATCTCAAACCCAGCACTGGGACAACATGAAGGACCAACACATTCTGAGCCTCAGAAATTGGAACCCACATGTGTGATGAGCAGAAGTCACACTCCAACCATACACTCGTTTTCACAATCATCCTCCTGTTCCCAGAGGGCACCCCACTTTTAGTGGGGAGCAGAGGGAAAAGCCTGATACACAGAAAGCTACAAAACAATTCACGTCTCTACTAAGAATCAGAACAAATATTCGCCATCTGGTTTTCCATTTACATCTTTTTCCAAAATGCCTAAACTTGACATAATGTTAGTTTTAACTGGGCTCTGCACCCGGCCCACTGCCAATGCTGGGAACACAGCAGCAGTGGCAGGGAATTACGAGTGCGCCTGTACTCGCTAACACCACTTTATTTTTGTCTTTCCCTCCAATTTGCCTTAAGCTGCCTGCATAATTTCCACCTCAGGTGAAACCTCTCTGTCTTCGTTCTTTCCTACTTGAAATACATTGATTTTCCACGTAAGTCAGGAGATGGGGAAGTGGGATGGGAGGTGTGACTGTGGAATTGGGTTAAGAGGAGGGTAAGACATCACATTCTAAACTCAGGTAAGACGGATGCAGAAGAAAAAAGAGGAAAAAAAAAAAGAAAAATGAAAAGAAACCTGTGGGAGCATTTCTCTTTGGGGACTCAAAGAGGGGGGTTCCTGAGGGAGGCCATAAATGTGACACCCTTTTGCTCCAGCCTCACGGGGCTTGTTATTTAAGCAGCTTCTCTTTTTGTGCCGTTGTAAACCATGCCTGCTTGGCTTTAACCGGAAAGACAAGGCAGGGTATGAACATCGATCGTTAATAAGCAGGTTCCAGGCGTTGAGGACAAATTCCTACTCCTGGCGAGCAGGCGTGCAGAAGAAAGACAGTTACCACGATGTTCATTGCAGCTCTACTTACAATAGCCCGGAGATGGAAGCAACCTAAGTGTCCATCATCGGATGAATGCATAAAGAAGATGTGGCACATATATACAATGGAATATTACTCAGCCATAAAAAGAAACGAAATTGAGCTATTTGTAATGAGGTGGATGGACCTAGAGTCTGTCATACAGAGTGAAGTAAGTCAGAAAGAGAAAGACAAATACCGTATGCTGACACATATAGATGGAATTTAAGAAAAAAAAATGTCATGAAGAACCTAGGGGTAAGACAGGAATAAAGACACAGACCTACTAGAGAATGGACTTGAGGATACGGGGAGGGGGAAGGGTGAGCTGTGACAAAGCGAGAGAGAGGCATGGACATAGATACACTACCAAACGTAAGGTAGATAGCTAGTGGGAAGCAGCCGCATAGCACAGGAGATCAGCTCAGTGCTTTGTGACCACCTAGAGGGGTGGGATAGGGAGGGTGGGAGGGAGACGCAAGAGGGAGGAGATATGGGGATATATGTATATGTATAGCTAATTCACTTTGTTATAAAGCAGAAACTAACACACCATTGTAAAGCAATTATACTCCAATAAAGATGTAAAAAAAATGTTTGTCAGGGAGAGGAAGTGCTCTCAGTGCTGTGGGAGAGAGGTAAGAGGCAGGTGAGAGGGTCTGTGTAGGAGATAGAGACCGTAGCTCTGCGAGGGAGAGAAAAAAATCCAAGCTGCGCCCAGCCCTCCAGCCCTTTGGGAACTTGGAATTCTGTGACGACCTGGATGACAACCTGCACCCACAGGGCCCCGTTTGGTGCTTTGGACCCAGTAGGGATTCGGTACAAGTTTGCTGAGTGGACGGATGTTGCGCGGCTGTTGACTGAACCTCTCACCCCTCACCCTGGACATCCAGGACGTCTGTAAAATTGTGGGAAGATCCAGAGGGTGAGTATTGGACAAGTCTGTGCAAAACCACCGCTCGACTGGAAGAACAAGGCTGGGAGCACGTCCCCCTGAGCTGGGGCGGGAGTCCAAAGGGGGGTGGGTGGGAAGAGCAGCCTCAGGACCAGCCTGCCTGGGCACGCATCCTGGCCGCCCTCTGGGGATTCACCTCCACGAGTGACGTGGCTCCTCTGGGCCTCAGTTTCCTGATCTGTGAAACGATTATGATAATGGTGTCCATCTCAAGGGTTCTAGTGCAGCTTTAAGGAGTTAATACAGAAAAGTGTGTAGAACAGTGCCTGGCACACAGAGAATGCTAAAGAAGTACTAGCTGCTCTCGTTTTTCTGTGGGTGGGAAAGATTGGGTTAACTTGGTCGTTTTTGGACTAGAAGCAAAAACCATCCTATAGTGTGAAGCTTGTGGATGCATGAGGGTAGGGAGGGAAGAAAATCCAGAAGCATGTTGATCCGGCTCAGTCCTGCCTTTGACACTGGGAATTCACGCCTAAAAACTTCACTCTTTTAAACAGAGTTGACTATGTATCTGTTCATCAGTTCTTAGATCCTTTTCTGAAAGTGAAGAGCGCAAACATCACCACTATCATGATGAACAGCTACATTTCCATTGATACACCTCCACTGCCATCACCCACTGTCCCTGAGGCTTTTTCTACTGTTTTCTCATCCCCTATGTTTAATTGTTTTGGTCGTTTACCAGAAGGAAAAGAGCTTTGGGAGAAAAAAAGACCTGGCTCGATCACTTCATAGCTGTGTAACCTTGGGTGAGTCATTCCACCTCTCTTGAGTTTCAGTTTCCTCATCTGTAAGATGGGTTTCTGATAACAACTGGTGATGACTATACGAAGCGCCTGGGAAAAGCCTGTCACGTGCATGGAGATGCTGAATGGGTGGTGGCTCGTTTTTGCAGTGTGGACAAATCAGCGTGTACGCTTTGCTGATATCCCTTTGACGGTCCTGAAACACGTCGTTCACTTGAAGAGGCTGGATGGCCATGACTTCTCCTCGTGAATTTAGGTTTCCAGGTTGAGCAGTACGACCTGAGGCCTCAGATAAGCCCAAATGTGGCCTTGCAGTGATCTGGACCCACAGCTGGCAAAAGGAACCAAGCTGTCCTCTGCACACCAGATGGGACTTGTCCCTGCCTCCAGACTGGTGATCTCCTGGCCCACACTTCCAGCTATTCGGTTAAACAGAGTTGACCCAGGTTTGAGAGAGGGGGTTTCACCACTGACCAGCTTGAAGGAAAAACAAAGTCTCAGTTCTTTGTCAGGAAAACATGAAAATCACTCCATGTGTGAGGCTATATCCTGGGATGAGAACCTGTTCTTTAGTTTTCTTGTTCCTTTAACAATCTACTTCAGTCAATGGAAACGAAATTGCTCCGTTAAATTTCTAAACACATTAAAGGAAAAAAACACACAGACAAAACAAAAACCTCCCAGGCTGAAAGATATAAATCCCAAACCGAATAGTGAGACACGATGTTTTCCAGAAGCAATTAGACTTGATTTTGAGACTAAGAAATGTAATAATCAGTGACATCTCAGAATCTCAGGGTTTTGCTGTGCTTTTGAAGGAAAGAACAAAGCTTTGGTGCTGGGAAGCACGGAGGCATGGTGGTTACTGTCGGGAGAAGATCACTGAATTCTCGTAACAACCCTCTGAGGTAGGTACTATCATTATCCCCATTTCACAGGTGACAACACTGAGGCACAGTGATTTCAGTAACTTGCTGAAGGTGATATAACTAGTAAGTGGAGAGCTGGGATTTTAACCACAGTCGTAACCACTAGGCGGTACTGCCCCTCATGACCCAGAAGAAACTCCAGTGCCCAGTACCAGAAGGAGCCCAGGCTCCCAAGACTGTCGAGGGCTTTGGAATAACTCACAGTGCCGAGGAATAAGTCATGCTAGCTCAGGACATCAGTTTTTGAAGCATGTTCCCACATCCTGGCTGTTTGGAAATCCATCCAACCTTGTTAATTTCATCCCCATTTCACAGTCATGGAAACAGGCTCGAGGGGTTAAACAACTTCTCTGAGGTCACACCCATTATCTCCTTACTCCCAGGCACCGTCCTCTCCTTGATGATGTGTAATCAAGTCTAAATGGACATATATACACTACCAAGTGTGAAACAGATAGCAGGTGGGAAGCAGCCGCATAGCACAGGGAGATCAGCTCGGTGCTTTGTGACCACCGAGAGGGGTGGGATAGGGAGGGTGGGAGGGAGACTCAAGAGGGAGGAGATATGGGGATATATATACATGTATGGCTGATTCATATCGTTATACAGCAGAAACTAACACACCACTGTAAAGCAATTATACTCCGATAAAGATGTTAAAAAAAAAACAACAAAAAAACCCCCAAACAAAACCAGGGGAGGCGGGAGGGAAGCTTCAGACAACGGCAAAGCTCTCTCCGTATGTAGCACTGTGCTCAGACCCGGGGAAGCAGCTGCTTACAGCAGAGGAGGGACTGGCTTCAGAGCCAGCCAAGTGGCTCTGTGACCTTGGCCAAGTGACTTAATGTCTCTGAGTCTTGGTGTCTCAGTCTGTAAAATGGCATAACAGCCGCGACTAGAACGTAAGTTCCTTGTCAGTAGGGAACTTGCCTGTTCACGGCTGGATCCCCAGCTGCGTAATATTCGACCATAGTAGATGCCCAATAAACGCTTTTTTTTTTTTTTTTTTAGCATGAATAGATAAATGAACCAAATCCCCCCACTTCACAGAGTTTCTGTAGGGATTCAATGAGACACTGCAGGCATAGTGCATAAAACGGAGAACAGGTGCTCAAAACATGCCAATCACCTCCATCACTGTGTCACAGGCATTCATATTCATTATCTTTTTGTGTCCTCCAAAGAATCCCATGAAATAGGTCTGGCTATGCCCATTTGATGCGGGAGGAAACCAGAGAAGAGGGTAGGGAGTGAAAGAATTCTCAGAGAAGAGCTCATCCCTTTTAATAAAAATTGCACCTTTCAGAAAAAGGGTCATAGCAAAGAGCTATAGAAAAAGGTTCTAGAGTCAGTCCAGGGGGAAGAGAAGGGCTGTGGGAACTGGGCTTTGGATCCAGACTGGTGAGCGTTTCTGCCTCCCTCCTGAGTCCTCCTCTGTGGGGGCATCCCAGGACCTGGCATGATGGACCGCCCCCCTACCCCCCGCATTTGCCATCGGTCCCTCCTGTCTGCAGAGAGCTCTGGCTGAGACACTGAGTGCCCAGCTGTGCTCTCACCGATGATAATAGTAATCCTAATGAATTGCAGCCTGATGACTCACTGATTGCAGGAGAGAAAAAATTAAGAGTGAGCTGATTGAAACTCTTAATAAAGCTTATTCTTTGGGGAGGGTCTGGCTTGGCAGGTGGGAGGAGTGAGGATCTCCCTGGGATCTGAGGGGAGATTTTTAAAGACGGTTCTGATGGTTAAACTGCAGAATACTCTCTCTTGGCCAGAGCATTTTTTCACACAATATCAAAACTGCTTGGTTCCCAGGCTGTGGGCACCTAAAGGGCACCCACCTCGTTCCCCGGTCGCTTGACATCTAGCATCCTGAACATGGCAGGTGTGAAAATATCTGGTCCATATCCAAGATGTAAGGAGTCTAGGTACTAGTGAGATGAACAACGAAGCAAAGGAAAGAAGCAGAAAAAAAGTCCTACAGGGTGAGGACACACAGATTTGTTTATGAATTCCAACTGTAAAAGGGCTTATCGAAATTGATTGCTAAAACTTGAGCCATGCAAAGCCAATTATGCTGGAAATAATCCCGGCGGCCACACCCTCTTCCTGTGCTGTGCGCAGCATCTCCTGCGGCGCTTCTCAAGAGAAGCCGGCTCCCCTGCAGGAGCACCCCCCTCAAGGTGTCCCTTCCTCAGAAAGCGCATTTCTCCACCTGATTTAATTGCAAATGCCCTCACCAGTGCTCACACCTCCCCTACAATGTGATTACTAGTGGCTCTTGAATCTGCCCCCACCTGTGTGCCCCCTTTAAAGAGAGGGGGAGGGCAACAGGGAGACACATGTCAACATGAATTGTCATTTAATAGAGCTCCTTGGTGATGACCCTGGGGAGAGGGATGGGGGAAATCAATGCCAGTGACCGAAAAACAATATGCGAATTAAGAGGCCATCCTGAAGCCCTCTGGAATGGACAGAAAAATGCCTCTCTGAACTTTCTGTCGTGGTCCATCAAGACTGTCACTTATTCAAAGCAGTGCCAATCAAGCATCTCTTGAGGACACACTCTACGTCAGGCACTGTACCAGACACAGAGGGGAGCGGAAATGACCAGGACAAAATCCAGGTCCTCACGTGGTTTTCTCTGTGAGTGACTAGAGGATGGGGGTCAAGATAACTAAGACGGATAAAATAAAAAGGTGACAAAGCAGAATTGAAAGTGGCTTAAGAGAGAGGTATGCCACCTTGCCTCCCATGCATGACATCACCTTATAAAGGATGGGGAAATGCTAGGCAGGGCAGCTGGGTCTTCGATTCATGGTTCAGTTCAGAGTAACCTGATCGGGAATCCTCAGGAAACTGGTGGTACAGGACAAGTCATTCTAGCACCTTCTAAAGGAGGCAAGTGGCTGTTTCTGGACTCTGAATGCAGCAGGTACTCTCTTCGGGGCTAGAGGCGGCTTTTGGGGATCATGGGTTGCTCAGCTCCATTTAAGGATGGGACGGCTGCTGTCTGGTCCTCATATTCCCTTTTGAACAGGGGCCGCCTCTGGAGAAGGGGGCGGGGCTCCTGCAGCTGGCTTGGAACCGCCATGCAACCTTGGGTGAGAGAAGCAATCCAGGACCACCCAGGACGGGAGGCCAGCTTCAGATGCAGCTCTCAGGCTGGCCAGGGCCAGAGGGAAACACTAGTCAGCCTGGGTCACTGCTGCACACTAACCCGTGATGAGCCCTAGTGGGCAAGTGGGGCAGAGGGTGGCAACACCCACAGGAAGAGCCCCGGACGCAGGGCAGAGGGGAGTGGATAGGGGACGCCGGGAAAACCTGCCTGAGCCCAGGCCACCAGCTCAAGGACGTGGCTCCTTGCCCTCTCCCTCCATCCCCTTCTGCCACTTTTTTTCTCTCTTTCTCCTTCATTTGCGTATTTTCTTTCTTTTTAAAAAAATTAAGATAACATTGGTTTATAACATTATATAGGTTTCAGGTGTACAACATTATATTTCCACTTCTGTACATACCACAGTGTGCTCACCACCAAAACTTTAGTTTCCCTCCATCACCCTCCAGCTGATCCCCTTTACCGACTTCGCCCTCCCTGCTTCCCCTTGCAGACCAAACAAAAACACACACAGAGCTACAGAGAACAGAGGAGCTGTTACCAGAGGGGAAGGGGTATTTTCATTTTTGATGCATTTTTTTTCTTCCTCTTTCTTTCTATCCACTCACACTCACCAATCACCCCCATCTTGCTCTCTTCTTATACACACACACACACACACACACACACACACGGGTGTGCACAATGGCAGAGTGCAATGTCAGGTTCACGGGCCTAGCAGTCAATTAGATCTGATTCACATCTCACCTCTGATGCTCTGTGACCCAGCACACGTGACTGAACCCCTGAGTCTCCACTTCCTTGTCTTATAAAATGAAGATGATAATAGGACTTCTTCCTCGGGCGGTGGTGGGGACTAAATCTATAAGGCTCAATGTTGTACCTACTTGGACCAGAGTAAACCCTGTTTAATGAGTGCTGTCCTTCCTTCCCGGGTCTTTTGTTAAAGCCTGGCCTGCAATGATGACAGTAACAAATATTTATGATGTGTCTGCCACTTTGGAAGCACTCAATAAGTGCTAGCTATTAGAATATAATAGTTTTGCTAATTCCGTTATATCATATAGCTTCACTTAAAAAATTAATATTTAGGGCAGTTTTAGGTTTATAGAAAAAAATGTGCAGAAAGTAGAGTTCCCACATCCCCCCTTACCTTTCTTCCCCTAGTTTCTCCTACTAGTAACATCTTGCACTGATGTGGCACATGTGTCACAACTGAACCAA
The DNA here is from genome assembly GCF_964374135.1 of Grampus griseus. Taxonomy (NCBI): domain Eukaryota; kingdom Metazoa; phylum Chordata; class Mammalia; order Artiodactyla; family Delphinidae; genus Grampus; species Grampus griseus. The sequence goes on from NC_139011.1 coordinate 16,183,964, forward strand.
TATTGATACAACCAAACTGATCATTAACCAAAGGCCACAGTTTACGTTAGGGCTCATGCCTCGTGCTGTTCCCTTAATGGGTTTTGACAAATCTATGGTGACACGTAGCCACCATCACAGTCTCATACAGAAGAGTGTCACGGCCATAAAAACCCCCTGTGCTCCACCCGTTCAACCCTCCCGCCAGGCTAACCCTGGCGACCCCTGACCTGTTTATTGTCCCTGTAGCTGTGCCTTTGCCAGAATGTGACAGAGCTGGCATCACACAGTATGGGACCACTTTGGATTGGCTTCTCTCGCTTACTAAGATGTATTTACGTTTCCTTCATGTCTTTGCTTGGCCCGAGAGCTCATTTCTTTGTGGCTGAATAACACCCCGCCGTGTGGATGTGGTTTGTGCTAAGATGTATTTACGTTTCCTTCATGTCTTTGCTTGGCCCGAGAGCTCATTTCTCTGCGGCTGAAATAACACCCCGCCCTGTGGATGTGGACTGTCTGTCCGTCCCCTACTGAAGGGCATCTTGGTTGTTCCCAATTCTTGGCACATGTTGCTTAACTATTAATGGCATTTTTGTACACTTTAATGAAAAGAAACATGTTTCCCAAATTGGTAGCCTTTCAGAAATGCTGATCTAAATATATGTGTACTCAGCTCACCATCAATGCCTCGCAAATACACAGAGCAAGAAACTCCTTTATCAGGCGTAGACACCAGTAGAGCCCCACAGGCCATGCGGCCAATGCTCCGGACCACAGGATTTTGCAACAGGCCTGAAAAGGGTTAACCATTTCCCCCAATGTTGGAGGTTTATATTTAAAATGAGGGTTTCTCCCATAATTTGAAAAGATACGTGCACCCCACTGTGCATTGCACTATTTACAACAGCCAAGACGTGGAAGCAACCTGAATGTCCATCGACAGATGAATGGATAAAGAGGATGTACATATATACAAGGGAATACTACTCAGCCATAAAAAGGAATGAAATAATGCCACTTGCAGCAACATGGATGGACCCTGAGATTACCATACCGCGTGAAGTAAGTCAGACAGAGAAAGACAAATATCATAGGATATCGCTTATATGTGGAATCTAAAAAAAAATGATACAAATTAACTTATATACAAAATAGTAATAGGCTCACAGACACAGAAAACAAACTTATGGTTACCAAAGGGGAAAGGAGAGAGGGATAAATTAGGAATTTGGGCTTAACATAAACGTGCTACTATATATAAAATAGATAATAATTGAGGACCTACTGTATAGCACAGGGAACTATACTCAATATTTTGTTATAACCTACAAGAGGAAAGAATCTGAAAAAGAATATACACATATATATGTATACTGAATCACTTTGCTGTACACCTAAAACACAACATTGTAAATCAACTATTCTTCAATAAAATACAATGAGAAAAAAAAGAAATTACTTTTTCGTATGCCAACTGGAAGAAAAATCAGGGTTTCTCAGCCTCGGCAGAGTTGACGTTTTGGGCCAGCTAACTCTCTGTTGAGGGAGCTGTCCTGTGTGCTGTAGGGAGTTTGGCAGCACGCTAAAGTCCGTCACCAACTAGATGCCAGTAGCAACCCCCCTCCAGTTGAGATAACTGAGAATGTCTGTAGACTTTGCCCACGTCCTCCGGGGGGCAAAGCTGCCCCTGACTTCTCCCACTGCTGTGAACCACTGTTTTTTAAATTAATTAATTAATTAATTTAATTTTTGGCTGCATTGGGTCTTCATTGCTGCACGCGGGCTTTCTCTAGTTGCGGCGAGTGGGGGTTACTCTTCGTTGCGGTGCGCGGGCTTCTCATTGCAGTGGCTTCTCTTGTTGCGGAGCACGGGCTCTAGGCGTGTGGGCTTCAGGAGTTGTGGCACGTGGGCTCAGTAGTTGTGGCACGCAGGCTCAGTAGTTGTGGCGCACGGGTGTAGTTGCTCCGCGGCATGTGGGATCTTCCCGGACCAGGGCTCAAACCCGTGTCCCCTGCATTGGCAGGCGGATACTTAACCACTGTGCCACCAGGGAAGTCCCCCACTGTTTTAAATATTTTGTTATTGTCAGGGCTGTTATGATGAAAACTTTCAATGCCACTCCAAACCTCCAATGTGACACTGTACCTCCTAAGAGGGGGCCTTTCCTTTACTAAGCAGTAAGGAGATGCCTCAGCCTCCTAACGTCTCTCGTATCTCACTCTCGTTGGGTGTGTTTACGTACATCACAGCCAAATGCTGTCCTATGCGGACTGTCCTCTGGATGTTTCCTCTAGAAATGACAAATTCAACGTCTCGATGATGTGAAGCTTTCGCTGACTTGCCAAGTACCACACTGCTAACGGATGAGGCCTGTCTCCTGACTGCAATCTGGTGACTTTTCCGTGAGCCAGAAAGATCTCGCCAGCGGAGTCACAACAGGAAACAAACCACTCTTCTGCTCACCCCAGTTTATGCATCGGCAACTCCTGTCGGCTCTTCCTCCAAAATATACCCCAAATATGACCCCTTCCCATCACTTTTCTACCCTGGTCCAAGCTGCCATCACCTCTCGCCCGCTCTCCTGCTTTGGCATTCGTTCTCCAACAAGCCAGATTCTACGCTGCTTTAGGGCAATGCTGGAAAATTGCAATCAGATCACATCACTCCCGTCTCCAGCGGCTTCCCATTTTCGTTATGAGCTTTGCAGTACTGTTACTGCTCTGTCTATTGTCCTTGCCTCCGCTACTGAACCAGAAGCTGGACATGTAAGGATCAGAAAATCTCAGGGTTATACAGTAAACCCTGTACACCTGAAACTAACACAATATTGTGAATCAACCATACTTTGGTTAAAAAAAAAAAAAAGAAAGAAAAGCACAGGTACCAGGCTCAGCGTTAAGTGCCCCCCTTGATCTGCTGGATTGGCGTGCACCCTGGGTTTCCACTACTTGCCTCTGATTCCACGAGTTTGCTCAGTCCCCCTCCCCCGCCAGCTCCCATGAGGGCCAGGCTTCAGCATGGCCAACATCACACCTCAATATGGGAGCTGCGGTGGCTTCGTTCAGGTCCCACCTGGCCAGTCCCAAGGACTGGACCAGGGTGGCAGAAGCGGACTTCAGGAAGTGGCAGACACCACAGTTGTCCCTGTGGACTTGGGAGGGAAGGGAGAAATTCTAGGGGGCCCAAGATCCAGTTTGGTGTATTTCATTACTTCACAACTTGGGGCAGGCCACTATCCTTCAGAAAAAGGAAGAAAGAATGTTTAAATAAATTAAAGAAGAAGATTCTAGAGGGTGGAGGCAAAGGACCTTAGTCACAGCGGTTGCAAAAAAAAAAAAAAGTGCAAAGCTCATCCGCTGGCTTTGGAATTAAAAAGAGGGGTGGGGCTTCCCTGGTGGCGCAGTGGTTGAGAGTCCGCCTGCCGATGCAGGGGACACGGGTTCGTGCCCCGGTCCGGGAAGATCCCACATGCCGCGGAGCAGCTGGGCCCATGAGCCATGGCCACTGAGCCTGTGCGTCCGGAGCCTGTGCTCCGCAACGGGAGAGGCCCCAACAGTGAGAGGCCCGCGTACCGCGAAAGAAAAAAAGAAAAAAAGAAGAATTATGCAAGGAAAGTTACTGTTTCCACTCACTCCTTTCAGGGAACAATAACCACACACAATAAGCTGCAGTGCAATGCTTGTCTGTCTGAAACGTGGCCAAAGAAAGGAAAGATTAATCACACAGGGAAGGCTGATATCTCATGGGCAGATTAAGACAACAAGGTAGCAATTTTGAGTCTGATTAGAAACTGCTAAAATCAGAACTTCCAGTTAGGGACTTCACTTTCAACAGCCTTCTGGTTTGAGGGGGATATGGGAGCAGGGAGGGTGATTGATTTAATTAAACCTAGTGCTTAATTAAGTGTTCTTAGATATAAACTATCTCCTTTTTGCATGGTTAACGCAAACCTGGGTTCACAGCGCCATTCAATTTGCTGGCTGGAAGGTGTAAGGAGCTGGCGAGGTTTCCATTAGATGTATGAATACAGGGACTTTTCTAATGGTAAGTTATGGAGTGGTAGAAGGGGTGACTTGGAGATGGGACAGAAGCCCCTTCTCAGGAACTGTGGAAAAGCAGAAAGGGTCCTGATCTTGGGGTCAGGGAAACTGGCTTCTACTGTCCACGTGGCCTCTCACTAGCGGGATGACCTTGGGCAAGTCACCTATCCCCACGGATTCCCAGATGTGTTCATCACACAAGATGCCTTTTGTGACTCCACTCCCATGATGCCCCCTAAGGATTTTGTCTCCAAACTACATTTACCAAACTCAACTTCATTTCCAGTTGTGTTTAATCAACATGCACGTAGTAATGGCGATACGTAATATTCATCGCAGGCTTCCCATTTATTCCAGTACCCTTGTTCTAAGCACATGACATGGATTAACTATTTAATTCTCAGAACAACTCTAAGAGGTAAACACTATTATCCCCATTTTACAGAGGAGAAAACGGAGGCACAGAGAAGGAAAGTAACTTCCCTACGGTCACACAGACAGTAAATGGTGGAATGGAAATCTGTACCCAAGATTCTGACTGAGCACAGAGAAACAGTATTAGTCAGTGTCAACCTTGGCCTCTTTTGCCAAAATTTAACGGCTCCAGCCTTAGTTTTCTTATCTGTAGAATACAGACACTCATCCCTGCTCTAACCTCCCTCCAGGAGTTAAAAGGCTCTGCTGCCAAGGTGCTTAGAAAGCTTTATATTGTAGATACGAGAGGTGTTAGGATAAGGGTGGAGGGGCCTGAGTGCCCAGCGTGGATCCTTTTAGCGACCTCACGTGCCACCCGCAAATTAACTGGCAGTGATATTGCATCTGAATCAGAGGAATTTGGTCACGCAAGGTATTTGGTGTTTATCAGCCATGAGTTAGATGATGCTACAGCCTTCTGAATACTGGGTTCAGTGAACTCAAGCTTTAGATGGGGTAGGGTTTTTTTTTTCTGTTGTTTCTTGGGGCGTGAACTCAGGGGTTCTCTAAGATAACGTTTCTATTGTTTGAATGGACCAGATGCTTGGGGCAGCACCTGTTTTAGACACTTTTTAGGGTGGTGGCAGGGTTTTCCCTTTGATTCGACTGTAGTACGTTTTCCCCTGTGCACTGCTCAATCTCAAGGTTCCAGAGGGACAATAACAGCATCCTTGCTGAACTTTTTCATGGGAAGCAGAGGTGCCCAGGCCCCTGAGACACAGAGCCTACCTCCAAGTCTCAGCTCCATCATGGGGCGACTTTTGGCAGGTCACTTGGTGTCACTGAGCCCCAGCATCCCATCTGGAAAGATGGGATAATAACAGTACTACTTCTCAGTGTGGTTTTGAGGGTTAAATGCGAGCACGAGGAAAATTTCTGATTGTAGGGCAGCACTCAAGAATCTTAGTTAATGGGGATATATGTATATGTATAGTTGATTCACTTTGTTATAAAGCAGAAACTAACACACCATTGTAAAGCAATTATACTCCAATAAAGATATTAAAAATAAAAGAATCTTAGTTAATTTTAAACTCAGGTACTTCTCATAAAAACCCTATCAGGGAGGTAAAATTCTCTCCAGAGTCCCGGAGGCGGTAAGTGACATGTCCAAGGCCACATATCTGCAAGAGGCAGAATCAGGATTTGAACACAGTCCCCAGGGCTGAGTTGCAGATTGGTGGGGGTGGAGACAGAGAGAGGGTTGGCTGTACACCTGGCTTTGCCACACTTAGGCTCTCTGGACCTCAGTGTCCTCGCCTGTGAAATGGGAATCATGCTAGTCATTAGTGTTATGGGAAGTATCAAGTGCAAAATAAATTCAAGGTATTGGGCTACTATGAAAAAAATGTGGAATTAAGAAAAAATCCTTAGACAAGACCTTGCTTTCATTTGACCTACATTTCTAGGCAGACTGCCATTAGGGCAAACCTTGGGTACAAAGTTCTGCAGGGAAGCACATGGCTAACCCTGAGTTCTCAGGGCTGTGTGGGAAGGCAGCTTAGGACCAGAAGGCATCCAAACCCAGTCTCCATTCCTCAGCCATGTTCTGCACGTCTCTGCAGACACCTTGAGTCAGGGAGCAGGTGTGATGTTGAAGACACAGATGCTGACTTCAAGGCCATGCATTGAGGACCCACTTTGAGGTCAAGTTCATCTCGTGGCTTCTGTGCCAGAAGAAATTATGTGACTATTCCGATCTGTCGTTGAGGACTCCTCCTCCTAGATGGCTTGATGGTTGCATCAGGTGGATTCTGGGAAATGTGGGATTATTGTGATAACGGTCCTGATTCTGTATCCCGCCTAGTATCCATACTCTTTGACATAGAAACTCGTAGGGCCGTCCCACTGCCACGCTGGCTATGACTCGCTTTGGCTCACTGGATGTTTGTTAGCAGATGGGATGCAAGCCATGGCTTGGAAAAGCACTGGCACCTTTCTGCCTATACTGTCGCCCGTCTACCACGAGAACATGCCTGGGCAAGACCTGGAGAGTGACAGCGTGTGGAGTTTTGTCAAGTCACCCTTGTCATCCCAGCTGAAGTCATCTTAGGGCAGCCAGCATCCTGCCAACCCCAGAGGTAATGGTAAGCCCAATCAAGACCAGCAGAGCCGCTTAACTGATCCTTGCCTGACCTCAGGTTCATGAGCGAACCCAACACAGACAGGCTGAACCCTGCAGATTGTGAGCTAAATAAATACTTCCTGTTGTTCACCAGTGAGCTTGGTGGTTCTTTGTTATGAAGTGCTATTGTTGCAATAAATAGCTGATACACACACACATATATATTAAAAAATGTAGTACACTATGGCTTTGATTATAATTTGCTATGCAACCTAAACTATCATTTTTCTTTCTTTGCTTTTAGAAGTACTAGCACAAAATGTTTTCATTTTCCATATACATACACACTTGATACAGACATTACTCCAATTAAATCCTGATACGAGGAAATGGAGGACTTTAAAAGCTATGCTCTCCCTCTTACGTCTCATGCTTTCTTTTCCAATCCATTTATTAATTTTTAAAAAAAAATTTAATTTAATTTTTTTTTTTTTATACAGCAGGTCCTTATTAGTCATCAACTTTATACACATCAGTGTACACATGTCAATCCCAATCGCCCAATTCATTACACCACCACCACCATCCCCTGCCGCTTTCCCCCCTTGGTGTCCATGTTTGTTCTCTACATCTGTGTCTCTATTTCTGCCCTGCAAACCAGTTCATCTGTACCAGTTTTCTAGGTTCCACATATATGCGTTAACATACGATATTTGTTTTTCTCTTTCTGACTTAATTCACTCTATATGACAGTCTCTAGATCCATCCACGTCTCTACAAATGACCCAATTTTGTTCCTTTTTATGGCTGAGTAATATTCCATTGTATATATGTACCACAACTTCTTTATCCATTTGTCTGTTGATGGGCATGTAGGTTGCTTCCATGTCCTGGCTATTGTAAATAGAGCTGCAATGAACATTGTGGTACATGCCTCTTTTTGAATTATGGTTTTCTTAGGGTATATGCCCAGTAGTGGGATTGCTGGGTCTTATGGTAATTCTATTTTTAGTTTTTTAAGGAACCTCCATACTGTTCTCCATAGTGGCTGTATCAGTTTACATTCCCACCAACAGTGCAAGAGGGTTCCCTTTTCTCCACACCCTCTCCAGCATTTATTGTTTGTAGATTTTCTGATGATGCCCATTCTAACTGGTGTGAGGTGATACCTCATTGTAGTTTTGATTTGCATTTCTCTAATAATTAGTGATGTTGAGCAGCTTTTCATGTGCCTCTTGGCCATCTGTATGTCTTCTTTGGAGAAATGTCTATTTAGGTCTTCTGCCCATTTTTGGATTGGGTTGTTTGTTTTTTTAATGTTGAGCTGTATGAGCTGTTTATATATTTTGGAGATTAATTCTTTGTCCATTGATTCATTTGCAAATATTTCCTCCCATTCTGAGGGCTGCCTTTTCATCTGGTTTATAGTTTCCTTTGCTGTGCAAAAGCTTTGAAGTTTCATTAGGTCCCATTTGTTTATTTTTGTTTTTATTTCCATTACTCTAGGAGGTGGGTCAAAAAAGATCTTGCTGTGATTTATGTCAAAGAGTGCTCTTCCTATGTTTTCCTCTGAGAGTTTTATAGTGTCTGGTCTTACATTTAGGTCTCTAATCCATTTTGAGTTTACTTTTGTGTATGGTGTTAGGGAGTGTTCTGATTTCATTCTTTTACATGTAGCTGTCCAGTTTTCCCAGCACCACTTATTGAAGAGGCTGTCTTTTCTCCATTGCATATCCTCGCCTCCCTTGTCATAGGTTAGTTGACCATAGGTACGTGGGTTTATCTCTGGGCTTTCTATCTTGTTCCATTGATCTACGTTCCTGTTTTTGTGCCAGTACCATACTGTCTTGCCAATCCATTTATTTTAAATAAAAATTAAATGTATTTTTAAATTCAACAGGTCATATTTAAGATGAGCTCCTACTCAATGAGAAGAATGTGCCTTTTAAATAGTCAACCATGCTGTGGTTTTCCTCCAAATGTTCCCATTCTCTGTCCATGAAGACCCATGAGCCTTCAGGGCATCCACGGCCACTTGCCCCAGTCAGCTGTCCCCAGAGCCCTCCAGGGAGGCACCTGTGGTCCCAGCACCACCTGTGTGCTTCTCGTGGTGGTGGCAGATACAGACAAACTGGATTCAAATCCCCTCTTACTAGCCTCACAACTAGTTCCCCAACCCCTCTGGGCCCATCTCCTCATCTGCAAGGTGAGGACACTAATAATGAGAGTCTCTGTCTCACAGGGCTGCCTGTGAAGATTAAATGAGATAGTGTACCTCCATCACTGCCTAGAGCCTGAGGGATAGTAAGCCCTTCATAGACAATTGTATGCATGGTACCATGGGAACCTGAAATCCCAGCGAGCAGCTTTTTAATACTTACCATGTGCCCACTGTTTTGCATATTTTAAGAATGATTTTAGTGCTTTTTATACGTTTATTTCATTTTTCTTAAAACCTCACAACAACAGTTAGGTTTTCATATAGGTAGTGTTGTTATCTCCAATTTATGGATGAGAAAACTGAGGCACAGAGAGGTTAAGTAATTTACCCAAGGGCACACAGCTAAAAGATCACCATGATAGCACTCTCCCCAGTTTATTATAGTTATTTATCCATCTTTCCCCATGGGGATCTGCAATGGGTAATTAATTTGTGCCTCCCTTGTGCTCAGCATATAGCTGGCCCATCACAGTGGTAGAGGTTGCTACAGAATGTTCTCGTCTTTCCTCTCTCAGCATTGACCCTTTTGAGGGCAGAGGACTGGGTCCTCCGATCGATCCCTGCACCTGCCTGTTACTGAATCGATCGGGTGGGACCAGATGGCGCCTTGACGAGGAAACGAGCTCTTTCTCACCCCAGCGCACACACGTTCTGGGCTCTTCGCACACTGTCCCACAGCCCAGCTCGATTCAAGACTCAGGAAGCAAACAAGGCTTGCAGCAGCCTCAGGCGTGCGGCAGTGAAATTAGTAGATCTGTGTACAAAGGAGCATTTAATAATGCTATCAGGCTACCCCGACCACGCGGAGCCGTTAACATTCTGCATGAAAGAAGTGACAACCCTTGGGACTTCCCTGGTGGCTCAGTGGTTAAGGATCCGCCTGCCAATGCAGGGGACACGGGTTCAAGCCCTGGTCCGGGAAGATCCCACATGCCGCGGAGCTACTAAGCCCATGGGCCACAACTACTGAGCCCTCCTGCCACAACTACTGAAGCCTATGCACCTAGAGCCCGTGCTCCGCAACGAAAGAAGCCACTGCAATGAGAAGCCCACGCACCGCAAGGAAGAGCAGTCCCTGCTCGCCAGAACTAGAGAAAGCCCGTGTGCAGCAACGAAGACCCAACGCAGCCAAAAATAAATAAATAAGATAAATAAAAATAAATAAATAAATACATACATAAATAAATAAAAGGAAGCGACAACCCTCAATTGCTGCGGGTAACGGAGGCCTGGCATCACACTGGCTCCCAGCCCGCAGAACGCTCGCTCGCATTTTCTGGCAACGGATGGCACATGGGGATCAGGGGGAACTGATGGCTTTGTGCAAAAATGTCCTCTAAGTGCTTTGCAGTGTGGTTGCTCTTCTGATTGCCTGTCAGGAGTGTAATTTTCATTAAATATTAAGGAGCTGTTTGTTAAAATAGTGTCGTCATGGTAACCGGGTGGGGGAGGGGTGCTGAAATAGTCTGGTGCTGCCCGAATTGCAGCATGTTAATCAAATGCTCGGTGCTATTTAATGAGCTTCTCTGGGCACCTCCCCGTGACAGTGAATTTGGAAGACCCAAAGGCTTGGGGTTTACCCCAGTTGTCACTGTCAAAGACGTGGGTGCTTGTGAGTTCCTGGGGCTGTGCTGTGTTTGCTTGATGGATAGATGGGTGGGTGACGGACAGATGGATGGATGATGGAGGATGGATGGATGCTGTAAACAAAACTTTAGACGTTCGAGTCTGAGCTGTCTCTCACAGCTCTTCCATTTTTCAGTTTCTCTTTTGCAGTGGAAAGGAATTTTGCCAGAGAGCTGGGAGAAAGAGGTGAGGAGAGTAAATGGAGGAGGGCTTTGCCTGAAAGGAGAGCTGATGGCAACGACAGGGAAGCAGCGCGGAAGAGTGTAGACCCGGACCGCCTGGGTTCAAGTCCCCACTCTGTCTCCTTTCCCTGTGTCACTGCGACTCGGCGACCTGCTCCCCCAAGCAGCTTCTGTTGCCCCAGACATCACAGGCGTTCATAGTGTGCGTCCCTCAGAGGGTTGGTGCGGGGATTCAAGGAGATGAGGCTCTTAACCCAGCGCTGGCCCAGAGTAAATGCCCAATAAACCCTGAGCACCTCCTCTGCTATTGCTATGGGCACTGCTGCTGCAGAGGGGGGTTATGAAAACGCCCCTCCCCTCCGAGGGAAGGCCTCACCATGCTTTCAGGGCCTAAAGGTCTACTGGGGCCCTGACCAGCCAGTGCAGGACCCAGACCCAGGTCTGCTTTACTCTTACTACCCATGTTCTTTCTGAGGTCAGCAAACTTTTCCTGGAAAGGGACAGATAGTAAATATTTTAGGCCTGGTGGGTCACATGCAGTCTCTGTCACATACTGTCGTTGTTGTTGGTTTTTTTAAACAATCCTTTAAAATTATAAAGCCATTCTTAGCTCCCAGGCTACTCAGAGATAGGCCTGGTTGGCCGGTCCCTGCCATGCTGCCTTATGAGGAAATAGAGGAAAAAACGAAAGCAAAGTAAAGGGAGATGTAGACATGGGTATTTCTTTTTTCCCCCACTAAAAGTAGGTTGAAGCTACATAGAAAAGAAAAATCGGGGTCCAAGAATTTGTCTGACTTTAAAAATCAAAATAAAACCAGCCACAGTGATTCGCCACAGCCTTAGTAATGCTCATTTCATTGTCCAGGAAACGGGGGCAGACGGAAGTGACCTGGCCAAGGTCACATCACTAGTAAGGGACAGAGCTGGGACATAAACCCAGGGGGTCTGGCACCAGACAACCTCCCCACCACCCCATCTTCCTTGACTATTGTAGGAAAGAATCTCTATTTTCTATTATTCTGAGACTCCCGACATCCTCCATCAGCTGACCTCCTGGTTAAGAGCCAGACTTTGGGGCCTAGCAGGTCTGCAGTCCAGCCTCAACTCTACTGTCACTGCATCCATGACCTTGGAAGTGATTAACTTTTCGGTGCCTCGGTTTCCTCAACGGTAAGATGGAGAGATCTGCTATACCTCCCTCTGGGTGGTTATGGGGATGAAATGAGTTAAAGGCATGTACAGGACTTAGCAAATGGCTTTGCACACGGTCAGTGTTGGATCAAGGTTAGAATTGATGATTATAACAATCACTGTGGCAGGCAGAATAACGGCCCCCAAAGATGCCCTTACCCTGAACCGCAGAACCTGTGAATATGTCATCTTAAATGGCAAAGACGACTTATGGTAGCAGATGGAATTAAGACTGCAAATCAGATGACCTTAAAATAGATAATCCTGGATTATCTGGGTAGGCATGATGTAATCACAAGAGCTAAGTTAGAGATGGAAGGGAGAGGCAGAAGAGCCGCCATCAGAGTGATACGGCCCGAGAAGAACTCAACTGGCCATTGCTGGCCCTGCAGGTAGAAGGGCCCATGAGCTAAGGAATTCGGAAAGCTTCTGGAAGCTGGAAATTCAATGAAACAGATTTTCCCTTTGAGCCTCCAGATAGTAATGCAACTTGTTGGCATCTTGATTTTAGCTCAGTGAGATGCATTGCAGATTTCTGACCTCCAGAACTGTAAGATGATAAATGTGTGTGGTTCAAGGCACTAAGGCATGTGTTACAGCAGCAACAGGAATAGGAAATTAATATACTGTTTGTCCTACACACGAGAGGACTCTCCAGGGTTGGGAGAGCCACCGGAAGCGAGCGTGGCATCCCACACAGTCTGGAGGAGGAGGCCTTCTCTGCACACTCCTCAGCCAGCAACCCTTAGCTTAGGGATGGACATGAGGCCTGACCCTCTCAATTCCAGGGCAATTTTTAGGGTGACGACAGAAGCAACACCCTCTTTCTGAGGGGGCTGCAGAGAGAAGGGGCTGGGTCAGTGGGGGACACATGCCTTGGTAAAGCCTGCGTAGGAGAAAGTTGAGGCAGGAGATGGAGAAAAACCACACCCACCAGCACTGTTTAGATCCAGCTGGGCTCAAAGCCAGACCAGCTCAGACTTTTCAATTACACGAGCTGCTTTTTTGTTTTACACTTACGTCAATATGAATTAGATCTTTATTTTGTACCTAAAAGTCTGACTAATATAATCCAGTATCCACTTAGGTACAGTTCCCTACTAGTTTCAGGTGTTATCCTTTCCTTGGCCCATACACTTTGGGCTCTGGAGTAACGTGGAGTGGGCTTTAGGAGTGGCCACTTAGGTCAAATTTTTATTTTTATGTTTTAAAATTTAAAACATTGGATTTATTTATTTATTTATCTGCCCCCACTGCGAGGCATGCGGGGTCTTAGTTCCTCGACCAGGGATCGAACCGGTGTCCCCTGCAGCGGAAGCTCAGAGTCTTAACCACTGGACCGCCAGAGAAGCCCCCTAGGGCAAATTTTTGGATGGACGTCGGTAGGGGAGAGTGGGCTGCCATCTCTCACTTCTCCTGCTTAGCTCAGAGATGTCAAGTCTACTGCTGCTGGCGGAAGAAGGAGTGAAGAGCCCCTCATGGGCTACTGAACGGGAATGTGGCTTGAACTTGCACCTGGGTCTGTGGGAGAACCAACGGCCTATGGCGGAGTCTTCATGTCTAGTCCATTAGGGCTGAGGGATTTCCACTTTTACGGCACAGGGGACGGTTGTGACTTGCTTTCCTGGTTAGGTTGTTTCTTCTGGTCTTGCCTCTTGCATGTTGGTCGTGTCCCAGGGTTCTGTCCTCTGCCTCTGAGCTGTTCCCGAGAGAGTGCAATGCCCCCATGGCCTCCCCTATCTCCTTCATCCGCTGTCCGTCCATCCTTATTCTGTCCCAGTAGGCCTGAGGGATGTGACACACGTCCTTGGGTGACGGTGACGCCTGCCCTCCCTCCTTGAATTTTCATAGGGCAGCAAAGGTGAGGTGGGGTTATGTCACAGTCGGGGAAGTTGATACGATTCGAAAAGAGCCCAGGTCATGCTCGCCTTTTCCTCCCCCAAGCATACACTGGCCAGGTTGACAGATAATCACTGACCTATATAAGGATGACTCTGCTGAATTAATCCATCCCGACCTGAGCTGGCTTCTGTGTTCCAGGCCCATGCTGGACATTCCCACTAGGACGATGATACAAACACTAATCCTAGAATTACTATCAGCACTAATACTAACGTAATTCCGGGTCACATGTATTGAGCACTCCCTCTGTGCCAGGCACAGTGCTTAACACTTTACATGTACTGACCGGAATGACCCTCTCGGGCAGCTAATAGCTGCATAATCCCCATTATACAGATGAAGAAACTGAGACTTAGGAACGTTAAAGGACCCCCAGGATTTCAATTCAAGCCATTTGGACTCCTGAGACCACTTGTTCAACCACTGCTCTATATTGTCTCCCAGGCCCCGGGCGTCCCACCGGTGTGCCCAGTGCCACGTCCCCAGTACCTTCTGCGACATATGCTACTTTTTCCCTACCTGTGCACTACCTGGTTAACGGGATCACTCTCTTAGATTCCCAAGCCGGGAGACTGGGGCTCGCTCTTGACCCCTCTTTCCTCACTTTTCATGTTCAAGTCCAGTCAATGCTTTCTCTGAACCCGTACTCCTCAGCGACCCCCACTCTCACCCCTGCTGTGACTGCCTCAGTTTAGGAGGCCACACCCTGTCTCCAGGGTCATCTCTCTGCAGCTGCCCCCTTACTGCTGCCTTGTCTTTGATCTCTCTTATCTGCAGCCTACCCGCTGCGCTGTGACCATGTCAAGCTTCTAAACCCAAGGCTGCGTCGCTTGGTTTGAGAGAGTGGCACGGACATATATACACTACCAAACGTAAAAGAGATAGCTAGTGGGAAGCAGCCGCATAGCACAGGGAGATCAGCTCGGTGCTTTGTGACCACCTAGAGGGCTGGGATAGGGAGGGTGGGAGGGAGGGAGACGCAAGAGGGAAGAGATATGGGAACACATGTATATGTATAGCTGATTCACTTTGTTATAAAGCAGAAACTAACACACTATTGTAAAGCAATTGTACTCCAATAAAGATGAAAAAAAAACCAAAAACCAAAAAACTTCTGAAAGTTGCTTATTGCTTCCTGCAAACAGTCCAGTCCTGAGCATGGCATTCGGGAACTCAGCCGAGCGGTTTCACTCAGCCAAGCTTGCCCATCTCAACTGCCACATGCTCCCCAGCCAGGCTCTCTCTGCTCCAGCCACAGCACCCTCCGCACGTCTTCCTCTCCCTTGGCACCTCTGCCCAGGCTGCCCCTTCCTCCCCTTCTGCAGAAATCCTTCCCTCCCCTCAGGGTCTAGCTGAAAGCCTCCCTGAGCCCACAGGTCGAATGAGGGACTTCATTTCTGTGGGTAGGAAGCTGACTGTCTTGGTGTCAATCGGGCGATCATGTGACACACTGACTTCTGCATTGCTTTACCTACAGATTTTGTTTTACTAACACCTCTACTCAGTGCCAGGCGCTGCTCTAAGCATGTTTCATAAGCTCAGTAGTCGTCGTAACTACCCTATCCAGTGGCGCATTTTAAAGATGAGGAAACTGAGGCACAGAGACGTTAAATAACTTGGTCGAGATCACAGGGCTAGCAAAGGTACGGCTGGGATTCTAACGGAGCCAGTCTGGCACCAGAGTGCATGGATTTAAGTGCTCTGTCGTGCCGCCTCATGCTGGGTGGTGTAGACAGTACCCTCTGTGGGAGCCCAGAGAAGAGACAAGGGCCTTGGGGAACTGTGGCACCTGCTGAGTTTGGAGTGATGTGACGCCCCTGCCTGCCCAGGTCTCCAGAGGCCAGCTCCCCAGGCGCGCCTATGCCTTCTAACCCCAAGGCTTCCCCCTGGTCCACGGTCCCCTCAGCTCCATCTTCAGGAGCTAGGAGTCTGAGGCCAGACAAGGATGAAGCGAGGGACCAGGACAGGGTCCCGGCACCAGGATGTGGAGCCTCAGTGGGAAAGATGGGAGGGCAGGATGGGCCCCGTTCCGCTTTTCCCTGCCGGTGGGACAGCAGGGTGACCACTGGCCACGCCTTCTCTGGCGGGGCTGCTGCTTAGGCAGGGGAGCCGTTCTGCTCTAGGCCTTGGAGAGAGGACAGAAGAGAAGCATGAGGTTATCTGACCCAGCTCACCAGGCCAGGGGCTGGAGAAGACTGGGGACAGATGCTCAAGGTGGCCAGAATAACGGGCGTGCACTTGCCTGGTGCCCCCTGAGAAGCCAGCTCTGGGCCAACAACCCAGGAGTCCCAGTGAGCCACGGGGGGCTTGCAGGCCCTCCCCCCGCCCTCGGCTTCTGTGACCAGAGGCTCTGCTCTTCCCACTGCGCGTGAGTTCCAATCCCCCCTTCATATCGATTTAACTGCTCTTGATGTTTATTTAAGTATAAATCGAATCCTTCTCTTGAAGAGTCTCAGAAACTAAGGCTGAAAGAGGAGTTCCAGTTCAAACGTCTTCCCCACTTTGAACAGGTAAAGCCCATCCTTTAGACACGCTCCCACTCAAATTCAGCTGGTGCCAACTTGGCGTTCAACCACCTTGGCTGTCCGCACTCTCCCTGCAGTGGGAGTGAATTCGGGTGTTGACACTTGCTGAGCTGAAGGGAAGACGTGGTCTAGTCACTGTGGGGTTCAGTCCCCTCCAGAGACACCCCCTACCAAGACACTCGTGCGCATGCATGTTAGGACCCTTGGGGCAGCAGCTACTCCCTGCAGAAGACCGAGAGTAGAGTAACTCAAGTTGAAGGTTTAAGTGGACCTTTCCTATTGGAGAATCATCGACAATGAAAAATGAGCCTCTGAAAAACGAACAGGAGTCATTTGAAAGTACGGTACTATTAAAACAATCTGTAGCTTCATTTTTCTCGTATTATAAGAAGAAAGCCCTTCTTTCAGGGTGATTATGGATGGGAAGTGACAGAAGGGGAGAAGAAACAGCATCTTTTGACCATATTTTGTGAACAAGATCTTCTGCTAGGTCTCTTCCACGTTTTATCTCATTTGCTCTCCTGCAGAGCCCTGTGAGGTATATTATATCCCCATTTTACAGATCGGGAAACTCAGGGGAAACCTAGTTCTGAATTACTTTGTCTCATCTTCTGCATATAATTCTGGAAACACAGCTTATTCCCAGCTCGTGCGGTGAAGTCTCTCTAATTCAGAGCCCTTGGCAATTTGAAATAGAAGCAAAGCTGCCCACGGAATGATTTGCTACTTCAGAAAACGTCCTGCTTTTGTGAGAGTTTCGTTGGTATCCATCCTAAGTTCATAAACAGAGCAAGTGCCCTAGAAGTACAGGTCAGGTGCGTTCAGCCATACGGTCAGACATGCAAGCACAGACCACTGAGGCCCCTGCCTCCCCTCCCCACCTGTCAGCTAGCTGGGCTGAGCTGACTCCGTGTACTGAAGGATAATAGAGCTCACCTGCATGCAGAAGACACCCTCAGATTAAGACTTTTCACTCACTTGGCTTGGTACCAAAGTGGTCCAGATTAATGAGGTTTTGCTGTGCTTTGCCTCTCTGATGTAAAACAAGGCTGCTACGTAGAAGCACGAAGTGTGAGAGCAGGCGGGGCCTTGGAAATTGCTTTGTCTCAGATGCCAAAAGGTAGCACATGTGCTAAGTCCTCCTTATTGCTCCCCAGCAGACATCACTAATCCATTACAGCACACTCTTTCCTGGGTATACCTCAGAATCCTTCTCCACACAGTGCCCCTGGCAGCCATGACCAATTGATCAGAATGAGCGGGAGATGAAATCTATTTGCCAGCCCTGACCTAGCCCAGTCGCCTCATGGGAACAGAGGTGGAACAGAAGCTGAGAGATGCCAAATGGCTGATGGAGCCAGGAATTGGGACCTCTTCTCTCTGACCGCTTTGCCTTGGAAGCTGTTCCCTGCCTCATCCCTGTCCCCTTCCCACTAAAGGTAGAACCGAAGTTGGGGTCGCTTGGCAGATGTTAGGGGGTACACAGGGAGAAGGAGACTGATATGAGTGACAGTTTTTAGGATCCCCATAGGCATAGGGGCTGTGCCTACGCCATAAACAGTTTTGGCTTAAACAACCATCGTATTACATTCCAGCTAGGATCACAGGGCGACGGGGCAGGAGAGGCAAAAGGTAGGCCCCCGAGTAAGCCTGTTCCATGGTCCCAGGTCTACCACTGATGCAAGAAATGTGACCCTGACAAGTGCTTCATGCAAACGCCATTTCATTTGAAATATGCTACAAATCCTGGGTGGTGAACGGTGCCTTTTGCGAAGTGAAGCATCGTTTTGAGAATCTGTCTTGAGACAGCCAGGCCTCACTGGAGAAGGGATTGGGAACCGACATTGACTGTGAGACTCCAGACTGGGCTACCCAAGCTCAAGTCTTAAACGATTTTCCATCTGTACCGATAGACCCTCATACCTGTGCTTTTCACTTCTGCGAGGGAAGGACGCCCGCATTGTTTTCTCATTTATTGGGAGAAAGAGAGGTCCTGAGAAGTCAAACCACTCACCATGAGGCCCCCAGCTAGTAATAAAGGGCTGAGCTGCCCCTGCCTTTGAACCAGTGCTGGGACCACCAGAGGGAGAGCAGGAAAAATGGAGCTGCCCTTGACCGCCTTCTTGCAGCATCTCGGCTGTAGAGTGAGCTCAGGGGGAGTGATCACTTTCCTCATCCCCTCCCTGCAGCTAAGCCAGGGCTTCTGACTCCCCGTCCAGTGCTCTGTCCTCCCACCTATGTTGCTATTTCCCGTCCCAACACTGAACCTTAATCTGGGGTCATGCCCCACATCTAGAATGAGAACAAGGGCTAATGTTTATTGAGCACTTACGATGTGCTGGCACAGGACCAAGCGGCTTTGCATGAATCAGTTCATGGACTCCTCACAGCCCCCTTATGCAGTAGGTACTATCATGACGCCCATTTTGCAGATGGGGAGACTGAGGCATAGAGAGGTGGGCGACTTGCCTGAGGCCCCACAGCTAGCGGAAGAGGCAGGATTTGAACCCTGCCGTCTGACTCCAGGGGCCCTGCTCTTAACCACAGACGTGGCCTCCCGAGCTGCCACCTCTTCACTTTCCCTTTTAGTCATTCGACAATCACTTCTTGAGCACCTACTATATGCCAGGTCCTTTGAATCAAGGACACAGTCTCCGTCCTCAAAGCCCAGCTCATGCTTGAACACTTGCCAAGGAAGCATCGAGTCACAGCTGAAGCTCCTGTTCAGCCCCCTCCCCTTCCTCTCCCACCCGTCCGCCCACCGCACAGCACTCAGGACTCAGCTGAACGTACAGCCTCTGCACAATGACTGTCAAACTCGATTCTCGTCCAGGCTTCAGTTTCTTAAAGAAAAACCCCATCTCTGGCCTCCCACAGCGCCTTGCCCTCGATACACATTTTGTGCTGCAGTTGACCCAGGCCCGGGGGAAGAAGACCCAGTTACAAAGCACAAAGGAAGCCCCCGTGCTCATTATTCAGACCTTCAGACCCTCTCCCTTGCAATGGGTGTCTCCCCTGGGCAATTTCGCCACCGGCATCTGTGGTATGACTCCTCTCACGTTCACTGGGCCAGGTTTTGGTCACTGGAGAATGTGGTCCTACCAAAGGAGCCCAGCGCCCTTGGGGAAGCCATGCTCACCGTCCTCCCACAGTCTGGGGGTTCGGGGAGTCCTGCCGCGGCATCCCCCCACCCCAACCCTGTGCCTTCCCTTCTGGTCTGTGTGGTCGGGATCCCGGGCAAGTCTCTTGAAAGCGCGACTCGCTGGCAACTCTTTTGGTGGTCCTAGTATGGGGGAGAGCTCCCTCGAGCCTCTGGTCAGAGCCCCTGCCGTGCTTGGAGAGTTGCCCACCCGTTCACATAGATCAGATGTTTGGGGTCACAAGTGTGATGTGTGGACGTCTGTCATAAGCTCAGGTACAGCTGGCCAATGGACAACAGGTCTGAGGATAGACCGTCTCATCCACTAACTTCTAAACTGTTTGAAGGCAGCACCCTGCCCCATAAAACACGCAGCGCCGAGAGTGTGTGTGTGAGCTCACAAGTTCCCCTCATTCACTCTCCCTAAACTCTCTCCCTCATCCTCATGCCCCTCCGGGATTCTTAGTCATCACAGAACAGTCTGTAAAACACTACCCTGGGGCTTCCCTGGTGGCGCAGTGGTTGGGAGTCCGCCTGCCGATGCAGGGGACACGGGTTTGTGCCCTGGTCTGGGAAGATCCTACATGCTGTGGAGCGGCTGGGCCCGTGAGCCATGGCCGCTGAGCCTGCGCGTCCGGAGCCTGTGCTCCGCAACGGGAGAGGCCACAGCAGTGAGAGGCCCGGGTACCGCAAAAACAAACAAACAAACAAACAAGAAAACACTACCCTGTCAAAACCCCTCCCCACTTCAACATTTCCCATCCATGCTTCTCCAACCTGTGCTTGAATTCTGCCAGCGACAGGGAACTCACTACCTCTAACGGACGTCGATTTTACCGTTGCCAACCTCTTGTTAGGAATTTCTCCTTAGGCTGAGTCGATAGCTGCCCTCTTGCCAGTGACAGCCGTTCAAAGGTGCAAAGGTGGCGTTCTCGCCTCCTTTTACTCATGTCTCCTCAGGGCTATGGTTTACAAACTGGTGTGAGCCTGGTAGTTCCCTCTTTAGTCCAAGCATATGTCCCTAACCCTGGTTACCGGGTTAGAGGACAATTCCCAGCACGAACCCTCCGGATGGGGAGCCTGAGTTGTTGTCATCTGAGCAAAGAGAGGTCGGCACAGCCACCTGCGTTCTCCCTTTGCTTCTGGGGAGGGACGGGCAGGGACCCAGTGGATTCCAAGGGATTCGCACCTGGATTCTCTGCACTGTGCACTGTTTCCAGCTGCATCTGGAGGGAAACCGTTTCAGGGGTGCAAAAGCTCAGCCGCCCCTGCCCCTTCCACTCACCTCCCTTCCCTTCCTGAAATCCAGCTGAGGCCCCGACCGCCGCCAAACACACGGGTCACTCACCAGTCCCATATTGCTTACATCCTGGGAATCTTTTTACACTTTGACTCTGAGAGCAGACGGGGCGTCAAGACCTACAAAGGAGAGATACTCAATATTAAAGGCAGAACAAAGCAAAGGGGGGCTCAACTCTCATTTCGGCACTAGGATCCTGGGATGGAGATGGGGAGGAGAAAGAAACAGGAGATGGTCAGGACCGGGGTGCTCGCTGAACTGCCCTCAAGAATCTCAGGGCTTTGGGACGATGCTGAGAAGAAGAAGAAAAAAAAAAGAGACCCTTACTCTGGGTGAGTCAGCAGCTTTTTGAGAAGCAGGCCTTTTAGGAGAGCGAAACTAAAAGCCAAATCTGCTGGGTGGGGCTGGGGAGGCGTCTCTTGAACCCCACTCCGAGTTTCCTTGAGTCTTTGGTGTCCGTTCCTAGCAGCAGCGGGGGTTCACGGCTCCATGTTGGTGAGGGTGGAGGGGAAAAGCTCTGTACGCAAGGCCTCAAGTCGGAAAGATACCGCAGTCCTGAAAACAAAAGCCCCCAACGTGGATTTCCATCCTGGGAGACTCCCGCCAGGCGAGCCCTGGGCGCTTTGAAAATTCGTCAGGAGAGCTGTAGCCGGAGGAACGCGCGTGCGCCCGGCTCGGAGGATGCGTTCCCCGCATGGCAAGTCGAGGCCTGAGCTCTAGGGGTTTCTGCAGCCCGGCAGAGGCCCACCTGCAACGCACCCGTGAGCGTGGAAAGCCTGCTGATGAGCGGCTGCTGGGGCCACGCTTCTCCTCGCTCCCCACGCCCTGCCCACATTTAAAGCCAAACTTGTTTTTTCTTGTGGCCCTCAGAATTCTGAGGGGAGCAGAGGTGTCTCTATTCATCTATCGCTGTTCTCAAAGGAGCACCCTTTGGGGGGAAAAGTCTTCATGGCAAGTTTCAATCCACTGAGTACA
The DNA here is from genome assembly GCF_964374135.1 of Grampus griseus. Lineage (NCBI taxonomy): Eukaryota > Metazoa > Chordata > Mammalia > Artiodactyla > Delphinidae > Grampus > Grampus griseus. Next base: position 16,205,583 of record NC_139011.1, read on the forward strand.
TACTACATGGCAGGCGCTTCATACCCCGGATCCACGGTCAAAACTGAAATCGCATCACCTGGGAGCTTGCTGGAAGGGGCGGTTCTCGAGCCCCACTCAGCCCTACAGAATCAGAACCTGCTTTTCAACAAGCTCCTCAGGTGATTCCTGGGCACATTAAAGTCTGCAAAGTGTGCATTTCTAATCCTCTTAATCAGAGAAGGAAGGAAGGAAGTCAGGAAGTTGTAGCCCATTCCCAACGTGAAGAAATAGGTTCAAGAAACCACAGCTTGGCTATTATGATTTTAGAGCTGCTGCGTGGCAGAGCTCATTGAACCCGTGTTCATGTGATTCCGGAATCGGTATTCCTTTCCTCTGCACGATTTTGGGGAAGCAAGATGAGAGGCTGATGGGACAGGCGGGCCTGGCTTGGTGGGAGGGGCCTGGCTTGGTGGGAGGGGCCTGGCGAAGAGCAGTGGGCCAGGGGTCGGCTGATGACCTCAGGCCTGGAGACAGAGGCTGCCCGGTGAGCACTCAGAGAGAGGCATCAGATACTGTGGACGCAGGGGCTCCACAGAGGCCGTCGGACGCCAGCAAAATTTCCCGAAGCTCATTCAAGCTTCTGCATTGAATCCCAGTGATTAATTTATTTTGTTTGATTCCAGTTTAGCTGCATTTGCCCTCTGCCCTTAGAACTAGCCATCCAGCAGGAGAAGGTACCCTAGGAGGCAAGCTAAGACGAGTGTGCCAGCACTGATTTGCAGGAAGGACAATACTCTCTAAAGCCCCTTATAGTTTAGAAAGAACTTTTCATGCACCAGCTAATCTGCTCTTTCAAAGAACTTGGGGAGTGTCACTAGTGCTACTCTGCAGTTGAGGAAACTGAGGCACAGAGAGGTTAAGTGATTTTCCTGAGGTCACACAGCTTTCAGGCAGGTTGGGGTTGAGGTCCTCTAAGTCCATGTCCAGAAGTGTGAGCTCAGCTGCTTCTGATGGGGAAAGCGATCACATCACAGGTTTATGATGCCCTTGCTTAGTGTCACCCACTCCATATGTCTTGCTTTACCTTCTGCTCACTGAATGGGTTTACTGAATAGACTCATGAACCGAGAGGAAAACAGTCTACACCTCACACAGGGTGTGTGACTGGTACCGTACTTGATGTAAACTGGCCAGTGGGCATTCTTGGTTTATCAGTTAGTCATGTATTCCATTATGTAATGTTTGATCTGCTGCAGTTACTTCCATGAGGAAGATTAGTGTATATACGGTATAGAGGGGTCGATAAAACCTGGAGTTTACACTGGTTCACAGGCAAATGTTCCCAGCACATTCATATTTTGCACCACCAAGTGCGGGCGGCTGGATGCAAGGTACACACAGCTGAGTAGAACAAGCCACGGGGGACTCCGCCCTCCCAGCTCCTCCTCTGGGCTCCAGTGGTCACATGCTCTGTCTTAGCCACTCCTGTTGCTCGGTTCTTCCTGGTCTTTGTGCAAAGGCCATGGGCTAGAGAAGCCATCTGTCCCCGCTACACGCTGGCAGAGCCTGAAACTGCTCTTCCACGGGGAACTCCTGATAAAGATGATCTGACCCCTTCTGTCTCTAAACCCATCAGCCTCCAGCCTTCTCTAGCCCCTTCCATCAAGTTTTCCCCCTTTTAAAAATAATATATTGTCCTGTAAGTTACTCAGGTCCTAAAGTTATTGCTATATTTGTTTTCATCCAAATTTGTTTTATATAAATTTATTTGTTTTATTTATTTTATTTTTGGCTGCGTTGGGTCTTCGTCGCTGCGCGCGGGCTTTCTCTAGTTGCGGCGAGCGGGGGCTACTCTTCGTTGCAGTGTGAGGGCTTCTCACTGCGGTGGCTTCTCTTGTTGTGGAGCATGGGCTCTAGGCGCGTGGGCTTCAGTAGTTGCAGCACGCGGGCTCAGTAGTTGTGGTGTGCGGGCTCTAGAGCGCAGACTCAGTAATTGTGGTGCACGGGCTTAGCTGCTCCACGGCATGTGGGATCTTCCCGGACTAGGGACCGAACCCGTGTCCGCTGCATTGGCAGGCGGATTCTCAACCACTGCGCCACCAGGGAAGCCCCTTATCCAAAATGTATCATGCCCTTTGAACTCTGCTTGGTATCACCACTTGGATTGTGCTTCATTACAGAGTCACAGGAATCGTGAATGCTCTGCTACAGCCCAATTGTCCCCAAAACGCTGTGATTTTTGAATTTTTCAGAGTACAGGGTTTTAGAGGCACGCATATATCATTTTAGAGCAGAAATGCCTGCATAATGGAAGTTATATTACAGGTACTAATATCTATATATAACCAATATGTAATATATAGTTATTAAATATTGAATGTGTTACTATTATTAAATGTTGAATATTTTAAATATCTGATGAACAACCATTTATTGACTATCCACATATACCTGATTCTGTGCTAAGCACCGGATAGCCATAAATAAATACATACATACATACATACATACATACATACGTAAATAAGACCCAATCCCTACCCTTAGGAAACTCACGGTATAAAAAAGGAGAAAGATACGTAATAAACTGAATGTGAGGAAGGACAATGTACACAGAGGTGGGACAGGTGGGAGCAGGTAACGAACGCCCCATTTGCCTCAGGAAAAAAGCCACACTCCTTATCGCAGGGTCTTGGAGCCTGTGAGGTCTGCCCCCTGCTCGTTGCTCCCTGCTCCCTTTGCCCCACTGTGCTCTGGGCTCATGGATGCCTAAGCCTCTTGAACCCACTATGCCCCCTGCAGCCATATGGCTCTGCTATCTTAGACCCTCTCTCTTCAATGCTCTGTTCTCCCTCTTCCCCAAATTAATCCCGAGTTACCCTGTAGGACCCAGGGTGGTAACACATACAAAACACTGAGAATCATGTAATCAGGCATGAAAGCTACTATTATTATTGATAATCCTTACTATCATCCTCAGCTGACTAGGTGCTTCTTCTTGAGCACAGAGGCGTGGAGTGGGGCTTGGCTGGGGCCACACCGTGAATCCTTCTCAGAGTTGGGGAGTCTCAATGAATCTGTTACATCTTCCCCGTTTATCCTGGAACTCAGCTCTGCAGCACCACCCACTAGACACTGGATCCTTCCTAACCAGCATGGGGGGAAGAGCATAGGTCTTGGAGATGGGACGTCTGAGTCTGGTCCTGGTTCTTTGACACGCTTGTGCTGTGCCCTGACGCCAAGCACCTCTCTCCCAGGGACCTTGGTTTTCTTAGCGGCCAAGTGGGGCTCTAAACAGAACCTGCCTCCTTGGGTTGCACGGGGGATCCAAGGCCACGGTGCCGACCGCAGCTCCTGCACGTGGAAATGGCAGCTTTCATCGCGAGCAGTATAAATGAAGTAAAGGGCTTTTCACTGTCCTTCAAGCCCTTAATGGGCACACATTTCCAGTCTTCCTGGCTCAGAACTCCTTTCCCCAGAAAATGGTCACATGGCGCGAAATCCCAATGAGGAAAAAGCTGCCTGTAGGATTTTCCCTACAGGTCCCTCCTATTCCCTTTTGGCCTAGTTTAAACCTACCAGATGGCAAGACAACTGCAGGGGGAAAAAGAGGAACGGTGATTTAACGGTCTGTAGAAGAAGAAAAACACCCTTCCCCAGGGTCACCCCCTCTCACGTAGTTTATTCCAGTCCATTTTTTCACTCGGCAAACGTTTAGCAGATGAGTGAGAAATTCTAGTAAACAGGTCATGATGTCCCGAGGTGATGGCCTCATATGGAGGAGAGGGTGAGGAACCCATGGAGGACACTGCTGGGGAGTGACTGACTCAGGCCAGGGCCAGTGCAGACTGGATACAAGAGAGGAAGGTCAACTTCAAAGAAGGTGGAAAACTACAGGCCACTTCTGTGCAGCCATCATTCTGCCAGCCAGAAGCGCAGCCTTAAGTTGCCTGTCTTTGCTCCAGAAAATGTTCCACTTTGGACACCAACAACAGCCTTTAATTCATAAGAGCGAGCAGCGAGTGATGAGTACAAAGGCCACCGCTCCCCGAGTGCTTGCTCTGCGCCAGACGCTGAGCTGGGCCCTCCACGTGGCTTGTCTGTCCTTCCCGCAGCAAGTCTGACGAGCACGTATCCTTATACCCCTTTTACAGACAACAGACCTGAACCTTAGAGCGATTAAATACATTGCCGCGTGTCATAAGCGTAAAATGTCCAGCACTGAGGTTTGAGCTCAGGCCTGATTGAGTGTAGTCTTTCCATTCCCGCTCCCACCCCCGCCCCGCTGCCTCTTAAACTTTGGCTCCGTGACTTGAGCTGCTGACAAACTGGGCCACCTCTCCCATCACCCCCAACCTGGTCTTCCACTGAGGCGCCCCCAGGAGCACGGAGGAAGCTGAGTTCATAACCTCCCCGACGTGTGAGGGCGCAGAACGACACCTTGAACATTCACCAGGACACTGAATTCTACTCTAGAATTGATCTGTATTTGCTCCCAAATATTTCCCCCTGAAAACTGTCAAGTACAATCAGCACTCCACGAAGATATGCCCAGCACCGGGCAGGGCAGTGTCTGATTTGCTCACTGCTGTCTCTTCATTCCTCCGATAACTGTGGGGCACTGACTACGGGCCAGTGCTGGGGACATAAGGTGAGCCCTGCCCTTGCAGTTGGGTTGGATAAGAGACTCCAGTGGCGTGACGGTGCTACCTGAAGCACATGCAATGGTGGCGAGATCGCCAGGAGAGGCACGTGAGGATATGGCAGATGGGGGGGTGGCGCTGGGGCGGGGCGGGGAGCTGGACCTGAAAGGCAGGCAGCAGCAAACTTGGCCAAGAGGGGAAGGAAGAATCGAGAAAGCCAGCGAGAGCGTGTATGGGGCCAAGGGGGAGGAGGCATACTGGTCACCAAGCAGTGGAAGCTGGCTGGGATGGCCACAGTCAAGCAGGGCAGAGAAAGAGCCAGCGCCAGCTCTTCCAGGGACTTGCTGGCCTTTAAGAAGCTGGGTCTTTATCCCTGTGAGTGACGAGAAGTCACCAAAAGAGTTGAATTCTCAGTGTCCACAGTTCTCCACACGTGGTGGCCCTCAGTAGTATTTGTTGAACGGAGGGTGGAATCTTATTTACCCCCGGCCCCATCAGGTCCTCCAGCAATCTGAGAAGCACCGCCTGGGACTCTGCCATCTCTACAAAGGGCAACCACGGGACAATCTGATTTGTGTAGGGAAGAATGCTCCCCGGGCACCTGGCCTGAGCCTCCTTCTGTCAGGCCTCGGGGAACTGTGGCTCCGGCGTGGCTGCTGGCAGATGTGCGGGGATGAATATACCTTTGATTACAGCTCATGTTTCCGAGGGAAAGACACAGCTCCCTGGAGATTGGGAGTCTATGAAAATGAACCCTTGCAAAAGAGATGTAAGTGAGCTGGAAATACAAGTCCTCTGGGCGGGTGGTGGTTTCTTTCTTTAAAGTAAACAACAGCAGAGAGGACCAGCCTGGACCAGAAGCAGGTTTTTTGTAATCCCGAACGGGCGGGACTCAAAGGCAAGTGGCAGGAGGTGGTTAAAGGGACTGCTCTGCGAGAAAGTGGTACCTGCTTAGGATATGCGGATGTGATCTCCGAGAATAGGTGTCTTTGCTCCCCTCCTTGGTGGGGAAACTCAGCCCCTGAGGACAGTAATTTAACCCAAATTTCTTTACCCTAGGGAGAGTCACAGACCCAGTTTAGAAGATGATTTCTACCACTTAAGAGCTTTGTGTCCACAGACAAATTATTTTCTCTCCTCTGAGCCTTAGTTTTGTCATCCACAAAATGGGAGAAGAGGGGGCTTAGATAATATTATGAAAGTAGGCTGAGGTTTGAACCCAAGCGTGTCTGAATACAATCATTCCATTTTTCCCCACACTTCCTCTTGAACTTGGGACGTGTACCCCGACCCCAGCCCCAAATATCTGGCACATAATAGGTTCTTAATAAATGCTGGTTATGCCTCCCTTCTTTCCCATATTTCTTTCCCCACTATGTTGAGTATAAATCAGGGAATCCAGGAGGTGCTTTATAAACCCACGTACATCGGGTCCTCCTATGTGCAATGCAGCAGCTGAGAATACAGAAGGAAAAGGCAGCTAGCTGTGTTTTCTCTCCTCGACTCTTGTTTCGAACCCTTTATTAAATATCTTAAGTATTACTTGCCTTCAGGGTCAAAATACAGTTTCCGGAGATTTCCACTTTGCACTCATAAAGGATTCTCGCTGAAGTCTCTTTCTTCTTAAAATTTTTAAATGTGTGTGTGAGAGAGCATAAATGTACTGACTCATAGCTGGAAAAACTCTCTCTCGCTAACACATTCCAAATTTGTCGAGTCACATGAATTGAGTAAGAGCACTTAATGTGGCTGTTAGCCCCGAGCTGGCGAGCAGTTACGCCAGAGACGGCTCTTCTCTCCCTTCCCTGCCCCCTGATCCGAGCCAGCGTAGCTGGGGAGGCTCTGCGGATGGCAGTGAATACCCAGTGCAGGTTCTGTGAATGCAAGGACTGGAAAGGATCTGGCACCTACCTAAAGCCAAGCGCGAATTCTGTAAGGCGGTGTAATATTTTTTCAAACAATCAAATAAAAATTTGCATATTGGATTGCCAGACAACTTCACTTATTAAATCAAGTCTATGCTGGGCACGACGTCAAGCGCTCGACAAACATGACTCACTGAGTCTTCACAGCCACCCTGTGAGGTAGGGGGTTATGACTTATCCTTATTTTATCAGTGAGGAAACTGAGGCACAAGTGTCAGTAATTTGTCCAAGGTCCCCACCGTGTGTAGATGGTGGAGCTAAGATTCCACCCAGTGCAGCTCTAGAACAGACGCTCTTACACATCTGACCATTCATTCTGAAAGGAAAGAATCCTTTCACATCGAAGAAAGAAAACTCCATTTATTCCGCAAATATCTACCCAACACTTAGAATACGAACACCGCAACAGATGTCAAAGAGGAGGCTGGTGATAGGCATGGGCAAGATGGAGGCAATTTGAGTTTGGAATTGTGTAGAGGAGCTATGATGTATGCACAAATAATTACAATACAAGTAAGTAAAAATGGCACCAGCAAGATTATAAAGTGGGATGCATGGGGAAGGCTTGCTTAGGTGATGGCTCTGGCTGGGGTGATCTGGAAGGCTTCCTGGTGGAGGTGTCATTTGAGTTGGATCGAAGGATGTGGAGCATTCAGACAGAAGCTGGCTGGAGGAGGTCCTGCTCACTTATCCCGGTGAGTACAGACAGATGGCTGATGGCCCTGGGAGTTCTCATCTTGGTTCTGACTTGGGACCCACCCACCCCAGGAAAGGCTGAATCTCCATGTCTGGCAGGTGAGGGGCACAGGCAGAGGGGAAGGAGGGAAAGAGGCATCCAGGAAGGAGAAGATCGGGGAGAGAAGGCAGGACACTGGAGCAAGGCGGGGAGGAGTGCAGCTCTGCCCGAAGCTAGAGCTCCAGTCCCACCTGATCTGGGCGGGCTCAGATCAGGTCTCTTGCTCTTGGGCCTCAGTTTCTCCCATCTACAGGGAGGAACATGAAGGAACTGCCTGAATAGTCCAGCTGGGCGGAACCTTGGAGAGCTCCCAATTTATCCCATCCATTTGTAGATGAGAGAACCGAGGGCTGGAGAAGCTGGGCTTGTGCAAGTCCTTGGATTTGAATCCAAGTTTGTGGGATGAGGTTGCAGGGGTCCCATCTCCCAGTCTAGCTGCGCTTCCCACATCCACACCTCTAGGGGCATGCCGACCTGTGTCAGAAGTCCAGGAAACTCCAGACACATTGTGGAAGGGGAGACGTGCCTCAGCTGGTCCACGGGCACCAGGCTCAGACCTCATCTAGTCCTCTGGCCCCCAGTGGCCCCAGAAAGCTCGGCCACGGTCCCGAGAGTGCAGCCCTGGCCCAGCCCCCCAGCACGGTCTCCTCTCTCTGCCCTGGCTGGCACCTATCCTCAGAGTGCCCCTGCCCCACACTGAGGAAGCTTCCAGGAAACCATGACCAGTTCTCCGCGGCCATGTCTCTCTCCCTGACAAGACGTACATCTGGTTGTGACTCACGGTGCTGGATTTCTGCCCGGGGCCCTGCCTCTTGAGTGGGGAAACCCGCCCACCCCGCCGTGACAGTGAGGGCTGCTGCCCTTATCAGATCACGCTGAGGTCATCCACGTGGTGCCTTGGGCTCCCGGCCTGGCATTGCTCTCAGAATCGGCTCAGGCCTGGGCAGTCTCCCAGGGTCCCTCAGACACCAGGCTCTTCGACCAAACTCCCCTCTCCCCCGGGATGCTCGTTTCTCACCCCCCCCCCCAAACGCCACATCCTCTTCCTCCGCTGCTGTCCATTTCCCAGCACTCCAGCCCTCAAGGTGCTGCTCCCCTCTGAAAGCCGGGTTCGTCTAGGCCCTGCTCCCTGGAGGGCTGGGGAGAGGTCCTGTGTCCCCCCAGGGTGGTGGCCTCTGAGGGTGGGACCACGTGCAATAGGACCACAGCTATCGGAATGAATACCGTGGGCACTGAGCATGCCCACCTTCAGGCCTTCGTGATTGCTACTCCCCCGCCTGGAATACTCTGCCCAAGTCTTTGAATGGCCCTCAGCTTCTTGTCAAAGTCACCTCCCCAGTGAGGCCTTTCCTCCCCTGCTGCTTTTTCCTTCCTTACGGCCCGTGTCCCATTCTCAAGTGACGGACATGTCTGCTACCTGATCACATAATTCCTTGTTTATTATCCGGCTCTTCAAGGAAGAATGAGAACAAGGGATCTGCTCTGTCCTACTCACCACCGGCTCCCCAGCACCCAGCAGAGAGCCTGGCGTGGAGGATGTGCTCAGTAACTGTCTCTCCAGGGCGGTCATGAACGCTGCTGGGCGTGGTGGATGTGCCTGGATCTTGCTTAACCCCCATACAAACCCTGGGTGGTTGGTGTGAGGAGTGCAAGGCTCAGAGAAGTTGGGTAGGTTGTCTAAGGTCACCTGGTCAGTAAGCGGTAGAGCTAAGTATCAAACTTGAATTTGCCTGATATAAAGCTCGTGCTTTTGACCACTGGACTCTGCTGTTTGCCTTCAATGTTTTCAGAATCCCCATAGTGAGGACACAGGAAAGACTTGTGGATTGAATGATCTGGAATGCCATGTGTTATGGACTGAATGTTCGTCCTCCACTCCCCAAATTTGTATGTTGGAGCCTTACCCCCAGTGTGACTGTATTTGGAGGTGGGACCTCTTAGGGAGGTTAAATGAGGTCATAACAATGGGGCCCTGACCCCATATAATTAGTGTCCTTATAAGAAGAGACAGCAGAGAGCTTGTTCTCTCCGAGTGCACACACCAAGGAAAGGCCATGTGAGGACACAGCAAGAAGGTGGCCATTTGCAAGTGAGGAAGAGAGTCATCACCAGAAACAGAATTGGCTGGAACCTTGACCTTGGACTTCCAGCCTCCAGAAACTGTAAGAAAACAAATTTCTGCCGTTTAAGCCACCCAATCTATGGTATTTTGTTATGGCAGCTTGAGCAGACTAATTAATACACCATGTTTTACGGAAGCCAAATTGCCAGGTCTAGGAAGGTAAATTCTTCCTTCTTTCCTCCCCTCCTTCCCTCCCTCCCTCATTTAAGTAGTGACAATGGAGAGAAGCACACGAATCCCGAGGAGCTCCCAAGAGTCTCAGACTGGTGGCCCATGGTTCACACACCAGCCACAAAGTTGTTTTGTTGGGCTGGCGTGTGTTTAAAAAAACCCACAAGGAAGCAGAATGCTCTTAGGCGGGGCACACATCGTCCAGTGCTTCCACAAGCCACACTGCTCCCCGCTGTCCTTTGTCCCTCTATCTGAGGGCTATGTTAGGTGCTAGTGACACCGGGTGAGCTGTGCCGCAATGGGGTGTGGTTCAGGGTGCCCTGGGGCAGAGTGACGCTGGGCAGGGAGAAGGGCATGGGAGATGGTGGGTCAGAGGAGGCTGCATAGAGAAGGTGGTTTTGGCCTGGTGCGTGGAGGATGGATGGGAAATCACCAGCCAGAAGGGGAAGGAGTGTGCCTTCCAAGGAGGGCAGCAGAGAGGCGCGGTCCAGAGCAAGGGCATGGCCTGAGCAGGGAGCAGCTGGTAGTTGAGTGTGGCTGAGAGTGAAGGTGGAGGGGCTAGGACGTGGGCGGGAGGGTAGGTGCCGTGGGCACAGGGAGGCCCTGCACACCACGACAAGGAGTTTGGACATTGTCCTGTCCAGGAGTCATGACCAGCAGTCCCGGTAGGCCTCAACCAGGGAGGGGTCACCGGACAATCTGTGTCAACGTGTGCAGAACCTGGGTTTACCACCTCCTCGTTGTGTGACTATATGCACGTGTCGCCCTGGGGCTGTGTGGTCTCAGGCACCTCATCTGTGAAATGGGAGTCATAATGCTATATATCTCAAAGGGGTATTGTGGGGATTAGAAGGACGTAAAACGTGAAAAGCCCCTAGCACAGTTCCTGGCACATCAAAGGTACTCAGTAAAAGATGGCCACCGTTCTGACAGGAATTTATTACTAATCTAGTGGTGACAACAGTGTAGGAGGTGGCTGGGAGCAATCGAAGACTCTGTTTGCTAAGATTATTACAGTAAAGTAAGAAAAACCCTGAGGAAGGACCCAGGAAATACTCATAGGAGACAGGAGGAGATAAATGCAACCTTAAGATCAGCCTTCTCCACCTCTATTTCCTCGTCTGTAAAATGGGACTCTCCCTGCCTGTCCACACAGGGTCTCTACGTGAATCAAGTGAGAACAGAGATGTGAGAGTGCTTTTAAAGTTAATCAACACCAGAGGACCATATGGGTTTCATAGATATATTTTTTATCACACAGAGAGGAAAGATGTCTGGGGGTAGATGAGCACCTGTGGGCTCTTATTTCTGCAAACAATCAAGGCAAGAAAAGTAGCAAATGACAGGACAGCAAGACACAAGAGAGAACCTGATGGAAACGAAGCCTGGATCGTGGACCTTCCTGTGATAGCCTTAATCCCGCTGCATCCCAGTCACCTATACTTCTTGCACTCATACCAATGACTCAAAAGTACTACCAAGTTCTCAGCCTTACAAGCATAGTTTTTTCAAGCTGAAAATATGATTGAATGCATTCCCCACAATTTACAGATGAAGCTGAGAGTCACAAAAGAGAGCTGGTTAAAACCCATCCTCAGGAGACATACGGCCCGCGTTCCCATCCCGGCTCTGCCGATCATGAGCTGTATGATTTTGGTCAAGTTATTCAACATCTCTGTGTTTCTGTGACTAGGATTACTGGAGTTAATAAGAGGACTTGTTCCCATGATTGGTTGGGGAGCTAAATGAGTTAATATGCATAAAGCACTTGGAATGTCTCTAACACCTGGTAAGACTCAGGGAATAAGGGGTACTATTACTATTTAAGGGCACAGGTTATCTCGGTAGAGCTGAGAGTACATCTTTGCATGGTCCCACACTGAAATATTTGATTCTTATCAACACACCATGTTTACTAAAGGCGGAAAATGGACTGACCTGTTTTTGGAATAAAGGGCACATTCACGCAGCCTGCATGCCCCATTTCCAGAACATTCCGGGCCACTGAAGTCTGATAGTAACTGAATAGAGCAATAGTGCCTCATGGACACCCTTCTTACCCCCTCACGTTGTACCATCAGGGGAGGCAGCAGAAAGAGCTCTCACAATTTAAAGAATTAAACAGGAAGGAGACCCAGAGCAAATTGGGAGCAATCAGCTTAGACGTGCTGGGCTCGGCTATTGTCGTCCTGGTACATTCATGTCGTGCGTTTCCGTTTCCAAAGGTCTGTCACCACAGTCTCTCGTTTCTGTCTCGTGACAGATGGTGATTCGGAAAGTGGGTTCTGGCAGGCGACGAGCTGGTTCAGATCCTGCTGCTGCCTTTCCCTCGTCGGGTAGCCCAGGACATTCATTTACTGTCTCTGTGCCCCGGACAAAATAAGGGGGTGACAACACTGACATCACTGGTTGTTGGGAGACCAGGAGGATGTGCGCAGAGCCAGAGCCCGGCTCGTAATCATCCCCTTGTCCAGAAAGCGCTTCTCATGTGCTTAACACGTGCTTGGGGCTGAGGACCCAGCAGCCATCGAAACACAGTTTCTCCCGTCACAGACTCGAGTGTGACGGGGAAAGCACGCAATGCCACAAGCACATAAACATCCGGCGCCAGGTAGCAAGCTGTGCTTTGAAAAAGACAGGTCGAGAGGATGGAGATCTGTGGGGATGCCGGCTGAGCTATGACCCTGCGGTGGGCAGGGAAGGCCTCCGTGACAGCGTGTCTTTTAAGCACAGACTGAATGAAATGAGGCAGAAAACCACAAAGATAGCTGGGAAAAGAGTGTTCTAGGCTTAGAAAGTAGCAAGCACAAATGCAAGTGTGTGTGTGGGGGGGGGGGTGTTTTGTTCAAGGCTGGTGGCAGAGAGGAAGGTGATCACGTGGGCTTGGGGGTTACCATAAGGCCTTTGGCTTCTGCTCTGAGTGAGACGGGGGAACCATTGGAGGGTTTGGAGCAGGCGAGTGACAATCTGACCTGTGTTTTGAGGAGAGGAGACGGTCGGGGGTGTGTGCATGAAGTGAGGGAGGGGCGGCAGCTAAGGGACGAGCTGAGAGGACAGCCACCGGTGACTGCAGTGACCTACGTGAGAGACGATGGGGCTTGAACCGGGGGACGGGGGTGGAGGTGGCAGGAAGCAGCACCACGGTGCTGAATATAAGACTCCAGAGGTGCCCCTCACAGCCACCAAAATGGGAAGGGCGTCCCCTGGAGGGGTGCAACGTGGTGATACTGAAAGATGGTGGTCATACTGGGGATATATTTTGAAGGCAGAATAGACAGGACTTATAGATGGAATGAGGTGTGAGAGAAAAAGAGGAAACCAGGATTATTTAAAGGATGGAGTACACAGAGGTAACTACTGAGAGGTTGAAGAATGAGTCAAGAGTTAGTTTTAGACGTGTTCAGTTTGGGAAGCCTCTTCACAAGTGTTAGGGATGATGGTGATGGTGATGGTGATGGTGATGGTGGTGGTGATGATGGTGACAGCAGTGATGGTGGTGGTGATGGTAATGGTGGTGATGATGGTGATGGTGGTGATGATGGTGATGGTGACAGTTGTGACAGTGGTGGTGGTGGTAATGGTAGCGATGATGATGGTGATGGTGGTGATAATGGTAATGGTGATGATGGTGATGGTGGTGATGGGGGTGGTGATGATGGTGATGGTGGTGATAATGGTAATGGTGATGATGGTGATGGTGGTGATGGGGGTGGTGATGGTGATGGTGGTGATGGTGATGGTGGTGATGGTGATGGTGGCAGTTGTGACAGTGGTGGTGATGGTAATGGTGGTGATGGTGATGGTGGTGATGGCGGTGATGGTGATGGCGGTGATGGTGGTGGCGATGGTGATGGTGGTGATGATGATGGTGATTATGAAATGATGGCTTGCTGAGGATTATGACAAAAGCAAACACTGAGTGTTTGCTGTGTGATAGGCACGGCTCAAAGGACTTTAGACGTATAAACTTGTGTAGTCTCCATAACGGGATCTCCATTATCATCCTCATTTAATAAACCAGTGTAGTGGGTTGAATTGTGCCCCCTCCCCCACAAATGATATGTCTATGTCCTAGTCCCCAGAATCTGCAAATGTGACCTTATTTGAAAAGAGTCTTCCTAGGTGTAACTAAGTAAAGGATCTCAAGATGAGATCACCCTGGCTTATCCAAATGGGCCCTGGATTCAATGGCAAGTGTCCTAATAAGAAACACCTGGAGAAGAAACCCACAGACAGAAGAGAAGGTGATGTGAAGGCAGAGGTGGGGTTGGGAGTGACGCAGCCACAAGGAATACCAACAACTTCTAGAAGCTGGAAGAAGCAAGGAAGGGTTTTCTCCTAGCCTTTGGAGAGAGCCGCGTCCTGCTCACTCTTGCTTTTTGCACTTCTGGCCTCCAGCACTGTGAGAGATCAAATTTTTGTTGTTTTAAGTCATCACGTTTGTGGTCCTCTGTTATAGCAATCACAGGAAACCAACATAACAAGGAGAACCAGGCACAGAGATATTAACGTAACTTGCTCAAAGTCACACAGCAAGCAAGTAGCCCAGCTGGCAGCGTTTGCCTCCAGAGCGGCTCACTCGGTAGGTGAGTATTGTTCACTCTGTGTCTCCAAGGAGGAAATGGAGGTCAGAGCCTCAAGGCCACACCGAGGAACACAGCTGGTGAAAGGCAGTACCAGGCTCCCCTGAGTCTCTAGCAGGGAGGCCGGATGCCTTTCCCACTCTCGATCCCCACCTCTCCACTTTGAAAAATCCAGAAAGGCTCTTGTCCAGACCCTCTAATGCTTCTTGGCAGCCACCCCGTGCATCCAGGGCTTTGCCGGGAATCCCGTCCAATCTGGTGATTCCAATTTACAGCTGCTGGGTCCATGTACAAGTGACCCCAGAGACACCCTGGCGGGCTGGCGGCCTCAGTCAACAGATTTCAGTGGCACCAGGATTCACAGCAGTCACTCAGGAACGGCATATGATCTGGATTTCAAAACTGCCTCCTCTTTCTGTGATACTGACACTGAAAACCTCTCGGCTACCTCCCTACCAGGGACACGAGGACTGAGAAGGGAGGGCTGCTGGGGCAGGGCACACCGGCTGCCCCTGAACCTCTGCCAGCAGCTAAAATCAGTCTCTGAAGAAACAGTGATTGTCCATTTCCTCTCCCACTGATGCCCAGGAAAATATTTTACCGGACAAAACCCAAATATTGGGAATCCAGGGAAAACATCCTCCCTCCCTTTCCGCTCCCCCCGCCCCCGCGCCTCCTGCCTTGTCAAAGCTTCATCATTTTAAGAGAGATAGACAGTGGGACCTGCAACAAACAGGGCCTGTGAAGAGGGCCCAGGCCTCTTCCCACACAGAACCGCGCCCTTAGAGCACCTAATGAGAGGAGGGTAGTTAGTTTCGGGGTTGGGGTGGGAATCGGGGGCAGGGGGAGGTGTTCTATTTATGAAGAATACAATCATTACGTTCAGGTCGCTGGAGGGAGCCAGCGGGCTGGAACAAATTTGGGGGCTGGGGGAAAGGGAGGCAAGTGGCAAAGGCATGAGTGCAATGGCTGCCTGTGCTCTGTGACCACCTAGAGGGGTGGGATAGGGAGGGTGGGAGGGAGGGAGACGCAAGAGGGAAGAGATATGGGAACATAAGTATATGTATAACTGATTCACTTTGTTATAAAGCAGAAACTAGCACACCATTGTAAAGCAATTATACTCCAATAAAGATGTAAAAAAACCAAAAACAAAAAAACAAAAAAACCACAGGGCTGTCTCCCCCGGGGCTGGCTGGCCTCTGGGGGCCCAGGGGGCTCAGCGGGCCCCTGCTCTCTCCCCTGAGGAGCGCACGTACACAAGCACAACAACACACGTGTTCTTCCGATCAAACGCACACTCGCTCGTTCATTCCTCTTTGAGGACACATTTTAAACACAGTCACAGAACTGACCCTGCCCAAAGCGAACCACTGTCTCAACGAGGTCCCCGTGGCAGAGCCTGCACGTTCATCTCCACGATGCCCAAGACACGTGTGGAAGCCCTCCTCTGGAGCTGTCTTCAGAGTCAGGTTACAAGGCAACGCGTAAAACTGGGCGCATTATCGTTTAATCGCCCCTGATTCAGACCACCCTTCCCCGACAACTGTATTTCTAAAGGGCGTCAGTCCTGGTTCCACAGATGTGAGCCGTGAAGCCACCCTCAAAGGGCAGAGATTTGCCAACACCGAGGAGAACAGTGCGGTGTTGGGGGACGTTCTTGAATGTTCTTGGGGGTCTCGGAGGTTCCGAGCCAGGGCGCCACCTTGGGAATAAGGGGTAAACTTCCCAAAGGGGCGACCTGGGTGAACGCACCACCCCTTTGCATAGGTGGGCGCTGGGCATGATTATTTTTATTGTTTTCTAAAAGTCAGTTGTATAATGTCATGGCACCTGCTCTGGGCGTGGCCCTGGCCAGGCACATGGCAGCTGGAGAGTCACAAGGTACAGGGCAAGGCCTCTGTCTCCCTCTACCCAATGCGGGAGCCAAGACTCACACCTGCGGAGTCACCTGCGATGGCAGGGGTGGGGCCCGGGATGGCTGGAGAAGGGTGCCGTGAGGGCGGGGGTCAGGGAAGGAGGAGGTGGAGGCGGGGTCTGAACCCCACTTCAAAGAATGTGGCCGGGCTTCCCTGGTGGCGCAGTGGTTGAGAGTCCGCCTGCCGATGCAGGCGACGCGGGTTCGTGCCCCGGTCTGGGAAGATACCACATGCCGCGGAGCGGCTGGGCCCGTGAGCCATGGCCGCTGAGCCTGCGCGTCTGGAGCCTGTGCTCCGCAACGGGAGAGGCCACAACAGTGAGAGGCCCGCGTGATGAGCGGCAGGGGGCACCGGGACAGGAGGCAGGGAGGGGACAGGCTCCGAGCGGTCCTGGATGGTGTGTTCAACCTACCTCACAGGGGATGGGGACTTGCAAGGGAGAGAAGGGGGAGATGGGGGAGGAGAATTTCAAAGGGATCCAGGCCCGGCAGCAGCCTTCCCGGCTCACTTTGGATCCCTTCTGAGCGTGGCATCCAGAAATACCGCGCATCCTACACAGCTCGGAGTTGATTCCACTGCTGAGAGTGTACGACGCAGTTTCACTGTGCCTCAGTTTCTCTATCTAGAAACTAACCATACAAACAACAATAGCTACTGTTCACCGGCCAGCCCCATTCCAAGGACCTCAACTCTTAATCTAGCCATGCCATAGTTACGTCACTTTTACACGCTCTTGGCTACTGTAGGCCTCCGGCTCTCAGAGCTTAACATGCTGTTTATCTCACCTCAGAGATTGTGGAAGGCTAAAATCAAATAATGCATATAAAAGAGGTCTTTTAATTAAATGACACTCCACCAAAGCTCATTATTATTGTCGATGTTATTAGCATTTTACTAGGCTTCGTCGACCTCAGGGTAAAGGTTATTTAAGGCCTGAGTACAACATTAAAAAAAAAAGCATCACTTTCAAACATTAGCAGAGGAAAGATCCCGTGGAGACCGGCAAAAGAAAAAGTTACCCAAAGCCTGAAACACGAGAAGGCAGGACATGGGGGTTTTTGTTTGTTTCTTGTACGGGCCACAACGTTCTCAGAAGAGGTCATTAATGGCTTTCTGGTTCCTTGGCGGCTGAAGGAACACAGCACCTTGCCATCGGCGGCATTTTTCACAGAACAGCTGCCCGGGGGTGGACCCGAGTGCACCCAGCTCACATGAAGCATTTATTCAATGCCCAGGAGCAAGTGAATACGACCTGCTCTCTGCCATCAGAAGGCCCAGTGTTTGGAATAAGATACCCTCCTTCCAAAAACAAATGCAAGTAGAGCCCCTGATTCGCCCCTCCCCCCCCACCTCTGAAACCTGTTCCTCCGCAGACGTCCCCACCGTCAACCGCGCATCGACCCACTGGGAAGCTGGAAGCCATCCTTGGTTCTCCCTCTTCATCAACATCCACGGCCAACCCACCCTAAGGCCATCTTGTGACCTCCACTCTCTGACCCACCTTCTCTTTATCTCCGTGAGCGCTGTTATCATTTCTTGCCTGAACGTCCAAAGCCACCTCCCAAGTGGCCTCCTTGGTTCCACTTTTGCTCTCTCCCTTCTCTACCAAGAGATCTTCTAAAAATGTACATAATATTGCAGTACTTTCCTGCTTAAGCACACTGAACTCAGAGCAATCCAAATTTCTTTACCAAATCCTACAAGGCCCAGTGGGATGCGGTTCCTGACTGTCTTTCCCACTCAGCATCAGCGTGAAACTGTCTTCTCTCCCCCGAGGAATGGGCAGAATCATACTTACCTTCCAGGACGGTTGTGAGGCCACTAGGAGTGGGGAATACCTAAAACTGCTCTGTAAACCAGAAAATGCTGTACAGTGTAACCTCTATTCCATTATAATTGGGCTTTTGTGTTTTGACTCCTGTTTTCATGGTTTCCAGTTCATTAATACCTTTCATTGTTTGCAATTTTATATCCTTTTCAGATATAAGGATATTTATATGCACAAGGTAGTACTGAAAACTACCATGCCAGCATCTTGGTATTCCAAAGATAACAGCCCAGCTACGGTGTGCTTAAAACCTCGACAATATTTGTTCTTCCCAGGGCAGAAAATCAAAGTTTTAACTATGCAGTCAGATTGCCAGAGGCCTAGAGAGAGATCTCATTTAAATGATGAACCAGTTCATTCTCTCACGAAAATGATGCAAGAATGTGATCTTCAACATCTCTCCAACATTTTCAGTAGCAGCAGATAATGTTTATTAAGCCCCTACTTTGTACCAGTCCCTGTATCAAACACTTTTAATGCTTTACCTTTGTTAATCCTGACAGCAACATTAAGAGGTGTTATAATTGTCCAGACGAGGAAGGTGAAGCTCAGAGAGGTTAAGTAACTTACCTAAGGGCACACCGCTAATGAGAAATGTTCAATCCTCTATTTTAATAGCCCATGTTCTTTTGTTCTACCCTATGTGTGTTGCAGGCAGGAGAACCAGGAATGTGTCTATCTGTGAAAGGGGAAGAGGGATAATTGGGAGATGGGGGTTTAGGCAAGTACAAGGCCACCAAGCCCTATGGATGCAAGGGATTTGGGGCAGTAGACTCTCCTTAACTTCAAGCTTCACTCCTCCGAGACTTTCGTTCTATCTTGCAAAGTTAGACGATGCCCAACAGGTTTCCCCATAATCAGTGAAAAAGAGTATAAGTCTCTCCTGTGAAGGGTAGTCACTGCCTTTTTGTTATTTACACCAAGAAATGTGTGTGTGCATGCATGTGTCTGTGTGTGTCTGAGAGACAGACAGAGAGGCAGAGAAGGCGCTCTGGCCAGAGAGATTCCCAGAGAAGTTCTCCTGTCACTGCACTCACTGTTTGCCAAACAATCACCCACATGGAAATAGCAACAGGACCACCAGGGCAATACCCTCCTTCTACTGTCAGTTCTCTAGTGCCCCAAAACTCGCTGTGCAACTTCATGCAAGTTACCTCCTCCCTCTGGGCCTCGGGTTTCTCATCAGTAAAGCAAAACATCTAGATTCCTAGAATTTCATCCAGCTTTCAGACTGGAGGGATGCTCTCAGATCCATGATCTCTTTTTTTTTTTTTCTTTTGCAGTACGCGGGCCTTTCACTCCTGTGGCCTCTCCCGTTGCGGAGCACAGCCTCAGCGGCCACGGCTCACGGGCCCAGCCGCTCCGTGGCACGTGGGATCTTCCCGGACCGGGGCACGAACCCGCGTCCCCTGCATCGGCAGGCGGACTCCCAACCACTGCGCCACCAGGGAAGCCCCCACGATCTCTTTTGCTATCACTACCTCCCTGAGGAGACGGGTAAGTCAGACTGGCCATGGGAGGCTGGGGGAAGGTGCCATGGTTGAGTGAAAGATCCTGGACCAGAGCTATTGACTTTCGACGCCAATTCCAATGTCAGTAGACTCCACCAAGCTGCCTTCAAGGGTGCGGACAGAGCCTGTGCAGGACCTATGCGTGTCTGTCCTCTTAAAACAGAAAGGATAGCACGCCGAAGCCACTGTGTGGGGGGCTCTGGCCACGCCAATGGATCAGTGTTTGAGGGCAGTTCCTTCGTTTATTCCCTCCTCCCTCCCTCCCTCCCTCCCTCTCTCCCTTCCTTCCTTTTCTTTGCAGAGGGAAGAGAACAGGTAGAAGTAGGAGATGCCGCCCAAAAGGTGTGGATGGCTTGAAAAACCTGAGATCCCTGCCAGACATAAAAATAACTGAAAACAAGACAAAACAACACACACACAAGCATGATCTGTGCTGTGTGTGTGTGTGTGTGTCTGTGTTGGCGAATGGTAAGATTAAAGAGCTAAGTGTGGAAAAAGCCCTCATGGCCACTTGTATTTCCTAGTTACTCTGTGTTTTATATGTTTGCACAAATCAATGAGCTTCCTATTAAACAACAGGCCAATTTTCACATGTTAGAGGGAAAGAAGCTCCCCCACTAAGACGCACCAGCTGGGAGAGTTGAACTCACGACTCAACCTTTTCCACGTCTATCTGTTCCCTGGGATCCGGTACCAACAGTTCTACTATTCCAGGGCGCTTACAGGCAAACAGAACATTGGCCAGGCCAGAACCCACGCAGAACCCCAGTAGGCTGGGATCCAGCAGCAGACCACCGTTTTCACCCCAGGAGCTCAGCCTTCAAGAGCTGCAACGGTCCCCGCTTACACGAGGGGTCCCTTCAAAGTGGGTGAAACGAGATGCGCAGCAAGCAGGCTGTCCCGCGGGTGTGAACCAAGGGCCACCGCCGGCAGGGCACAATTTGTGGGGAACTAATGAAAGCCTCCTCCAACCCCAAATCCCACCCCCAACCTGGGTGGTGACCCCTCTCTGAACCTGGCTGGAAACTCTCCTGACACTCCAGGCAGAGACAAAGAGAGGCCTCGTGGGGTAAAGGAAATAGCCCAAGCTTCCCTCTAGAAAGTCCTCGTGGTATTTGTAGCAAGTGCAATCTCAGACGATCACTTAATCTCATCCTTTGTTTTTGAATCTGCAAACCCTATATAATAATGAGAGACATGGATTGTAGACTTCTAGCACAGGGCCTGGCATGTAGTGTGTATCATACTAAATGGTAGCTGTTATTATAATATCTCAATAATTTCGAAGGTCTCTGTTAAAAGTTCATGTGCTGACAGGACTGCTCCGCCCCGGCCGTCGCCCACGAGTAAAGATGCCTTTGCTGGCTGGCTCGGGAAATGAGCTAGGGCAGTGGTTCTCCAAGCGTGGTTCCCTGCATCACCTGGGAATTCGTTTGAAGTGCGCATTTGTGGACCCCCCTCTGAACTACTGAATCAGAAATTCTGGGGGTGGTGCCCAGTCATTTCGCACCCCCGCCCCGTGACTCTGACGCCTGCCAAAGCTGGAGAACTATTGAGCTCAGCAATGACTGCCAAGTCTGGCTGATGAGCAGAATTTCCTGGGAGTGTTTAGAGGAGAAAGGCAGGTCCCTGGGCCCATCTCCCAGGGACTCAGAGTCATCAGGTTCTGGGAAGCTGCCTGGGAGTCAGCATTTTAACAGGCTCCTCAGGGGATTCCACTGAGCTAGAGGTTGGGTTTGTTGGGGAGAGGGGAGCACAGAGGCTGGGGGAGACCCAGGGATGGGGCTTCCTGGGAAGGGACTGGGAGGGCAGGCCTGGCAGAGCTGGGGGTGCTGAGATGTAAGACACACTGGAGACCAAAGTTCTCATAGTTCTATAGATTATGAGATGGAAACTTCTACCATCTTCTCATTTTCCATCCAGGGAAACTGAGCTCCAAAGAGAAGTGACTATTCTAAGTCCATGCAGCTCATGCTTGGAAGAGCTGGGACTGGAGCCAGGGGTCTCCCTTCCAGAGCCAGCGCCCTTTCCACCGAGCCCCACAAGCTCACGCTCACGTGTTCCCTCCCTCTCAGCATCTCTCTCTGCGCTGAGCACTGAATCCACGCGCATTCCCTCAGTGTTGACCGTGAGGGTGAGATCTAGGGAGGAGTTGGAGTCAGACCTCAGACCTGAGTGCAAATCTAGCCTCAGTCACTGAGTAGCTGAGCCATCAAGTCACCCTCTCAAGGCCTCAGTTGCCATATCTGTAAAATGGGGATAAAATCTGACGTCACAAAGCTGCCGAGCAGGTCAGCAGCCGATGACTCAGGCGAAGGTGTTTCCAAGCTGTCCATCACCCCCACAAGCACAGGGGCTAGAGAAGAAGGAGCAGGGCTCACTATGACCTCTTGCCTAGAAGCACTTACCATCTAGCCGAGGCAGAAGAAACACACTCAAGGCAACTGGAGAACGAGGAAGCGCTCAGCTCCACGCCGAGTGCAAGGTCACGCTTCAGTGCCTCTGCTCGGGCGCCGCTCTGCCTGGAACACAGGCCCCCAACACCCTGTGGGTACAAGAATCCCCGGTCATTAGGCTCACAGTCTGGACCTGACTTTCCCCACCCGTGAGGGCAGGAAGTAAAGCTCGTTCGGCTCTGTGGCCCCAGAGTGTCTACATCTCAAAGGTGCGCTCAGGAAGTGGCTGATGCAGGTAGGGAGGCTTCTGGTCAGAGGGGCCTTAGAGACCTGGAAGGGCCTTTTCAGGGGGGCCCGTGCCTCAGAGAATTCCTGTAATGCCCCACTGGGGCAAGCATAGTGGGGACAAGGGCTTCAAACCAGCCAGAAGCCATCAGCCGACTCCTGGCCCTCCTACAGGCCCCCAGCATGTCTCTCATCCACCCCAGGGACCAAGGCTCTCAGGTGGGGTTGGCGGTTCCTTCACAGTCAGGAGGGGAGGAAAGTGAAACAGGAAGCATCAGCTCCACGCGAAGCGGCACCGAGATCTACAGAATAAGGGAAGACACTAAGCAAGGGGCAGGCGCACAGGAAACAGCGATCCAAACTAGGGCTCCCGAGGATCTGGTCATTTGTTTCTCCTGTTTCTCCCTCTTCCGGTCTGGAGGATCCAAGGAGGTGTCCAGAGGGAACAGGGCACTGCAGAGTGAAGAGCTCTAGAGACGGGACATTTCTCCCACTGCCCCTAGGAGCAGTGTGGCCTTGATCATACCACGTCAGTTCTCAGGGCCTTTAAAATGGGTACCAGGTGAATAAGGAACTGATGGATCGTTTTCCCCTGGAGGATAAAGCAAAGAACACAGCTCGCAGGGTGAATGCCCCTGGTCAAGCCAAGCAAAACAGGTTCAAAGCTGGCTCTGGGTCATGGCTGTGGTCTCTCCGTGGAAAACTGATAATAACAATGATGGTGTTGAGGGTGACAGCTCGTCTTTGCTGAGTGTGTCCTGGGCACCAGGAGCCGGGCAAGCACTTTTCATTCATTACGCTGTTCAATCCTCGCAATGACCCTTACGGCGGATACTATCGTTATTGCCATTTTACAGTTGGGAAAACTGATACTCAGAGAAGTTACACCTGGGATCGTGGTCTGGTGGGTGGGGGAGGCAGGATTTGAACCCAGGCTGCCGGATTCCAGAGCCCACCTACTTTCCTACTGGAATCTTCTGAACCTGCGAGTCAGTATTCCACAGCTGGGAAATATGGGAGGATCTAGAAAGGCAATTACAATAATCACGTTCTAGACCCAGGACTAAGTCTGGAAAGAAAGATCACATTTGGAGCAAAAATTCAAAGTCTGCTGAATTATTCGCAGTACAGGAAACACAACTCAGAGACTTGGTTTAAATAGGCAGATCGGGTGTCCTGGAGGCAGCCCAGGCCTTCAGGGTAGACACCCTGGATTCTCGGCCACTGCCCCCACGCACCAGCCTGCTTAGCTGGGGTCAGGCAGCTGCTCTCCAGTCCATTTTCTCATCCATCAGTTATGCCAGGATATTCCTGCCTTCACCACCTCGCAGGTGGGCCCAGGTTAGCTGAGTCCCAGCAATGTCCACCTTCTTTCACCCCCAATTTTAAAAGATTTTGTCTCTCATACAGTAATTAGTTTCTCCATTAACAAAACAGCGAAGCATTTGTGTAAGTGCCAAAGTTTCTGATCAAAACAAAGTAACCGGGCTTCCCTGGTGGTGCAGTGGTTGAGAGTCCGCCTGCCGATGCAGGGGACGTGGGTTCGTGCCCCAGTCCGGGAAGAGCCCACATGTCGCGGAGCGGCTGGGCCCGTGAGCCATGGCCGCTGAGCCTGCGCGTCCGGAGCCTGTGCTCTGCAACGGGAGAGGCCACAACAGTGAGAGGCCCGCGTACCGCAAAAAAAAACCAAACCAAAAGATCCCCAAAGTAACCATTGTCACCCACTTCCAGCCCAGAGCGAAAACAAAACAACCCCCAAACCCCCTACCACACCACAATATTTTTAGGCAGCCAGTGCCACTGTATCCTGGGTACTGTACAACGTCCACTGGTTTCTGGAATACTGACTCCCATTATGTGGACTTTTAGGAAAACACTGGCCTAAACAATTTCTGAGGTCTCCTCCAGCACCAAGTTCAACAAGTCTACAAAATCGATGCTGTCTCTTCGTGTGCTTGGCTAATTGTGAATGTCTAGTCACCGTTCTTCTTTTGTTTGCTCAGTCCTAGAAATGCAAAACCAGGGAGGACCCTTGGAGTCTAAAGGAGGTCATCTAAGGATACCCGTTGCGCAGGCCTCTGCCACTTCACACCGAGGGTGGAAAACACAGGGAACTCCTTGGGCCCGAGAGGCTGTAGCAGCTAAAACTATAAACAAGTTCAATAAGTGTTTAGATGGACTCACGGAGGAGGGGACGACGGGTGAGGGGAATTAGGAGCATCAGGTCTCGTCCTTATACCCCTGCAGCTTTCCGTTTCCTGCTAGCAATACAGTATCTGGCGGGCAGAACACTGACGGTTCCACTGACAGCATAGCTGATGTTCTCATGCAAGGAGATTAAAAGAGGAAGGAAAACAAACAAAGAAAAAAAGAAACGAGTGTATATGATAGTTTCCTGCTTTGACATCTAACTTCTACGATCAGAAAAAAAAGAAAAATTTCCATTGTCGGAAATTTAGAAATAGAAGAGGAAACATAATCTCTGATTCCATGTCTAAGGATTAACTGCATTAACATTTTGCTATGTTTCCATCTGTGTGCCTGTTGTTGTTTTTTTTTTTGCGGTACGCGGGCCTCTCACTGTTGTGGCCTCTCCCGTTGCGGAGCACAGGCTCCGGACGCGCAGGCTCAGCGGCCATGGCTCACGGGCCCAGCCGCTCCGCAGCATGTGGGATCTTCCCAGACCGGGGCACGAACCCCTGTCCCCTGCATTGGCAGGCGGACTCTCAACCACTGCGCCACCAGGGAAGCCCTGTGTGTCTGTTTTTTAAAAAATAAAAACTCTATGTACAACATGTATCCTGCGTTTTTCATTTAACATTGAAAAGAATCACATTACTTAATAGACATACTGTTGACTTAAGGATTTCTACTACTTATTTACTTAAGAATGAATTTATTTAATCGTTGAATTATTTTATCATTCACCTCTTGTTGGACATTGTTTTTCTTTTCCTAATTTTCTACCGTATAAATAATGCTGGGATAGACATGCCTACTGACTTCTCTTTGGAGAAATAACAGTAAATCTCAAAATCTTGGAGTGCACCATTTAATAAGTTTCTCTTACACAGACGAAGGGCAGGTGAGGGACAGGCTGGCGAGGACTTCCCCAGGGAGCCCTGAGTCTTGCTACAATACCATTTTAAAGGCTCAGTGCTTCTGGTACTCCCCCATCCCGCCGTTTCCCCTCCTTCTCCACAGCTATTTATTCATGCTGAAGACTCTTGCCTTGGTCCCTGCAAAACAGAGCGCTTAGAGAGCTAAAGAGACCCGCAGAGAGCTGAAGAGACTCGCAGCCACAATAAGGACCTACAGGATAGCACAGGGAACTCTCCTCAATACTCTGTAATGGCCTATATGGGAAAAGAACCTAAAAAAGAGTGGATATATGTATATGAAGAACAGATTCACTTTGCTGTACACCTGAAACTAACACAACATTGTAAATCAATTATACCCCAATGAAAATTAAAAAATAAAATAAAATTAAAATAAAATTATATATACTAAAAAAAAAAGACATTCGCAGCCACTGGGCTGCAGCTTCCCAGGACGTGGCCCTTATTAGAAATGCAAATCCTCAGCTAACAAACCCCAAACACCCAGCTCACCAGCCCCCCTCGCCGCCTGCCCGGTCGGGTGGCCCCTGTCTTCCATTTTACCTGAATGGGCTGAAAGGGAGTTGGCTGGGCTGTGGATGAGTCATCTGAGAAGGAAAGGGTCTGCCTGAAATGGAATCGTCTCCTCGGGGTTTCAGTTTTACCCAATAAGAGGAAGTCAGTTCCTTTCTTCCTAGCCTTAACTCTACTAAAAGCCATTAAGCACTGCCAGGGACAGGAGACATTTATCTGTTGGTGAGCGTGAATGCAGTGTTCTGTACCTCCAGCTGGGATGGAAATTAAGCTGTTTACTTGGTGGCCACCCCAAGGGACCGAAAGGAAGCTCTAACGTGATGGTACTTCTGAAATGCATTTTTAAAATCTCAAAGTCTCGGCCTCCATTCCTGCCTGTAAAATCATCAGGAATTTGCAAAGTTCATTTAGCTGAATTACACCCTGACCAGCACTGACCACCAAATGCAAATGGGGTGACCAGCAGGTGACCTCACCGAACCGGTTCTTGTTTTGGAAAGGGTGGTGGGCATCTGAAGGCTGTTGCGGTTGCAGTCAGGCTAGCTTTTACGATAACCAAGATCAAAGGGAGGTTTGGTCTGGTTTCCCAGGTGCGCTTCCTCTGCGTGTTCAGTCACATTCAAAACTTCACATGATAGAGTCCCTTTATGTAGGGCAGACCACCCCCACAATATGTCTCAGTGACGTATTGATTACTTTGAATGAAAGTTACTTGAGAAACAGCCAGTGGCAAGAAATGACATTTAAAAAACCCATTCTGATCCCCAACTTTCCCCCTGAAAGTGGGGCATAAATCTCCCATGTGAAGGTACCCTCCCTATATCAGGAGGATAGAAAACATCCTTCTCACCAGAGTTAGGAAAGTCAAGGCTAATAAAGCTATAGAAACAAACTTTGTTACTTCTTCATTAGTCCGCTACCCCAAGCACAAGCCCCTTTGTTTTGCTCTATCTTCACAAAGAACTGTTTCTTCTTTGTCAAAAAGTGATATATAAACAGCCTGCTTTGGTCACTTGAGGGAGGGCATCCCGTTTCTACAGAACCTCCATGCTTATGAATAAAACTGGCTTTTTCTCCTGTTAATTGGTCATGTGTCAATTTAATGATTAGACCAGACAAAAGAACTCAAGAGGGGTAGGGGGAAATTTCCCCCTTTCCGTCCCCCTCGACGTGGCATGAGCAGGTTCTCCCTGTCTAGAACGACAAGCTCACTTCCTCATCAACAGAATTCCCTTCACAATTGGTCCATGCCATTCCTTCTGCCAGTCTGGGGGCCATTGCTACTTCAAAATGCCACTCCAAACTTACCTTTTACATGCAGAAAACCTGTCAGGCTGAATTCCATCTGAGGTCATTTATTTTGTATCCTTTTGGCGCTCTTAACACTCAGAGCCCTCAACATGACTTTGCTTGTACATTTGGTCTCACCCCTAAGCTCCTTAGCACTGGAAGGTGGAGCCAGTCTTTTATGTTTGGTCCCTGCTATACTGAATGTTTGTGTCCCCCACCAAAATCTATATGTTAAATCCTAATGCCCAAGGGTGATGGTATTAGGAGGTTGGGGCCTTAGAGAGGTAATTAGGTCATAAGGATGGGGTCCTCATGAATGGGATTAGTGCCTTTACAAAAGAGACCCCAGAGAGCTCCCTTGCCCCTTCCTCCATGTGAAGACACAGCGAGAAGACAGCCATCTATAAACCAGGAAGTGGGCCCTCACCAGATACTGAACCTGACAGCCCCTTGATTTTGGACTTTAAGCCCACAGAACTGTGAGAAATAAGTTTCTGTTGTTTATGAGCCATATACCCAAAACACCATAGACTCAGTCCATGGCATTTTGTTATAGCAGCCCAAAGGGACTAAGGGTCCCAACAGTGCTTAAGTAGAGAGACTCTTGCCCTGCTCCTAGAATAAGGTGGGAGAGTTTTCATATTGTTCTTATTCTTATTTTCTAATTTATATGAATGTATATGTGCGCATATCCTTCTAAAGGGAATATAAACACGTTAAATAAATTCTGAAAAGTACAGTTCCAACCACTCTAACCACTGTTGTAAGTTCTTAAAGTTCTTTAGTGAGAGTAAAAGGTAACGGGCCTCGCTTACATGCGAATTCTGCAGTCAAACAAATGATTTTGGATTTGCAGATTTGGAGTTAAAGGTGTATCATAAGATGCCCTTGGTAGTGTAGTGGTGATTAAGAGGATGCACTCTGTCTGCGTTGAATTCTGGCTCAGCCACTCAACAGCTGTGTGACTTTGGGCAAGTTACTTAACGTCTCTGACTTTGGGCATACCCAGATTCTTTAAAAAATGTCCTTCTACTACACATACCCTTTATATATTCCTCGTTTTACCTAATGTCCCATGCAAGTATCTACCCTTATTATTACACAGTTCTCATAACCAACATTAAAATAGTCGTGCAATATTCTAGTCAATCACTGGTGCAGAGTTAAGTAAATGTTTTCTAACTTTTTGCTGAAATTCAGTATTTCAATGACTGTTTAAAAGAAGATCAATACCCTCAATCTGTGGGATCAATGAATTAGTATCTGCCATCTCCTGGATACTCTGTGTAAAACAGAAGCCAGCCCACAAGACCCTGGTAGACCCCAAACCCACTGTACTTTATGTTCCCAATGAGAACAACCTGGCACTAGTCATCCAAGAGCCCATTTACATATACAATCCATCATCCTCAGGGAGGGGTGGGGAAAATATCAGATGAAATAGACCATGCAGCCCTTCGGGGCAGCACCGCCCTGCCCCCCACCCCATCCCATAGTCCATCTCGGCCCACGTGCACTGGGGGTGCCTCCGTGCATCCACTCCCATCCGTACCCCGCACAGTCATCTCACGACAGCACGGGCGGCTCTCCGTCAAACAGGTGTGTTGTGGGAGGGCGTCTCCTGAGGTTCCGCGGTCAGACACTGGGGGCAACACTTCAGTCATGGCTTTCCCCGTAGTCCCAGGTTTTGGTTTTTCTTTCGATCAGTCCTCTCATTCTTTTTCCACACAACGACCCAGGCTGAGCTGGTTTGAGGACACACCCTCCCTTACGGCAGTCGCTCCTGAGGGATGTGTGTAGGAGGAGGACACACACACACACTCACGCACGCACACACACTCTACAGGAATTTTTGCTTCATTCCTCCTGAGCCCAGGTCTGTGTTTCTGCCCTGAGGTCAGAGCTGCCCTCCCCACAGACATCAGCGCCCACTTCACAGAAGTCCCTTTGTTCCACGCACACTGCACCTCACTCTTGACCGGAACCTTCTACCTGCCCCCCCAGGGCTCTCCTCTGTTCCAGCTCTTTTCTCCCTCATCTTGTCTCTGTTCTTAATACTTTCCAGGGGCTGTTGGCCCCATCCTACCATTTCCTGATCACTTGCTTATGGATTCTCTCCTTTTTTTCCCTAAAGATTCTGATTCTGAAGTCTGATCTGGGGCACCCTGGGCCTCAGTTTTCTCATCAGTAAAACAGGGTTATGTTAGTACTGACCTGCTCCCCAGAGATGTGTGAGGATTAAAGGAGATAATACAGGTACAGCACCGGGCACAGCGCTTGGCTCCAAGAAAGCACGCAAATGTTAGCAATTATTACCTTTATCATTATCATCATTAATTAGAATAATGAATAACAACCCTCGGTTTTTCTAAAAAGCCGGAGGTTCTCCCATAACTTGTCATTCCTACATTCCTCCATCTCAGACTTCCTAACCTCCCCCTAGGAATCCTACTCAACCCCACACCCTGATCTCCTGATTGGTTTTCTTTTCTCTGGACTTGAAAAAAATAACAAATCTGGATTAAGAGTCAGGAGATCTGAATTCTACTGTCATGAAAGAGTGAAAAGGGCTTGTGACCCTGGGCAAGTAATAGTCTTTCTGGGTTCCATCTCCTTCACCTGAAAAATGAGGAGATTGGACCAGAATAGCATTTTCCCAAGCATGTTCTGGAAGCTTCCATCACACTCGTGCTCCCCCCGCCCCCCGCCCTGAGCCCCTCTGGCCACAGCAGTGCCATAAGTGACCAACCTAGCACCCAGCTCCACCTCACTTAGCTCATCGTCAGAGCTGGGATACTGTCTACACTGCCTGGTGCCTCAGTAGATGATTACAGGGCTGATCCAGTCCCTTTCATTAAAAAAGAGGTTTGAAATTGGTGTAAATCTCAGCTCTGTAAGGGAGGAAAATGAACTGTCAGCTCTGCTGAAAAACTAGGACAAGGTTCTCTTTAGCAAGTCTCCAGGTACTGTTCAGGCAATCACTGGGTATCACGAGCCTTAAAATATACCCCTGCCTGGTACAATGTCTCCTGATTAAGCTGCCTGCCAGGCCTGGGGTATTTCAGGCGGGAATGGTGTATTTTAAAACCACACAATTACTAGTAGTTTGGAAGAACCTTTTGAAACACCATGCCAATCATTTAATTCATTTTCCAAGTCCTTTTTAAATGCAAAATATGCTAATACGTTGTTGGAGTATCCAGCAGAGAAACCTGCTAGAGACTGGGGCCTCTCTTGCTTGGAGGTTAAGCGGAGGGCTGGTGGGAATGGGGCGCAGCGAGAAGAATGGCCCATTTTCCCGCCGATGCCACTGGGCTCAAGTGTTTCTTTGTGTTCCCTTCAGCTGCGAAAAGGTGCGATCACCCTCACAGGCACAGATTTGGGGCATAATGGGCTTCTTTTCTGCCCAAAGCCCAAGTCCTGCCCCTGGTAAGTAAGACATGTCCTTGAGTTGTCTGCTAGCTCCTCCTGGTGAAGAGGGGACAATGAAGGAGGGAATAAAGAAGGGGTGAGACAAATTGATGGCTTGAAGGAATAAATTACTTTAGTCCCGGAGGGGCTGCTGCAGCCTTTGAAAAAATGATATAAACCAGCAAGTCTCCATTTCTCTTACCTATACGAGGGAGGAGGATAAATTACAGACCAGGGGTCTCTCTTAGAGGATTCAGGTGGGTCAGCCTCTTTACCAAATATTACACCCATTTTGCCAAAATCCGCGGGCTTCTCTGTACCTACTTCGTAACTGATTCCATAATCTCATTCAAAGTTGCTGTTTATTTAATAAGTACACGTTACTGGTCCTACTCTGTATACCCAGCGCTGGTCTTGGTGGGACAGGGGCAGCACACAGGAGTACAACACGGGGATCTAGCCCTTTATAGCTATCTTTAATTGAGCCTCTGCTATCTTCCAGGGACAATAAATGCCTGGACTGCAGAGGGAAAAACACACATCCACGCCCGAAGGAAGCGAGGCAGGCGTGGCAGCATCCCCACCTGTCCGGGTGGGAAAGCCGGAATGCAACCTACCGAGGCTCTGGCCCAGGCCTTGCAAACAGGTGGCTGACGCTGGATTTGGCCCTTAGATATGTTTTCTTTGACTTTATACACTGCTTTAAACATTTTGGGAATACCTCCTAAAAATCAAGATTTCCAACATAAAAAATGAATAAGGGGCTCCCTGGCCTCACTGAACCCATACCCCTGCATGGGAACAGTCAGTGGGAGTTCAGTGGCCAGTATCCGCTTTAGACTGGGCGTGGATGCTCCAACTTGCCCACGTCGCCGCCACTCCTGTGACTTACCCCTAGCTAGCCTCCCTCATTCTCTTCACCTGCCTGACCTCTGTACGCATTTGGGTGTGCAAGCCTGACTCAGGACAGGCCCCTTACTTGCAAATGAGCAATCTGAGGCCCAGAGAGGTTAAGACAGAGAGAAGCACAGGTCTCTGCTGGACCCCTGGGTCTGTGCTATTTTTACTATGTCATCATGGGCAACCTAGGGGTACATGGTGCATGAAATAAACGAGGACCGTCATAACTACTCGATGGACAGAGGAACAAATGAATGAACAGATGGACCAGCCCAAGCCATAGATGCAGGCGTGCAGGGGCCACGGTGGGTAGGGGGCTGGAGGAGGCTTTATGAAGCGGATAGAAAGAGAACAGGCCTGAAAGAGCTCAGGAAAGGAGTAAAGAGTTCCCAGCTGACTTGAGGACCTGGAACCCCATTTATTTAGTTTAATTTTTGTGACTTTTAAAATGTGTTTTTATTGTAAAATAGGACATAGAAATAGAAAAGCATTCCCACCAACAGTGCAAGAGAATTCCTTTTTCTCCACACCCTCTCCAGCCACTATGGAGAACAGTATGGAGGTTCCTCTAAAAACTAAAAACAGAACTACCATATGACCCAGCAGTCCCACTACTGGGCATATACCCTGAGAAAACCATAACTCAAAAAGAGTCATGCACCACAATGTTCATTGCAGCTCTATTTACAATAGCCAGGACATAGAAGCAACCTAAGTGTCCATCGACAGATGAATGGATAAAGAAGATATGGCACATATATACAGTGGAATATTACTCAGTCATAAAAAGAAATGAAATTGAGTTATTGGTAGTGAGGTGGATGGACCTAGAGACTGTCATACAGAGTGAAGTAAGTCAGAAAGAGAAAAACAAATACCGTATGCTAACACATATATATGGAATCTAAAAAAAAAAAAAAGAAAAATGGTTCTGAGGAACCTAGCGGCAGGAAAGGAATAAAGACGCAGGCATAGAGAATGGACTTGAGGACACGGGGAGGGGCAAGGGTAAGCTGGGACGAAGTGAGAGAGTGGCATGGACATAGATACACTACCAAATGTAAAATAGATAGCTAGTGGGAAGCAGCCGCATAGCACAGGGACATCAGCTCAGTGCTTTGTGACCACCTAGAGGGGTGGGATAGGGAGGGTGGGAGGGAGACGCAAGAAGGAGGGGATATGGAGATATATGTATACGTATAGCTGATTCACTTTGCTATAAAGCAGAAACTAACACACCATTGTAAAGCAATTATACTCCAGTAAAGATGTTAAAAAAAAAAAGAAATAGAAAAGCATATAACACACAAACATACAAATTATTTTCAACTATTTATGATTTTTTTTTTTGGTCTTGTTTTCTTTCTAAAAGCCATCAAAGCTACTTCAAAATCAGGGTTTTCTGTGCTTTTCAATCTGTACTCCCTGCAGAGTAAGAAACTACCTTACCCCTTCCAGCCTGATATGGTGTAGCAGAAACATCAGGGGGCAAGCAACTGGGAGACCCGGGGTTCAATCCCAACTTAGATGATGGGGAAGGTGGTTTACCCTCTGACCTCAGATGGGGAGACAGGACCAGATCTCTCTGAGGTGCTAATGTTCCAGTGCTGTAGGATTCTGTAAGGCCAGGAACGCTGGGGAGAACAGAAGGAAACTGCTAGGATGTCCAGGAAAGGAAAGTCAGTGATCCAGTCTCTTACTGGCTCAGGCCAGAAGCAAAACTGTCATCATGGCTGCATTAGAACCTGAAACCAGTCACCAGAATCTGTCCTAGATCCCTCCAGGTAATAAGATGTTGGTGAAAAGGGAATTTAGAGGTCACGGGCTCCAGGCCAGCTGAGTACAAGTAGTTTGGATGAGGGATGTGACTTGCCCAGGGTCTGATCCTGAGTATTAAATTGCATCCCAAAGGCTTTTCCTTCAGCCTTTATTCCAAGCATGGGCTCTTGCAAGGGCCAGAGGCCTGGGGACGTGAGTAGGAAGGCTTCTTGGGCCAGGCCTCTCCTTCATGAACGGGCATACACTTAAACTTTTGACAGTCCCTGCAAGACACATATGTGGCTATCTGAATTTGGGACTACAACACACATACGTGGCTGTCTGACTTTGGGCCTACGACACAGGTAGAATACCCTGAATTAATGTATTTTAAATGTAAACCTGCAGGAAGCTTACAAGACGATTCTGTAGCATTGTATTTTGGATGTCAAAAGAGTTAACCTGCTAGTTTAATTATTTTACAGATCTTCAATTTCTATAATCAGTTTTAATATTTTTTTTCATATTTTAACATGCCAGGAGTCTAAAAAATGTGGATGTGGCCCGAGTCTCTCTCGATCTCGGTGAGGACTGACCCCAGGGCAGAACTTGAACACCAGAACCTGCGGGAGGCCCCTTCAGTCGCTGAATGGAAATGGGGATGGGGAGAGTGCAGTAAAACGAATATGGAACACTTCGGTCGCAGCCAAGGCAACCTGCACTCCCCATGTGCTTTCTAAGTGCCAGGAATGTCCAACAGCCGGCACAGAGATGGCCAGGCCCTGCCCATGAGGCAGTCATGGCCTAGCCAGCCAGCCAGACACTGAATGAGCTATAAAGTGACGTGACAAGTAGTGCAACTGAGAGACGCAGAAAGTGCTGGGGCATGTGTGGGGAGAACGTACATTCGCCTGAGGGTGGACCAACAAGCAGATGAGGCGTTGGGAGGTGTGGCGCACGGAACAACGCCCCCTCCAAATAGGCCACGCCCTAACCCCCAGTACCTGTGAATATGTCCCCTTACATGCCAAAGGGTCTTTGCAGATGTGATTAAGGTTGTTGCCAAGGGGAGATTATGCTGGCCTATCCGGATGGGCCCAGTGTAATCACAAAGGTCCTGAGAAGTGAAAGAGGGAGGCAGGAGGGTCAAAGTCAGAGCGAAGCAGCTCGAGAAAGACTCAGTCGGCACTGCTGGCTTGGAAGATGGAGGAAGGGGCTGTGAGGCAAGGAATACAGGCAGCTCTAGAATCTGGAAAAGACAAGGAAATGAATTCTCCCTTAGGGCCTCCAGAAGACAGAGTCCTGCCAACGCTGTGCTTTTAGCCCAGTGAGACCCATTTCAGACTTCTCACCTCCAGAACTGTCAGAGAACACGTGCATTGCCTTAAGCCACCATGTTTGTGGTAGTTTGTCACAGTAGCCCCGGGAAACTAAGGCAGGAGTATAACCCAAATAAGAGACAGGAGTCTTGGTGGACCAGTCCTGAATTGGCCAACTGCCCTCTGAGAGCCTCTATTTCTCCCTCCAAAAAACAGGGGCTCTGGGTAGATGGCCTCTGTCATCCCTTCCCTTTCTGACACTTGGTGTCTTGATCTGGTAGAGCATCCGCTGTACCAGATGGCTGGCAACTGGTGGTGAGAGTTGACAGAAAACAGCATGTCCCAGAGTGTGTTTGGTGGAATTTAAGTTCTATGGGCTGTGGATGAGGGTTAGTCAGAAAAGAGGGTTATTCACGCAGCAAATCATTACCGAGCACTTCCCAGGCACTGTTCTAGGTACAGGGGAGTCAGTGGTGAACCAGGACAGACAAGGTCCCTGCCCTCGTAGAATTCAGAGCAGAGGAGTGAGCGAACTAGTGAAGAAGCCCATTTCCACTGGTCAGCAGACCACGGAGGAAACGAAACCTGGTGACGAGACAGAGTGGGACGGGGAGGCCTGCCGCTCTCGGCAGGGTGGTCAGGGCTGGCCTCCCAGGGTCAAATGTGACTTGGTCCTACGTGACGTGAGATGAGCTGGGCATTTAAAGAGAAGGGGAGGGCTTCCCTGGTGGCGCAGGGGTTGAGAGTCCGCCTGCCGATGCAGGGGACATGGGTTCGTGCCCCAATCCGGGAAGATCCCACATGCCGCGGAGCGGCTG
This sequence comes from Grampus griseus, assembly GCF_964374135.1. Taxonomy (NCBI): domain Eukaryota; kingdom Metazoa; phylum Chordata; class Mammalia; order Artiodactyla; family Delphinidae; genus Grampus; species Grampus griseus. The sequence continues at coordinate 16,240,794 of NC_139011.1, forward strand.
GGCCCGTGAGCCATGGCCGCTGAGCCTGCGCGTCCGGAGCCTGTGCTCCGCAACGGGAGAGGCCACAGCAGTGAGAGGCCCGCGTACCGCAAAAATAAATAAATAAATAAATAAAGGGGAAAGAAGGATGAAAAAATACTGAGCTAAATAGAGCTAAACAGAATTATGTATGAAGGAGTCCTGAGCGTTTGAACATATTGATTGGTCCATGTGTTCATTTGACACATTCTCTTATTGAACCAGGCAGTGTTCTGGGCACGAGGGATACAGTCCTGAACAAGACAGCCAAGCAAGAACGGGGGGAGCAGCATTAGTGCAGGGGAGACGGACAACACAGAGGTAAACAGACAAGTGTAAAATGAGGATGTGAAAGCAGGAACAGAGCAGGTAAGGGGGTGGAGGTCTGGGAAGACCTCTCGGAGGTGATGCTACCTGAGCAGAGTCCTAACACACAGGAGGAATCAGTGTGCAGCATTTCCCAAACTAACACGACAACGGAACCCTTTGTCATAGAGCGTCTTGCAGGACGACTGCTCCTCAGACGGGCCTTGAGAAAAGCCTGAAGCGTCAAGCTGGCGTCTGCACGTGCTCGCAGGACCGCAGTGGGCACGTCAGGATGGAGGCTGTGAATCTCATGAACGCAAAGGAAGACATCTCACGTAGAAGTCCCGCCTCCGAAGGCATATCAGAAAACGGGAGTGACTGGGAGGTCTCCTCCGATGGACTTGTGGATTTAGAAATCCCCGCACTCTCTCCTGGGCGGCCCCAGATTCCCCCTTGGTGCTGCTGGAGAGTAGCTGAGAGCCCAAGATTAGATGAGATGGGCTCTGCAGGCATGCGCAGGTGCTACTTTTCGCATGTCCCAGAAAATAGAAGAGAAGAACAGGAATCCTTTTCCTGGAATGTTGCGTCGTAAAGAACACGTATTTTTTGGGTTTTTTTATTGGAGTATATAAAATAGATAACTTGTATTTGTTTTTAAAGTGTATCTGGGTGACGATGATCAATGTTCCCATTTCCGGGGATTTTTACCCAAGTCTTCCTTCAGTCTTGATAAAGGAATACATTCTACACCCCAGGACCAGAAACAAGAACCGGGGGCCCAACCAGGGCACATCCTATCCTCATGGGAAGTCCACGCCCAGAGAGAGAGACTAACATCCTCTGCAAGAAGTCCCAGGGAGTTGCCCTGAGAACGAACGCCGCCGTCCCTGCGATGTCCTCTCCTGTCTGGAACAGGCTGTCTGGACTTTCTCACAGCTCAGATCAGCTGAGGCACATTATGTATTCAAATCCTGCGGCAGGAAGCCTCCCAGCAACGGCCATCCCGCCCGGGCTCTGTTCCTGATAAGCTGGGCTCCAGGGCTGCCAGGGGGCCGCTCTGAGAGGCCACAGACGCGGCCTGACCTGGCAGGTGGTGACGCCACTCATTTTCCACATTCCCTCGGCAAAGAGGTCAACACAGAGACATATGGGAGCAGCCTTCGCACGAGAGCTGACATCTCTTTCGAGCCCCTGCTTCCCGGGAGCAATAGGAGGGGCATAGGACCAAGCACACGTGTGGTTCCTCTGCTTGGAAGCTCTCCTTGGCCCTCGTCACCTTTCTACTCATCATCTTTCCATCTCAGCTCAGTGTCACTTCCTCTGGGAAGCTGTACAGATTGGATCAAACCCACCATTTTGGGTTCTCACGGCACATCCTGCCTCTATTATGAGCATCTGAGACGGCTTCAGGCCCCAGGTCTGGCACTGACTGCGCCTTGAACAAATCCCATCATCTCCCAGGGCCTCAGTTACTGAAGGAAGGGGGTTGATAAGATGCTCTCTGTGGTCCCTCCCAGTCCCAGCACCCTGGGATTTCCCTTCCCAAAAGAAGAGCCCTGAGCACAGCATGTACCCAGTCAGAGGTCTTGGCCTTGGGCCATGACCTTGGGAAAATCCCCTTCCCTCTCTTCCATTTACCCAGCATTAAAATGACAGAGCCAGTTGCCATGCTGGTTTGCAAACTTTTTAAGGCATGAAATCCTTTAAAAGAAAATGCAATCTGATACCTAAAACAGGTAAACGTGGAGCCACTTTGCTTGAAATAGGCACGAGGGTCTGGGAGGCCCTTTTTGTTTTGGCCTCTGAGGCACCTCCCCCAACAGCGCTCCTAAAGCGCAGCTGAAAAACGCCGCTCCCTTAGATGCTCCTTCCAAATCCAACCCGGAGTCAAGTTCCGATGTCCACCCACGCACACCTCACCTCTGCTCGGTGCCTGCCTTCTGTGGGGTCTGGAGACCTTCTTTTGAGGTGCGTCCAAAAGATACAGAAGTTTGCCTGCTCCTCTTTTCTTGTTTTTGTTTTTTACATGCTTAATTTCGAACATCACTCCATAGAGCACAAGAAGTGAGAATTATAAAGGTAGGAGAGGAGAAACCCATCACTTAACCCATTTCCAAATCACTGCTATGGACGCAAAAGCCACAAGTGCTGAGATGAAGGACACAAGTGACTGTGGGCAGCTCTGCCTGTTTACAGAGGAATCACCAACACCCATGGAGGGGTTGCCAGCCCCCAACGCCCTCCCGGGCACGTGTGTCCCACCAAGACACCCAGCAGAGCTCCTGCCGTTCCTACCACGGAGTTTCTACCATGGATGGAGGGGCAGCCAATCAGGAGACCTGGCCGCTGGTCCCCAGGAGCACCTTGCAGAGCCAAAGACACAGACAAGGACCCTGCAGAAGCGGCCCGCCTTTCCTCCAGAACTCAGAATTTGCTGAGACACCTCCCCGCCATCACTATTCCCCAGGTGTGAGCGACTGGTTGGCTTTCTAAGCCTGGGCCGCACACTCCTTTACTTCTTTATTTCCTAATGCCTTCTAAATTCATCACCCTCCCTGTGTTGAGCAAAACGTGCTGAGGTTTGTAGAGAAGGAGTGCCCTTGCTTCCTCGGTGTCCGAGAGACACAAAAACCCACTGAGAAATCCCCTGGGGGAAGGCTCAAGGATGGGCCTTTGTGGGCACCTGGCCGTAGGTTTATTTATTTATTTATTTATTTTGCGGTACGCGGGCCTCTCACTGCTGTGGCCTCTCCTGTTGCGGAGCACAGGCTCCGGACGCGCAGGCTCAGCGGCCATGGCTCACGGGCCCAGCCGCTCCGCAGCATGTGGGATCCTCCCGGACCGGGGCACGAACCCGTGTCCCCTGCATCGGCAGGCGGACTCTCAACCACTGCGCCACCAGGGAAGCCCTGGCCGTGGGTTTTGATTTGGAGGCCAGGACAGCTGACCTTTCAGAACCAGAGAGAAACCTTTTATATTTTGAGGCAGCTGATTTTCATTATTATTTTTTAGAGGCTCTAAAGCTTCTCTAAAACCATCTCCTGGACGTAGAACTTCTCTTTGTTTTCCCCTAATGCTTACTTGGCTTATGAAAATGCATTAAATCAGTAGTCATTCTGCTGCTCCCAAATGTGTCCCACTCCAGCCCCATCGTCTGGCTGGTGATGATTCTCTTTATCAATCCCAAGACAGCAGCTGAACCTCCTGCGCGATCTGGCATCTCCCCGTCCTCCCCACTCCCCGCCCCCCTGTCCTGCTCGGTCCTCTTGAATTTAAACTGTCAGCCCTGCAGTGACAGACATCGCAAGTTGGAAGGGGAGGGAGACAGTGCTATTTATAATCCAGCGGAGTTCACCCTCAGAACACGGCCATTTTTTTCCAGGCCACCTGCCAGAACCCACATTCTCCAGGCTCCATATATGGGCCTCCCCACAGGCCCCTGTGGCCACAGCCTCACCTCTGAGGGGACCAAGGCAGCCAGGCGACTCAGGAAGGTAAGGCCGGATCTGCTTCTCCAGGGCCTGTGACACCCCGCTGCGGGGTGATCTGAGACGGTGGGGTGTGGGGGGTAAAGAGCCAGGAACCCTGGGGTACCAGCCTGACCAAGCTTGGAGGGCAGCCGGCTTTCCCCCCAAGGCTTGAATAAGAATGGGGAGGAAGAAACGTATTCTTGCTATAAAACATTAGCTCACCCCATAGTTTTGCCAAGTGGTTTTCAATTGTTTCCACTGCGATGTGACTGAGGTCCGTGGCGGCCTTGCCAGCCCCCAAGGGCTCCGAAAGCTGGATTTATGGACGCCCCTGGATAGGCAGATGGGAGGGGAAGGCTGGGGAGGGTGCGCAGGCCAAGGCAAGGGAGCGGGGCTTTGCCAAGCAGATCTTTTCTGCAGGCTGTCGGCTTTGATTAGCATATATAAAGGACACAGAAAGAGAAAGGCGTCTGGCTTCTCCTGGGCATTTGGACACAAACACCCAACTACCTTCTGGAAGCCAAGCGTGGAGGCAAACAGGAAGGGCCTGACCTGTTGAGCTGTCACTCTGGGCTCTTCTCTGTCCTTTCTGTGCCGATGTCCGTGGGACCAGGCTGGGGCCACAAACGGGTCGGGGTGGGGTGCCTACGGACCAGAAGTCCTGGAAACCCTCCTCCAAGTTCCTGTAAGCAGTTTGACTTCGATGTCTTGGAAAGCATCCCCAAACCTCCCCCAGAACTGTCTGCAGTGGACACAGCTGTGACAAATCAAGCTCAGGTCCTTCCTCTAAACAGCCTTCTGTGGTCCTCTGGCTATCTCTTCCGTAGGATGGAGAGTATCTGGTTTTACGATGAATGGTTATTATTAATATTAATGATAACAGTTTGGCTTTATTGAGTGCTTACTCAATGCCAGGCACTTAACACGTAGCATCTCATTTAATCCTCATAGGGGTGTTACTTTGTCCGTGAGGAAACTGGGGAGCAGAGAGGTTAAGCCGTGTGTCTACCCCCGAGTCTATCCGGCTCCTGACCCCCAGTCTCTCCGCTGTACGTACTGGTTCCTATCACTCTTGCCTGCCGCCTTCTTTGTTACATTTTTATCCTTGCGGGTGGAGGCCATGCCTTAAACTCCTTGTCTCTTCTCTTCTTCCTTGAGCATCCAGAACACAGTAGACCTGCAGAAAATCTTCACTCACGTGGCAGTCCTTCGGCTGAGGCACCCTTTACTTGCCAGCTCTTTTCAGCCTGGGATGGATTCCTGATTCTCTTTTGACTCCGTGGTCTCCGAAACCAGGCCCGAGGGGCCACGATCCTGTATCTGCGGCGGTCCCAGGCATCCCTACCGTTCCTCCTTCGCCTGTGACCAATATGGGACTAGCACTTCAGCAGAGGAAAAGCAGCAGCAGGAGTTGATCAATTCCTAAGCAACGAAGATCCTGTTTTCATGCAAACGTCCTCGGCCTTAAAACAAAAACAAATTCTTCCCAGGGTGCGTCCTGGATGCCAAGTCTTCTTGCAAGACACATTCTGAAGCAAGGTTTTGCGCCTGTGCTAGAGACCGAGGGGGGCTGGGAGGAGAGCTGCCTGCCAAGTGTCGTCTTGATATGCTCTCATTTTAAACTCACAGCCACCCCACGAGCTAGCCCCAGTCGGATCTCGGCTTGACAGATAAGGAAACAGGCAGAGAGAAATGAGGGAACGGGTCCAGTGTCTATCAGCTGGCGATGGCAGCCAGGGCACATGACCAGATCTGATTGAAGCTGTATTGTTTTGGACACAGACACAGGTATCCACTGCGACTGTATTCACCTTACAAAGACGAGGGGATGACCATGAATGTTTCAGATGACTACAGACAAAATCTTTTTTTCCCCTTAGTGTACTTTTCCCATCACTTAAATAAAAAGTGTGCTTTTCCCCTCAAATAAAAAGAAAGAAGGATGCCGCCTGGGTACCACTCCTCTTCTTACAATAAACTAGTCCTGGATGTGAATCTGGATGAAATGTTAGAACTGACTAAATGCTGTTGAGTCTGTGATGCCTACAAAGTGCTCAGGAGTGTCCCTGACGACTTGGCTCTGGCCACGGTCTCGGTTTCCTTGCCTCTGAGGCCAACAGCAGATAAAGAGAGGGTGACTATGAATGAGGTCACAAAGCAATGCAGGGCCTATCTATAGGTGGAACGGCAACAAGTGCCCTTGAGTTCTGAAGAGGTGGGGATCATAGAGGGCTTCCTGGAGGAGGGGTTTATTCCAACTCAGGAATAAATCCCTCCTAAAGGAGCTGAGTTCCCACCAACACTGGCACTACTGGAACACTGCCAGGGTCACTGGGCTTGCCCAACAGTTACAGGCAGTGGCCACAGGACATCTAGCCTCCAGCTGGCTCCAGCAGCTTTGTCCCTTAGGATCCCGTGAGTTCAAAGGCAACACACATTGATAGATTAGGGACAGCCCACGCGAGTCACTTTTGGCAAATGACCCATTAATACCAGGATTGTGGCCCTTTAGTGCTGCATGATCACTGGGTGCCACCCACTTCCTGCTGATGTCTTGCCCAAGGCTCATGGTCCAGCCAAGTCTCCAGCTCAAAACTCTTTCCTCCTGCCGCTGAAGCCCTCTGCTGAGCCCCCTTTTCTCACACTGAGGAGGCGATCACTGGCTTCTGCATGTGCCCAGAAGCAGCCAGTGAGCCCGGGATTGGGAGATACAGACAGCAGCTTTCTCAGGGTAACCTGAAAGCGAATCCAGGGCAGGGAGGAGCTTCTTTTCGGAGCATGTCTCTTCCTAGCACTACCGCAGCAACTGGGACTGAGCAGGCGAAGGTCTGGTCCTGGGAACAGTGAGTAGGCGAGTCTGGCTGGAGAAAAGGGCCCATAAAGAGGCTTTGTGGAAGTTAAAAGTGACAAGAACCAGTTGAGTGGAAAGAGCGTGGACTTTGTGTACAAAAGACCTGGGCTGGCATCCAACACTGTCGCTGTGTCAGGGGTTGAGAGTGCTCCCCAGTATACATGTTCTCCTTTTCCTCCCAGGCAGCAGCTAGACTACTCCCAGCATTCCTTGCAGTGACAGGTGGTCATGTGACAGCTTTCCGAAATTTGAGTGGAATTTGAGTGGAAGTGATGAGGGCCAACTCCAGGCATGGCCCCTAAAAACCTCCCACTTGCGGTTCACTTTTCTCCATCTCCCAACTGAATGGACAGAGCCCCCAGGACTAGAGGGAGACAGCCACAAGAGGGAAGGAGCCTGGGTCCCTGAATCACTGTGTGGAACACTGCCTGCAGACATACACACCAAACTGTGGTGTGAGCAGGAAACAGAATCCTAAACTGTTAAGCTATTAAAATTTGGGGGTTGTTACAGCTGTTAGCTCAACCTGACTAATATAATATAGGCTTTTACTTGCCATGTGACTTTGGATGAGTTTCTTAACCTCCTTAAGCTTAGATTTCCTCATCTGTAAAATGAGAATTAAAAAAAAAAAACCTTCCGGAGAATGACCAGGCTAGCACTTGTAAAGTTTCCACAGCAAAGGCTGCATCGTAAATTTGGGAGCCCTGGGCACTTTTGCATTTGTGGGTCCCTTCCCGCATTAAAAAAAACTCAAAACAAACCCCGTAAAAAATTAGGCTTTAATATTATGTTGGTATAAAGACAAATATATTCCAGGTTGGATTAATCGTTATGTTATTATTGTTTAGGATTTTAATATTTGATTTTATAGTCATTATTACTATATTCATTTTTTCTTCTCATTTTAAGAGAAATTAAAATGAAACGTTTTCTGGGGCCCTAAAAGTATTGTGGGCCCCAGGCACTGTGCTTACTGTACCTAATGAAGAAATTGATCCTTCTCACTACAGAGCCTGGCCCCTGATGCACACAGTAAGTGATAACTACTATGGGTATTTAAAAAATAATAATAGGAAGACGGACACATGAACGGCCACAGATGGTTATGAAACCCCTTTCACACCCCTCATGTCCTCCAGTGCTCACATCCATTGTATGAGATGGTTTCATCTATATTTTCCAATGAAGAAAAGCAAGGCTCAAGGAGGTCAGGTGCTGTGCTCAAGAGGGGTAAGAACGCCTACCACTCAGCACTTTCTGCCTGCTGTCTTACGCCAAGCACAAGGCTAGACACCTGTCTTACTTGATCACTTTTAATTTTCACAACCTGTCACGAGATGGGGCTTCTTTCTTGTCCCCATTTTACAACTGAATAAAAGAAATCAATATTGAGGACAAGTGGCTGAGTTGAGAACTGAAACCACTTCTGGTGCCAAATCTAATGCTTGTTCCATCAGCCCACCTTTCCATCTCTCGAGAGCTACGTCCTGAGCATTGATAAGTGGCCATGTCTGAGGAGGGTGTCAGCCACCCCAGTACCTCCTTTCACGGAGCAGAGAAGGACCTGCTCAGGGCTGACATCCAAACACATCGTGCTAAGGTTACACTTGAGCTTTCTCATTCTCTACCTAAATGTACTCCTTTGAAGGTCTAATTATAGTGACTTTTATTTTCTTGTAAATAATCAGGTCTGTCATAACTGATTTCACTGATCCAAGGCTCCACGTTGGCAGTCTTGGAGGCCTGAGCCAATGCGTCAATTAGGCCAAGTAGGCTGTAAGCAAAAGTTGCACGAAATGGCAGAGAGAAAAAAAAATTAGTCGCAGGCATATAGATGGTGGGGACCAATATGTGCTTTTCCACAACAGTTATATCAACACAAACTCCTAAATGTGGCTCATGGTGTCAATCTCTCGGCAACCGAAGCTAGTAAAACTGGCACAGACAGCCAGATGCCAGAGAACGAAAACAATCTTTTTAGTGGAGACTCAATCCTAGAAACTGGTTTTTCTAATATCTTTCGCGTCTAAGGTGATGCCCCCAGGAACCTGCCATGGCTCTTTGTGCTCGTTTTCAGGAAGAAAGACAGGATGCAGGGCTCCCTCCCGTGAAGGGCTCCCACAGTCTTAAGGGCTACGTTTTGAGTGTGGCCGTTCAGCCAGCATTGAGTCATAGATCAAACGTCGTCTCCGGACTTGGGTACGAGTCTCTTTCCACCTGCCTTATCAGTACTGTGACGAAGCAAATCATTTCACCTTCCCCAATTCATCTCGGCCTCCTTAGCTATGAAATGGTGACAGCCTACAACCCTCGTGAGGCTGAATGATATAATGACTGTGTGTGAAAGCCTGTTGGATAAGTGCTAGTCATCACCATCACGATCAACAGATCAGCACGTACTGAGTTCCGTTTTCAATCCGTGGGGATGGTTTCTTTCTCTCCTCAAATAACTCTACATAGAAACAGTCATGCTTCAAGTCATCGAAGGATGGGAGCCACGATCTACTTGGGACTTCTTTCGTGGGGAGGTGTTTGAAAGTCATCTTGCTAATTAAGCTCGGAAAGTCCCTGTGTCTGATGGGAAGCTTCGAGAAAGGAGTGTCATCCAGGTAAGAACGTGGGGAAATGGAAGGCAGCGCTCATCTACTCCCCAGCCTGCTCACAGGACACTGACATATGCTTTTGGTGACCCCAGTTCTGCGGCTGGTGTAACCTCCTGTGGGTCTGGCTAATCTGTGTGAGCAGCGGGGTTAAGAGCACAGACTCTGAAGTCAGGCTGCCTGAGCTTTGAGCCCAGCTCAACTCTTCACTCCCGGTGGGACCTTGGGCAAGTGATCTCATCTTTCTGCGCTTCCGTTTCCTCACCTATAAAATGAAGATAACGACAGTACCTAGCCCTGAGGGTGGTGGTAAGGAATAAGGAGGCGAACACCTGTCAACAGATTGTAACAGGCCAGGTACCCAGGAAGCAATCAGTGCCTGTGAATGGTTATATTACAGTCAGCGACCTTCCTTCCCTCATTTGGCATTTATTAACATGTGTGTTTAAGTTAGCCATCTTCGGATTTCCACCTCAAACCCCTTACTGAGACGGGAATTCTGAGTGCAATCTAAATTGTACTCAGATTCTGATTCAATCAAGATGTTGAATCACTATGTTATACACCTGAAATATAATATTGTAAATCAGCTATACTTCAATGAAAAGAAAAAAGGAAATTCTGTAGTCCCCATAGAAAATCTAAGAACTCCATGATCTAGAACTGAATCTTCAAGAGAGGCCCAGAGCCACCTCCTTCAAAGGAATTCCTTTCTGGGGCAGAGATGTGGGAGAAGGAGTTCCAAGCTGAGAATCAGGGGACCCAAGTCCTAGTAAATGTCATTTTCCCCCTCTGTGGCCTTGAGCAAGTCACTCCCCCTCTCTTGAGTGTAAGTTTTCTTTTCTTTCTTTTTTTTTTTTTTTTTTTGCGGTACGCGGGCCTCGTACTGCTGTGGCCTCTCCCGTTGCAGAGCCCAGGCTCCGGACGCGCAGGCTCAGCGGCCATGGCTCACGGGCCCAGCCGTTCTGCGGCATGTGGGATTTTCCCGGACCGGGGCACGAACCCGTGTCCCCTGCATCGGCAGGCGGACTCGCAACCACTGCGCCACCAGGGAAGCCCTTGAGTGTAAGTCTTCTCAGTTGTAAAATAAAGAGGGCTATTGGCTACGACCCTCAGTTTTTCTTCTGTAAAAAGGGATAATAGGAGAACTATCATACATGTGCTGTGACGTGCGACCCAAACAAAGCATCGCATACTAAAATGGGTGAGGGCCTGACCACGGCCCACAGGCTCTAGGCCATCTGGCTCCTGTCACTCATGGCCCATCTCTCTCCCTCTCACCCATTCTGCTGCACACATTGGTCTCCTTGTTTTGCTTTCGTCCCTCAGCACTACTGCCTTAGGGTCTTTGCCCCAGCTTTGTCCCTCTGCCTAGGGTGCTCTTTTCCCACATAGCCCTATGGCTCACTCCCCTACTTCCTTCAAGTCTTGAATTATTATTTTTTCCATAGCAACTATCACTTTCGAGCATAGTACATGGTTTCCTTACCTGTTACGATTATGGCTTACTCTCGGTCTCACCCCAGACTGGGAATGTAAGGAATCTGTTTGGTTCCTCAAGAGCTGGGAAGACCACCTGGTACATAATAGGTGATCAATAAATATCTGAGGATTCACTGAGTGAATGAATGGAGAGCACTTTGTACACCGAGAAGGGGCTTATTTCCGGCAGCCTTCCTAAGTGTGAAGGGGGCATTCTCACTCCTCACCTGTCTTCTTTCCCTTAATTACCTAGACACCTGGACCTGTTTCCACCGCCCCCTCCACCCCCCCCCCCCAGCCTGGAAGTGGAGTAAAGCACCTGTTGGCAGGTAACTGTCACTGGTCTATTTCTCGACTTGGTGAAGTTAATCTGTAAACATCGGAGATGCAGTCTCTCTGCCTGTTCTGTCTCTCCCTGATCAGAGGGCAGCAATGGCCTGAGTGTGCATCTTTGCAGACTCGCAGTTTCACTGATGGACACTTTATGGTGTGGGGTGCAGGGCAGGGAGCATTAGAAAGACCTTCTAGTCAGCGACCTAGCTAAGTCATGCCCTCTAGTCTGGTTCTGTAAGGACCAGAGGGGATATATATTTTGATCACACCTGTCTGACTCTGTCTCTCTCGATTAGTCTTGAACCTGGCTAGGTAACAGGGTTGTGTCATTTACTGACCCCTAAAACTCCAACACCAAACATTCCGGATTTTAGCAAGTGAAGCCTTACATTCCCTAGTTCCAGACTGTCTACAGTTCTTGCCATTCTCCTCTGACTTATTAATTTGTGGATGTCCCACTTTACATACAACACTGCAAACTGGGCACAGTTCTGCAATGAGCTTTGTGACCCAGGGGAGAGGGGCTGTTACCAGCCCGCCCATTCCAGACACCATTCTGCTATCAATGCTGTGGAGAGATATCTGTATATCCCTCCTCCCACCACTGGACTCTCCTAGACCTGCAGTCCTTGGACACTTTCCCACCCAGGATCTGTGATGCCTCAGGGCTCCACCCCCAGCTCCCATGGGATGTGATGCTGTTCTGTAAATTGCTAGATTAGGCTCCTTCTTCTTGTCCCCTGAGATCTTCTAGGATACTGTCTCTACCACCCGACAAGTTCACTATCGCTCCCAGATCCATGCTATCCCTGACCACAGCGAAATGACAGTGACCGCTGCCTGAATGCTTGCAAGCGCTCAGGAATGGGGCCCAGCGCCCTCCCTACCTCGTCCTGTTCAATCCTCAAAACAAGCCAACGAGGCAGTCGTTACTATCTCCCATTTTACAGATGAGGAAACTGAGGCTTTTCGAGGTGAAGGGTCTTTATGTGTCACTGTAGCTTGTAAGCAGTAGTGTGAATTCCAAAGCCTAGACTGGATGGCTTCTAGGGCTAGCATTTAGGTCTCCATTTAAGCCACAGAAAAACATGTGGACAGAATGGGGGTGAGCCAGAGACCCCAGGCCCACCCCCAGGAACCTAAGTCCAGACGATTTCACTCAGGTCCGTCGGCATCCTTTGGGGTGGCCATTTAACCTGCAAACTTATCCAAAAGGATCTTCCAACACTTCTCCATCATGTTCCCAAGGAGCTCACGAGTGGTGTTCTCAACACCTTAATGACAACCAGGGATGCCTGATTTGTGGGGTTTTTCCTCGCCTACTGGCTGAAAAGCCATGAAAAAAACCTTAAGTTCATCTGGCCCCACCTGATCTGGGCGAACCCACGCTGGATTCCAATGAGCACCACTGTGCCCTCTCTAAGCCCTGGCAAAACAGCCTTGGAAACAGCCCAGGAACCAAGAGATTTAAGGCAGTTAAGATCATCACTAGCTGAGTCCAGGTACAAGGTTAGACCTGGAGTAAGGCATTGCTTACCCACCAGCAAGTCAACGGCAGGGAGGTGAGCATGGCATCGGACAAGGAAGCAAAACAATTCATTTGGCAAGAAGAGGTCTGTCTCAAGGCTCCCGGTTCCCCTTTCCCACTGTAATTCTGGAGCTCTGGGCTGCACTCGGCTGAAACAGCAACCCCTGCTGACTCCTTTCCTGAAGCGTCCAGGCAATAGTGACAGCAAGTCGTCAGGGTACACAGACATTAACAGCCTGCATTTATTAAGCTCTTACTATTTGCCAAGCATCGTGCACAGTGCTGATTTACATGATCCCTTAAAATGCTTTAAAAAAATATATATATATATATATATTTTTGCGGTACGTGGGCCTCTCTCTGTTGTGGCCTCTCCCGTTGCGGAGCACAGGCTCCGGACGCGCAGGCTCAGCAGCCATGGCTCACAGGCCCAGCCGCTCCGCGGCACGTGGGATCTTCCCGGACCGGGGCACGAACCCGCGTCCCCTGCATCAGCAGGCGGACTCTCAACCACTGCGCCACCAGGGAAGCCCAACTTTAAAAATATTTTTAGCAAGGAAATACATGCTTATGGTCAAGAAATCAAATACTACAGAGGTTTATAATGAAAACCACCAGCTTATAATACAAACTAGCCATCCCCCCCAAAAAAACACTCCCCAAAGGCAACTCTTTGTTTTCTAGTTCTTTTGGTGATGACTTCTCTAAGTATAGGATTTCTCTTAACCTTCAAAAAGATTGGATGATGTAGATAGAATTATTACCTCTCTTTACAGATGATGAAAGGGTGGCAGAGTGTAGCCTCAGGTCACACAGCTGGAAAGTGATGGAGTCAGGATTCAAACGCACATCTGTCTTACTCCAGGGCCTGCTCTTAAACTTTAGGCTCTGTGGCTGACAGATCTGCAGCCTAGTAAAGGATGTGGCTCAGGTCACTTAGGCCCAGGATGGCTCCTGAGGTCACCTGTTGCCTAAAATCACTCGCAGAGGCTATAACTAAATGACATCATGGGATTACACAGAGGTGAGCTTTCTCTTCTCCTGGGAGGTCTGTTTTCAATTCTTCTTTCTGGTCTCTTTGCGTTTCTCCTCCTGCAGCCACTTCAGGCATCTCTGCCCTTTCTGTTATGATACATCAGCCAACATGACCTCAGAGGGCGAGTCTCTGGGACCCTTATATTCCTCTCTAGGAACTTCACATCTTCCTATCTCTCATCCTAGAAGATGATACTTAGAGCGTTTCTCACCATCTCCACTGGGATGCTGCAAGAAAGACCAGTCCCTTCCAGATTCAGGTTTTATGAAGAAATGGTTCTCCTTTGTTTTGTGCATTTGCAGTGCAAAATGTGATAACATGGACAGTCCTTGTTGATAACTACTGGTTAGGAGCACCAACCCAGACTAGTCAGGTTTCAGTCTTAGTAAGGGCACTCGCTCACTAGCTTTGGTAACCTGGCAAGTTATTCCCTTCTCTGTAACTGATTATTCAACTGTAAAACCAGAAGGCGTGTGGTGAGAATTACGGATTATGAACGATAATGACGGGGCTAACAGATGAGAGCTTTGAACTCTGCTGATCAGAACCAGGGCTCCAGACATGTTATTGTTATTTATCAGTACTGTTTTCATTGTTGCCTAGCCCCTTGCAGTTTACCTAAGACGTCCATATATGTCGTATGTGGTCCTCATATCCAAGAGGAGTCAGGGCAGAAATGACCGTGTCTCTTAGGAGTATTTAAAGGTATAACTATTAGTCCCATTTTACAGATGAGCAAGTAAATGGAAAACAAGGTGAGTGACCTGCCCAAGGGGACAGGATGGTTCAGAGTCAGAAGCAGTCATGAAGACCCATTTGAACTCTCTTGCTAGCAAGGCTGGGTGCTTTGGACAAATCACTGTACCTCTCTAAGCCTCGTTTGAACAATAAGACGGCTGAAGTCAGGCCTCAGTTCCACCACTCTCTAACAGAGAGGCGATTAGCACTGCAGTTGAAAGAAGGTCTCCCGAGTCAGACTCTGGACTTGAATTAGGAGTCTTCCACTTACCACCTGATGACCTTGGGCAAATTACTTAGTCTCCCTGGGCCTCAGTTCCCTCATCTGCAAAATGGGGCTACTAACAGAACCCACCCTAGAAGATAGTTATGGGAACTGAATGAGTAAACTCGTGTAACATCTCAGGACAAGACCTGGCCCATGAAAGCACATAGTGAATGTCAGCTGTTATTCCTGAGCCTTAGGTGGCCATCCCGGCCTCCTGTACCCTGTCAGCTTTATGCCCTGTGTATCGGCACCACAACCTCCCTCCTGACCATGTGGAGCCCACTGCGCAGGGCCTCACCTGTGGTTTCCAGGTTGGGTGGTCTCAGGCAGAAGTGTGAAATTCTCAACTTAAATTCAAAGGCCACCACCAAGTGCTTAACGTTTCAACCTGAATGGAAAAACCTACTTTTCTATTTCTGCCTATAACACTGATGGTAGTGTTTTGCTTTCCTTCTCATATAGTCTGAAAATCCTGAAAAAATGTCAAAAAGAATTCACTGAGTTAAGCATGTGATAGTATTTAAACTCTTAGCAGTGAACTATTTCCTATATTACCAGAAGCATAAAGGGATGATATTTTCAATTACATGACTCAATAAATATGCTCTTCAGGGCCTGATTGATGTTGCTATCATTTGTAGTTAACAGGACAGTGGTTCGTTCATTCCACTGGAAAATATCTGAGCCCACCCTGGAGCCAGGCATGGCCCCATGCTTTGATGATCCAATGACAATAATAGTAGGAGCAGTAGCAACCGCACTCCTACTTACCAATCGCCTATTGTGCTGGATCGCCTCCCTTTGCTCTGCAGATCCACTCTCCACCCTTCTCCACTCTGCTCTGTGACTCCCATGGACTGTTTCAGTGGGGTCCTCACCCTCTACACCCAGGTGAGTTCTACCACTGAGAGGGACCAGCGTGAGATCAGAGGGTCAAAGGAGAGTGAGGTCCCACCACCACTGTGGGACCCAGAAAAAAAAAAAAGAATCTGTGCCTCAGCTTTCCCATCTGCCAAATGGGTCAAATAGTAATACTTACCCCATAAATATGGCTTAAATGAATTAATGGGTTTAGAACAGTGCTGGCCATAGTCGGCACACAGTAAACGTTAGTTCTTACTCCTTATTATCTTATGGGACAGCTACTCTGCTCCAGCTACCCCTCTCTTGAGTTCCAGTGGCCTCTTGCCCCTTCAGTTATAGGGGAGACAAAGCCTTCAGCTGTTGCTAACCCGGGGCTTCCGCAGGTCTTGTTGGCTCTGTTTAACCCTGCCCACCCCACTGTCAGTAGTCCATTCATTAGCTCCCCTTACCTCCTCATTACCTGCTGGGACCCTAACTCAGACACCTGTACATACTGTGTTCTAGGTAGTTTTCATGAACTTTCTCTAATGCTTTGCAACGCCCCTGTGAAAGAAGCATTATTGTGCCCATTTCTAAAGATAGGAAAACTGAGGTTTAAAGTCCACCCAAGCCCCACAGTTAGGAAGTAGTTAAGCTGAATTTCAGCTTCAGGCATAGCGTTCATACCCAGGCCCGGCTTTAATGCCCAGTGAAAATGACACAGGCATCCCCGACATCCCCCAAGCTTACAGACAAGAGGTGAGGACAGTCTTGCAGAGATGACGACTCTGATAGGAATAAGAACAGTGAACCTGACAAAAAACCAAGGGCATCCGGGATTGGAGTGTTAGTCAGAGATGGCTTCCCAGAGGAGGTGATATTAACCTGGCTCATAAAGAGGGGGAGTTACTCTGGAGGGAGAGGTACTGGAAGGTGTAAAGGTCCAGAGGGAGGAGAGTCAGAGAGAAGGAGCTTCTTCAGGAGCTGCAAGTAGTTCAAAAGTCCTGGAGCAGAGAGCTCGAGGGGGAGGTAATGACGGGAGAGGGGTTTGGGCCCTGATGATGAAGAAGCATGGATGCTGAGCTGAGGGGCTGGGACTCAGACGTTTCAGTGCTGATGCTTGGACAGGAGGTGCTCTGCTCATCTGTCCACGATGGCCAGCTCGGTCAGGACAGAACGTCTTTCTATTTCAAACCTATCATGGAGCTCTGCATACAATTGGTGGCTCAGTGAATGAGACTGCAAAGTAACAGAGCGAACTCGAGCGGAGAGCTGTTCCTCTGACTCTGAGCAGACGCTGCCCATGCCCCGCCCACATCCCCCTGCCCTTCCCGCTCCAGTGCATGGTGGCCTGGCTTCCAACTGCCGACACCTGGGTTTTCTCGCTTGGGGGCTCTCCCTGGTTTCAGGCCCACTTTGCTTCCTGGGCGGCAGGCTGGAAGCACAGGAGAATCCGGCCCCTCAGGGAGCAGCCCACAGCCGCGGCTGATGGAAGCTGGTGAGAAAGTACCATACCTGTCTCAGCCAACAGGTGGCCGGAGGTCCCCGTGGGATTAAGTCCCAGCTGCCCACTGTGATAACTTCCTTGAAAATGCTCCATGTCTTGCTACCTTCTCATCCCCGTCTCACTTCCTGGCTCACCCACCAGTTTCCTTCACTTCTCAGATAAACGACGTGCGCCTGGATCTTTGTCTTGGGGTCTGCTTCTGGGGAACCCAGACTAAGACAGTCTGACTCTTGGTTTCACAGAATGAAAGAGCACAGAATAAAGGGTCTTCAGGGGTAAGCTTTCAGGGGCAGAAAACACAGACTCAATTGCTGGTTAACGGCAGAAGTGGGATTGATCTTATGTGCCGGTTGTGTGCACAAGCGAATCCAGGATCCTGTGTTCTAGCCTCAGCTCTGGATGCAGCATCGTATGCTGGAAAGAACGTGGGCTTTTGAGAGAGGCAGACCTGGGTTTGAGTCCAGGCTGGGCCACACATAGGCAGGTGACCCCTATTGGAAGTTATGTAGCACCTCAGTTTGCTCAGCTGGGAAATGGGGGCCACACCTACTGTCCATGGTTGTGATGATGTTCAAGTGTGAAAATGTAAGTAAAACACTTCATGGAGAGAAACTAGGTGCCTTTCTAGTGTCTTTTAAGGAACTGCTTATTCTATGCGCTAATTGCTGTCCACAGACCTCCAGTCCAGCAATGATCTCATGATACGGGCAATCCTGTGTCTTTGCATATTTGTGCCTCCCAGGGGACTGGAGGCGCCTAAAAGATGGGGGTCACATTTTACTCAACTTTGCATCCCCTGCATTTAGCACCTCATGTGGCACAGAGCAAGCACTTCATGAATGTTTGTTGAATGAATGATAAAAATGAAAGAATCCCTACCAAAACCATCCACCGCTGACGATGGGTTTTCTGAGCATTTGTTCATTCGTGCAATCTCAGTTCTGAGTCCCCACTATGCACCAGACGCCCTTCTAACAACATAACTGTGGCCACGGAGCCATGTTCCTCCCTCAGGCGGCAGCTCACCCTCCGGTGGGGAGAGAGCAGTGATCCTCAAGCCAGGCTGCCCAGCAGACGAATCTGGGAAGCATTTTTTTTTTTTTTTTTTTGTGGTACGCGGGCCTCTCCCTGCTGTGGCCTCTCCCGCTGCGGAGCACAGGCTCCGGACGCGCAGGCTTAGCGGCCACAGCTCACGGGCCCAGCCACTCGGCGGCATGTGGGATCTTCCCGGACCGGGGCACGAACCCGTGTCCCCTGCATCGGCAGACGGACTCTCAACCACTGCGCCACCAGGGAAGCCCTGGGAAGCTTTTAAAATGAGCATGTCCCTAGACTCCAGAGATTCTAATTGAATTATTTGGGGGTAGGGCTGGGCAGTGGGATTTTTAAAAAACTTCTCAGGTGAATATACTGTGCTGCTGGGCTGTGCACCAGACGGATCAAGTGAAGAAAAAGTAAGATCCTTTCAGAGAGTGAAGAAGGCCGAGATGAAGATAAAACAGAGGATGTGACTTAGCCAGTGGCTCTCAGTAGAGGGGGAGGGAAGGATGGGACAATTCTGCCCCCATGGAGACATCTGGCAATATCTGGAGATGTTTTTGGAGGGAACTGGAGGGAAGGCGCTACCGGCATCTGGCGGGTCGAGGCCAGGGATGCTTCTGGGCACCCTGTGATGCACGGAACAGCCCTGCACAACAAAGACTCAGCCATCCCCAAGTGTCAACAGTGGTGAGATCGAGAAATCCTGGTCTGGAGGAACGGGGAGCAGGGACCACTCCAGGGAAGGCCTCCCCGTGGAGGTGACAGGAGGGCCGAGACCGAGCTCCAGCGCAAGTCCCTGGAGGAAGTGACGCGGAGCGCTGAGTGTGAGGTGGGCCCAGAGCCACCGTTACAGCTTCACACAGAAAGACGCCAGATGGTTAAACCGCCAAGTCTCGCTCACGCCACCTACTAACCTAAGCACGCTCCCACCTCTGCTCCGGGTGCCATTTGGGGGTTGCTTGCTGGGCTGGGAGGGGGAAGGGAGAGGGAAATCCGGTGGCTTGTGCTTGGCTGCTTTCACTTTTAAGTGCCCACAGCCCTGAGTCCCCACCCCCTTCTTCCCAGGCTCAGAACCGGAAAGGCGGAAGGAGAGGGCGTTCATACGGGATGACCACTCAGAGTCCCGCCACCACCTGCAGGCTCACTTCGTCCTCTTCTCCTAAAGCATCTCCCGCTGCCACCCCCTGGTCCCCAAAAGCTCTAACTGGAGGGGAAGGGAGATTGCTTTGGAGACATGCTGCCAGCCTCCTGCAGCCCTGGAAGAAGTGATTTCCCAAGAGAAACAAGGATCCCCAGAGCCGTAAATAAACATGGCATTCCAGAGGCCGAGGGCTGGGAGGGCAGCCCGGCCAGCTCTGCCCCCCTCACGCTCACCGAGACGGCCCATTAACTTTTCCAGCAGGCGACGGGCCCCGAGAACCCGCCAGACCCCGTCCACCCGCCACGAGCCGCCCCTTCTCTTTCCCTTTCTCGCTTCTTCCCTGTAAATCAGCCCCAGGCCCATTGCCTTGGGAGCTGCACACAGCAGCCTGCTTGCTCAACACCACGTGGGCTTTCCAAGGAAACGTCATACCAGTTCCGTGGGCAATTTCGCTGGAGAGACGAGTTCTTTTGTACAAGGCTTCCAGAAAGGTCTGAGTCAACAGGCTCCTCTGAGGCAGCTGGGTGTCAGCAGGCCTCTGACAGGCAGCCCAATCTGCAGAAGTCCTGCCAGCCTGGAGCGGACAGAGCGAACCCATCCAACAGACCACTGGGAGGAAAAGTCACTCCAAGCCCGTGAGGCCACGTCCACTTTACAAGCGGGGACACTGAAGCCAGAGAGGGGGCGAAGGACGCCCTCCAAGTCAGCAGGCAGTGGGTGGATGAGCTGGGAGACCCCAGGCCTCCTGACCCCCGCCTGTGTATAGAATTTCTTTCAGGACACATACTTATTCCAGAAGAGTGGAAAAGTTCCACGTCGACTCATTCAAACGGAAAGACAGAGATTGCCCAGAACTGGCAGCCATTTTCCTCCAAACGCGCATCTGGGGTCAGGAGGGGTCAGGTGAGCACCTCTGCTTCCCTAGTCTACAGAGTTCTCATCTGAGCTGAAAACATTCCCCTGTGCTCCCAGAGTCCCCAGATAGAAGCCCCATGTCAAAATCCTGCTCATGAGGAAAGCAGTCAGACCCAACTTACGAAACTCCATCTCACAGGAAGGGGCATTATGGGAACTTTGCAGGAATACATTTAATTAAGTAATTATGTTACTAAAAATGATAATTTGCCCACTATGCCCTGAGAGTTTTATTCCAGAGAGCCAGAATGAAGTAGCTAATTTGCAATAAATACACCCTCTCTGCAAACCCAGGAGCAGGAATTTTTCTGTGTGTTGTTATTTTCAACAAACACCACACAAATGTATAGTCTTTTCATTCGTTGAAAGCCTTGGTTTACAGAGTTGGAGGTCTACAGCACGGAACTTACAAAACAGACCATCAGACTTAACATATTTTTTTTTTTTTTTTTTCAGTACACGGGCCTCTCACTGACGTGGCCTCTCCCATTGCGGAGCACAGGCTCCAGACGTGCAGGCCCAGCGGCCGTGGCTCACGGGCCCAGCCGCTCCGCGGCATGTGGGATCTTCTCCGACCGAGGCACGAACCCGCGTCCCCTGCATCGGCAGGCGGACTCTCAACCACTGCGCCACCAGGGAAGCCCTTAACATATGCTTTCTGCGTTAAAGTTGGATACAAATACCTTTGCATTGGCAAACAAAAGACTCACAAATATTAAACTTTCCAGCTGTGCTGTTTTAGCTCTGTTTGTGTGTGTGCGTGCACCTGTCTACACATGATATAACTTCCAGTTGTAGGTTTTTGTTTTGTTTTTATAAGTCTTTCAGGCAAACCTCCCACATGGTTTTGAAAGGAGGAAACAAAACAAAACAAAACACGTTCTTTGTTCTTTAGCTCCTGGATTTTAATAGGATTTTCATTCCCCCTCCCCCTTGGGAAAAGACTCTGCTCTTAAGTGACCACTAGCTATTCTCATGACTAACACAAGCATTCACTGTTAACCTGCATTTAGGGTTACCGAGAGCATGTGGTGCAAAGATGTTTCATCCGTTGCCAGAACAAATGACCGAGTGCCAAATCTCCAACAGCTTGCCTCCTGGATGAGGGTCACTGTGGGTCCATTGGTGCTGCCTGCCTCAGGAATTCCACAAATATTTACTGAGCACAAGGGGTGGCCACAACAGCCCGGGGGCTCACTGTGCTGTCTCCCTCCCACTGTTTTTGCAGAAGCCAAGGGTTGCAGGCCCAGCACCGGCTTCATCCATGGGCGTCTAGCAGAGCAGAAAAGCTGGAGGCCACCATGACCCTGGTAACCGGTACCATGTGAACCCAGGACAGGGGAAGAGGGCAGGATGGGATGGGGCTGGGATGAAAGGGACCTAATGGTGACTAGTGTCGTCTGTCGTCAAGGTCACCTGAACTGCAAGACAGACAGACTCTAGCTGTACCAGACCAGCTAGGAAAAACCAAAAGCATTTTCTTTTTCTCCGAAGTAAATTCAATTGCTGTTATTCGTGCAAAGCAAAGGCACAGGGTTGGTGGCATGCAGGTGGATGGGACTCTTCCAGAAGCTTGGAAAGAAGAAGCTGACTACACCTCAGGGTCCAGCGGGGTCACTGAGACTGAGAGTTTCTCATAATCAGAAAGACTGGGCACTGGCCTGCTCCCTCCTCGATGACCAGCACCACCACAACCAAGGCCTCTACTTCATGGAGATAATCAAGTCATACCAGTATATTCTGGGCACCAAACCAGCTACAATATGTGAAGTTCACCAAAATGATATTTAATAGACTTCTTTGGATTTATATCTCTTCCACCTGTACCCCCCATCCCCCAGTATGAAATGATTAGCTTGGTCAGAGAACTTGGCATGCAATTCTAATACTGCAAATCAAACAAGAAAATAGTGAAGCCCAAGCGAAAAGCACAGGGCTCTAGCCCGGTTCCCATTGCTAGTAACTTGACATCGTGTGTGTCCTTTACCTTCTGTGATGGAGGGAAGGCTGGCTGCAGCCTTCACCACCTCCCCATTCCCCCCCAAAACCTAGGAGTTGGGTGGGGAGAAGGACTTGTCAGCTCTCCTGCCCTGGGCGCTCTGCGGGGGTGGAAAGGCATACGGGCAAGGTGTTAAGAGCTTAGAGAGGTGAAACACTGTATCCTTTTTTTCTTTGGCTGCACCGCAGGTCATGCACGGTTTTAGTTCCCCGACCAGGGATAGAACCTGGGATACGACCTGTGCCTGCTACAGTGGAAGCGCGGTGCCCTAACCACTAGACCGCCAGGGAATTCCCAAAACACTGCATCCTTAACATTCCCGAACGTAAGTGTAGAGGAGAGAGGCGCACTTTCTGCACCATTGATGCAGTTTGTTGTCCTGGAGCCAGCTTAGATATTGAAACCTTTTATAGTAGCAGAGGGGCCTTGGGCCTTTCACGCCCCAGGGAGAGCCTGGGTTTCCTCTCCTATAAAACCTCAGAGGGTTGGACTAGGTGATCTTGGAGGTTGACAATAATATTGGTTGGCTGACTGTTCAAGACAGGAACTATGCAAAGGTGATAACCAACAAACGCTTGGCTGGTTAATTATGGGATACATTGGTTGAAGAGGGTCCTTATTTTCCGAGTAGAGCTCAGGGGCCACGTGCAATGTTTTCAGAGTTACGATTCAAACACAGGACCATTCCTGGGCAGGGTGCTGGGATCAAGGTTCTTAAGTTACTTTGCAAGGTCATTTAAAAAATGTAGAAAGTTCCATAGAGAAAGAAACATATCTAGACTGAAGCAGCATCTTGTTCACCACTGTAGCATTTAGCAGGGTGCCTGTAGTAGGAGGTGGAACACTTCTTGTATGAATCAACAAAGTGTCCAACACTCAGAACACTTCTGACACTCCCCCCACCCCCGGAACGTATAGGCATAGCTGAATCCACAAAAACCTTTCAACTACTTACCTTAATGGCACTAGTATTTAATCCCTGGCCTTTTCTGCATCCCCTACCTACTCCCAACCTCACAAATCAAGTGTTGGGTTTAGAATCAGCTAGACCTGCCAGGGAAGCCGAGCTCTGCCCCTTCCTAGCTGTGTTCCTTCACCTCGCTGAGCCTCAGTTTCCTCATGTATTACATGCAAATAATCAGGCCTCTCCCAGGAGGAAAGGAACGGTCAGGCCCTCCGAGGGCAGGTGGGTGGAATATATAAATGAATCCACTAGTGCTGAGACTCCACCTGGCACAGTGCACACTTGCTTGTGGTCAATACCAGCCATTAGAGTTACTCCTGTGCTCAGCATCGTTCGTGCTTGGCAGTGATTAGGGCCTCATAAAATTTTAATTTCCTTTACGGATGCTCGAGGCAGGACCAAACTGGAATGGTACTCTACAAAATGTAAGAAAGGTGAATATGCTGCAAAAAATTAACTTGCACATTTGATGGTCTTTCGGATCCTCAGGACCACTTCCCCACATACCACTGGGCAGGACAACTGGACACTGTCCTTAGAGCAAAAAGTGACGCTGGACTAAGTGGCGGGAAGTTTTGTTCAGACCTGGGCTTTGCCACTGGTCCTCTTCACTCCCTGAGACTCAGCGAGGCCGAGAAGCAGCACAGTCCGTCAGTCCAGGATGTGGCTGGATACAGAGACATGTCCTACTCGACAGACATCCACGTGCTCCACCACGTTTTTCCAGGCTCCTTGCCGTTCGGCTGGGTCATGTGAGCAGAAGTGACATGTTTAAAGAGTGTGTATGTGACCCTTTGATTTTGTTTTCCTCTTTAGCAGCCTGAAAGCCGATTCTTTGAAATGACGTGGCTAAAAAGTTTAGCCTGGGGACTTCCCTGGTGGAGCAGTGGATAAGACTCTGCGATCCCAGTGCAGGGGGCCCGGGTTCTATCCCTGGTCGGGGAACTAGATCCCGTATGCATGCCACAACTAAGAGTTCACATGCCACAACTAAGGAGCCCGCAAGACACAACTAAGACCCGGTGCAACCAAATAAATAAATAAATATTAAAAAAAAATTTAGCCTGCCTGGATCCTTAAGTCATAGCTACCTTGAAGAGCTCTTGTCCTTCAGTGAATTTCATGAAAGTAAGAAATAATCCTTGCTTGGTTAAGCCACTAGGATATCAGGGTTTACTTGTCACTGCATCATAGCTTAGCCTAAGCTGACTACTCATACATCTTATTCAGTGCCTGTTCCAGAGGGTTTATGCATGTTTGTCACAGAATAGCCAGTTATTCTCTATTCCACACACACACACACACACACACACACACACACACACACACGATTGTAATCTCATAGTCAATTGGCCATCTCTCTTGTGACAAGTTTTTTTTTTCTTTCCGCCCCAGAGGAAAAGTATTTGGCGCCAAAACTGTAAGAGGACAAGTATCTTGAGAATAAGAAGCTGTATTAGTGCCAGGAAGCACCTTCTAAGGGCAAGAGAAAAGATACCTTTGTTACTCATTCTAGCCATGCAACCTTTTACATCAAAATAGTAAACTCTGTATCCCACTCACTAAAGCACTTAACACAGAGTTTTAATAACCTTTAACTTACATGCCAGCTCTGCAATGTGGCAAGTACTTGGGCTCTGATGTCACTTGGGCCTGCCTTTAAATCCAGTTAATTTCATAAAGCCTCAATTTCCTCATATGTAGAATGGGTATAAAAATTTCTACCAACTGGGGTTGTTCGGGGAATGAAATAAAATAAGACAAGGTAGAGAATACAGTATGCTTGGTTCAATGGTTGGCATGCATCAGGCACTCAATCAACGTGTGTCCTTCTTTCCTACCACCTTTAGAGTTTGGTCTCAAGTTCAGACCTGGCCAAAAAAAAAAAAAAATTTACCATTGGAATTGGTAGAAAGATTCTGCAATGCCACCTGTGATATTGCTCTGGGTGCCACACAGGAAGGTGGACCCAGTGTTCCCGGAAAGAAACAGAGGCTACAGCCAAGTCAGAGGGAGGAAGTAGACCCAGGATGCACACAGAGACCAGATGTCCAGACAAGGTAGTGGAGCTGAGCCAGGGAGGCAGGCAGATCAGCAGAATCTGGCCCAGAGGCCCCAACCCTGGGACAAAGGCAGCGTGGGACGGAAGCCTCCTTGCTGGCTTCCTGTGACGAAATGGTCCAGTGACTGTCCTTCCAGGCACTGGCAAGGACCAGCCACCAGGGGCAGCAGCGGGCAGCAGCTCCTATTTAACTACCTCGTGCTGACCCAGAACACAGGCTCCCAAACAGGCTCTGGAGAAAGAATCATTTACTCATTTGTAGAACCATCCAGTCACTCGAGAGAGACGCTCATTTTGAACCTACTCAGTGGGCCAGCCCTGGGAGGGTGCTGGGAACACGAAGACAAAGAGGACAGTCTCCCTTGGAGCGCAGGGGTGGTCCACAGCTTTTCACAGAGACAGATGTGCAAACAGATCAAAATCCGTGTGCTAAGATTTCTAAGTGGTTATTTCCATGGCATACTAGCCTCTCGGAGGGGAGAGCAGTATCTCTCTAGCAGGAATGAGTAGATTTTGCTAAGTCTGGAGGATGAGTCTTCCGGGGAGAAGGACCTACGTGTGGAAAAGGAAAGAAAAGGGAGAGAGGATGGCACATGTGGGGTTTAGGGGTCAGCCTTGAATGGCTGAAGTGTGGGACACGTGGCAGAGCAGAGGAAGAGGTTATGGCAAAATACGTCTGGTAGGTAGAGGTCGGCTCTCAAAGAGCGGCCATGCCAGGCTCAGGAATCTGGACTTGATTCTGTGGGTTAGAAGTTACTAAGCAGCAGTCCTTGGAATGGACAGGAAAGCTCACTTAAAATTTTTTGATCTTGGGTGCTTTAGACTGGACATATGCTTTCTCCTTTGACCCACTCCCTACCACTCCCTAATGTCCTACACTTGACCCCTTTACTTGTTTCTGCTACATGCAAGGCCCCTAAAAGCATTTGGGTTTATGACTCCTGGGCATGATCAGATTTCGTATTTTAGAACCACACGTCAGTGGCGTGGAGGCAGGGAGAGAATAGTGACAGATGCCACGACATATATTCCTTCTGATAACTTCATCCATCCCCCTCTTATTGAAAAAAACAGATGCAAAAAAATCAACTCTGGAAGAGTTCCTGTTCACTTCTGGGTAGTGAGGCCCGTCATGATTCCCTCTTCCTATTTCAACACACACAGATTCTCTTTTATTCGATTCTGTTTATCAATTAAACAATGATTTATTGAGCCACCACTCAGCCAGAGCTAGGGGTTCAGGTGGCAGGGGCTGAGGTGGGGTGTGTGTGGGTTAAAGTGTAAAGCCCTCATGTCCCGCAAGTCTGAGGTCTTGTCATGGTGTCAGAACACACCTGAGGCCACCGGTGAGGCACACGGTGACCCTACAGCACGGACTGCCCGTGCTCAGTGTGCCAGCAGGTGTGTGGCAGGCACAGTGTGTGCACAGGGCTGGGGAGGGCACCAGCCGGGAGGTCTGAATGCCTTCGGTCCTGTGGTTCTGCCAGCAAGCCGCCTTCCCCTGAGGCAAGACCACTGAGCTTCAGTTATTAAGAGAGGTGGGTCCACTTTAAGCCACGTACAGAATCTACGTGGCCTCTGACCAAGCCGAGGATCATTTCTATCATTTTTGTAACTGAAACGTCTTCTGTACCCAGACATCTTGAAATTGATTCCCCAAATCTCCTCCCAGGATCAATCAGTGCCACCCTCTCCAACCCTGAAAGACCAGCAGGCTGAGGTGTCTACAACCCAGGCCACCAACAGAGCCCCTTCACCCAGCTGGGGAAAACCAGGGGACTGTCAACTCAGCACAAAGGACCCAAGGCCATTCCTTCCCTGGCTCACCTTGACCCCCACCAGTATTATCCACTAGGTCTTTTCTCAGTCTGGGAGCACAGGAATTGCACTCTGGCTTTGGAGGTAACAGAGCCAGACCTGGAGTGTCTACAGCCCGACCGGGGACACCCGTGAGTTGAAGGAGAGCTAGTGTTGGGCTCTGTGGACGGACCCACCATTCCCAGGACAGGCTCAGCAGGTCTGAGGAGGGCGCAGATGGCCAGTTTCCTTCATCTCTGGCCACTGCTTGGTCACTGGGTGACGGCTCTTCTGTGGGGTGGGGATGAGGCTCCCAGTCACAGATCCAAAGCATCAGGACATCCCTCAAACTCCCGTGACTCAGAGGCAGCCTCATGACACACAGGTCCGAGGCTAGTGCCAGTCAGCACTTCTGAGGCACTGCCTGGGTGTTGGGCGCTGTGCTAAGTTCCTCACAGGTATTCGGGTTCCCTGAAATCTGCACAGCAGCCCTGTGAGCAGGGATTCTGCCTCTGCAGGTCCAGCTAGGCTCGCTGTGTGTGGTTGCAAATGCACACATTCTCCAGCCAGACTGAGGGCCCCTCCGGGGAAGGGGTGGTGGCTTGATTTTCTGTCCCCACCCTCGCTCCCATCCCCCCAACACGGAGCACAGTGCCCTACACACAAGGAGCAGGGTGGCTGCAGGGCCAGGGCAAGGGTGAGGTAAGGGGCAAACTAGGCACCCAGGATGTGAAATTTAAGGAGGCGCTGTTACTCTCTCTCAGGTGCCAAGCCTGCACTTGCTGACCTTGAGAGCAAACACTGTCTTAGGTTTCACACACTGGGTGCCTCACTTGCTAACCGGTCCTGGACCCGGGTAGGGAGCTGGTCAAACTGGTGTGTGTGTGTGTGAAGCCTGCTCCTCTGCTCTCTAACCCTGTGACTGACCTTCCTCGTTCAGTGCCTCAGTTTCCTCACCCGGAAAATGGACCTTATGACAATGCCAAGGGTTGGCGAAGATATGGAGGAATCAGAATCCCCATACGCTGCTGGTGGGAATGTAAAGTGGAAACAGCCAGGAGAACAGTTTGGAAGTGTCTCAAAAAGTTAAACACAAAACCC
This sequence comes from Grampus griseus, assembly GCF_964374135.1. Lineage (NCBI taxonomy): Eukaryota > Metazoa > Chordata > Mammalia > Artiodactyla > Delphinidae > Grampus > Grampus griseus. The sequence goes on from NC_139011.1 coordinate 16,268,797, forward strand.
AGCAATTCCACTCCTAGAAATCTCCCTAAGAGATGAAAACACATGTCCACACAGAGACTGCACACGAATGTTCACAGCAGCATTATTACAATGGCTAAGACGTAGAAACAACCCAATTGCCCATCAGCAGGTCAATGGATAAACAAAACAGCCCATGACACCACTGTGGTATGATATGAATTGTGTCCTGCCCAAATTCTTTTGTTGAAGCCCTAACCCCAGAATGTGACTGTATCTGGAGTCAAGGCCTTTAAGGAGGTGATTAAGCAAAAATGAAGCTGTTAGGGTGGACCCTAGTCCAATCCGACTGGTATCCTTACAAGAAGAGGAAACTGAACACAAGAAGAGACACCAGGGAGGCACGTACACAGAGAAAAGACCATTTGAGGACACAGTAAGAAGGTGGCCTTCTCCAAGCCAAGGAGAGAGACCTCAACAGCAATCAAACCTGCAGACATGTTGAATCTGGACTTCCAGCCTCCAAAACTGTGAGACGTCTGTTCTTTAAGCCACCCAGTCTGCGGTATGTGGCTACGGCAGCCCCAGCACACTAATACGTGTGGTCTAGCCATACGATGGAATATTACTAGCCATGAAACAATGAAGTACTGATGCATGCTATAACATGGATGAACATCAAAAACATGCCAAGTGGAAGAAGCACATGAAAGACCCCATGTTATACAATTCCTTCCACAGGAAACGTCAGTAAAGGCGAATATATAAAGACAGAGAGTCTAATCCGTTGTTGCCGAGGGCTGTGGGAGAGAGGGTGGGAGATGGGGATGGAGAGTGACTGTCAACGGGCACAGGACCTCTTTCTGGGGTGATGGGAATGTTCTGAAATTAGACTGTGGTGATGAATACATACCTCTGTAAATATACAGAAAGTTAACTGTACACTTTAAATGGGTGCATTTGAAGGTATGTAAGTTGCTTCTCAAGCTATTTTTTTAAATTGTGACTAATGCTAATATCTATGCTACAGAGATGCACAGGGCCTGGCACTTGGGACTTCTTATTATACTCAAATAAGTATCTGTTGCTCAACTGAAAGTTGCCTAAAGTGCCTCATAGTTCCTTTAGTTTTATGGAGACCTTTGGGAAACTAAACTGGGCTGCCACCTGTGATTCTGTGTCCCTAAGTGACCTGTCCCGGCCCACACAGGACTCCCCAATCAGCGACTTCTAGCTGAGGCATGCCTGCCTGATGTGGCTAAAACTGATCCGGTCTGGGATTGCACAGACCTGTGCTGGAGTTCCGGCTCTGCCCTTCCCACTATCTGCTTAGCAGGATTGCCACACAAATGACCTGGGCTATGGTGTTAAGGGTGTGTGGGGCCTACACACAGTTGACATTCAATACCTTGGGAAAACCCCCCACGCATAAGAAGGCCCTTTGTCAGGCCCTGAATGCACACCCATCCTTGTGTCATCCTCAGTGCCGGCTGGTGACTCCGCCCTCTGCGCTAATCAGTGGGGGAGGGGCCCCAGCCCTCTCGCTGGAGCTGCAGGTGCAGAGGGTAGGAGAAGCTGCATGTGCCCCTGCCTTAGGAGCATCAGGTGTGGTGTAGGATTGCCTGACTTGCAGAGACCTTGGACAAAGGGCTTCCCCACTCTGTGCTTCTTCATCTGTGAAATTGGGATAACAGAGTCCTCATAGCTCCTAGAAGCGCTGTGAGCTAACCCACAAAAGGCACTCAGCTTTGCGCCTGTGATGTCAGAAAGCTAAGCGCCAAATGACCGTGAACTTCCTGAGAGCAGGGACGTTCTTTTCTTCCTCTGGTAGGTGCTCAGTGAGTGTGTGCTGATTGGACAGAAAAACAGAAGGGGGGAGGGAAGGTACTGTGATGGGGCTGGCTGGTCAGGGGAGTCCGAAGGAGACAGAGGGCCTTGAGTTAGATTGTACAGAAGAGGGAAAGCCATACACTGCCATACGATCCTGTAACCTGAGGCCAATTCCCTTATTGCTCTGAGCCTCAGTTCCCCTAAGCTTGATGAGGCGATCCCTCAACTTTCTTCCTGCTAGAACACTCCTTGAGCCTATTAATGCACCATTAATAATCAATTAATAATTATTATAATTAATAATAATTGATAATAATGCTATTATTCTCATCCCCCCATCGTCCCCCTCCGGGGATGCCAGAGGACATTAGACTTTCTACCTGGAGACCCATAAATCCCATTTCTAAAAGTGCCGGAGTCAGGCCATGTCCCATTTCAGTGTCGACTCCTGCCCTCTGTCTTCGGAGGGTCTACCATTAACCCACCAGTGATCCAGACCGTTTCTACCCTTCGGCTCCGTGGGCCCAGGAACCTTTGCTCTTGGAAACAACGTGAAGTCTTCCAGCTCTCCTGAGCTGTGTGGCTCTGGTAGAAATTCACTGCCTGCTCAGAATCAATTAAATTCCAGGCCGTTCTACAGGATAACGCGATCTTGGCACTCCGTTAGGGCAGGTTAGGTGAGGCTCTGTTCCTCTCCGCTCCTGCCTGGAGCCACCAGCATCCCTTCCCCTCGATTTCTTGGCCGGGGGGTGGTGGGGCAGTCTCTTCTTCCAGCTTCCAGCTGTGAGTCCATATCTCCCCTCCTCCAGCCCCTGTCATTCTGGCCTTTCCTTACCCCCTCGGGGCCACCACCCACCCTAAACACTTTGGCCGTGACATCCAGCTCTGACCAGGCTGGGTACAAGTACCTTAAAGGTGCTGTTTCCAAAAAGACAAGAGTGCCATGCAAAGCAAAATAGTTTCTAAAAGTCCTCCTGCACAGGCCAGGGAGGTTCTGTGGGGGCTCCGGGTACACACAGGGGCTAAGGGAGCCTGAGATGGCTTTTCCGTTCGAGCAGTTCGGCCCAGTCTCATATTTTGAAAACAGCGGGAAAAGTAATGCCAGCTGAAAGGAGTTTTCTGTGTGCTATTTAACTAAATGGCCCTGCAGCTGGAGAGAAGCACGGGCAGACGTGTAACGATTCAAGGGCTCCCAGTTAACAATGATCCTCTTTTATTGTATAAAGACAGCGACGCAGCCATTCTCCTCCCTCCCAATGCCTGCTCTCTCTACCTGCTTCCCCCACTGGCTGGCATGGCTGTTCAGCGTCCGGAAAGTAGCACCCAGCTTCTCCTCCCACCGTCTCCAACTCTGCAGCTTTCAGCCCACTGGGATTCCTTTTCTCGCTGGAGCCAGGGAGGAGAGGGTGGAGAGGGTGCCGTGCTCCCTAGAGAATGTTCTGGTAGAGACACTGATAGAGGCTGTCTTGGGGGTGGGGTGTGGGGGCTAAGGATAACAGGCACAGATCTGTTTTGACTAAAGGCACGAACACACGCACGCAAGCCTGTGTGCACTCACCCCTACACTCCTTTAGCAGAAAAGCTGTCAGACTGTCCAGAAGCTCATTCTAAAAGTGTCCCTTCTCCCGCCATTATTCTTCCAGGCTGGGGTGGAGCTGGCCTCCAGAACACTTCAGAAAGACCTGGCGATGACCAAGGGCGTCGGCTTTAGAATCAGACTGATGTGAGTTCGAATCTTGGCGACCTTCTCTCTGTGACCTTGAGCAAGCATCTGGGCGCTCTGAGCTGTGGCCTCCTGTCTTTAACAAGGGGCCCCGCCACGGCTCTCAATGTGTTCCTCAGGGTCACACTGAAGGACGCAGTGGAGAGCAAGCATTCGGCAGGGCGCCTGGCACAAGGTAGGTGCCCAGTTGTTGGAAGTTGTTGCTGCCCCGAGGATGGCGGCACTGTGTTTGTGGTGTGTCTGGGTGTGCAGGGAGATCTGTATTCATTCCACCTCATCAGCCAGAGTGGACAAGGCTGGGGTCTGTGGCAGGGCGGAGATGGCGGTCGGGGGGGGACACAAATGTCAGCCCTGCTGAGGAGTGTTTTCCTTGAGGCTTTCTGCGACACTGATTTAAACCGTCACGTTGGCCCAGCCCATGCGTGCGCGCATGCGGCCTCCTCCGTGTAGATTCTGGTCCTTCCTTGGTTTTCTGCAGATGTTTTGGAGCCCAGAAGCTGCAGCTGCAGGCATCCAACCAGCCCAGAAGATCTCATTCATCTTTTTCTCTCTACCCTTCCTGACAGCAGGCTCCTTCTTTCTCCCACAGAGTCTGTTCTGGGCCCCCGACAGGGAGGATTCCCTCCCAGAGAAAGAGCTAATTCAGTTCGGCCACCCTCCAATGCCCCAGAGACACAGGAATCCACTCCCTGCCTGGGGCTTGATGGCAAATGGTTCGCAGGATTGGGCTGGTTTCCCCCTGCCTGGTGAACCCAGAGTGGCTTTAAACCCAGGACAGTAAACCCAGCACACGCTTCCCATTTTTCCATCCCAAGCAAGCCTGTGCACCCCTAAAATATACTCTGAACCTCTTAGAACCGAAGTCAGTGAATGCCTGGGTCACACTCCTTAAGATCGATCCCCCATGAATCAAGAGCACAAGCGTTTCATTCACTGCAGGTTTTATGTGGTAAATACTGTTGCAGTGAAACATTGTGTAATACGATTTAATCTCTACTAAGTGTTTCTAGCACTAGGGGACCGGAGCTGGGCAGAAAGAGGAAGAAAGTATGCAGAACTGTGGCTCTTAACACGTAAATTGTTCACCAGGGGGTAAGGAGAGGTGTCAGCAAGAAAACCGACTCTGGTCTTTTTTTTGACTCCATTTTAAAGTTTGGGTGGAACGTGATGGACCGTTGCCAAGACTGTTTATCTCCTTGGGGGCTTGTTACATGTGCATATGTGTGACACACACACACACACACACACACACACACACACACACACACACCATTGCCAATCAATCCCTCTTAAGTGCATGACTTCAAGCATAGGAAGAGGAAACAGATTGGGGGTGGATGCTCTTAAAATCCCAACCTGTTCGATGTAGGGTAGGGGCGAGGAATCCAGAGGACTTTCTTTTTTTCAACTACAAATGAAACTACCTTGTCAATGCCAAAAACAATGCCCACTTTATTGTCTACCACAGGGGTATGTGAGCAGCTAAGCATCCTTTCAGAACTGCGCTGTCTGGATTTGACCATGACACAGCACATTACAGTACCTGAAGACTGCACCAGGGTCCCCCTGTGATATTCAGGAAGAGATTTCCATGTCAGTAGTTGCTCAGACTTGCCACAAATGAGCATATATGTGTATGGAGGAGGGGGGGTAGGGAGGAGAATTGCAATGAGATGGGGACAGTTGGGGTCTCGAAATCTACGATAAGAATCCATGCATGTTAATTACCTCAAGGAGAGAAGAAAGTCACATCCTAGAGGTGGCGGCAGTGATTATGATGGCAGAGGAGATGATGGTGATAACAGGTAACGTTCACTGCGAATAATCCGCGTGTTAGGCGCTGTGCTAAGCTCTTTTATAAATCTCTTCTTAAGCTTCACAACAACCCAGAAGGCAGCTGCTGGAAGAATCTCCATTTTAGAGATGAGGAAACTGAGGTTTAAAGAGGTATGTAATAGCCCCAAATCATAAAGCTATTACTTGAGCAGAGAATCAGGGGTGTTGGTCCTTGCTGGAGGAATCCAGCGTGGGGAACCTGACCGGAGGCCCTCTGATAGCATCCCCTCCTTTAAAAGCAAAACTGAAGGGTCACGACCAAAATTATTCTGCTGATGAGTGGTGGAGTTGCAGGTGGGGCCTGGGGAGTCCGAGGGTCAGGAAAAAAGCAAGCGTCACGTCTGGGGAGTAAACTGGTACCCTTCCCAGTGTATCCAGTTCCACTCACTGAGTTACTGCACAAGGAGAGCTAGTTACTTCCTGGTGACAGCCGACTGACATCAGGTTAATTTTGGATTCCTATTGGCAGGACCTAAAAGAAAATCTCTCTCACTTTCTTAGTGTGCTGTCTTCTTTTTGCCCCAAGGCAGAACTGGTCCCCTGGTCTGAAACTTTCCAGAACTCATTTTAGTTCAAATAAGAACCAAGCTGATTCATCTCCGTAAGGCACACGGCTGTCAGTCTTACCTTCCAAACATCTGACGCTCCCTCCTCAGAAGCCTGCCATGGCTCCCCAGTACCTACAGATTAACAGCCAACCTCCTCTACGTCCATCCCCAAGTGTGGCGGCATCTCTTTGCACAACCTTCCCTGCATCCCCCTCTCCATCTCCCCAGAATACACACAGCTCTCAGGACGCGGTTTTAACTTCATCAGGAGTAACCTCCTCTTCTCATCTGAGGCCACTAACGCCTTATCTGCCAACTCAACAACCGTTTCTCCATTCACCCCTTCTGCCTTACATGCTGAACCCCAGTTTGCTCGTGGCAGTGATGTGCCTAACTAAAAACACGGCATTGCCCCTTCCCGGTAGGGTTGGGTGGCCATGTGGCACAGTTCTGGTTGAGCTAAGGGCAGAAGTTCCTGAGAGGGGTGTCCCTCTCCAAATGTAACAGTAAAGCCACACTAGGTAAATGCTCTTCGTGCCTCACTCATCCTACTTCCCCTTTCCTAGTGTGCAGGTGTGAGGCCTGGAGATGCAGTGGCCACCTTCCTACCACGAGGTGACAGACCTAGGGCCAAAGGCCTATACTCTACGGGTGGCAGAGTAGAAAGACAGAGCCTGGGTCCCCAGTGGTACAGCTGAGGCATGGTCCCACCCACTTTCTTGTTGTCTGACACAAATAAGCCCCCATCTGGTTAAGTCACCGGTGGGCAGGATTTCTGTTGCTAACAGGTGAGTTCAATGATACCCAACACACCGCCAGACATTGTTCTTCCTCAGTCATGGGTCAGTTCTGATGCTACCCCCTCTGGGAAATCCTCCATGGGTCCCTCAGAACACAAGAACTGCACCCTTCATTGTACTTCCACACTAGTTACTTTTCTCAATTCTAGTACCTATTTAATCCTGCTTTATTTGGCCTGCTGGCTGCTCAAATTCCTAGCGGGTAAGGGGTCTTGGTCTCACTGACGTCTCCATAGTGTCTGGAGCAGTGCTTTGCATCGAGGTTAGATAGATGTTCTATCTCAGCAGCACCTCTAGAACGTCTGGAGCAGTGCATTGTCTGCAAACGTGGAGTGTGCGTGTTCTGGGGTCTGGCATCTGCTCGCTAGCTGTTTGGTCTTGGGCAAGTTAGAGGACCTCTCCGTGCCCGTTTCCTCATCTATAAAAAGGAGAGGATGACAGTACTTTACCCCGCAGGGTTGTCACGAAGACAAAATAGTTTAATCCTAAGCACTTAGAATGGTCTCTGGCATATAAAATTGCTTCATGACTCTAGGCTTTTATTAGTGTGATGAATATTACAGTTGCGGAATGAACAAATAAATCAACACACAGCTGCTAAATGAATGAATTAAGAGATGAAAACTAGGAAAATTCCTGAGTTCGGACCACTGGGCCATGGTCACTGTTCCCTCTTTTCTGCCTTCGCTTTTCATTCTAACTACAACTTCCCATATCTGGGGAGCTGCTATACTGGAGTGTTGTAAGGCTTGGCTTCAAACATGGCATTTGATTTTTGCCATGCGGCTTTGGGTCAGTTTGTTTCACCTCTCTGAGCTTAAGTTTCTTCCCCACTAAGCTTGGGATAATAATAGTATTTATCTCATAGGGTTACGGTGAGAATTAAATGATAAAGCATGTAAAATATACAGCATTATGCCCGGCATACTGAAACAGTGTCAGCCATTGTCATCAAACACCGTCATTATTGTTTTTGTCAAATGCATGGCATCCCACTGAATCAATGGTCCTGGTGTGGATGGGACGCTTGGGGTGGGGTCACCTTTTGGCATGTCAAGGTACACTGCATTTACATTGGGAGAATACTTTTCTTGAGTGCCAACGAACATTTGTGGCATTTTGATTTTTTCCCTTTAAACGGGGATTAGCTAATATATCCGATTTACCCCAGAACGTTGGCCTCCAAATTTTCCCCTTAAAAGCTGTTAACTTCAAGTGGATCCTTAGTTGACACCAAACCTGGCCGCAAGGTACGCGTGCACATGAGAACAATCGCAAAGCAGAGTGTTTAAACGGCAATGATATTCCCACAGATCGCGGATCCAGTCATTGTCGGTGATGCATTTCAATCTTACTTGTAGATTTCCCGCCTTTGGCCTTAAAAGAAGATGTGTATACAGCTTGATATAACTTTCCCTTTAAACTGAAACCGTTATGTTAGCCCCATTCAAGCACTTGGCGGCTCCATTAATCTATTTTTACCATTAAACGTGCCATTTTACAAGATATTTATTCCACTTGGTTGTCATCCAAATGCTTTTTGACATCACTGCCCCGGGACTCAAGTTCTTTAACTGCCCTCATAAATAGAAAATCCCCTTTTGACGGAAACCTTGAAGAGCTCTCTGAACCTCACTCTCTCACTTCAACAGGCATTAATTTCTGCTCTACATAAAGGAGAGTGTGTGTGAGTGTGTGTGTGTGTGTGTATGTGTGTGTTTTAAGAGGGTAACTGTGGGAGGTCTGAGCGACCCAAGGGATGAAGGGGAGGGATGCCCGCTCCCCAAATCCTGCCCAGCTGGGCCTGCCTCAGACTCGGGGAGCTGCTAACTTAGAGGCAGAAGGCGATCATCAGGGAGCAGGTAGGTCAGAACTCTAGGGCCCGAAGAGACTTGGAGATCCCTGGGGCCCAAGCTGGGCAGCGACACTTTCAAAGGGGAGGGGTCCAGGGAAAGTCATTATTTCCTCACCTTCCTCCTCCCTCACCTCCCAGACAAACAAAAGGCCATCGCGGCAATAGCTGAAGGCAGAGACCCCACTGGCTTTGAAGCCGATCCATCAGGTGGAAGCCTGAGCAAATCACAACTTGGCTTCCCCGGCAAGTTTTCTCCGCAGCCTAACACACCACCCTCCTCCTCCCGGTCGTGCGCCGCCGCCTCCCGAGCTCCGCACAGCGACGAGGCCGAGGGGACGGTGCTGTGATGCTCACTGGTTTCCAACTTTCCGCTCCTTTTCCAGCCTCCTGCAAAGCGGCTGGGAAAGGGGCAAGTTTGCAAAGGCGAAGATACCAAGTCCTGGGGACGCCACAAAGGAGCCGCAACACCAACAAAGATGAACCTCTCGTGGGGCAGACGAAAAGCGCCAGCTGCCGTTCCGGGGGGCGATCGTGGGCTTGGGCGGGCTGCGGGCGCGGGCCCGCGGGCGGCGGGCAGCCGGGCCCGGGGGTCCCCAGGGTCCCCCGCCGCCCCTCCCCACGCGGGTTTCCCGGCACCTGAGCGGGGCGTGGGGACAGCGACGCACTCCGGCCCGGCCCCCGGCAGGTAGCTCGGGCGGCCGCCCGCCCGCGCCGCGCGCCTGCTGCCTGCAGCCACCAGGAGCGCGGAGAGGAGAGGCAGCCTCAACCCACGGCGTCATGCTTCCTGCCACCACATTACGGCGAATCGTCACCGGGAGAGGGGAGAAGAGGGGAGAGCGGGGGAGGGAGGGGAGCACACACACGCAGCCCCCCGCCTGCCAAACCCCGCGGAGCCGGGGCCACGTCCCGGTGGAGTCCCCGCGGGACCGGCCCCGTTCGCACAAAGCGCCGCAGTTTGGCCAAGAAGGGAGGGAGCCGGCCACGAAATAAATAAATAAAAACAGAGTCGGGTCTACGTAACGCCCTGTCGAAAGCGGACGCCATATTTTTTTGTGGCTTATGTCGACATAGGGAAACGTAGACATGTTTTTCCTCCTCCTCCTCCTTCTCGGTCTGCCTCCCATTGATCCAAACTTGTAATCAAAACTCTTTAAAAAAAATCTCCCCCACCTCTGGATCCTCTGATCTCCTCCTACCCGCAAAAAGAGCCTGCACCCTCCCTCCCGCCCCCCCCCCCTTCCAATCGCAAACCCGGCCAAGTCCCATTAACAACACGTTTTCGGGAGCCGCGGCGGCGGCTGCGGCAGCGGTGGGAAAGTTGGGCTGGAGTGGCCGGTGCCCGGCGTGCGGGGCTTGGGGCCGGCGGCGCCGGGCGGGGGGTGCTCCGCGCCGGGGCGAAGTTTCTTACCTGCGCCGGGGCTGGGAACGCGGAGACCCGGGCTGGGAACGCGGAGACGCTGCACGGGCGTTCCAAAATGGAACTCTGCTGGCTCCCCCCACCTACTCCCCACTCCCCACCGGGCGCCCGGCTCGGGCTCCGTGGGAAAGAGGGGGAAAGCCAGCCTGCCAGACAGACAGACAGAAGAAGCCCCCGTTCGGAGAACAGTGGCCAAAATTTTTAGAAAGAAAGGAAAAAAAAAAAAAAAAAAAGAAGGAAAAAAAAGGGGAAAAAAATGTCTCGATCAGTGGGGAATCTACGCCAAAACCCACATGATCTGTAACGTCAGCATGCGTATTTGCATACGATACCACCACCCGAGCTGCCACCCGGGCTCGGGTTCCGCAGAAAGTTACAAAGTGAAATTCAGCCCCCTCCGGAGACGCCGGCGAAATGTCATTTTCAGGCGGGAGCCGGGGGGGAAGCTAGCCCTAAAGACGCTGGTTACTAGCCAAGGTTGGGGGGAGGGCAGTAAATTAACTTAAAAGTCTGAGCCCAGTAACGGACTCGGTGGAATTTCTGCGAGGGGCGGAGGGGGAGGCGCGAGAGAGATCATTGAATATTAAGCAGGACCCGGCGCGGCGGCCGCGGCCGAACCCTCCCGCTGCAATACCCATTTTCTTTATGAAAAGTTCAAGGTGTCACTGATGAGCTCAACAAACTGTTGATCTTGACCACGTGGAGTGGCGGACGGAGGGACCGCGGGGCTCGGCTGCTCGCCCTGAACCGGCGGCACCCGGGATCCCGCGTTCCTGCCGCAGCCCAAGGGGCAGCGCGAGGGTGGGGCTGCCGCGCGCCCCCGGCTCTGCCTGCTTTCTCCCGCCTTCGGACTCAAAGAAATAATAATAACTTAAAAAAAAATTTTTTTTTAAGTGAGACACATTTAACTCCTGGAATAGTAATGAGAGGGCTTGGGGTAGGGAGGGTAAGAAAGAGCCCCTCACTTATATAACGAGTCGAAATTAGATGACTTTTGCTGGAGAGATTCTGAGATTTCCGCTTGCGCCAGGTCTGAGGTTGGTTCAACATCCTCAAACTTTTCCCCTAAGAGCCAATAAACAAACAGACGCCCCGGGAGCTGACTTCAACTCTTGTCGGGCCAGCTTTCGCAGGGATTCTCAGACTTCGAGAAATGCACACCCCTGCGGCGCTCGCAGGGAAGTTCCTCGGAAGCGAGGCGGGTCTCTTTTGGAATTGGAACTCCGGCGTTCCTGGCGGGAGGGCATCCCTAACCGCCGCCGCCCCCCGGATCCCCTCCGGCGCCTGAGAGCAAAGGCGAGTCAGGATCTCGCCGCTCTTCGCCTGCGGCCTCTGCAACCGTGAGCTTGCGTTTGGGGCGCGGCGTTCCTGCTAAAGCGCTCAGCTGCGGAGCTCTAAGGGATCTGGGATTCAGGGGACGCTTTGGAATCTCACGGAGAGCAACCTGTCTGCGCCGCCCGCTCCTGCCCGGATGGACCAGTTTCTCCTCCGTGGGCATCGCGGCGCGTTAGCATCTCCCAGGTGTGAGCTGAGCGTGAGCGCGCACGAGCCAAGCGGGGACAAGGGGATACTGTCTGGGGTCCACTTTTGACGTCCGAGCGCGGCGAGGAGACAACGGGAGCCTGGGGCTGGGAGGCTCAGCGGAGTCCCCGCCTGCCCTGAAGATGAGCAGGGGCGGAGTGTCGGGGCTTCCCGGCCGGCCTTTGCTCCGGGGAATTAGAACGAACTCTAGCGGCGGCTTGCGACTCGGCTCTGGGCGCGAGGGCAGCAACAGGTGGCCGTGTACGGCGGAGTGGCTGGAGGCGAGGACAGGGACTGGGGTGAAAACGGCTGGCTCTGGGGCTGACTGCGAGGCCAACGCACCTGGAGACCTTTTGGCCTTTTCCTAGGATGAGGGGGAGAAAGTAGCTACAAAGTTTTTCTAGGGTCCCTCCTAGGGCTCCAATTTCTCTAACAGAACCCCTTCTTTGCGTCCCCAGAAATTTCTGCAATAAAAATAGCTCATATGCAAAACTGTGTTACTGGCTTGCACCTGTTTGTTCCGTTACTGCTGATGTAGGGTTTGTTTGTTTGTTAGTTAACGGTGCATAAAACTAGGTCCTGGCCTTGGAGGGGGTCTCTCGGGAGGTGCTCTCCTACCTGAGAGGCGAACTGCCCTGGCCGGCCCTTAAAGGATTCCGTTAAGAACTTCCTGTATGACTAGGATCCAGTTAGCGCCGCATCTTTCTCAAACTCATTTGATACCTACCGTCTAAAATCCTCATCTACTTGCCATCAGTAGCGGAATTAAGGGATGCCGATTTTTTGTTCTTCCCTCAAGGGTGTGTCTGAAGAGTGAAAGAAAAAGACCCCTCCCCCCGCAACTCTAATATTTTTATATCGCTTACTCTTGACTCTTGCAGGTCATCCCACCGTTTCCCCACCTTCCCTTGAAAGTAACTACGGTTCTTAGTTTGTTTCCATGGAAATTACTGAAACCTTAAGGAAGCTATTCCCCTTTTGAGGCGGCACCTCCTTTTGCTGGTCAACCACTCAGGAGGGGGTTCTATAAGCCACCTTTCCTCCGCCTCCACCTCGGTACCGCCTTCTTCTGGCTGGGCCAGTGAGTAATAGGATGGAAGGGTCAGGGTTGAGCCAAGCAGGGTAAACCCTCGGGACTGCCCACTGAGTTCTCATGTCTTCAGGGCACTTGGATCTCAAGTGGGGGGCCTTTGATGACTTCAGTGTCTTTAAATTGTTCAAAGTTTAGCATGGGCTGAACCTTCACTATATAAACAAACAGGAGGGGATAAAACAAGGGTGACTTTTGCATCAAGTGCTATGATTTCAGTTTGCTTTATGTATAGGTGGAGTAGATGGACCCTTATCTTAATCTTTTTTTTTTTTTTTACTGAAGTATAGTTGACTTACAACATTGTATTAGTCTCAAGTGTACAGTACTTAATCTTTACAATAACCCTAACAGGCAACGATTCTCCAAGTGTTTTGTCTTAGGTCCCTTTAGACTCTTAAAATTATTGAGGACCCCGAGTAGCTTTTGTTTACATGAGTTACATGCATCTTGATATTTACCATGTTAGAAATTGAACTGAAAAAGAAAATGGAAGCACAGGAATTTACAAACACACTTTCCGTTAGTCATGGGAGCAATGATAATATGACATGTCACGTAGCCTCTGGAAAGCTACTGTATACTTGAGAAAAAATAAAAATGACAAGGACACGTAATGTTTTAGCCCTATCACCAAAGTAAATTTTACCTTGAAGAGCCCTGGAAGGGTCTTGGGGGTCTCCAGGATCCCTGGATAATATTTTGAGAAACACTGTTATGGTAAGTTATTGTTATGTGCAATTTACAGGTGAGGAAGCCAAGCTTCTTAGAAATGTAGTAAGTCGCCCAGGGCAATGCAGGGAGCAAGGATTTAAACTGGGTTCTTCAGAGGCCAGAGCCAGATTTCTTAATGATTGTACAATTCTGCCTTTTATGAACAACCCAAGCTCCACCCTCAACCTAGAACAGCCTCTAGGGCTTCCCAAGACTACTTTTTATTAATAGCAATTACCTTTTGAGCCTTTATTATGTGCCAGCCCTTCTTACCCATTATCTTGTCAAATGCTTACAACCACCTTCCCTGCAGGTATTGTTTCTCCCATTTTACAGATGACAAAACTGCAGTTCAGAGAGGTTAAGAAGCTTCTTCAAAGTTGCTCAGCCAATAAAGAGAAGAATCTGGATTCAAATCTTTGTCTGGTGGCTTCAAAACCAAGGAAAGACAGGAGTCTATCACAGTGATTTATAGAGACCTAGCGAGGAGGAAACGACTTCTGTTCGTGATTTGGTGAGCACGAGGCCTGGCTAAAAGTCTTGAAAATTTAGAAATATCAGGAGGAGAAGCAATAAAAAGCAGCATTGCCCTGATGGGGCCCCTAATCTAATGACGACAAATCCACACTGGCGTGTAAACTCAAAAGAGACGTAGGGGAGCAGCAAAGATTTGGAATTGAGATGGGAATTGTGGGGTCATCCCACCCAGCTATCTGATCCCTGCATGCACATGCTAGATAAGTATTTTTCTAAATGAATGAAAAAAGAAAACACAAAACACAGAGAAGCAAGCTAGAAAAAGAAAGCGTCAGCAGTCCAACCAGGTACTGCTTATAGTTTTGGTAAGGGTCTTTCCACAAGTTACATTTATTTACTTTTTCTGCTATAAGACTCTTAAGAGAAATGAAAACTATTACATATCAATTTACCAACTGTAGCATGGAATGGCCACTACCGACATGTCTTACAACAAAGCGAGACAGAGGATGACCTTTCAGAACGTTCAGATTGCTTTACTCAATACCTGCAAGTGAAAGGAAGTGTGCTAGACAGAGGCTGTCTCCTTCCATGTCTGCATCCCCCCCTCGCCCCCCGCCATGGCTTGAGAATAAAACGTCACATGCCCCGAGATCAATCCCATGGCACCGGTAGCATCGGAGCTGGGACTTGATGTTTGCAAGTTTACAGCAGGAGCTTGGCTTGGCAGTGACTTGATTCTGCTTGGAGGGTAGAGCTAAACATTTACCAAATGGGGAAAACTCAGAACTTATTATTGGTTTGATGTTACAGTCTGGTTTAGTCCTTGTATCATCTCTGTAAGGAAAGCAGAACTGGTACTATTGTTCCCATTTTACAGAGAAGGTTACCGAGGCTTATAAAGGTTACAGTCATTAGTTCAAGTTCACAAACTAAATTCTGAACCACTGTATAAATCTGTCTTGTAACTGCAAGACCAATGCTATTTCTGTGCCCCTTCTTCTTCATTTGCTGTTTTACCGAAAGGGGTCTAAACGTGCCTCCTATCAGAGGTTGTCTCTCCTTTCTTGCAGAACCTTGGAAGAGAATTATCACTCAACAAGGTCTTTTTATCATATGCCATTTTATATGTACTTATGCATTTATTTGGTTGTCTCCCCACTAGAATGTAAAGTTCCTGCAGCCAGGTACTTTGTCTCATTCATTGCTGCTGTATCCCTATGTTTAAACCAACATGGCGTATCACAGGTGCACCACAAATGATTGCTGAATGAATGAAGTGCACTTCTCGTCAGGGCTTCTCCAGGTCTAGGGAGTCAATGCTTTTTAAGAGTATACACATCTTCTGTTTACCTCAAATGACCTTAGCTGGGAACATCAGTTCCCGGGGTCAAGTCTTCAATTTCTATGATGCATAGGGTTTGTGTCTGGTGAGACACTGTGGGTGGTTAGTCCTCATATGAATTCCAAGCATGAGAAACGTTAGCAATGGAAAACGTTACGTCAAATGTTTTGAACCATCCAAGATTACTTCCTTATGATAAATTCCTTGATAACTAATCACTGGGTTGAAATATACACATAATTCTAGAGTGGAAACCCTTTGCAGTGAGTGAAAGCTTCAGGAGGCATGGTACATGGTCTCGCAAGATGGCTGCAGTCAATCCTTTCCCTCACTGTATGAAAGAGACTTCACCATTAAGAGGTGGCATTTATCTCCCCTCCCCTTGAATCTGAACTAGTCCTGTGATTGCTTTGTTGCTATGAAAGGGATATTCTGAGACATGTGTGCCCAGGCCTTAAGAGACTGGCATTTCCTGACTCCTTCCTCTTGGAATTCTGCTGCCATGTTGTGAGAAGCCCAAGCTTCTTGGGGAGGCCACATGGAGGAAAATCAAGATGCTACAGACAACAGCCCCAGCTGATTTCTGGCTGACTCCCAGTCAGACTTTAGCCGTGTGAGTGAGCCATCTTGGGTGCTCCAAACTAATTCACCTCCCAGTTGACTGCAGCCCCAGCTGAGATCACATAGAGCAGAAGAGCCACTCAGTTTAACCCGGTCAACCCCCACAATCATGAGTGATGATAATCAAATAATAGTTGTTCAACACCACCAAGTTTTAGGGTAGCTTATTACACAGCAATAAGTGACTGAAGTGGGAGGTATTTTCCTTGTGTTTTCATTTGCACACATATCTGAATATTCCAGATGAGCTTCCCACTGATCTCTGTGGGATGTAGCATTCTGAGATCACAGAGAAAGCCAGACAAGGGGTGGAGGGACGGGTCCATGATGCCTGGGCTGGCCACTCCTCTGAGTCAAATGCTTTTCCTGATATCCGTTGTTTTTCACAAAACAGCTGAAGTTAGCCTAAGGACACCACACCCCCCGCACGCACACACATGCACAGGTCCCAGATCCGAAGCAGGTGAATACTCTCATGTAATATTTACCAAGCACAGATACTCAGTAGGTGCTAGAGTTAAGTTCCTGTTTGGTGTTGCCGAAAACCGAGGTTTCCATTCTTCAGAGATATGCACTGTGATGGGAACTCCAAACGCCTACCATGCACAAGGCCACCTAGAAGATGCTTCTTACACTTGGTTTCACTTAATCTTCACAACCTTCTGAGTAGGTGTATCATTTCCTTAATTTGTGGCGGAAAACTAAGACCCGTAGAGGAGTCGAACTTGAACCCAAGTTTGACTGACTGCAAATACTGCCTGCTTCTTATTACACCTTTGTGTCCCAAATGAACTCATTTGCAAACCACCTTCCCAATTTCTGCCCCAGAGGCATAGGTACCACCTGTAATATATTTATTTAACATTTCAATTTACACTGATTTACATTCAAAACTTAAATGTATGTCCTTAATAATAATCATGATAATCTTTTTATCACAATGGAAAAAGAAAAACCAATACTGATTGTAACAAATGAAAGGTAGCAGTAAAAATAATCCACAGAAAGAAACAGTGCTATTAAGCTAGCTAGATACTTTCATTTTCAGAAGGTGGAGCC
This sequence comes from Grampus griseus, assembly GCF_964374135.1. Classification (NCBI taxonomy): domain Eukaryota; kingdom Metazoa; phylum Chordata; class Mammalia; order Artiodactyla; family Delphinidae; genus Grampus; species Grampus griseus. Next base: position 16,285,591 of record NC_139011.1, read on the forward strand.
AGAGGGTAAAGATGTTAGAAAGGTGTTGACGACAGGCTAACACCAAACTGATAACTTTTTCTTGAGCTAATTAAAAGGATAGAAGGAGAATTGCAAAGGAATGACTTTCTTTCCGAGTCAGGGTTATTTAATGCTGCGTCCATGCATCGTTTAAAACCTGTCCTCTAAGATTTAGCATCAGTGGATAACTTGTCATTCTCTAAATTTGCTGTGGTCTTTTCTATCTTTGTAAATGGTGCACCCGCTGCTTGGAATGCCTTCCCTCCTCAGTGCTTCAAGACTCGGATCAAATGTCACCCCCTTTGGGAAGCTTTCCTGCACTCTTCCCGAAAGAGTTAATGCCTCCTCGGAATTCCTACAGAATATTGCACTTTCTTTGAATTAGCAATTACTGCCCTGTAGTTGAATCACTTCTTTGTATTTGCTACATTCACTTGACTGTAATCCCTTGAGGACAGGTATTTTACCAGTCATCTCTGTGTCCTCCTCGCTTGCCTACCATGGACTATGGGCTAGTAGACTTCTATGATGGCCCTCAAGATTCCCAGCCTCTTGCTTATTCCAAGGTACTGCTGTGAAAGAATTTTTCAAACATAATTATAGTCTCAAGTCAGTTGGCCTTAAAATCTGGAAATTGTGCAGATTTCTGGATAGGCTTGATCTAATCTTATGAGCTCTGTAGAAGCAGATTTTGTTGAGGACGTCAGAGACATTCACAGTGTGAGAAAGATTGTACACAAGGATGATTCTCTGCTGCTGAGGTGGAGAGGCCATGTGGAAAGGAACTAAGAGCCACCTCTAGAAGTTGAGATCAGTCCCTGGCTGACAGTTAAGACAATGGGGACCTCAGTCCTGCAACCACGAGGAAGTGAATTCTGCTGATAACCACTGAGCTTGGAAGGCCCGGTATATAGTTTATCTTGGTATATGTTCTGTGGACACTTGAAAAGAATGTGTATTCCTCTGTTATTGTGCAGAGTGTTCTATAAATGTCTATTAGATCTGTGACCCAGCCCCATTCACACCCGCAAAGGCCATGTGAGGAGACCAGACTTCCACCCTGGTGTGGCTGTAACGAGGTACCACACACACCCACTGGGGTCATGTCAGAGAAGGCCAAGAGGGTAGCCAGGACTCTCATCACCACTGGTCTCAGTGGAGATGACGTAGGAGCCCGGACCTCCACCTTCACCCAACAATAATGAGGTGTCTCTCTTCTCCCTGTAGGGTGGTGTCAGTGGAGACCACATGGGAAACTGAAATACCAACCCCTGCCCAACAGTGATGGGGAGTCCCCCTCTCAGGTGCCAACAGAGGTCAAGTGGGAAACCTGGACTTCTAACCCCATCTGACAGAAACAAGACAGAGCTGCTCTCCTTTCCTATGCCAGAGTGATATCAGTGAAAGCCAGCTAAAACATAAGGTTTAAATACGACCCAGGGTCTCACAATATCACATGAATATGTCCATGTTTCAGTCTAAAATCTTATGCCATACCAAGAACCAGGAAGATCTCCAACTGAATGAAACAAGACAATCAAGAAGCACCAATGTCATGGGGCTTCCCTGGTGGCATAGTGGTTGAGAGTCCGCCTGCCGATGCAGGAGACACGGGTTCGTGCCCCGGTCCGGGAAGATCCCACAGGCTGTAGAGCGGCTGGGCCCGTGAGCCATGGCCGCTGAGCCTGCGCGTCCGGAGCCTGTGCTCCGCAACGGGAGAGGCCACAGCAGTGAGAGGCCCGCGTACCGCAAAAAAAAAAGAAAAGAAAAGAAAAGAAAAGACAACCCAGGGAAATCACTATTGTGCCGTTCCTCAGATCCAGAGGTTCCTAACTGGTCTGCCTTCTTCTCTCCACCCTTCAGAGTCTTTGTATGTTTGTAAGTGGTTTTGTTTGCAACGTCCAGGGATTTTAGTTGTACTTTGCAGGAGGAATAGGGAAAAGTACGTCTACTCCATCTTCCCAGAAGAAGAATTACTAAGTGATGGGATTTTAAAGCCATTTTCATAGGATTGTCCTAACACTTTAGGTCTCTATGATGGTGAATATACTGTTATTGCCTTATAAAGGATGCTCAGCCGCTCTTATGAAGGGAATTGGGTGCTGTGGGGACATCCCGACTGGAAGACTTGCCTTCAGTGTCCCTGGATCTTTAAGGGTCTTGATTCATTCCCTTTTAGAGAAATAAAGGAAGCATTTCCTTCTGCCCTCATTGACACAGGGCTTCTGAGCTTATCTTGCGAGCTTGAATCCCACTTCTTTCATGAAAGTCTGAAGCTTCCTGTGTGGTAGATGTGAAAGAGCACTGAAGGAGAGATCAGGAGAAGCATACTGCTGTGTGTCCATGGGCATTTCATGTCCACTTTCTGAGCCTCAGTGTCTCCATCTCAAACTCAGGAAAGGTGGGGATGGACCCAGTCAGGGTTTCCAAACTTCAACCGTTTATCCAGCACCAGTTTGAGTTTGTCATGTCGGACCACCTGCTTCTTTATATATGGAGTACTTTCCTCCACACTGACGCACTTTAAAGAGGAAACCTCACATTGCCCTGGGACCTGTGCCCCTCAGCAGGAGGGAAGCCACGCTGGCTTGGCACACCTGGGACCAGTGTTTACTTGCAGAGTCCTCTGAGGTCTCGATCCCAGCCTGAAGGAGATGGTCACTGGGGCTTGTAAATTCGATGTGCTACCTCTACCCTAACCCAGATTCTGATAAAACGTATCCTCACGGCAGCAGTCCAGTTATGGAGACCCTCCAAGCACAGTTGCCATGAGCTCTGGGGAGTGTGTTGGTAAGTGTACCCTCCCCAGACTGCAGAGGGGAAACCTGTTTTGTTTCATTTGAAAATTTCCAACCACGTCTCCCCTCTCTGCCTCCACTTCTAAGGCACTTAATTAAAAACACCTCTTTTATTCCCAGACATTTTGGAGCAGGCAATTAACATCGTGGCACTCCCTGTCTGGGAGCCCCCTTCTGCTCCCTCCATGACAGAAACTTGTTTGCCAGCATAGTCATCCTTTAAATGAAAGTGAATTAAAAATCATCTCTTCTGGAGCACTTGTGAGGAGAACTTCATGACACCTCTTATAATAATTGGAGAGCCCCAGGGGATTCAGCACAACTGGGATTAGCTACCCAGGGCTAGAATCCAGCCAGCCTCTCTCAGACCCCCTCCTGGGATGTGATGCTGGGAGGTGCCTGGGTGGGTGACCGCCCTCTGGGCAGCCCAGACGTCCCACCAACAGCTAGATGGCTCCCTAGAGGGCTGGGAAGGCACATCCCAGCGGGGGCCGAGTATAAGACTGGTTTCCCCTTCCAACTTTTCCACTGCCTAAAACGCTCCATTACATTGTTTTGAAACGTCCTAACATTATGAAGACAGCATCCCTGCCTTTTCTGTTCATTTTGCCACATCTTCAAACACTTAGAATTGTACCTGGCTCTGGAAGAATGACTCTCAATGAATATTGGTTAAATGAATAAATTCTGTAGTTGTATTCATTGGACTCTAAATTCTATTAGGCAGGGACCATTTCTGTCTTATTGCATCTCCAAGGCTTAATACAGTACTGGGCACGTGGTATGTGATCGATAACTGTCTACTGACCTGAGGTGCTCCTGAGACATGCCTCATTCATTACTTCCTGGAGTTGCTGTGGCCTCACAGTTTGGGGCAGGAGTCCAGAGTCAGGCGGTCCTGAGTGTGGATACCGACTCAGACGTTTTCTCCCTGAGGATCTGTGGCAAGAGCTTCCACACTCTGACCCTCTGTTTCCCTTGTAAGTAACACAGAGATAATAACCCCCACCCAGTTTCTTCAACCCACATGTCGTTGAGAAGATTAAATTGAAGGCACATGGCGTTAACAATTGGCAGTTATAATTGTCGTTGCTGTTGACCGGAGGTCTAGCTTCTGTTTCTCAGGCAGATAGGCACGACAGCACCACTTGGTTGGGTCTTAAGTGGAAGAACTGTGCTGGTGATACGGCAGGGAGAGCTGGGCTGCGTATCTGGTGGTGGCCTCCTGTCCACAGCCCACATGCATGATCTGGGTGCTTTGAGAATTACCTGCAGCTTGTGAAAAAGCTCACTGGAAATCCTAATCCATCCTTGATGAGACTGCATTAAGCATGCGTGCGTGTGTGTGCGTGCGTGTGTGCGTGTGTGTGTGTGTGTGTGTGTGTGTGTGTTGTGGTGGGATGGCATTGCAGGCTGATGAACGAGGACTGATAGTCACACATGACTTCAAGAAAACAATGACTTGATCATAATATAATAAATGCTGTCTTGTAGACAACGTATTATACTCCCTGGGAGTTGAGAGGGGAAATAACAGAAGGGCCCTACATGTGGTTCCTAAGTGACCCTCAGTCTTCACCTCCCTGAGGGCTGGAACAGAGAATAGTCAAGCACAGAGGTTAAGTACAGGAGCATACTGGGTGCAAGTAAGGATCCAGATCTCCTGGAATGGAATCCTGACTCCTCCACGCACGAGTTCTACTGTCTTGGGCAAGTTACCCTTCTCTGTCTCTTTGTCCCCATCTGTAAAATGGAGATAATGGTGGTAGCTACCATGTAACGTTGACCGTGAGGATTAAATGAAGCAATTCGTATAAAGAGCTGACAGCAACACCCGGGGCATCGTAGATGCGTGGGCATCATAGATGTCTACCTATTACCTACCATAATTGGATAATCTGTAATTATCCAACTGCTTTACCTTTTTCACAGGCGTTATTCTCCAGCCGACTTTTTGGTCCCTTCTCTAATCCATCATGTTCTCCTATCTCGAGTTTGTTTGGGTACAGATGTGGACCCAGCACCCGCCTGGTCCTGCCATGATAGTGTAAGGGGAGGATGACCTCAGCCCCAGAAGTACTTCCTGATGACGGCTGCCTTCTATTTATACGCCCCAGCACTGGGCTTGCTTGGAGGATACCAGCATTATACATCTGCGATGCCACCAGCTTGTCAGTCACCCGGACCCTGAAATCATCTTCTGCAGTTATCATAAAGCGTCCCAGAATTACAGAATGCTGGAGCTGATGTCAGAACCACAAAAGCCTCTTAAATCTTACAGATAGAAGTAGTCATGACCATGGCCAATGTGGGAAAGATTGGCAAGGACCAACAATTGTAAGCTTTCCTAGTTTTCAAACACACTTCTCCAGAACCCCTCCCCAGCTGTCTGCTTCTCTCCTGTTCTCTATTACCTCTTGCTCAGACTCTATAAGAGCCTCCTAACCGGTTTTCCTCCTTGTATCTTTGAGCTTCTCTGATCCAATTTCTAGAGCAGGGGTTGGGAAAATTTTTCTGTAAAGGGCCAGATAATAAATATCCTAGGCTTTGCAGGCCGTAGGTCTCTGTTTCAGCTACTAAGTTATGCTGTTGGCACATAGCAATAGCCATAGATGATACGTAAAGGAATGAGATTGGCTGTGTCTTGATAAAACTTTATTTATAGGTGCTAAAATGTAAATTTCATAAAATTTTCATGTGTCATGAATTATTATTACTATTCTTTTGTTAAACTAATTTGAAGATTTAAAACCATTCTCAGGGACTTCCCTGGTAGCGCAGTGGTTAAGAATCTGCCTGCCAATGCCGGGGACACGGGTTCAAGCCCTGGTCTGGGAAGATCCCACATGCCGCAGAGCAACTAATTCCATGTGCCACAACTACTGAGCCCATGTGCCACAACTACTGAGCCCGTGTGCCACAACTACTGAAGCCCACGCACCTAGAGCCCGTGCTCCACAACGAGAAGCCACCGCAATGAGAAGCCCGCGCACCGCAATGAAGAGTAGCCCCACTCGCTGCAACTAGAGAAAGTCCACGCGCAGCAACGAAGACCCAACTCAGCTATCAATCAATCAATCAATAAAAACATTCATAGCTTGTGGACAGCACAAAAATAGGAGGTAGGTTGGGCTTTGGTCCAGGGGCCATCGTTTGCCCACCCTGGCTCTAGAATGGCTTTTCAGAAATGCACTGCAACTACTATTATGGCCACTGCTGCTGCGATGGCACTGCCTCTGCCTCGGGATGAACCGCCAATGTCTTCCCACTGCCCCTGGAAGGTACCCCATGGTCCATCCCCCTGCCCCTGAAGGCTTGGGCTGCTTTCATCCCCTATGCCTCCAGCTCTGCCCCCAGCTCTCTGCTCCCTAGCCAGTTTGTCTTTTGGTTCCTTGAACTCTCCAAGTTTATTTCTGGCTCAAGATTCTCACCTGTACTGCTTCTCCCTCCTCGCTTGGCCAAGCAAATGCCTGTGGGTCTGAGCTTGTGTCACTGTCTCAGAAAGGCCTCCTATATCTCCTGCAATATTCCCTCTCACAGAGCTCTGTCCTGCTGCAGTATTTCTGGCAACAGGCGACTGCGTAGCCACATATTGATTTCATGCCCATCTCCCCCCTTGCCTGTAATCCCATGATGCGTGATGGGAGAGCATAGCTCCTGAACACACCTTGTTAATACATGGTTTTGAGCCCAGACCTCAGGGCCTGGCCCAGAGTAAGTGCTCAACAAATATCTGGAGAATGAAGAATCAAATACATTTTGCCTCTTTGTCTTCTCAACATCCCTGGGGAGTAGTTATCGCTCTCTCCACCATCCCCCTTATAATTGAGAAAACCTGGATTCAGAAACAACCAGTAGCTTTTCCAAGGTGTCAGAAACAATAATCAAATTCAAGGTCTCTGCTGCCATGTCCAGGGACTTCTTTTTAATGGACCATGAACATTCCCTTATGATTATTCATATATGTGTGCATATTTATATAGATAGATTTATTTTGGTATAGCTGCCCACATTCAGATGATACATAATGCGATAGAGCAAAAATTCCCTGTTGCACTTCTGTCTCCCAACCACCTAGGTCCTTTCTGAAAGCAACGAGTGGTACCTGTTTCTTCTAGAGGTCATCCATGCATATCTGAGGAAACACCTGTACTTATTCTTCTCCCTCCGCATATTTGATGTAAGTGGTGACATGACATCCATGCTGTTCTTTTTTTTGTGCTTAGCAATATGTCATAAAGACCCATATCTGACACGTTCCTACACATCTCTTCTGTGTTCCTGCAGATAGAGCTTACTTTAAATGTTTTTTTTTATGGCTGGGGAGTATTTCCTCATCTGCATGTTCCACAATTGATTTAACCATTCCCCAGTGATAGACATTTGGGTTGCTTCCAAGTTTTTGCCATTAAAAACACTGAGTAACTTTGTAAATATGTCCATTCACACATGTGCAAGCGTATCTGAAGGATAAAATTCTAGAAGTGGAACTGCTGGGTAACAGGTATGCTGCAACGAAAAAGAAAAGTCTGTCTTTTCAGAAAGCATGTTTTAGAAAGCATGACACATCATTTCTGAGATTCATAGGGACCATGACAAGTGGCCCATGGTACTGCCAGGTCAATATCTGGAGGGGAGCTGGTGGTGGAGAGCTCCCTTTCTAGGGGGACTTGAGAATCAGTCAAGTGCATTCTTCCTCCAACATTTACCCTCCATGCTGGCTGTTTAATACTATCACTCCTGTGGACTGTCTTTGAAAGGCAGGCAGCATCATATGTCATATGGTAGAATTAGCCTGGGCTTCAAGATCGAACATACCTCAAATCAGGTACCAGCTCTGAAATTATAAGCTGTGTGACCCAGAAAAGGTACTTTAACCTTTCTGAGCCTCAGTATCCTCCCCTGTAAAATGGGGCTAATAATTGCATCCAACTCACAGGGTGGTTGTGAGGATTAAATAAACTAATCTGATACATGTAAGCTATTATTATTGTTATTAACTTTGGGGTCACAAAACCCTAAGTGGCTGGACACGGAAGGATAAAAGTAATGGGTCTGGGAGGGGGAAGGAGATGGGGCAGGGCGATTGTGGTCCTAGCAGACTAGGGGTCAGCTTAAGGCCACGTGGTGCCAGGGCCAGGGGTGAGAAAGTGACGCAATAACTCCACAGATAACCTTTGTCTGTTTCCCAGCTTAGCTAGAGCCATCTTGGTTAATGGTTAAGTGAGTGGCGCTTGCAATGTGGTGAACGTGCAAGGCCTTCCTGCGTACTTGGGACTAGGTGTAGCCAATTAAAAATATCCTCTGCAGAATGGACTTGTGGTTGCCAAGGGTGGGGGAGGGAAGGATTGGGAGTTTGGGCTTAGCAGATGCAAACTAGTATATAGAGGATGGATAAACTACAAGGTCCTATGTATAGCACAGGGAGCTATATTCAATATCTTGTGATAAACCATAATGGAAAAGAATATATATATATACCTACAACTGAATCACTTTGCTGTACAGCAGAAATCAACACAACATTGTATGTCAACTATACTTCAATAAAATTAAAAAAAGTATATCCTCTCCAAGTGAAGGCTCCGAACGCTGTGTGTGCTGGAAGAGCTGTGTGGAGTGCGATCAGGGGCTGACTCACCTGTATGAAAACCTCTTTGACGCCTACTGGCAACCCCATCTTTGCCACTGTCACTCCCGCTGCTGCCAGCACCGCCCTTCTCCATGGTAACCACTGTTTATCAAGTGCCAGGTACTGTGCTGAGAAATAGATACACACTTTTCTCAACACCATCTTGAGGGAGCTATTATTCCCATTTCACAGATGAGGCAACTGAGGCTCAGGGAAACTTGCCTAAGATAATGCAGTGAGTAAGTGGTGGAGCTGGAATTTGAACTTAGGTCTCTGTGTAACTCCAAGTCTCTATCTTTACCCACTGCACTATAACGCATATTACCGTCACCACTGAGAATACCACCATCTCCATCATCACCAGCATCACTATCACCACCAGCAGCACCATTATTATTATCATTGTCATCTTTATCATCCATTTCCAAGCCAGTTTCCCATATATCATCTCATTTAATCATCTCAACATGTGATAATATCATGAGTTCGTTATCTCCAATCAGCAGATGTGTTAAATGAGTTACCACCTGCAAGTGTTTCGAGCAGTAACTGGCTCATTCCTAGCTCCCAATGAGTCTTCGTTTATTATGATTAAACTCTATTATTACCACCACCATCATCATCGTGGTCGTGATCATCATCTCGGCACCAGATCAGTCGCCCTGCAAAGTCACTGGGTCCCTAACCTGGCCTGGGTCAAAGCTCCTCCTAATGTCTCCTAGTTGCCCTCCTGTAATGTGATCACATGGCATCTGCCTCCCAGGCTGTAGGCAAGGTGCTCAGGGGTGAGGTCCAATGACACTGCACCCCTGGGACTCAGGTTTGGGCTGTGCAGCCTGACACTGCCCTCACCTCTCCCACCATCTGCTTAAGAAGCCTGTGCACAGGGCCCTCAGAGGAGGCTACGAAGATAGAACACCGCCGGGTCCATCTCCCCGCTGCCATCTGGGCAGGCTTCACATTCGCAGCTGGTTCCCTTCTGGGTTGTTGCTGTACCTGGGATGCCCCCATCCTTCTTCCTGGAGCTCACGGCTTCCCCCACCTGGGGCTTCTCTCCTGTCACTAGCCTCTTTCTCCAAGCCCATTCTTTCTCCTTTGTGTCATCTTTGCTCACCAGTCCCCCTGCTCTTCTTGGACTATTATTATTATTATTTACAAATGAGAGCTGGGCTTGTATTTCAGTGATGCTTTTGCTTCACTTGTTCCAAGTCCAGGTCTTGCTGAACTTTCTAGGCACCTGGTCTGAAAAGCTGACCAGTTTTTGGACTTGAGAGTGTCAAGGTCATAACTTTCCAAATATCACACAGCTGCAGAGGAGGTGGGGTCAGGGGATGCCAGGGCAAGGCCCAGGTCTGGCTGGGACTTAAATCCCTGCATGAACAGGGGACCCCCTTCCAGGGATGACCCCAGGCCTGGAATTCATGGGTTGCTACCTGGTTGTTCAGATAAGTTATATGCCTCACCTGCCAAAGCCAGTAACTCTTCTGATGTAGAGCCATGTGGAGGTAGCCCTGAGACCTTATCTCTGGGTTCCCCAAACCCCTGAGCTCACAGTCCCCAGAGAACACGTTGTAAAGATACATGCACAATAGGCAGACGTTCAAAGCAACGTGTAAGTGTGTGTGTGAGAGGGGACAGGCGCTCGCTGCCTGGCTCTATGCTCTTGTGCATGGACAAGTGTGTGAGCCACACCCAAGGGACCACACGTATGGAATATTTTGAGTAGCCACAAGCTTTAGAGCTGGCAGCTCTGGGGTCTAGTTCTGCTCCTCTCTACCTCCCCACTCCCCGCAGCTATTGTCCATGTGGGAGACAGAATAAGGGCAGTAGAAAGTATGAGCTCAGGAGTTAGTTCAAATCCTGTCTGTCCTGATTATTATCGATGGAACCATAGACAAATGGTTTGATGCCTCTGGGCCTCAGTTTCTTCACCTGTAAAATGGGGATGATAATCACACCGATCTGTATGGCTGTTGTGAGGCTGCAGTGAGATAAATGCATCTCGAGTACTTATCCCAGGGCCTTCAAATAAACTTGATGAAGTTGTAGCTGATAGTTTCTAAGCATATTTTATTAGGCCACGATTGTTCTTAGTTCCTCTCTTTCCTCTGTAACCATGTCTGAGGATAAAGGCTGCGAGACCTCAGAGCCGCTTACCATCACCACGCCAGTCTCCTGGGCTGACCCCGAGGTGTCTCAATTTGCCCATTTGAGTCACGTGGACAAAAGACAAAATCCTTGGCGCTGCTCGTGGAGCTTAACTGTGACGATGTCAGCCATGTCTCAGCTGCTTTTCTCCCCTTCTTGGCTTCAGAATATCTGATCTAATGACTTGCCTGGAATCCTCAGATTTCGCTGTGAGAGTGAATTTTGCAGGCTCTCTCCAGCACAGCCCTTGCTGGAGATGTTTCCGGCCAGGAAAATTCTTTCTTCTCTAATGCGGGGCAGATGCCATTTACCTAAAGGATGTGGTGAGAGAGACACTGTTGTTGGGTTGCCCGGATTCTGCTCTGTATGCAAAGTTGCTGGGGACATCTGGCCATCCCACGAGGGTCTCAGTTTAATGTGCGGCCCTGATATACCTGCAATCCACGGGTGTCTGCACAGAGCCTGTGGGCACTCTGAGGAAGGAGCTTAGCACACAGCTCCTGGCGTGGATGGAGGGTTCTTTCTCACCCAGATCTCCAAGGAAAAAGGGAGGGGTGGACCAAACTGAGGGGTTCCCTACTTCGCCTGGCACTAGGGGTGGATGGAGCACATGGCCAACTCCTATGCCGTTCTCCAAGGGGGGTACTTCCGGTTCACCCACCAAAGCAAGGAGATTGTGACTGGTGGCAGTTGGCTCTACCTAGCTCAGGTGACCCTGTAACTCTCACTCTCCCTGCCTCGCTCACCCCAGGAGGGGCAGTGTAGCATGCGGGTGATGACACGGGTTTGGAGTCTAAGTGACTTGGGCTTGAATCCTGGCCCTACCCCTTATTATCTGTGTGACATTGGGCAAGTTACTTACCCTCTCTGAGTCTCAGTTTTCTCATTTGCAAAGTGGGGATAATAATATCCACTTTGTAAGTTTGTGTGAAGATCGAAGTGAAATGACCTGTGAATGGTGCAGAGTCAGAACATTCAGTAAGTGGAAATGGTTTTTAAAATGCACCTCATGGAGTCCTTTTAAGTTGTGACACTAACAAGAAAATCAACTGAGTGGTTGAAAAGGACAAAAATTGTGATATGGAATCAATTAAAGCGGTTTACCAAACCGTGTAGGCACAGCGGTTTACCAACCCGTGTATGTACACGTATATCTACATGTGATATAGATCTGAGGTTAACTATCAATTCTCTGCTTTCCTGACCATCGATGAAGTTCAAATCCAGGGGACCCCAAAGTAAATGCCGTTGTCCTGGTTCTCCTTTCTGATCCCCTTTGCTGTCTCTGAGCTGTTCTGTGTCATCCGCTGATCCATTTCCACACATTACACCCGTCTCTGCTGATTCACGCTGGAACACTTTCTTGTACCAGAGCTAATGAAAGAGCTACTGAGAATTCTTCATCTCCTCTTCCTCAACCCCTCGTCTGCAGCAGCCATTTACGTTCCCATGAGCAACTGTACAGACCCGAGCAAATCCTGCCTGCATGGATCTCAGTTTTGCAAAGTCCCTGCTCCAGCGCTCGGTGGATGCTGCTAGACCACTTAAAAAAAACCCAACCCTTTCATTTTGAAATAATTATAGACTCACAGGAAGTGGCGATGGTAATACTGAGAGGACCCTTCTCCTCTTCACTCAGTTTTCCCCAGTGATTACATCTTACCTACAGTGACCAGGAAATTGACACTGAAATTGACATTGTGTGTCAATGTACCATGTGTGTGTATCGTTCTTGTCCCTTATCACATGAATAGATTTGTGTAAACACCACCACAATCCAGATGTAAAACTCTTCCATCACCACAATGGTCTCCCCCTTGCTTCTGCTTTATAATCACACCCACTCCCTGTTCCCCACCATCCCTAAACCTCAGCAACCACATGTAAGCCGTCTTCCAAACTGGCATACTTTGGGGAGTGAAAGGGGATGCCGTCAATTATTATGCTGGGTCAGCAGGTGTACGCCGGGATGTTTGGTCCCCTAATTAAATGTATTATTTCTTTTAAAAAAAATAAGTTTGTTTTATTATTTATTTTTGGCTGTGTTGGGTCTTCGTTGCTGCTCATGGGCTCTCTCCAGCTGCGGCGAGTGGGGGCCACTCCTCGCCGCGGTGCGTGGGCCTCTCACCACGGTGGCATCCCCTGTTGCGGAGCAAGGGCTCCAGGCGTGCGGGCTTCAGCAATTGTAGCACGCGGGCTCAGCAGCTGTGCCTCATGGGCTCCAGAGCGCAGGCTCAGCAGCCGTGGTGCATGGGCCCAGCTGCTCCACGGCATGTGGGATCCTCCTGGACCAGGGCTTGAACCCGCAACCCCTGCATTGGCAGGTGGGCCCTCAACCACTGCGCCACCAGGGAAGCCCAAATGTATTATTTCTGTGTGTGTGTGTGTGTGTGTGTGTGTGTGTGTGTGTGTGTGTCTGCGCGCGTGTAAGTTTGGGGGTGGGATAGGGAGTGAAGCTCTTCATGCAGCTCTTTAGCCGTCTTACGGCGAAGTACCCTCCAAGAGCTGCCTGAGAGATTTCCCCTTTGGCCCATGGGAGTATCCTGCTCTGCAGTGTCTGTGGCAGCATCTAATCGTTCTACACCCATGCCCACTGCAGGATAGAGCGGCTTTTGTTCCCTGTAGAGCTACCAGGAGGATGGATTTAAGGACATTTTTTTGGTTTGTTTTGTCCTTGTTTTGCATCTACTCCAAACTACAGCACTCTGCCCTCTGCTCCCCCAGAAGTTGCCCAAGTCACCACTGACTCTTCCTTGCCACACCCTGCCCTGGAGAGGTCGGAGTTTCCCGGATCCTGGCCCAGGTTCTCCTCTCACCCTGCGCACTCTTGCTGGCTTATCTCACCTCCCCCCAGGCCTTTAATAATCACTTAGCATGATGACATCATACTGGTTGATTTCTCAGGTTCTTATTGCCCATGATGATGTGGCCCCGCGTGGCAGGGCTTCGTATCCCCACGCTCACTGTGGCTTTTCTTCCAGCCCCTGCACATTTTGGAATGTAGTTCAAAGTTGTTTTTCTTTGCACTTTTCCCCCTTAGCTGGTCTCTCCTGCTTTAACTCAAGTTAAGTATGGATCTAATGTACAGTTTATATATACGAGAAGGTTAGTGCACCATAGTTATGTTGAATAATCCTACCAAACTGCTTTAAGTTCTTAGTGTGATCAGAAGAGACTTACTCATTGATTTGCTTTTTGCATTTTAAATTGATGCGATCCCCAGCAGGTGCTTTGTGCTTTTTTTCCCCCTAGAGATGGTGTTCCCTATCACTTTCAAGGTACTGATTCCGCTTGTCCTTTCCCAGACTATGTTTCTTCTCAATTTCCCTTCTTGCCTTATCATTTTTATTTTTTATCAGCTAGCGTTCTGGTGTTGTTTTCCAAAAGGGGAGCACGAGACAGCTGGTGACACAATAAATATGCCAGTGTGGGTCCTGTGCGTCCCCGATCCTTCTAACCTTTGATGTTTTGTGCAGATGCCACGTTCTTCAGGAAACCCTGTCTCGTTTCCCAATCAGAAATTCTTTTAGTTCTTCCAGCATTCTCAAGTCCTGATTTCATCCTGCTTTGAGTTACATGCTCCACTATTAGACCGTCAACTCCTTGAGAATGGAGATCATGCTTTTTTTCATCCTGGAATCACCTCAGGTAATAGAATAATGTCTTGCATAGGGAAGATGCTTAGGAAAGGCTTGTAAAAGCTCTGTGATCTTAGGAAAATCACTTTCCCTCTCTGACCATTCTTGATTTCCTTACTTGTAAAATGAGAAAGTGCACAGGGTTGGACAAAATGATCTGTAAGATTCCTTCTAGCTCAAGAATACCTTGAAGAAAACAGTTATCTCCCTTGCTAGCTCTGCTGCTTCTGGAGTTGTCAACTGGAATCCGTCTATGTCCCTTGTAGCGTAACCACAGAGAGCTGTGTAGCAACTTTCTGTGGTACCCACAGTCTCTTGGACTTTAATACCACTTACCTTGTCAAAGATAAGATTAAATACCACCACCCCAGACAAGCAACCAAGCACAAAAGACTAGAAGGAGAAAGACAAATTTCATATGATGTCACTTATATGTGGAATCTAAAAAATGGTACAAATGAACTTATTTACAAAACAGAAACAGACTCACAGACATAGAAAACAAACTCATGGTTACCGAAGGGGAAAGGGGGGTTAAATTAGGAGTTTGGGGTTAACAAAGTACAATATATAAAACAGATATACTGTATAGCACAGGGAACTGTATTCAATATCTTGTAATAACCTATAATGGAAAAGAATCTGAAAAAGAATACATCTGTGTATATACTTATATACATATGTGTAACTGAATAACTCTGCTGTATACGTGAAACACTGTCATCAACTATACTTCCAAAAAAAAAAAGACTAGAGGGAAAATACACTCACAGAAACACTCATATACATACACACAGACACTGCATGTGTGTGCACATCCCCATAACTTGTTAGTCCAAAAGGAAAGATTTGGTTTATACAGGGAGAGAAGATGGAAAATGAAGGAAGAGGAGAATCAAACACACTGGTAAATATATATCTATATACATACACACGGTCTGCTTTGGATCCTTGACACTTTGAGATTCCAGTTTAATCATGTGTCGTCCCTTTCCTTTACTCTCGTTAGCTATTCTTTCCCCTTAGTTATTATTTACAATTTATACATAAGTGTATTGCTCAGGTGCAAGATAGTTTCTATTCCAGCTTGTATGGACGAACGTCAGCAAGATAAAGTTTTTTGCATATTACTTCCTGAAAGAAAGAAAGACAAGACATATTATCCCTTCAACAACACCCACGGTCTTTCTAAAATAAACCTTCCTTCTTCATTATTCCTGAATGGACATCTCGATCTGTTTCACACGAATGTAAAAGTGTGGATACTAATTAAGGAAAAAAAGCAAAGCACAAGTAATTAGTAAGGATTTAAAATTCTTGTGTTTGTATGGGGCGTCACTGTGAAACGGAATATGCTTTTCCAGGTTTTATTTTATTTAATGACTAAAGCAACCTGTTAGAGAAAGTAGGTGAAGTATTATAATCCTCACTTCATAGATGAGAAAACTGAGGCTCAGAGAAATTAAGTATCTTGCTTAAAGTTACGTGCTTAGAAAGTGGCTGAATTCATTTATAGTTTAGGTTTTCTGACTCTAAATTCAGTGCTCTGTGTTGTAGGATTCTTAATATTTGATATCAACAAATTTATGTGTTCAATATTGAGGTTTAACCAAGTTTACAGTTTCCCGGCAGAAATAGTGAGTTTCATTTTGCCGATGGATAGCTTTTGTTCTTATCTTTTCATGTGTCAGTATTAATTTCAGATGGGTGATTTCTGAAAGCCTAGCATCTGTTTACATGAATATTAAGTCCTACTATATATGCCCTTAGCCAGGATGGCTGGTGAGAAGCCACAGTTCGCACTGATGTTTCAGTGACGTCAGACATGCTGTGGCTTGCTCTGTGCACCATCAGGCCTGTGGACAGGGCGAGAGGTCCCAGTGTAATAGGGAAGAACCTTTATATTCTATTACAAGTTAATCACTAAAGGGATGTTGCCTATAAGTTTAAATTATACATAATGCCCCCCCCCCCCCCCCCCCCCCCGCTTCCCAGGTAATGAGCATTAAGCTAAAATACCTTTGTTTAGCTCACAGGAAACATCCTGACCGGGCCCACCTGTGCACGACTGCAGGGAGGAAGAAATGAACACATGCCCTCCGGAGGCTGATGGGAACCAGGAAGTGTTTGACCTTACTCCCTCCCCTTTTAGTATAAAAGGAGCCTGAATTCTAATTCAGACAAGTCGGTTCTTTGGGGCAGGAGCTCACCGTCTTCTCAGTTAGTTGGCTTTCCCAACTAAACTAAAGCAATTATTCCTTGTCCCAACAACTCATTTCTTAATTATTGGCCTGTTGTACGGCGAGCAGTACGAACTTAGGCTCGGTAACGCCAGGCGTGCTATGGAAAGAATTGGGGGAGGCTTCCTAGAGGAGGTGAGTATTTATTTATTTATTTATTTATTTATTTTTGGCTGTGTTGGGTCTTCGTTTCTGTGCGCGGGCCTTCTCTAGTTGCGGCGAGCGGGGGCCACTCTTCATCGCGGTGTGCGGGCCTCTGACTGTCGCGGCCTCTCTTGTTGCGGAGCACAGGCTCCAGACGCGCAGGCTCAGTAGCTGTGGCGCGGGCTAAGTTGCTCCACGGCATGTGGGATCTTCCCAGACCAGGGCTCGAATTCGTGTACCCCTGCATTAGCAGGCAGATTCTCAATGACTGCGCCACCAGGGAAGCCCCTGAGGTGAGGTCTTCAATATGATTTATCTTTCCCTGGTGGTCAAGGGGCACAGAGAAAGCATTTCAGGCAGGGGAGGTAGTGTGAGCAGATATACAGAGGAGTGATACAGCTTGGTGTATTCCAGCCATGCGGTCTGGAGGGGCTGGACAAAGGAGCCTGTTTCAGATGCGGATGGGCTGATGTGGGGTTGACAGAGATGAAGGTCAACCCAGCCAGAATTCAAGGCGTCCTCCAGTCTGAGAGTCAGTCCATCACAAAGGAGATGTGTGCAGACTTTCTGGGCCAGCGATTCTTACCCCAGTACACATTAGAACCAAGCCCATGGTTCTGACTCCTTGGTCTCAGGTGGGGTCCAGGTCTCCCCAGAATTAAAAAAAATGCTCCAGGTGTTCTTAACCAACTGTGAAATAATTATTCCAACACTTGTTAAAATGGTAAGGGAGACTTATTCAGACTATTGCAATGGGGATATTGCAAGAGGGGAGAGACATGGGGTTCAACTCCAAATACGACAAAGACAAGTGGGGGTTTATAGCCAATGGGTAAAATGCCCAGGGCACAACTGGTGACATTAAGATGTAGCTGACTTTTCCTATTGAAACTACTGTACACATTTTGAGTATAAGTTTTTTAGTTGCTAAAAGTCCAGATATTTGAAGAAAGCTTAGAGATCTAAGGGAGATGCTGGCAGCCATTCAGAGATCATTCTCCAATATTTTAACCTCTTCTTCTGGTTGGCAAAGGCTGCATCTCTCTGCAGGTAGAGGGTAAGGACTCATTCATATAATTCTAAAGTGACTTCTGTTTTTGTCAAGGAAAATTTGCTACAGTGGCAACTTTATAGTGAGTGACAGGAGGATGCAAGCATGGTGATTACAAATTATTGGTGTAATCTATATGGTTTTTTAGGATGAACCCTTCTAATGTTAATCCTGACTTAGAATAAAAAAGAAAGATTTGGCAATAGAAGTCTTTGAGCTATCATCTTAACCTTCATTAGTGTGCATCCTTGTTTTATTTTGTGCTAATTTTCCTTTGATGTACTTCATTTTTCATGTAGAAAATGGTCGAAATTAATTATTTTTTTATATTACCTCCATGGAATTCCATAAGTAATATGTTCTAACTAATCTGTGCTGAATAAAAATAGGATATTCTTGTAAAAAAAAAAAAAGTAGCTGTATTTAAACTAGGATTCAGAGTAAGGAAGGAAGTTCAGAAGACATGATTTCCTATCCTGTACTTCTGCGCTGCTCCCTCACCAATAATGATAATGATAGTGATAATATATATATATAATATACTTAATATACTATATAACACATTATTTATAAAGTAAAATATAAGTGATGCTTTGGATTCTGTTGTAGTCATGAAACCTCTGAGCTGTGGGTCCACTGGAGAAGAGTAAAAGGATTATTGAGCACAGGGAGAGACCATCTGGGGCTAGATAACATGATTTGACTTAATAACATGATTTATGATTTGACACCAGCAAGCTGGGTGGCTCAGAGGTAGAGACGGGGATAACAAATCTATAAGGTTGGCAATAAACAGAGTAAGATTGTGAACAAGGCACACATTTTGAGGTGGCTGAGAGGGTATTATTAAAATGACCTTGGGGACCTGGATAATAGGAAGAAGGGGGACTAGGACAAGTTTGAGAGACTGGGGTCCATGGAATCTGACACTTACATAGGCAGGAGGTCATTGATTCCTCCCAATAACCTTGTAAGAAGGGTAATATTATTATTCCCAATTAACAGATGAGGAAACTGAGGCTCAGAGCAGTTTTATGATTTGCTCCAGCTCATAAAGCTTGTAAGAGGTCACAGCAGGACCAGCACCCAAGTTTGTTTAACACTAACAACAGTGTCCTTTTCCTAGAGAGGGAAGAGTGAAGTCATGAGAAGACCCATGTAAGCCAACGAGGCAATATGCCCGTCTAAGTAGCCATTGTGGTCTTCCACCTTCCCAGCCCAGCCCTAGGGAAGCCCAGGGCTCCCTGTCCAAAGGCTCTGGAGAATGGCATCTGAAGATATTCTAGTGTCCTCTTGCATGTGGTCCTGTGTGCCAGCATGACAGGTAAAGGTCAAGGCTGCAGTGAGGGATTTCCCATCTGTTGATAATTAATTCTTCAGCCAACCACTCCAAACTTGAAATGCATATTTAATAAGCTGACTCTCTGCGACAAAGCAATTTAACTCACTGATAATTATGCAGGTCCACCTCTTGCTCTCAGGATGCTGGCTTCACTCACAGTGTCCTCCATTTGGCATAATGAAGACCCTTACATCTGTCTTGGGCATTTAAATTCCCAGAGATGTGATCATTATTTTGGAAATGTCAAGAATTCAGAGTCCTGCAAAAGGACCACGTTTCCACTAGGTTTGGCAGTTAAATATAGGATACCCAGTTACATTTGAATTTCAGACAAACAATGAAGCATTTTTAGTATAAGTAGGTCCCAAATATCACGTGGGATAAAATTCTTTTTGTTAAATATTCAAATTTGATTGGGCATCTTGTACTTTTATTTGCTAAGGCTGGCCACCCTACTTTCCACTGAATTAAGATTTCTACTTGCTCACAGATTTCGGCTGGATCTTTAGCTCTAGGACAGAAGGAACCTTCAGCATATAAAAGGACCATGGATTGGGGGAGTGTAGTCCAGCTTACACTGACCTCCTTTTTAGATAGTTGCTCAAAGCAGCCATGTTTGTCCATGGGATCCAGACCCTCAGCAAGAGTTGATTGGCTGGGGTGACCATGTGAGTTGAGTTGGTCCAATCAGATCTCTTTCTGAGAATTGGGATTCAGAGAAAGCCAGTTAGTCTTTGCAAGTGGTTGGAACTGAGGGGATGGCCCATGAGATAACACATTATCTCTCCCACAAATCTTCCCCTTTCACTGAGCTAGACAAAGTTGATTTTTGTTACTTGAAACCAAAGAGAAGGGGTGGTAATCCTAGATGGTTTTTTAGTAGAGGCATGAACGAATCCTCTCCTGGGATTGCCTTGCTAACCTCTTCCCCACTGTCTTAGTCCATTCAGGCTTCTATAACAGAATATCACAGACTGGGTAGCTTATAAATGATAGAAATTTATTTCTCATCATTCTGGAGCCTGGAAGTCCAAGATCAGAGTGCTGGCATGATTGTGTGAGGGCCCTCTTCTGGGTTGCAGACTTCTTGTATCCTCACATGGTGGAAGGGGCTAGGGATCTCTCTGGGGCCTCTTTTATAAGGGCACTAATCCCAATCATGAGGGCTCCACCTTCCCTATTTAAGCACCTCAAAAAGGCCCCACATACTAATACCATCAACTTCAGGGGTTAAGATGACAACATATGAATTTTGGGGGGGAACACAAACATTCAGATGATAGCACCCACCCATTCACAGAAATGCTACTCATTCTTCAAGACCAGATTAAGTCCCATTTTGTCCATCTTAATGGTCCAGCACATTTTAAAAAACTGACCAATTGCCTGATTATCGAGGGCTACCTCAACTGAAATGTGAGTACGTGAAATTCCATCAGAAAAGTAGGACTTAGTGGAAGCTATAAAGAAGACATTTCTTTTCAACCTTTTTATATTTCTCCACTTGAAACCTCCATAGAGAGCCAACACTTTCATTACCTGAGACCCTTCCAGGCTGTACCCTCTCTGAGATAGGATAAAGAACCCTGCTTCAGGATGCAGTATATGAACCTGCTAGTTGACTTCCACTTTTGCCACATACCAAAGCGTGACTTTGGACAATGCTCTTGGGATGCATTCTCGCTTTGACTCATCTGCTTTGGGTCTGCATTGCTTGTAAGTGGACGAATAATTTCCTAATGAATGCCTTATCTTCAGCTTTCCCCCACTGTAACCTACTCTATGCACTACTACAGTTTAAGTCTCTAATTTATGACATGAGTAGACAAAGGAATGATAGCCTTAATTTATAAAGAGCTTATGCAAATGAATCAGAAAATCACTATGACCCCGAAAGTCTATGCCTTCCCACTCCCAGAACATGCCAGGCAGTCACGCCTCTTTTCCTTGCACATACTGTTCCCTCTGCCCGGAATCTCCTTCCCCTGCCTTTCTCCTAGTCACTTGTCAAGATGCAGCTTAATTATCACCTCTTCTGTGGAGCCTTTCCAGTCTCTTTCCCAGTCCCCTCTATCTCGATTGAATGTGTTCCCTGCTCTGTGCTCCCTGCACTTTGTACTGTACATTGTCGCATTAGAGTATTTATCACATTGTATTGTACAACCGACCTTCCATATCCACAGCTTCTGCATCCTGGAATTCAACCAACCACAGTGCTGGTGGATGCTGAGCCTGCAGATACAGAGGGCCCACTGTATCATTTTATATAAGGGACTTGAGCACCTGCGGATTTTGGTGTCCACAGGGGCTCCTGGAACAAATTCCCTGCAGATACCGAGGGATAATTGTACTTATTATTACGTGTACTTCCTTGCATATCTGTCTCCTCCCACAGGCTACAAACCCCTCAAGGGCAAGGATGGGGCCTTCCTTGTGTCTTCAGCACCTGGCATGTATCAGGTGTTCAGATTGAAGCTCTCAGGATGAGAGTGAACCCTCCTCCCTGATACCCCATGGGTTCTTGGCCAAGTCATATGCAAGGAACAGTAGTCAAGTGGGGATAAAAAATTAGGAGCTTGCTTAATGATCTGCAAGTACCATAACCCGCACCCCACTGCCCCCCCCCCCACGGCAAAGAAGGCCTTCTTTGATAAAAGCTGGATAGGAGAATGGGACCTCAGGCCAAGAGGAAAAATGGAGGTTCCTTCTCTCTGTTGTCTCAAATCTAGAATGGCTGGAACTACAGAGCCTTCTCCAAGTCCACTTACCCAACCAGCTCCAAGGTCCAGGATGGCTGGCTTGCATTACACACCCAGTAGCAGGCACAGAATCAGGCCCAGAAAGGGAGCCAGGTTCAGCAAGCTCTGCCCTGTGACAGAGAAATTGGGAAGAGGGTTGTGTTCATGGGTGCAGCACGTGTAGTGGTGTAGTAGGTCCACCTGACAAGAAACATGGTCCGATGATCCCCTCGGGTTCTGATCCGTGACAGGAGCTTGTCTCTCTCTCTTGGGGGGAAACTCTTAAGGGAGGGAGTAGACAGAGGCACTAGAAGTGATAAAAGGGATGGAGGTTCCTCTAATCCTATGAAAAAAGGGCAGAAGACCCCCCCCCTCCTCTTCTAAAAATCAGGAAATGTTTTTTGAGTGAACGTAAAGATTTTCTATACAGCCTCCTCCTTTCCTTACCTAAATCCTGCCTGAATCCTGCCTCAAAGGATGATCAGAGAACAAGAAATAATATAAAAAAGACCTAAAGATCAGACATTAGAAAGCAGTATAAGTACCGTATCCCCCAGCCCCATTAAAAACTACTGGTAACTTCATAGAATCAACTCGTTTTAATCAGGCTTTGAGCAACCTAAACCAGCAGGTAGCCCTATTAGAATGATTAAAATTTGGAGATGGAGAAATTTACTGAGAAAAGCATTTAATTTCCTTCTCTGGTTGTGGGCTATATCTTCTCATTGGAAAAGCCCACGTGTTTTTAGAGATGCACGTGTCCCAGATGGGCTACTTAGAGGTTAGAGGTAAGCCAATCTCTCATAGGGGACTGATCTCCGGACCTTTCAGATCAGAGAAAAATACAAGCCCATTTGGACAGGCAGCTAAGTGATGCTCCCCCTTCTTGCAGACCCTCTGCATTGGCTGCCCGGTGCTGTCAGAGTCGCCCTTTAATACATGAACACTGTAGAACATTTTGAAAATACAGATTAAAGGAAAAAAACAGAAAATTAAAATACAATTCAACCACTCAGCTATTATCACTGTCATCATTTTTAGTCATTATCTTTCCAGGTCTCTGTGTGTGTGTGTATGAATGTGTGTGTGCACGTGTGTGCTTATTACATGAAAACTCTTATTAGGTCATATCACACATATTAGTTTATGTGTCTATGTACTTGCTTTTAAAGAAATGACCAAACAATATCATGGTCACTTTTCTGTGACATTAAATACTCTTGTACAAAATCATTTTCAGTGGCTGCTAGGTATTCCAATGTGGGGATGAACCACGGTTTAATTATCCCATTCTCCTGTTATTGGACATTTAGATGGTGTCCAATTTTTCACTATTATAAGCAATTCTGGGAATGAGGACTGTTAGCCATATTTTTGTGAACATCTGTGATTGTTCACCTAGGATAAATTCTTGGAAGCGCAGAACTGCTAAGTCAGAGTTTGCAAGCTTTTGAGGTTTTGGGGACAGCTGTTTGACATCAGGTTGTGCTAGTTCCTTTCAGCAGTGGTCATTTCCTCTGACATTCCATGACTGGGCAGTATTGGGTCTTCAGCATGTCCTTGTCTAGCTGGGAGATGAGGTGCTTTCCTCGGGGTTCAGTGAGCAGTGAGCTCCAGGGACACAAAAATACCCCTCCCGTTAACACACCCTTTATTGGTCTTCTTGCCTCCCTGTCTCACTTCTCCCACTTTCTCACCTGTCTTCCTGGGATCACGTCCCAAAGAAACTCCTTGAGTCCAAGTCTTTATCTCAGAGTCTGATTTTGAGGGAACCAACACCAAGGTTAGGAAACCCAACATAAGTCACGTGGAAACACCAGAGGCAGGATCCATTCTGCTTGGGTGTCTTGTTCAGGTTGCTGAAACAGAATACCACAGACTGGGTGGCTTATAAACAGTAGGAATTTGGGACTTCCCTGGCAGTCCAGTGGTTAAGACTTCACCTTCCAATGCAGGGGGTGTGCGTTCGATCCCTTGTCCGGGAGCTAAGATCCCAGATGCCTTGTGGCCAAAAAACCAAAACATAAAACAAAAGCAATATTGTAACAAATTCAATAGAGACTTTAAAAATGGTCCACATCAAAAAAAAAAATCTTAAAACAAAAATGGGAATTTATTGCTCCCAGTTCTGGAGGCTGGGAGTCCGAGATCAAGGAACTGGCAGATTTGGTGTCTGGTGAGGGCCTGGTTCCTCACAGATGGTGCCTACTAGCTGTGTGCTCACATGGTGGAAGAGAATTGGGATCTCTCTCCAGCCCATTTTATAAGGGTACTAATCCTATTCATGAGGGCTCCACCTTCATGACCTAATCACTTCCCAAAGGCACCACCTCCAAATACCATTGCATTAGGCATTAAAATTTAACATATTAATTTGGGGGGCACACAAACATCCAGCCTATAGCCCTGGGAGAGAAGTGGTAGTAGTAGCAGTGGTTGTTAAAGTAATAATGATCATAGTTATAAAATGTCATGGGGATGTAATGTACAGCACAGGGAATATAGTCAATAATATTGTAATAATTTTGTATGGTAACAGATGGTGACTAGACTTAACCATGGTATCATTTTGAAACGTATAAAAATATTGAATCACTATGTTGTACACCTGAAACTAATATAATGTTGTAGATCAATTATAATTCAATAAAAAATGGTTTTGTACTCAAATTTTTTAAAGTAATAATGATAATGACATTGAAAATATATAGTAACAGTGTCATTGCTTATTGTGCGCTTACTGTGTGCCAGGCACTGTGACAGGCTCTTCCCGTGCATGAGGCCCCTTGATCCTCACAGTTCCATGAGGTGTGTACTGTTTATTATCATCCCTTTTTTTTATTTTGTGGTACGCGGGCCTCTCACTGTTGTGGCCTCTCCCGTTGCGGAGCACAGGCTCTGGACGCGCAGGCTCAGCGGCCATGGCTTACGGGCCCAGCCGCTCCGCAGCATGTGGGATCTTCCCGGACTGGGGCACAAACCCGTGTCCCCTGCATCGGCAGGCGGACTCTCAACTACTGCGCCATCAGGGAAGCCCTATTATCATCCCTTTTGATGGATGAGGAAACTAGAGCCTCAGATAGTCAGGGAACTTGCCCTAGACACTGGGTAAGAATGGCAGAGCTGGAAAAGTCCAGGACCTGTGTCCTCAGAGAAGGGGACATGTGAACTGGTCCTTTAAGGAGGAGTGTGTGGGGTCCATCAGGTGGATGGGGAGAGGCACCCCTCAGACAGATGGAGGAGGATAGGCAAGAGAGGCTTGCAGAGGGCCATGTAGGGAAAGTGTGATGTATTGGGAAGGGTCTAGATAGAACAAACGAGGGACACTGCAGCATTTGGCTGGGGCTGGGTTGTGATGGACTTCATTACCTGCTAAGAACTTTGGGCTTGGAGCTATTGGATAGGACACTTAAAAATATATTTATTTATTTATTTTATTTATTTCTTTATTTTTTTGGTTGAGTCAGGTCTTAGTTGCAGCATGCGGGATCTTTCGTTGCGGCGCACGGGCTTCTCTCTAGTTGTGGTGTGCAGGTTTTTTTTGCTCTCTCTAGTTGTGGCTTGCGGGCTCCAGGAAGTGAGGGCTCTGTAGTCTGCGGCCAGTGGGCTCTCTCATTGAGGCGCGTGAGCTCAGTAGTTGTGGCTCGTGGGCTTAGTTGCCCCGCACGGCATGTGGGATCTCAGTTCCCCAACCAGGGATCGAACCTGCGTCCCCTGCATTGGAAGGCAGATTCTTTACCACTGGACCACCAGGGAAGTCCCTGGATGGGACACTTTTAAGGACAGAAATGTCATGCTCAGGCCTGTGTGGCAGAGTGGAGAAGGGATAGTGAAGGGAGAGGTGGCAGGGAAACCAGTTGGGAAGCGATTGCAACTTGATCAGCCTCCATCCTACCGTTTCCATAACTCCCTCGGTGGAGATGGACATGGGCTGCTTGGCAAACCAGCTGGGCAGCTCCCCGGGGATGATCTTTTTAGCAACTGGTTGTTCTTCCTATAGATGAGCTGGGTTTGCAGAGCAGCCCACAGACTGTCCTGATTTATAAATAAGCCTTCTCCAGCTCCATTCAGCCCTCCCCCAAGTGCTCCAGGCAAAGCCTTTTCTAGAATTCAGACAACCAGAGAAACCTCCGAAGCCTTCGTTTGGGGGGGACGGTCGTGGTGGGGGGTGGTGAAGAATGGACAGTGCTGAGGAATGTAGGTGGTGGAGCTGTGTATGTTTGAGCTGGTCAGGACCTAGAGGGAGGAGACCTCGAAGACATGGGGAAACCGAGGCTCAGAGATGAGAGCCTGGGTCTCCAGACCCCTTTCAGTTACACAGCCCTTCCTTAGGTCCTTTGCTGTAGCCGTTTCTGTTGCCTAATGTTCTTTCCCCAGGGAGTCACTTGGAATACTGTGCCCCACCCCTTCCAGTCTTGCTTTACACTCGCATCTTCTCAATGAGACCCACCACGACCACCTATTCAATACTGCACTTGTTCCTTCCTCACCTGTACTTTCTTCTTTCTTTTGCCACAGTACTTCTCACCACCGAAGATATGAGGTCATTAACTGTTTGTTTCTACCCCGTGTTAGCTTCTCAAGGTAGGACCTATGTTTGCTTTGTTCTCTGATGATCCCAAGTTTCTGGAAAGTGCCTGGCAACAGCAGATACTCAATAGATATCTGTTGGACTAACCATATTGTTTGTCTTTCTCTCTTCATAGCTGCCTTTAATGGCAATTTTCAACTGGTCTCACTGACGTTAAAGTGAGGTATAAATATGGTAGAGGGATGATGATGATAATTTTTAGCTAAGAGCCACAATCCAATTGTTAAAGAAGAACTTAAAAACCTGTAAATCCGTTCTCAAACATTTAATGAATTGCTTTTCTGAAAACACTAGTCCCTAGGCAGCCTTTATATTTCCAATAGAAATATAAGGACACACCTACATTTTAAAATTTTCTAGTAGCTACCCTAAAAAATGTAAAAATGACAGGTGACATTAATTATAATAATTTATTTTGTTTAATCCAACACAGCCAAAATATTATCATTTTGAAATGTAATAAGTATAAACATAATTGGTGAGCTAGTTTACTTTTTTTTCTCTAAGTCTTTAAAAGTCTGTGTGTATTTTATGCTTTCAGCACATCTTGATTTGGACCAGCCACGTTTTTCTTTTTCTGAAGTATAGTTGATTTACAACGTTATGTCAGTTTCTGGTGTAGAGCAAAGTGTTTCAGTTATACGTATACACACATATATCATTTTCATATTCTTTTCCATTATGGTTTATTACAGGATATTGAATATAATTCCCTGTGCTTTACAATAGGACCTTGTCGTTTATCCATTCTACATATAATAGTTTGCATCTCTGGACTAGTCACATTTTAAGTGCTCAGCGGCCACAGGTAACTAGTGGCTACAGACAGGGGTTTGAAAAGGAAAACATAGCCCTTTCCCTCTAGGGGCTCATATATGAGCCAATAACTGCAACCCTGTGGTGTGTCCAAGAATAGAGGCAGGAACTAGGTACTAAGAGGGGACCAAGGAAGAGGTCATTAGTTCTGCTTCAGGAGAGGGAAATTGGCAAAGACATGAAAAATCAGGTCACATAAGAATCTATACTTAGCAGGTAAATATGGGAGCATGTTTAGCTTTCTTTATTATCAAAGAGATGAATTAAACTAAAGTCATAGTTTTATTTGATACAATTAAATTAGTAAGAATGAAAACTAAGGAGGTTGGTACACATGAATGGCTAGTGGCGGTGACAGTGATACAGCACTTTTGGGAAGCATTTTGGGAATATGTCTCAAGCACCAAAAGAGACCCTTATATACTTTACTCAATAAAACCCATTTCTGGGAATTCATCTTTAAAAATAATTCAGGGCTCCCCTGGTGGCGCAGTGGTTGAGAATCCGCCTGCCGATGCAGGGGACACGGGTTCGTGCCCTGGTCTGGGAAGATCCCACATGCTGCGGAGCGGCTGGGCCCGTGAGCCATGGCCGCTGAGCCTGCGTGTCCGGAGCCTGTGCTCCGCAACGGGAGAGGCCAAAACAGTGACAGGCCCGCGTACCGCAAAAAAAAAATTCAAAATGAAGGGAAAAAAGACAATACGTGACATTGCTCATTTTAACGTTACTTAAAAACCAAAAAACTGAAAATGACTTAATGGACAGTAAAAGGTTTACCTCCATTTGGAAGACTATCTTGGAGAAAACGTACCAACCCGGGAAATGCTATTGTTACTATGATAAGGGAAAACAAGTTGAACCTAACATTATATCTATTTAATGCCTGTAACTCTATAAACATTACCCAAGCATCCTCAGAAAAACTGTGAGGGAACATGGAATTATTTTCTTGTATGGTGAGATTGTGGCCATTAAAAATTTCCCACGTTTTATCTGGTTTTGGAAAATTATTTAACATCTGAGTAGCATTCTCTTATCTGACTATCCCCTATTAACTGGATGATTGGGTTACTACTGAGTTTTTTATTGTTATAAAGCAAAGCTTCCAGCAGCATCCTTGTTAGCTGTCTTTGTGCACGCGCTTAATTATTTCTTCAGTTTACATTCCTGTACTGAAATTGGTGAGTAAATAGATTGCACAATAAAAAGTTTTAAAAAAAGGAAATTGTTTTTTAAAAAGAAAAGCGGTAGCAGGACTTCCCTGGCTGTCCAGCGGTTAGGACTCCGAGCTTCCCCTGCAGGGGGCGTGGGTTCAATCCCTGGTTGGGGAACTAAGCTCCCGTGTGCTGCTCGGTGTGGCCAAAAAAAAAAAAAGAAAGAAAGAAAGGAAAGGAAAGGAACAAATTATAAGCAAATGATATGGTGATGGCCTCCTCACTCTTTCTGCCTCTCCAACTAACCCTACTCCCAGGGGCATCACTGCTAACATTCCCCTGGATAGCCTCCCGGAACCTTCTCCTAGATTCAGGCAAGCGTCCTTGTCCACTTATCCCCCTCATTCTACACTCACATGCACACACATTGCTTAAGGCTTTTGATTTGTAATGTCCATTTATCTTCCAGAAAGATTCTTTCTCTCATTTCCGCTTGTTTCTGTCTCTGACCCTGTTGCAGAGTTGCCACTGCAAAGCACTGTGCCAGCTGCTGTGGGATTTCGGCTCATCCTGGCTTTCGAGCTCTCTGAGGCAGGGCGGAGAAGGTTTGCAGCTGCAGGGGGAGGTGTTTCTGCATTGTGGCGTGTATTGGAAGCGACGCTCAGACCCGATTCTCATTCGGTTTTCACCCAGCGCATGTGTCACGAGGACAGGTAGGCACTGAGAGGCTTCAGAGACAGGTGTGGGCTCCTTGAGGGATGTAATGTACCACCTCCACCTCGACAGAGCTTCCTGCTTCTTCATCATGAGGCTCGTGTGGAAGAAAAGAGAAAGAACAGGAGGACATAGTATCCCAGATCCTAACGCTGAGAGGGCTGGTTCCAGGGCAGAGGCAGGGAGCTCTGAGGCCAAGGCTACTGAGAAGAGGTGACCATATCATTTATTGTCCAAATAGGACATGAAAGAGACATTAATGATACTGATTCTGGGACAACAGCCATCTGGTCACCCTCCCGAAGAGGATGCTGGCTTCAGATAGGTGTGCTGTTGTGGATAGAGCACTGGGTTGGAATCAGAAGGCCTGGGTTTGAGGCCCTGCCCCTCATTGGCTGGTGAGACATGAGCAGTCCCTTCACCCTCAGAGCCTGCTTCTTCCTCTGCAAAGCGAGGAGTGATACCATCGACCTCACAGGGACGTTGTAGTGAAAGAGTGGGATGCCAAGCGTTGTAAAGTGTGATTCTCTGTAAACATCCTAGGTGTGGGAGACCAACCCCTGCAGTCTCTCATTAGTGAATCCCCAAGAAGGGCTTTGTGGGAGAAGCCCGATTAAGATACCAGAAGAGAGCCAGTGAACAGTACTGCCTCAAACTACATTGCAATCCTCCGAAAGGAGAAGAAACACATTAACCCAAGGTATAGTCAAGGTGGGTGTAGGGGGTTGAATACTGTTCCCCAGAATTCACGTCTCCCTGGAAACTTAGAATGAGACCTTATTTGGAAATAGGGTCTAGCAGATATACTTAAGGTAAGGATTGAGAAGGGATTATACTGCATTAGGGTGGGTCCTAAATTCAATGTGAGCGCCCTTATAAGAAGACACACGCAGAGGCGGGGAAGAAGGCCACAGGAAGATGGAGGCAGAGGCTGGAGGGATGCAAGCACCGCCCAGGAATACCAGTAGACACCAGAAGCTGGAACAGGTAGGAAGTACCCTTCCTTAGAGCCTTTGAGGGTGCACGGCTCTGCTGACACCTTGATTTCAGACTTCCAGTCTCCAAAACAGTGAGAGAATAAGTTTCTGTTGTTTTTAGCTAAGAAGTTTGTGGCAATTAGGTATGACAATGCTAGGACACTAATACATTGGTGTTGATATTAGCAAATGCCATTTACATAGCACTTGGGCCGAACCAGGCACTGTCTTAAGCACCACATGAGAATCAACTTATTTCATCCTCGCAGCGCCATGAGATAGTACCTTTACTGCCAACAGCGGCTTACAGAAGAGGTCCCTGAGAATCAGGGAGGAGCAATCACTTAGCCAAGGCCATGTGGCTGATTGGTGGCGGAGCCAGGATTTATATCCAGGGGTTTCAACCCCAAACTCCTTATCTGCACCACAGAGCTCTCCTATCTCCTTTGGAAACAGGGGTCCTCACGGGACTGCCATGGGTCCAGGAGCCTGGCTGGTCCTCGCTGTGGTGGGATTTCAGGGGGGCCACCGTTTCTTTGAGGTTCAACCCTAGGCTTTCAGCTCATGCCTTCCTGGTATATGAAGCCACATTCTCTTGAACTTGCAGGGCCGGGTGGGGCTGGAAGGGAAGTGGTCTTGGGGGTTAAGTCAACTTACATGCACGTGAGAGGGTGGGAGCAGGGGATGCAGCGTGGGGGCTTGGGAGGACATCTAGGAACGTCATCATTCCCTTGTAGGTAGTGATGCCCTGGAAGGTCTCTGTCACAGAAATCGGAAGATATGGGGACCAGTCCTGTCACCTACCAGTTGTGTGTCTGTGGAGAAGTCACTTACATTTCCCTGGGGTCCAGTTTCTTCATCTGTAGAACAGGACTCATCTCTGCTCCGCTTGTATTATAGAGCTGTGTGAATAACAGGTGGAATTCTGCTCCTGGAAAGTTATCGTATGGAAAGAATTCAAAAGACAAGAACATAAATGTGGGAAGATATTCGTGGCAGCTTCATTTATAATAGCCAAACCAAAGAAACAAACACAAACAGCTCCACAAAGGAACCAGACTATAAAGAAAGAAAGGAAACCCTCAAATTAACCTGGAAGCTATTCTGTGACATCACCGGCTTGGAAAATTGTGTAGCTATTAATAAGGACAATTGCGAAAAGCGTGTAGCTACTTGGAAGAGTGCTTGAGCATTGTTACATAAAAAGAGGAATACAAAATTGTGTCTGCTCGAAAGCACATAAAATCACCTATGAAGGTGAGGCCAGCCTGAAAGGAAACGTGGAACCATGAAGAACCAAAGTGTTAAAACAAGGAAATGTTGAAGAAAACAATTCTTTATGAATACTAAAATGTTTTGACAATGAATGCAAATTAGAAAGTTCAAATAAAATATATGTGAAAGTGCATATTTTTATCTAGTGGCTAAGGGACTCTAGCTCAGACTTCTTGATGACAGGGGAGATGTGATTTGTAGGAAAATCTGAGAAGTTCTGAGGGAGAATAATGTATATCAGTCAGGTGACGACACTCGGAGCGTGAGGTTCCTGGGGGCAAGTATTATGTTCTCTACACCTCAGGGTCCTCCATGGGGCCTGGTCCGTAAGAGGCCCTCAGCTGGGAATCATATCCAACCCTCTAGCAGTGATACAGGTGTGGGAGGTGGGGTAATTATTCCCATTTTACAGATGAGGAAGCTGATGCCCTGAAAAGGGTCAACTGCCTGGAGTTTTCGGCCGTGAACAGTCTGGTCAGGCCCGACCTCACGCCTCCCGCCCCCAGGTCAATGTCTTTCCAGCCCCCACAGGGCTGCTCAGTTACTACTGCAGATGGGAAGGGGACCAACTCCTCTCCATTCACCGAGGTTCCACCCCATCTCTGGAGCAATAGGTGTGGTAGGCAGAATAATGGCCCCAAAGATCCCCGTCCCTAGAATCTGTGAATATGTTAGCTCCCGTGGCAAAGGGAAATTAAGGTACATGGAATTCAGATCGCTAATCAGTTGACCTTGAGATTGGGTTATTTTGCTGGATTATCCCAGTGGGCCAAGAGTCATCACGAATCCTTATAAGTGGAAGAGGGAGGCAGGTAAGAGCGGACTAGAGATGTCAGCATGAGAAAGACTCCTCCCAAAGTTGCTGGTTTTGAAGATGGAGGAGCTATAGATTCCAGCGCCAAGGAGTACTGGTGGCCTCTAGAAGCTGAAAAAGGCCCCAAAGTGGATTCTCCCCTAGAGCCTCTAGAAAGAAGGCAGCCCTGCTGACACTTT
Source organism: Grampus griseus (assembly GCF_964374135.1). Lineage (NCBI taxonomy): Eukaryota > Metazoa > Chordata > Mammalia > Artiodactyla > Delphinidae > Grampus > Grampus griseus. Next base: position 16,317,842 of record NC_139011.1, read on the forward strand.
GATTATTAGCCCAGTGAGACTCATTGTGGACTTCTGACTTCTAGGACAGGAAGATAATAAATTTGTGTTGTCTTAAGCAACTGAGTTCGTGGTAATCTGTTACAGCAGCAATGGGAAACTAATACAGTGAATATTCCTGAGTTCCTGGCTGGGCGCCTCCGAAAAGAGAATATTATGACCCCTTCTCAGTGAGGGCGATGTGTGGGCAAAGTCCCCTGTCTGTAATTAGTCATCATACTTAGTTTAACTGTTCACTAATCCAGTGAGCAACTTATCCATCAGCTGTAACTAAATCATCTTCAAGCCGAGAGTCTCTTGTTTTAAGTCCCAGGTAAAGTTCCTAATGAAGTATTGTGGGGAAAGACCCTAAAGGGAAGCCTGATGAATCCTCAGGACAAGCCTCTGCCGTGGGCGTTGTCATTCCCATTTCACAGATGAGAAAACTGAGGTGCAAGAGAGAATCAGTACACTGTCCGAGGTCGCATAGTGCATGGCACAACCAGGGCTTGGATCTGGGTTTGCTTGGCCGGACTCTTCCTCATACAACACTCTCTGGCCTGAGCTGCCTTTCCCCTGAATGTGTTGTAGAGGAAGTTCAGACTCCCTCTGCAGAGACTCACTCCATCGTTGCCTGCTGCGGGTCTGATGCTAAGTTACCACAAAGCTTTTCTGTGTTGCCCGGACATCAGCCTTCCTCTCCCCCATGGAGGTCTTGCCTCCTTAATCAGGTCATATACACTGAGAAGAAGCTTCAGCCCCTTCCGAATTCTGCTCAGTGCCAGGAGCCTGCTTTAGGGGCTCACCAGATTCCTAGCGGAGGAGAGAATGAAATCTGCCAGTACAGAAGGAGAAACACCTTTCTCTATTTTGAATCTGTGGGGAATTCCCATTCTCCTTCCCTGAAATCCCAAACCCACTTCTGCAATTGGTCATTACTGGATAGTAGCAAAGGTATGTGTATTAGCCTAGAAATTCCTTCAGTAGAAGTTTTAAAATTTCAACTTCAAAGGCAGGAAGTGCTTGGTTAGTCTTTGATGTGCATGAGGGAAGTCAGCTAGACTTTTGGGAAGGGGGTGTGAGACACACACACACACACACACACACACACACCCCTACCTTTCTTTACCAAATAGGAAAGATTCTCACTGCTTCCTCCATCCTCAGATATTGGGAGGTTTCAATTCCTAGGAGACTCTCTGGCTATCCTAGGTGGGTGGAGAATGTTTCTTCAGATCTTTTGCTTTACTTTGCTCAGTAATGCCTTTCAAATAGAATTCCTGCTTCCTTCGATTGCAAATGGTGCTACAAAAAGGGCCGGGAGGGCTTCCCTGGAGGCGCAGTGGTTGAGAGTCCGCCTGCTGATGCAGGGGACACGGATTCGTGCCCGGTCTGGGAGGATCCCACATGCCGCGGAGCGGCTGGGCCCGTGAGCCATGGCCGCTGAGCCTGCGCGTCCGGAGCCTGTGCTCCACAACGGAAGAGGCCACAGCAGTGAGAGGCCCGCGTATCGCAAAAAAAAAAAAAAAAAAAAAGGGCCGGGAGAGTTTCTGCAGCAATGCAGTGCAGGAGAAAGTACACTGGCTCCGAAGAGGGAGGACTTGGACTTCTCCAAGGTCATTCATTTAATCCGTGGCCCCGAAAACTGCTTCCCCTGTTTCCATGAAAGTTACACATGTGAGCGCTCAAAATCTACTTAATTGACAAACTGATGTGTGTCCCGGGGGTTGTTCGTGCGACCAGCTGCTTGTGAATCTGAGAGGCGAGGGCGTCAGAAGGGCGAGCGTCTGGGATATTTTAATATTCAGTATTTCCAGACTCAGCAGGCAGCAGGCTAAATCTGTCTGCTGATGGGCAGGCATGAATTATGAAACTACTCACGTAGGTTGAGAGGTCGCCCGGAGCTCGGGAAGTGCCGCCACCAGTGTCTCCGCAAGCTGCTTGGGGGAGGGGTCTCTCCCCAGTCAAGAGGGAAGGTCTGGTGTGGACAGGTCGGTGATCACAGTGAGGGTATGGCCCACACACAATGGGGCTAGTAGGGGCTTCCCAGATTCTGGGCCTTAAGACGAGGTGGGCGTTGGGATCCGAGAACAGAAGAGGACCCACAAGACAGTCCCTGCTTTCTGCGTGGCTGGAGGGTGAGTCTGCTTCCTAGTGGCTAAGGTCCAAAGGGGGCTGACCTTCAAGGAGTCCAGGAACTAAACATGACCTCCTTCCTGACCCGAATCCTGATGCCTCCTGTGCAGGCTGTGGGCTGGGAAACAAGGTCTAATCATCAAGGGGAGGAAACTGAATGCCAGGGGTAGGGTAGGCAATGGTGGTGCTGTGTTGTGAGCCAATCCTCTGAGATAATATTTAACAAAAACACATCAATAATAACCACTTCTTGATGTTCTGTGTCTGCAGTGGTGCTAAGCACATTACACATATTTTCTCAGTTCTTCACGACAACCCTGTTCATTAGATATTATTACTCCCACATTTACAGATGAGAGGTAAAGTGAAAACTCCAGTATCGTCATCACCATGTCTGTGGTGTGAACAGTTGTAATTCTTAATGTAACAAGCATTTTACAAGCATTATCTTATGTAGTCGTCACACTTATTCTAGGAGGTGGGTTTTATTATTCCTATTTTCATTGCTTCCATTATACCCCAGAGGAGTCAGGCTTAGAGAGGGGAGGTGCCAGTTATCTTTTCCAATGTAGCAAATCATCCCCAAATTTAGTGGCTCAAGCCCACAATCACTTCCTTAGTTTTTAATGCAGTGAGTTGGCAATTTGGGCCGGTTTCTGCTGGGTGATTCTTCTGGTCCCGACTGGTCCAGGGAGAGCACCTGATCAGCTAGGTGGTTCAGCTTCAAGGGATTCGCTGGTTGCAGGCTGGGGGAATGGTGGAGACTGGTCCATGTGTGTGTCATCATCCAGCAGGCTAGCCTGAGTCTGTGACTGGGCAGGAGTCGGGGGGGGGGGGAGGGGGAGGGGAGGGGGGGGGGAGGGGGAGGGGAGGGGGGAGGGGAGGGGGGGGGGGAGGGGAGGGGGAGGGGAGGGGGAGGGGAGGGGGAGGGGAGGGGAGGGGAGGGGAGGGGAGGGGAGGGGAGGGGGAGGGGGAGGGGAGGGGAGGGGAGGGGGAGGGGGAGGGGAGGGGGAGAGGAAACATGCAAGGTCTGTTGAGTCCCAGGCTCAAAACTGGTACAATATCACTTCTACTGAATTCACTGAATTCTATTGGCCAAAGCAGGGCAATGACTAGCCCAGAATCAAGAGACGGGGAGTCTAGACTCTTGATGGGAGGGGCTGTGAAATCACAGAGGAAGACTGAGTGTAGATATAGGGAGGGTGGGGAACTGGGGCCATTTTAGCCATATATCACTGGGTGGATATGGGGAATGTGTCCGGGTGGAATGGGGTCCCCAGGTAGAAAGAAGAGAATGAACAGAGTCTCCCTAAGACTTCCAGGCAACTAAGAGGTAGGTTTCTGAAAGGTAGGCTGGCGTGCCTGGAATACAGGAGGAGGAAGTTGGAGAAGTTAGGGCTGGTGTGCCATTCTGAGCACTTCGTCTAGGTTAACTCAATCCTCACAACAACTCCATGCGTCAGCACTGTGTTTACCTCTCCTCTTTCTAAGTGGGGAAACTGAGGTGTGGACAATACCCTGAGTCACACAGCCAGAAGAAGCAGGGTCAGGATTCCAACCCAGGTTGCTGCCACCACAACAGGTGGACGAAAGAACCTGGGAAAGAAGGGTCCTGGGGTAGAGTGTGAGGGCCGAATGCTGAAACCAATTTTCTTAGAGACCTGGAGACAATAAGGTGGAGATTCCTTGACACCCTCTATTTGTCCAAGATTAGGACTGTTTATTTCTGCTTGGTGGTGGGAGGGAATGAGTCTTTCTGACTCTGTGACCCTACTCATGGGTGTACAATAGTGTCAAATGTATTCACTGAGAGGCTTCTGTTTTTAAGCAACAGAAACTGATTTCATCTAGCTTAAGTTGAAAATGAAGTATTTCTTAGGAAAGTACTGGGAGAGCTCACAGAATGAGATGATCTTAGAAAGGGCAAGAATAGACAGGCTGCTGGGACAGCGGTGGCAGGATTTCCTGGGCTTACTTTCTAGTTTGCTGCCAGCAAACATGACTCTGTTCTAAAGACTTCCCATCACTATGTCTTTTTGTTTATGTCTTGACTTCCCATGAGAGAGAATCTGGCACAACTTGGGTCATGTGTTTTCTTTTTTTTTTTTCGGTACGTGGGCCTCTCACTGTTGTGGCCTCTCCCGTTGCGGAGCACAGGCTCCGGATGCGCAGGCTTAGCGGCCATGGCTCACGGGCCCAGCCGCTCCGCGGCACGTGGGATCTTCCCGGACCAGGGCAAGAACCCATGTCCCCTGCATCGGCAGGCGGACTCTCAACCACTGCGCCACCAGGGAAGCTGGGTCATGTGTTTTTACACTGGACACATTGGGTCTGGCCAGGGGAATAGCGATGTCAGTGCAGACATGGCCCTGGGGGCATCACTATGAAGCCATCCCACTCGGAGTCTATGGCTTGGTGGCGGGATTAGTACTAAGCAACACAACCTACATCTACCCGAACAGTTCCCAGGACACATCTCTTCTCAAGGAAAGGAGCAAGCCTTTCTCTCCTAGGATCCTAGAGTTCCAGAGATTCTGATCAATCTCACATCCTGCAGATATAAATTTCATCAAGAGCATTTGAATATGGTTTAATTAATTGCATTTATTTATTAATTGCCTTTTTGAGTTCAGAAAATTGTTTTCATTAAACTGTAACAATCCAAGGCAGATGAAATCTTAAAGCCCAAACAATTTTGCCATGCAAAGGTTATATTTCTATAATCGTGCTTTTCAATCCTGACTTCCTAAGTGATCAGGTTATAAAATATTTAACAGCAGTTCAAAGTCATTGCTTTTGTGAGTTCATTATCTTCTAAACGATAGATGTCAGGGCAGGCAGCTCTGTTTGGTTGATTTCACAGCGTGGTATTCAAAGGTGCTTCCTTGTGTTTGCAGAGGGATGAACCTGGGTTCTATAGATGAGATTTGTATGTGATTTGCCCCAAGACTGAAAGGCCCACTTGCACAGATTAAATGAAATCCATTTTTTTAACTGGCTACTCACATTTCCAGAAGAGAACTTATCCATGGCACAACTGACTACCTTATAAATATTTTATGACAGTGATCATTCTGATTCTTGACATAAATACAATTTTTGTGGGAATGTACTCGATTCTGAGGGTATTAGGGTTGGGAATTGAAGACTCAGATACTCAACAGGCCTGGATTTGCCACCAGTCAATTCATGATACGACCTTGGACAAACAGCCCAGCATCTCTGTACTTTGTTTATTTGAATACATCAAACTGGAATTGGTAAATATCAGTTAGGAATGTGTTCAGCTACAGATAATGGAAAACCTGATAAGGGTTTATTTCTAACTCAGTAAGTCAAGAGTCAGAAAGTCTGGAGTCGGTGTGGTGACCAAAGGATGTTATTTAGGACCCATGCCCTGTCTCTGTTCCTGTGATCAGCCTATGGTTTTGGTCCTTATTGTGGCAAGATGGCTGCTGCACCTTCAGAAGGAAGAAGGGGGAAGGGCAGAAGGCAAGGGTGAAAGGGAAACGTTGGCTGAGTTTGTTCCCCTTGGTTTTTGGGGAAGCGACAAATGTCCTAGAAGCCTCCCCAAATCATCTTCTCCTTGTATTCTATTTGCCAGAACTGAAATATGGCCACCTGGACCTACCAAGGAATCTGGGAAGGCGATTTTTTTTTTTTTTTAAATCTGGGTATATTGAAGCCCTGAATGATATCAGGAGTCTTTTGCTAAAGAAGAAGAATGAATATTGGTTAGGAACCTAATTGTGTTCTTTTAATCCCCAAAGGGCAGAAGGAAACTGTCATTTTATTGCTTCGTTTACTGGTCTTCTGCCAGGTGGCAAGCATTGTGCTAAGCCCTTTTCACCATTCATCTCAATCTAATTATGTTTTTGGCTGTGCTGTGTGGCTCGTGGGTTCTTAGTTCCTTGACCAGGGGTTGAATCCCGGGCCCTCGGCAGTGAAATCGTGGAGTCCTGACCACGGGACTGCCAGGGAATTCCCTCAGTTTAATGCTTACTCATGTGTATATGGTGGGTCTATAGAGATGAAGAAACTGAGGCTCAGAGACGTGAGGTAAATTGCTCAAGGTTGCAAAGTGGGGTGAATTAAAAAGTCTCTCTCTATTGGTTGGGAGGGCTGGAGGGGGTCTCAAAGTTACTCTGAATATGTTTGTTGTTGGCCTACGGAGGAGGGGCTTAAAGCATTTTTTTCTCCCTTTTTTTACTCCACATTCCCAAAGGAGGGTTGGGCTTGGGGGCTGGGGAGGAGCTCCCAGTGGCCCAGAGCCTCCCTCTGAGCTCCCATGGTGATTGCTTGGGGGTGCTAGGAGTCTTGTCCAGACATGTGCCTGATGACGTCATTGATCCTTTGTAGATTTCAAAGCAGAGCTGTGGCTGTCTCTGTCGCCTCCCTACGACATTGGAGCAAGATCACTTCCTCACTGTCCCCCCACTGCAGACTTCATGCAGGCCACCTGCAGTGATGTGAGCGAAACGCGGCAGGATTCAACTGCCCCCACTGCTCTAACAAGCAGGTAACCTTGATTTTTTTTTTTTACATCTTTATTGGAGTATAATTGCTTTACAATGGTGTGTTAGTTTCTGCTGTATAACAAAGTGACTCAGTTATACATATACATATGTTCCCATCTCTCTTCCCTCTTGCGTCTCCTTCCTTCCCACCCTCCCTATCCCACCCCTCTAGGTGGTCACAAAGCACCGAGCTGATCTCCCTGTGCTATGCGGCTGCTTCCCACTAGCTATCTATTTTACATTTGGTAGTGTATGTATGTCCATGCCACTCTCTCACTTCATCCCAGCTTCCCCTTCCCCCTCCCCGTGTCCTCAAGTCCATTCTCTAGTAGGTCTGTGTCTTTATTCCCGTCTTACCCCTAGGTTCTCCAAAATTTACAAGCAGCTCATGCAGCTCAATATCAAAAAAACAAACAACCCAATCCAAAAATGGGCAGAAGACCTAAATAGACATTTCTCCAAAGAAGATATACAGATGGCCAACAAACACATGAACGAATGCTCAACATCATTAATCATTAGAGAAATGCAAATCAAAACTACAATGAGATATCTCACACTGGTCCGAATGGCCATCATCAAAAAATCTAGAAACAATAAATGCTGGAGAGGGTGTGGAGAAAAGGGAACACTCTTGCACTGCTGGTGGGAATGTGAATTGGTACAGCCACTATGGAGAACAGTATGGAGCTTCCTTAAAAAACTACAAATAGAACTACCATACGACCCAGCAATCCCACTACTGGGCATATACCCAGAGAAAACCATAATTCAAAAAGAATCATGTACCAAAATGTTCATTGCAGCTCTGTTTACAATAGCCAGGACATGGAAGCAACCTAAGTGTCCATCATCGGATAGATGGATAAAGAAGATGTGGCACATATATACAATGGAATATTGCTCAGCCATAAAAAGAAACGAAATTGAGTTATTTGTAGTGAGGTGGATGGACCTAGAGTCTGTCATACAGAGTGAAGTAAGTCAGAAAGAGAAAGACAAATACCGTATGCTAACACATATATATGGAATTTAAGAAAAAAAAATGTCATGAAGGCAACCTTGATTAACTGGCTCTTACAAAAGGCGTGATGTTGTAAGTAGTCAAGCACACAGTGTTGGGAGCAAGGTTGCTGCCTTTGAGTCCCCTTGCCACTTCCTAGCTATGTGACTTGCAAGTTACCTGATTATTCTACATCTCAGTTTCCTCATCGGTAAAATGAGAGATAAATAATACTGCCTGTGTCATCTGGCTGTGGTGAAACTTTACATACACAAAGCACTGAGAACAATGCCTACCACCTTTGTGAGTGCTTATGTCAGATCCTTCTGAATGGCCTCGCTTTTAGCAATCTTTGTGATTAACTTGCTTTTATAGATTCATTCTTTTGAATCTTGAAAACCGTATTTCCTGGGGTGTTTTTTCCAGTTGCTATTTGTTTTTAATGAGTCCTGTAGTTATCAATGAATGGCTCAGTTCCTGCTGTTAATGAAGAGCAAGAAAAATAATAGCTAACATTTGCGTTCTTACTCTTCTGCCTTTCTAAAATACGAATTAACGGTACAGTGTGAGTTGGGGCTCCTGGAGTTATGCAATATGGTGGCCCTGGGATTAGTCAACTTGGGAGGGATGGCTTGGTAAATAGCTAAGACCACTTTGTTTTCTTCACAGTTGGGGCGAAGCCTGCAGGTTTTAAATCCACTGTTTTCCTTGGCTTCAGCCCTACTTTTCTGTATATACATTTCAGTCATGCGTGTATATACTCACATGATGGTGAAATATGTACATTTCTCAACATGGATCACCGCCTTCCGCATGCTGCCTTCCTGTCTTTCCCCAGTTTTGCAGTCCTTGCCCAGTAGAACATCATCTGGGGACAAGAGGTCAAAGCACCCCCGTTGCCATGGTATCGGGCAAGTCACTCCTCTGCTGGGGTCTTCAGCTTCCCTTCCTAAGAGATGATCTCTAGGGTCCCTTCCAGCTCTACAGTTTTCCAGTATTCACTGAAAGATTCTCTTGGACTTTGGAAGCACAGCCTACTTGGGAGATTTTAGTTTTGAATTTTTCCTTTTGAGGATTGCCTGAATGGATTAAGCATCTTGTTGTTGCCGAAAGATACTATCAAGAAAGCAAAGTCTGAAGTTCCTTTTCCTTCCCCAAATGTGATGCTTAAATAAAATTCGGTTTCATGGCACAGACACATGGAGCAGAAATGGCTAGGGCTTCTCCTGTCTTCCAGCAGTCCCAGAGGAGGCTGTAAACAGCAGGATATCCCTTCAGCCAGATGGGCTGCTGAGCTTGGAGAGCCAGGCAGATGCAGAGAAGAGAGAAATCAGTTGCAGAAACGAGGAAAGGCTGGTCGCTGTGTTGTTGGTTTCTTCTCTAGGCTGAATATAGCCAGCCTGGAGGCCACAGAGAAGAGGAAGATCAGTCATGCTGAGAGGCTCTCAGACAGGAGCAGGTAGGCTGGGACGTGCCGAGTCACAGTTCAGGGTCTGATGGGAAAATGGCCCATTGAGTTACCTTTGATGCAAGACCTCGAGAGCAGGGCTAGCTTCAGGGAACACTAGGACAGGGCAGGGTTAGCTGGTAATCCATCCCCCTTTGGTGGCTTTGCCTCATTTCTCTTGGTGCTGGGAACAGCCTTGGCTATCCAGGGTTTCTTGCTGCCTCCAGAGCCCTTCCCTCCATGCCTTACCTAGGACAGCCTTGACACTCTCGCTTTCAATTTTTTTTCCTGCCCCCTTCCTTTCACCATCAATTTTATTAAAATTTTCCCTGGGAGATATAGCATGGTGGAGTAGAAGGAGTCATGGATTCAGTCTTGGATGGTGAGCTTGGTCCTTTTGCTCATAACAATGGAAGCTTGGGTGAGTTACTTGATTTCCTTCAGCCTCAGTTTTCCCACCTTTGAGATGGGTATAGTAATATGTAATGTATAGCATGGTTGAGAGAATTAAATGAGACACAAAGGTTACCTCAAAAAAAACCAAAAACCAAAACAACCCAAACACCAAACCACAAGAAATGTTATTTCTTCCTTCCTATTCCATCTTATACTTCCTGCACATTAGACTCTGCAGAATTTAAAAAATATGTTGATGTCGGAGATCCACCCCATCCTCCATGGGGAATCGGTACTCTTTAAGAGCTCCTCAGATGACAGTGTGCAGCCTGGGGTGAGACCCACAGCCCTCCGGCGCTGCTGATTAAGGGTTTGCTACTCTACACTCAGTGCTGCTTCTATTCCTGTCCCATTGGACCTGACTCCTGACCCACCTGGAGGTTATCTGCATACAATTCCCATACAGCCCAAATCTTTCTGCATTTTTCTGCCTGAGGGTGTTCTCGGGCCATGGCAGCTTGGCCCTCACTTGGTGGCAAGATGGATGTATTGGGAAATTAATGGCTTTGGGGACATGTTCCCGTGGAAGGATGCAGTTCGTGGATGAACACCCCATCCTCCCTGCTCTTCGGTGGGACGGACAGTCCTGAAGCATGTTCTGCACAGTTTCTCAGAAGGTCTGCTGTGTGACCGAGTCCCAGATGCCCAGTGACAACACCCTCATCATGAAGCCTTTGCTGGCCTTCCTCGCTTCCCCATCTCACTTTCCCACTCCCTCCTTGTCCTTCCTGGGATCACTTCACAAATAAGCTACTTGGACCCCCATCTTTGTCTCAGGGTCTGATTCTATGGGAAAACATGCATCTTTTGTCAGCCTTTTCTTATTCACAGGAGTTTTACATCTCTGTTCACACATCCGTCTGGTGAGATGGATGGGTTAATATTCTCTGGAGAGACATTATAGAGCTCACCACTTTATGCCTTCACTGTTTCACACGTCTTTCCTTCTGGAGTCTTCATGGATAGGGAGAGGAAGGAAATCATGGCAAGGGCAGTCCTTTTCAATCTGCAGGTTCTGACCCATAAGGTACTTATAAAATCCATTTTTTAAAAATGAAAGGAAATGAGTGTGACCTATCAGACTCTACTACACATTGTAAGGGCACATACTGTTATATGAAATTTCATTTCAGTCATATGTGCGTACACTTACATGTTGGTGAAATAGATTTCTTAACATGGATTATGGTAAAAAATTTTGGAAGTCATTGCATTAGTGAGCATCTATGGTTTTTTTAGTCTTCCCAGGATCAATTCTTCCCATTTCCCTCCAGTAATAGCACCTGATATTCCATTCAACAAGGAAAGGAGACTATGCCCCTAATTGGACATAGTCTTGGTGGGGCTGTCAATGAAGGTTCCATCATCCCTTGGTCAAAAGATGTTCACATGACCTACGATGGGTCAACCAGATGATTGCTCCAGGAACTTGAACCTAGAGAGAGCACAAGCAAGGGCTGAAAATTGTTGAAGATGTTTCATTCAAGGGGGGTGTCTGGAAGTTAACATCTCTATTTTTCTTGCTAGCTAGATCTTTGTACTCCCTTGACTTTTTTCCTTCCAAGATATGGTTGTTCAGCCATAGGGTTGATCCTGTGAAATACCTGTGGACCCCTTCTCTGTTTTTTTACCACTCAGGTAGATTGAACTGTTTCCTGTTGCTAGAAACCAAAGAACCCTCCCATACCTGAGGGCTTTGGAGAACCCCAACTCCGCTACTTCCTGCCTGTGTGATGGGAAAATTGCTTAACTTTTCTAAGCTTCAGGTTCCTCTTCTGGGAAACAAGGGTGGTAATGCCAGATTGGAGGGTACAGATAATATTTACATGGCCACTGGCCTAGACTCTCACCTAGTGGCAGCTACAATTGTGGACCAAATTGTAATCATCTTTGTTTTACTGGTGATGACTTTACACTTATTAAATGTCTGTGGAGGGAATGAGTGAATGATTACACAGAACAATGGGGATTTTCACAACTAAAACTCACAGCTGAACTTCTTTACAGAGGTACAACTCCTTGGGTGTTAAATGTGTGATTTATTGTTCAAAAACTTAACATGAGAAAATGTCCATGACCTGGAGTTAGGCAAAAGAGTTCTTACTAATGTTAACAAAAGTGTAATTTTATCAAAGTGAATTGCACTTTGATAAAAAAATTGATAAATTGGACATCATCAAAACTTTTACTCTGTGAAAGACAATGTTAAGAAAACGAGAAAAAAACCTAGAGACTGGGAGAAAATATTTTGCATATCACATATCCGACAAAGGACTTGTATCTAGAATATATAAAACTTTTAAAGCATACAGTCTAATTTAAAAATAGGCAAAAGATTTAAACAGACATATAACCAAAGAAGACATAAGGAAGGCAAGGAAGCACATTAAAAGATGCTCAGTATCATTAGGGAAAAACAAATTAAAAGTATAATGAGATACAACTACATATGTATCAGAATAGCTAAATAAAAATACTGACAATACCAAATGCTGATAAGGATGCAGAACAACTGGAACCCCTCCACATTGTTGGTGGGAATAAAAACTGGTTCAACTTCTCTGGAAGACATTTTGATAGTTTTTTATGAAGCTAAACATACGCTTACCACGTAACCCAACAATCTCACTCCTGAGAAATGAAATGAAAACTGGTTCACATAAAACCTCTACACGTATTTATAACAACTCTCATCATAATCATCCCAAACTAGAAACAACTCAAAGGTCCTTCAGCCACTGAATGGATATACAAGCTGTGGTACATCCATACAATGTAATAAAACAACAATAGATAGGAATGAACTATTGATGCACATAACAAATTTGGATGAGTCTCAAAGGCATTATGCTGAGTAGAAGAAGCCAACATTAGAAGGTTACGTACTGTACGATTCCATTTGCGCAAAGATTAGGAGAGGGTGGACGGTGTGATAGTAGAGAGAGAGCGCCAAGGAGTCCTTTGGGGGTGATGGAAGAGCTCTGTAGTCCAGTTATGGTGGTGGTTACATTAATCTATACATGTGTTAAAATTCATAGAACTGTACATCAAAAATATCAATGATAATGAAAAAAAGCCTTTCATCGTGTAGAGCGAGGTGGTATTCATTTGGGTATTTTGGTGTCCTATCCGAGACAGTAGCCACCAGCCACGTGTGACTAGGCTGGTCCAAGTGGCGGTGTGGAGCAAGCGTAAAGTGCATCTGGATTTCAAAGACTTAGTACGAAAACAAAGAACATATGCTATCTCAGTAATTTTGTATGTTGATTATATATTGAAACAATACTATTTTAGATGGCTGGGTTAAATAAAACATATTAACTTCAGCTCTTTGTTTTTACTTTTAAATCTGTGGTTACTAGAAAGTTGTAATTACAAGATGTACCTGGGGCTATGTTTTTATTGAAGAGTGCTGCTCTGTATGACATACTTAGGGAGGAATGGGGAGGTCTGGGTTGTCCTCTCTCCATCTGGATGGGCAGGTGTAAGATTGCCCCACGCAAGGCTGAACAAGACCCACCCAGTCTCCCGCATTTGGGGCCAGGCTGTCTGAGAGGTGCGTGCCGCTCTCCACATCTGCTTTGTGTCCTGTCTGTCTGGTTTTCCCTAACCTCTGGAGAAGAAGGCGAGGGCAGGGTGAGGCACACTGTCCCAGGGGAGGGCTAGGGCGATGGATTAGACGTGCGTGAGATTCAGCTCTTGTCAGACGTGAGCTTGAATTCCACTGTAACCGCTAGTTAGCTGCGTAGCTCTCGATGTCTCGTAACCCCAGTTTCAGTTTCTTCATGTGCCAGAGAGAATCATAGTTCCCCAAGGGGTTTCCTTACCCCAGAGGGCTGTGATGAGGGCAAAGAGGGAGCCGTGGAAAGCACTCAGTAGGCCTTCCGGTGATGAGAATTCTGCTGTTGCTCGTACTGCTTCGTGCTGTGTTTGTTGCCCCACCTCAGGCTCTGTTTTTTCTCTCTCAGTTGAACCCCGTAGGCGCTCTGCCCGACTTTTCTCCCTGATTCAGCACGGAGAAATGCCGAGGCAAGCTTTCCCATGAAGCTGCTTGTCAGCAAACGCCCACTCCTGTCTCTGCACTCCCCCCTGTGTCAGAGATGGGCCTGGACTCCACGCAAGGCCCCGGGTCCTGCCAGCTCCGGGCTTGACTGACACACACCCTGCCTCCCAGGCTTCAGGGCTCTGTTCCCAACCCGGGAGGGTAGCAGCTGGAGGCTCCCAAGCAGTTCAGCAATGCGGGGGGAAAAGTCCTCCAACTGGCTGCAGGGGCTACAGCAATTTTCCTGGACTCCGTTTCAAAAGCATCAAAGCCTTGGTTTCAAACGTTTAGTCGTTGCGTGGTCTGCCTTTTCCACTTTCTCTCCTTTGCCCTTAGTTTCCATTGAGCGTTTACTATGTTATTCTTGCTGCTTGCCCCCGGTCGCTCGGTGTCACCATCAAACATTACGTAGGTACAGAATAACTTTATCAGCTATGTAGGTTTTCATCAAAAGAGCTTGTTAAGTTCCTGTCTGGGCATGGCAAGGCACGAGGCTCAGTGGAAGGGAAGTTAGACATGAGCGGTCTCTCGGGCCTCACGCATGATGGTGGTCACGGTTGCTACCTGGTAGGGCTGCCTTGAGCACTGCCAGGACTTTGAGAGCTGTGAGGTCCGGACAGATCCCAAGTTCACAGGGCCGTGGTTTAAAAACCTCAGAAGCAGGCCTGGGGTGGGACCTTGAGCCGCCAAAAGAGGCCCTGTTCCGGGATTGGCAGTGGTCAACCACCTGGGGTTTGGAATCTGGCCGCTGTAGGTTTGCGCACGGCCTCTCCCGCTCAGGAGCATCCAGGGTGCAGGGCCTAGTCTTCTTCTGTGACCTGGGATCACAGTACCAGTGTCCAGCTGGTTGTAAGAATGTAACACCCGCCATTTATTGAGCTGCTGCTGTGTGTCAGGCACCGTGCTAAATGCTCTTCAAGGGTCTTCACATTTAATTCTTTTTGTTTGTTTGTTTTTGTTTTGCGGTACGCGGGCCTCTCACTGTTGTGGCCTCTCCCGCTGCGGAGCACAGGCTCCGGACGCGCAGGCTCAGCGGCCATGGCTCACGGGCCCAGCCGCTCCGCGGCGTGTGGGATCTTCCCGGACCGGGCCACAAACCCGTGTTCCCCGCATCGGCAGGTGGACTCTCAACCACTGCACCACCAGGGAAGCCCCTAATTCTTAATTCTATGAAACAGGTATTGTTTTTACCTTCATTTTACAGGTGAGGAAATGGAGGCTTAGAGAGGTTAAACAATAGGCCCATTATAACATTTGCCAACTGTATATGATCATACAGTCAGCAAATGTAGGCGAGGGATTTCAGTTCTAGCACTCTGCCCCACGCGCCGCCCCTGCCCTGACCTCCATGCCTGTGCTCAGGAGGGGACAGGGAAGGGGGTCTGGAACAGGCGGTTTGCTGAGAGTCCTCCCTTGGGAAGCAGGGGGTGGCAGGAGTTGGGGCTGTGTGTGGGGTAAGGCTCTAGGCCTCTGAAGCAAGATCCACCGTCCCTTCCGGCTTCACTTACAAAACACAAATGCGAAGGGAAAGTTTGATAATTTCAAGATGGTGACTTCAGAGCCTGAGACCCCAAGCATGGGGCCTTCTGAGTGCCCAGCCCTGTGTGACTGCACTGGTCAGATGCTCATGAGGCTGACACTATTTAAAATGCTTTTAATGGGCTTCCCTGGTGGTGCAGTGGTTGAGAGTCTGTCTGCCGCTGCAGGAGACACGAGTTCGTGCCCTGGTCTGGGAGGATCCCACATGCTGCGGAGTGGCTGGGCCCGTGAGCCATGGCCGCTGAGCCTGCGCGTCCGGAGCCTGTGCTCCGCAACGGGAGAGGCCACAACAGTGAGAGGCCCGCGTACCGCCAAAAAAAAAAAAAAAAAATGCTTTTAATGGCATAAACTTTTCTAAAGTAAGAAATAAATGCTTCCTTCTTTTGTTTTTTGTTTTTTTTGGCTTTTGCTCTTGGGAGTGGATGCGTCTACATGGATGTGTATTTTAAATTTTAAAACACCCGGCACCCGCTCAGCCTGTGTCACTCGGGGAAGATGTGTGTCTGGGCAGCCTGCTTTATGTAGTATCTCTGCTGTCCCTTGGGTGGTCATAGTAAGGACTTCCGGGCTTGCAGTGCTCCTGCCTGCCCAGTTCAAAGAGTGTTTAATTCACACCTTCCGTGGGAGGTAGAATAGAGCTGTGGCTAATGGCTTTGATTCCAAATACTTGCATTTATATTCCCAAAGGAGTCCAAATACTTGGGGTTATTGACTAAGCTCCCAACTCTGCCACTTTTTAGCGATTTGACCTTGGGCCAGTTACTTAACCCTTTTGAACCTCAGTTTTGCTCTCTGTAAAATAGGCATATGGTACCCATCTCCTGTGACTCTGAGGATTATAAGTGACAATGGTGTGACAAGCACCCAGCACAGTGCCTGGCATGTATTGCCCATTCAATAGCTGTAATTATTCCTGAGCTTAAGAACAGCAACAGAACTCAAGAATTGTGTTCATGTGTTAATTGTCTCAGGTACTAGGATAGTACCTGAGAATGAATTCTGAATGAATGAATGGTTTATCATCTAATAATAATGCTTGAGGTGTGTTAATCATTTTATGGTTCACAACCACTTTCTTACACATAATTCCATTCTAGCCCCCTAAGAGCCTGGAAAAGTAAAAGAGCAAGAAATTTATTATCCTGTTTCACAGATTGGGCAAATCGAGGCTCAGAGATTAATGACTGATCATTTATTCAACAGTCATTTATGAGCACTTACTTTGTGCAAGACACTATGTTAGGATAAAAATGAATGAGATTTTTCCCCTGACCTTTTGAAGACATTATTGTGCATCAGGGTATCTGGAGCAGGCTGGATGCAGGTGATGTTGGAGAAACAACGACAGATTTCAGTGGCTTAAAAAACAAAGATTCATTTCTCATTCGTGCTATTGGTTCATCATGGGTCAGTTAGTGGCTCTGCTCCACCCAGTTTTCACTCCAAACCAGACAGATGGAACAGCTGCAGGTTGGAACATCACTGATTTTTGTGATGGGAGGAAGCAGATCTGAGGTTGGGAGGGTCTCACACCAGCAGTCAAATTCTGTTCTCGTGAACCAGACTTTTAATATGGTCCCACCCAACCACAGAGGGCAGGGCAGGAAGTAAAATTCTACTATGTACCCACAAGGCAGAGAGCTGGGAATATTTGGTGAACAGATTAATGACTATTCCAGCTGGGCAGGTTCTGAAGGATGGGTAGGAATCCGGTGGGGTGGGATTGTGTGGGAAGAGTGGAAGAAGGATGACGATGAAGAGGAGACTTAAAGAGATGGAGGATGGGGGATGGGAAACAATGGGAGAGACAGGAGGCAGAAATGTGCGAGGTACTGGGGGGAGGAATAGTGAGTCTGCCAGTCTGTCTGGAAGAGTTTGATTCAACAGTTTAACAAATACTGACTCAGCACCTATTGTGTGTTAAGTGCTGGGGATTCGAAGAAGACTAAAACATGGTACCTACCTTGCAGTCCAGTGGGAGAGTTAGATTTTGCACAGACAACAAAGGGAATCAAAATATAAGAAAGAGCAGACAATGCTTATGTTTGCAAGGCACTCTTCCAAGATCTGCACGTATTTAACTCATTTAATCATCACTGTAGCTGCATGGGGTGATTGCTATTATTCTTACCCATTTTACAGGTGGGAAAATCTGAGGCATGGCATGGCTGTGCATAGCAGAGGTGGGCTTCAAATCTAGGCACTCTGAGTCCAGGGTCTGTGCTTTTGATTGTCACTATAGTGCTTTTTGCTTGATAATTTCTGAGTTGGGGCTGTGCCTATAATCTTGGATGGCAAGTAGTTTTGCCTTGAGATCCAAAATGATAGATTGTTATTGGTTGCGTGGAGCTCCATATTGGAAAGGTTTCCAAGACCAAGCTGGGACTAGGGAGGAAAGAATGATGTGAGTAATTAGTAATGCCTGCCATGGGCATAGGAGGTGGTATTGTCAGCACAGTATATTTGGCAACCCTGGTCTATTTAATGCCTACAGGAAAGTGGATTTTTATCAATTTATTAACAAACAAAGAAGTCACAACCAAACAACTAATTCATTGACTGTTTTCCTCACTTTTCAATCTTTTTTTTTTTTAACTTTAAGGCTTTATCACCTTTATAGCAGCATAGGTACTCCTTGTTTGAAAAGCTACATTTCCTTTCTGGATATTAATGTTTAAAATACCAAAATTGCAGCCCCCTCAGGCAAGCATACACCTTAATTGTCAAAACAATAAAAATATCAGGCATGGCACATGCTCATTCCATTGCACCCCTGGTGCAGTCATCAGCTGGGATGCTATGGCAATGATAATAATAAAAAAGGATTCTACTTGCAGAATCCAAGTACTGTACAAGGAAGCCTCCATCAGCTGACCTGGACACTTTAGCCGTAAGAGAATCCAGCTGTAGCGTGTATCATCAGTGGAATTTCCTGTCCTGAAATGTTGTAGGCTTTCCTCTACAGGGAAGGTTCTACATTGTCTCCCCCACCCCCATCTACAATCTCTTTCCTTGTCTTTTCTTTCCTGGGTACCACTTCTCCCTATGCTCAGACTTTTGTTTCTTTTATATTCTTTCCCATACGTTTCTGGGAATGGAGCCCAAATTTAGCTGCATGGAGAAATAGATACCAACTAGGAGCTTAGAGCTTAGGTGATAAATAGTCATCCTCTCCTGAGTCAGCTCTGATCAATTGCTTGTGGCTACTGAAATGCTGAGTCAAGAAGGTTTGCAGTGGACTCAGGCTGAAAGCATTTGGGATTGATTAGTGATGTCTGCCATAGGTATATGCTAGGGACAATTATTTGTGGAGGCTCCCACTGGCTCTGTCCCAGTGGAAAGCCTGCACTGTTCTTACAGCTGTGATGTTAGTGAATGAACTTGGGGTTTGGTCCTAGGAGTTGCTAGTTCAAGTCCCATCTTTTCTCTTTGTGCATCTTGGCCGTGTTGCTTATCTTCTCTCTGTCTTAGCAATACTTGTATAAAACTAATCCTCCTTGTGGAGTCGTTGTAAATATTGTAGAGATGATGCACATTCATTCATTCAACAAATATTGGGTTGGCCAAAAAGTTCGTTTGGGTTTTTCTGCAACGGAACTTTTTGGCCAACCCAATATTTGTTGAGCACAGTGTGAGGTGCTGGGGATACGATGGGGGATACACTATGGATGTGGTTTCTGCCCACATGGAGCTTACAGTCTACTGGGGGGATTTATTAGTTTTCTATGGCTGTGTAACAAAGTACTGTGAATTTAGAGGCTTCAGACAACCCACATTTTGATGTCATACTTTCTGTGGGTCAGAAGTCCAGGCGTGGCTTAGCTGGCTCCCTGCTCAGAGTCTTACAAGGTGCAGTCAGGAGGTTCACTGAGCTGTGTTCTCATCCGGAAACTTGACTGGGGGGAAAGCTTCTTGCAATCTCATTGAGTTTGTTGGAAGAATTCACTTTCTTACCATGGTAAGACTGTGGGCCCTGGTTCTGGCTGGCTATTGGCTGGATTCCACCTGCAGGTCCTAGAGGCCGCCTGCAGTTCCTCTTCTCACGGGCTTTCTCATGGCCAGTTACTTTATCAAGTCAGTGAGGAAGGTCTCTCAGTCCAGTGTGCTGAGTTGGAGTCTTAGGTAACCGTGGAGGTGACACCCCATCACTTTGCTGTATTCTATTGATTAGAAGCAAGTCACAGGTCCTGCCCATACTCAAGGGGAGGGGGTTATATCTTTTTATATCTTTATTGGAGTATAATTGATTTACAATGTTGTGTTAGTTTCTGTACAACAAAGTGGATGAGCTATGCGTATCCCCTCCATATCCCCTCCCTCTTGTGTCTCCCTCCCACCCTCCCTATCCCACCCCTCTAGGTCATCACAAAGCATCGAGCTGATTTCCCTGCGCTATGCAGCAGCTTCCCACTAGCCATCCATTTTACTGTTCAATGAATTCGGACATATGTGTACATCCATGTTTCCCACTATCCCAATCAAGGTATAGAATATGTCCCTTACCCCAGAATGTTTCCCTGTGCCCCTTCATAGTCAGTCCTCCCATCTCCACCTCCAGCCCCAGGCAGCCACAGATTTGCTTTGTGTCACTATACAAATTATTTTAAGCTGCAGTCCTTCTCGGGACCTTTATGATACTTAGAGTATTGTGAATGCCCAAGGGGAGGTGCTATATAGCAGGTTGCATCTCCAGGTTCACTTGACCATGGGTCCTTTAATGCCAGAGCATCTCACAGTACGAGGGGCTCTCAGAACACACCTGAGTCATACTTTCCTGCTCACCTGTCTCAGCTCAGGCATATCCCCCTCTTGGAATGCCCATCTCTACCCTTGAAAAATGTGCTCACCCTTTAAGACCCAGCTCAAAAATGAGCTCCTCCATGAAGTAGAGCCTTCCCTCTGCTAAGTCTCTTGTCCTTTGTTTTATATCTCTTGCAGCCCACAGATTGCACAATGGTTAACATTATAGCAATACGATGCTCTATTTGCATTATAGATACATAGTCTTAATGTCTTTTCTGAGAACGATGAGTGACTATTTGCTTTGCTCTTACATGATTGCCAGGAAATGCTCAAGTGTTCCTCAGGGAGTTAAAGAAGATATACTTCAAAGTAACTTTTGAGCTGCCCTAGACTTGGGGACCTCTGTGCTAAAACATTTTATATCTCCACCATCGCAGTCCACAGCTGTGTGAGTTTGCTAGGCTGATGGTGAATGAATCTCTCATCTTCCTACCTCGCATCCAGCCCGACACATCCCTTAGTCCTGTGATCCACCTTGCCCATCCGTAGTTTTCTTTCTATCCCCTCTGCCAATACCCTTGTTCAGGTTCTTATGACGTCTCACCTGCATTATTACAACAGCCTCTTAAGTGGTCTCCCCCCTCTTCAGTCTTGTGCCTCTTCCGACCTGCTTCCCCTTCGAATGCCAAGATCCTGGTCCTGTTGTTCTTCTGCCTAAAAACCTGAACACCGTTGCGCACTGCTCATAAGATCAAGTTGGAAGGGCTGGCATGCCAAATGTGCCCTCCCCACAGGGGACCCTGAGTCTCTCAAGCTGCACCTCCTTTCTACTTTTCTCTGCACCCCCTGTTCCAATCGCTGTGGTTCCCTGAAGTTTCATGGACACACCCCACCTTTCAAGGCACCATGTTGTTCCTTCACCCTGGGGCATCCTTCCCCTTCTCCATCTCCTGAGTCATTGGAAGACCTTTTCAAATATCATCCCAGGAAACCTTCTCATCTTCCCAAGGCATGATAAAATCCTTCATTACGTTCCAGGAGTGTTTATATAAATTTCTTTGGAATAGCTCTTGTCTAATTGCATTACAATCGTAATGTTTAATTGTTTTTTATCATTGTATCCCCAGCACTTAGCACAGCACCTGGCAAAACATATTTGTGATTAATAATGACTAACATTTATTGAACTCTTACTATGTGCCAGGCACTAAACTACATACTGCGTGGGTTAGCCCGATTATTTTATTATTCCTCGCACAGCCCTATAAAAAATGTTTTGTTAATGTCTATGTTTGCAGGAAAGAACACCAAGCCTTGGCGAGGATAAGGGAATTTCTAAGGACATACCACTGGTAAGTGATGGAACTTGTATTTAAACCCGCGTTTATCCAATTTGTTCTCTTAATATTCGTTATTAGTATTTCTTGAAAAAATGAATGAATACATGAAGGAATGCATGAACACAGTCAGTTATTTGAATAGTTAAAGTGTGTATCTTCAAGCAGCAGACCACAGTCATCCCCTTGGCTTGGAAAAGGGAGAGGAGACTTCTAGGTA
Source organism: Grampus griseus (assembly GCF_964374135.1). Lineage (NCBI taxonomy): Eukaryota > Metazoa > Chordata > Mammalia > Artiodactyla > Delphinidae > Grampus > Grampus griseus. The sequence goes on from NC_139011.1 coordinate 16,339,279, forward strand.
GAGGTCATAGTATAAAAGATAAGCAGGGAAGCCTGAAGATAGGGGGGTGGAGACTCAGAGAAGTGAAAAGACTTGCCCCAGGGTGCAGGGTTGTAAGTGACAGAGTCACGATTTGAACTCAGATAGGTTTCTACTGTGGGGGACCCTGAAGCTTGGTTCCTGCTTCCAGCAGCCTCCTTTTCCAGAGAAGTTCCAACACTCAGGTGTTTCTAGTTGCAGGTTTAAGAAGTCAAGAGGGTTGGCAATTCCCTGGTGGTCCAGTAGTTAGGACTCAGTTCTTTCACTGCCAGGGCCTGGGTTCAATCCCTGGGCAGGGTACTAAGATCTCACAAGCCACAGGGCACAGCCGAAAAGGTGGGGGTGGGGGGTGCAGAGGGAGCTCCACGTTCTCTGGGGAAGGCCACCCTTCCCAGGCCTCCTACCCTACTGCCAGCAACCAAGAGGTGCCCAAGCTCTGGGTCCTTTCCTGGCCTCCATATGACCTGAGGAGGAAGTGAAGGGGATATTCCAGAATTCTTTGTGCTGCTGACAAGAGCCCTCTTTCTCCTTCAACACTCACACTTTCTCCCAGTTATTGCTTTGGGGCCAACAGGATCAATCTCGCTGTGTTATCGCTGTTTACACCAGTCCCCACACACAGCCCAGGTTCCCAGGACACCCGTCATCTCTCTGACCTTCATCCCCATAGAGCTCTGCACATCCCCTTCCACGAGCTTATCGCATACTGCTCCCTGTCTCCTGAAACCCTTTTGTTATCACTCTGGGACCCATGGTCAGCCACCAGCAGAATCTCCTGTATCCTCAACCATCTTCTTTGAATAGTCTCTTCACCTTCTCCCTCCTACAGACTGGATCTCACCTGAGGGCACGGTTTTCCCTGTAGCCCTTTCCCATGGTCCTCCGGGCACACTGGCCTAGATGTGGGGTAGGTACCCTGTTTGCTCCCTTATGGCCCTTCTAGACAATTTTACTGTTTCCTCGTTAAAAAAGCAAAACAAAATTCCCCCTGTAACACTTGGGGGGACCCTACTCTCTCTAACACTCTGAAGATTTTAGCTCCTGGCTCATTGTCACTCTCTCCAAAACGACTCCTGTCCCAGTTCTTGGTGATTTCAGTATCTGTGTAGATAGTTCAGGACCCTCCAGTAGTCTTGCACATCATCTTACCTTAGCCATGAACTCCCATGGTCACGCCCTAGAACAGTACTGCCCAATTGAATTGTCTGGGTTGATGGAAATACTCTTTATCTGTCCTGTCTGATAAGCCACTAGCCACATGTGGCCATTGGGTACTTGAAATGTAGCTAGTGCAATTAAAGAACTGGATTTTAAGCTTTAAATTTAATAATTAAAATTTAAATAGCCACCTGTAGTTAGTGGCTACCATATTGGGTAACACAACCCGGACCATGGAATCAGCACTAATTGTACCCTCTTCATAATCCCAGTTGCAAGAACCCCATTCTCTATTACCATCTAACTTACCAGTTTAATTCTTCTAGTTTTTGAACCTAATGCTTGCTTGACTTTACTGGGACCTGCAATCCAGTGATCCTATTACTTTTTCACAGTCCCTTATTTCTTTTGTGTGTCCTCATGTCCTTTTAATCGAGCTTAAATTCCATGATCCTTCATTATCGTCACTCTCTTGCATATGGCCTCAGCAAATTTGCCCCTTTCTCCTTCATTGTAGGTGCCTGGCTAAACCTCATCTCTTGTTAAATCCAACTCTCTGCTCTCTCCTTGAATCTGAACTTGACACTGAATGTGACTGGGGAAGAAGAAAAGGATGCTGATGTGTCACACAGGTGGAATCAATGCTGCTTAACAAGCATCTCTTTTCTAGACAGCTATTTCAGACCTTATTCTCTCTCCTCATACCTCTAAGACTCTCCTTCCCCTCTCTTTCAATGGATAAACTTGATTCCTATTTCAAGGAGAAATCTTAAACAAAACAAGAGGAAACTTCCAAAACTCCCGCCACTTCTAGCAGTTTACTCACATCTGGGCACATATGATCCACCTTCCTTAATATTATTGGCTGAACTGTTCATGCTCCTCTTTTGGGCTGGCTTCTCTTGTGTGCTAGATTTCATCTCCTTCCACTTATCAAGGACATCATCACAATTCTTTCCTCTCCCTCAAGCAACCATCAAGTCATTCTCATCAGTGTACACACGTGCTATAATTTCTCCTCCTGAGGGCTTAGCATCTGCTGTTCCCTTCACCTACAATGCTGTTCCAGTCAATATTCACAAAACTTGTCTCTTCATTTCTTTTGGGTCTTTGCACAATTATCACCTGCTGAGTATACTATTTAAAATTGCAAAAACTTTCTCTTCCATATCTCATTTTAATTTTTCTTCATGGTACTTACTGCCACCTGACATGCTATAGACCATTCATTTGATCCTCAAGAGCAGTGATTTTTCATTTCTTTTTTTTTTTCATTGTTGTATATCAGCACCTGGAATAGTGTCTGGCACATAATGGGTCCTGATGAATGTTTGTAGAAAGAACTATACAGTGACTTGCCATTTCTGACATTCCTACTGGTTTGTAGAGATGGTGGGACATTTATTCAGAATGCTGTTACCACCCACTGCTCTCACTCAGAAGTTTTTAAGGCTGAGCTTCTCAAACTTTAATGTGCATTTGAATTTCCTAGGGATCTTCTTAAAATATGGCTTCTGATTCAGCAGGTCTGGGGTGGGGCCTGAGATTCTGCATTTCTGCCAAGTTCCCAGGTCATATAGATGCTGCAGATCCAGACCACAGTTTGGGTAGAAGCCTGCTTGAATCATCTTAAGCCTTGTTCTTCTTTCTTTTTTAATAAAATAGAGTGAGCATAAATATTTACATGACATATTTACAGTATAAACATGACCCTGAGTTCAAGCAGTTCTGTGGTTAGCGCCTCTGTAGCTGCAGGTTACAATGTTTGGATGGAGAGCTTCGTCCATCACTATATATGCCAGGGGAGGAAATATTGGCTGGTTAAGCTGTTATATGATGACCGTCCATTGTTCTGGGAAGAATTTATGTGTGTGTGTGTGTGTGTGTGTGTGTGTGTGTGTGTGTTAAGAATATTATTATTGATGCTAATAAGTTTCCTAGCAATTGTCTCATGCAATTTGCCATGTTTTGGCATGAAATCAATACAAAGACAAGTCCTGCCTTTCTGCTCAGGTTATCATTACATCACTCTGCTTCTGTCTAGAGAACAATGTGGAGTGTTTTCTACGATAATTGCCATCATCAGTTAGTTTTGAAATAATAGTCGGGGACTTCTGTATAGTTTGCACATGACACGAAGAGGCCCATCTTGGGGAGGGGGGCAAGAAGAGACTGGAAACTAGCTAGCACCTCTTTGCCAGGCTGGGTGCTCTGGCTGGGGTTGTGCTGCCGGGGGTGCCTCCTCCCTTGGGGGAGGCTGTTTTGCAAATTGAATAAAGGTATCTGACATTTGATGGCTCCGGTCATAAAGCTAGGGAGAGCTGCAAAGGGAATTAGAGAGCACTGAGCACAGCACTTTGGTTTTAGGGCTGTAGAGATACTGAAGGTAGAGCTCCTGTCCCGGTTCCCATAAGCATCCTTCTCCTCATCTAACATTTACTGAGGACTTAAAATGCACAACGCATTGGGCCGATTTCTTTACGTATATCGTCTCATTTGTTCCCTACAAGAACAGCCCCCAAAAGTTAAGTATTATTTTCATCCTCATTGGTAGACATGTAAACTGAGACTTGGAGAGGTTGAGGAACTTGCTTGGGGTCACAGAGCTATGCTGAGTGTACTTTTCAAAACTGTAAATCATGACTCTCCGGCAAATATTAAATGATCCTATGTCAAAGATTTTATTTAACTCACTAATTAGTGAGGGAACAAGTAAGATGTTAAAACTTATTCAAAGAGCATTAGAGAATTTAGGTATATGCTTGTGATTTAACAAATAAATATAAGGAAAGTGTGGTAGGCTGAATAAGTCTCCCCAGAGATATACATGTCTGGATCCCTGGAACTTGTGAATATGTGACCTTACTTGTGAGTAAGACTTTGCAGGTGTGATGAAGAAATTTTAGAGGGAGAGATTATTCTGGGTTATCTGGGTAGGTCCCATGTAATCACAAGCATTTTTATGAGAGGGAGGCAGAAATGCTAGAGTGAGAATGATGCAGAGGGACGCAGAGGTTGGAGTGATGTGCTCTGAATATGGAAGAAGGGGCCACAAGCTACAGAATGTAGGCGACCCTGGAAGCTGGAAAAATGAAGGAAACAGATTCTCTTCTAGAGCCTCCAGAAGGACCCAGACCTGCTGACACCCAAGTTTAGCCCAGTGAGACTGATTTTGGACTTCTGACTTCTAGAACTGTAAGATAAACTTACGTTGTCTTAAGCCCTAATATGTGATCATTGTTACAGCAGCAGTAGGAAATTAATACAGAAAGTTACTGGATTAGATAGAAAGCTGGTTAATGTCCAACAGAGCCATAAACTATAACCCTTGGAACTAACTCTTCTACCAGAGTTAAATTATTTGCATCTTTACTGGATCAAAATTTACAAGTTAACCTCTGGCCCTACAGAGATAAAAATTGCCCAGTCAGTAGAAAGTCAAGTCCAGCACTGCACTGAAAGAATATCCAGTAATGTCTCCTGCATATTCTCAAGTTTAGGATACTCTTTTGGATAGTAAGGAAGTAGAGAAGCTGGGATTTGAACCAGGCTTTTCCAAGTGCAGAACTTCTCCTAACTCTTAAGGGACATACCTTCTCACTAGCATTAGTTGGTAAACTACCAAGGCAATCCAGGATAAAGAAGACAAAGTTCTCATAGGAACTGAGAACACAGCTCAAAAATTGCCAGGATGATCCCCTAGATAGGGGACTAAAGAAAAAGCCGTGTCCCTTCTTAATGCCAACAGTGGAAATTCCTGCTCTAGCTCTTTGAAAAAGTGAGTCAAGTTTTTAATAGGTTGTTTAGATAGGTTCTTAGTTGGTGTAACTCGAGAGCTTGGATGGGAAGTTGAAACACCCTCTCTACTCCTCCCCGCCTTACTTAGGAGCAAAGGTCCCCGAAAGTCACTTCTTTAATAATATAGTACTTGGTTTGACATCATAATACCTTATCTAGTAAATGCTTGATAAAGTTTTGAATGGCGTGTGGCTTGGTGGAAGGGAAGTTGAAGACTTTGGGGCTGGAAAATAGCCAGCAGGAGTAAATGGGTGGTGGCAAGAACTAGCATGGCATTCTTTTTTTTTCAACATCTATATTGGAGTATAATTGCTTTACAATGGTGTGTTACTTTCTGCTTTATAACAAAGTGAATCAGCTATACATATACATATGTCCCCATATCTCTTCCCTCTTGCATCTCCCTCCCACCCTCCCTATCCCACCCCTCTAGGTGGTCACAAAGCACGGAGCTGATCTCCCTGTGCTATGCAGCTGCTTCCCACTAGCTATCTATTCTACATTTGGTAGTGTGTATATGTCCATGCCACTCTCTCACTTCATCCCAGCTTACCCTTCCCACTCCCCGTGTCCTCAAGTCCATTCTCTACATCTGCGTCTTTATTCCTATCCTGTCCCTAGGTTCTTCAGAACCTGTTTTTTTTGATTCCATATATATGTGTTAGCATACGGTATTTTTTTTCTCTTTCTGACTTACTTCACTCTGTATGACAGACTCTAGGTCCATCCACCTCACTACAAATAACTCAATTTCATTTCTTTTTATGGCTGAGTAATATTCCATTGTATATATGTGCCACATCTTCTTTATCCATTCATCTGTCGATGGACACTTAGGTTGCTTCCATGTCTGGCTATTGTAAATAGAGCTGCAATGAACATTTTGGTACATGACTCTTTTTGAATTATGGTTTTCTTAGGGTATATGCCCAGTAGTGGGATTGCTGGGTCATATGGTAGTTCTATTTGTAGTTTTTCAAGGAACCTCCATACTGTTCTCCATAGTGGCTGTATCATTTTACATTCCCACCAACAGTGCAAGAGGGTTCCCTTTTCTCCACACCCTCTCCAGCATTTATTGTTTGTAGATGTTTTGATGATGGCCATTCTGACCGGTGTGAGGTGATACCTCATTGTAGTTTTGATTTGCATTTCTCTAATAATTATTGATGTGGAGCATCCTTTCATGTGTTTGTTGGCAATCTGTATATCTTCTTTGGAGAAACATCTATTTAGACCTTCTGCCCATTTTTGGATTAAGTTGTTTGTTTTCTTGACATTGAGCTGCATGAGCTGCTTGTAAATTTTGGAGATAAATCCTTTGTCAGTTGCTTCATTTGCAAATATTTTCTCCCATTCTGAGGGTTGTCTTTTCATCTTGTTTATGGTTTCCCTTGCTGTGCAAAAGCTTTTGTTTCATTAGGTCCCATTTGTTTATCTTTGTTTTTATTTCCATTTCTCTGGGAGGTGGGTCAAAAAGGATCTTGCTGTGTTTTATGTCAAAGAGTGTTCTGCCTATGTTTTCCTCTAAGAGTTTGATAGTGCCTGGCCTTACATTTAGGTCTTTAATCCATTGTGAGTTTATTTTTGTGTATGGTGTTAGGGAGTGTTCTAATTTCATTCTTTTTACAGTTTTCCTGGTTTTTTCCCAGTTTTCCCAGCACCACTTAATAAGAGGCTGTCTTTCTCCATTGTATATTCTTGCTTTCTTTATCAAAGACAAGTTGACCATATGTGTGTGGGTTTGTCTCTGGGCTTTCTATCCTGTTCCATTGATCTATATTTCTGTTTTTGTGCCAGTACCATACTGTCTTGATTACTGTAGCTTTTTAGTATAGTCTGAATTCTGGGAGCCTGATTCCTCCAGCTCTGTTTTTCTTTCTCAAGATTGTTTTGGCTATTCGGGGTCTTTTGTGTTTCCATACAAATTGTGAAATTTTTTGTTCTAGTTCTGTGAAAAATGCCATTGGTAGTTTGATAGGGATTGCATGGAATCTGTAGATTGCTTTGGGTAGTAGAGTCATTTTCACAATGTTGATTCCTCCAATCCAAGAACATGGTATACCTGTCCATCTGTTTTTATCATCTTCAATTTCTTTCATCAGTGTCTTATAGTTTTCTGTATACAGGTCTTTTGTCTCCTTAGGTAGGTTTTCGCATGGCATTCTTAAGAGATGGTGACATGATGCTCCTGACTCAGGCTGGGGACTTTTATAGGGAAGTGGGATCTGTGGTTGGACAGGCAGAGTGTGGCCAGAGTGTTGGATGAGAGCTGGGGAATGTTAGTTCACCTTACAGGGAAATCATTCTTGAAACTGATTGAGCATTAAAATAGCTGGCGAGAGTTAAGAACTACTAATGCACAGACTTTGTATTGGTTTGCTAGGGCGGCCATAACAAAGTACCACAGACTAGGTGACTTAAACAATAGAAACTTACTTCCCACAATTCCGAAGCCTAGAAGTTCAAGATCAAGTTGTCATCAGGGCTGATTCCTACTGTAGCCTTTCTCCTTGGTTTGTAGATGACCATCTTCTCTCTGTGCCTTCAAGCTGTCTTCCCTCTGTAACTATGTCCAAATTTCCTCTTCTTAAAAGATAACAGTCAAACTGGATTAAGGTCCATCCTAAACAACTTATTTTAATTTAATTACCTCTTTAAAGACCCTATTTCCAAATACAGTCACATTCTGAGGTCCTGGGGGTTAGGACTTCAACATATGAACATTGCAGGGGGAACACAATTCAGCCCATAACAGAGCCCCTTCCCAGAGATTGATTCGAGTGGTCAGGAATGGGGCTGAGGCTTTGGTAAGGGAAGCTCTGTTTTAAAGCATGCCCAGGAATGAGAATCATGGCTGTAGGGTCTACAGTGTAGGCAACTGGGGCAAAAGCTGGGGATGACGTGAGCAGAGTTGTCCACTGGTGACAGCCTCGCACTCCCCTACTCTCACCGGTGGATGTGTTACCAACCAGGGTTCTTGGCCTTCTCCAGTCAATAGAAATTGACAAGAGGCCAGACAAGAAATTCAGGCAATGCTTTACTGGGGCCACTGCTGCCACAGTGGGGAGCGAGAACAAACCACAGGTTCCCTCCCTTGCTTGTTCGCTCCCTGAGGGGGGCAAGCTTGTTCCTTATATGGGGCGAGGGTACGGGTGTGTCCAGGGGTCAGGCCAGAGGGGTGGCTTAGGTCATTTGCCCACCCCTCTGGTGGTCTTTTATGCAGGGGGCATGCGCAGTACCCTGCTTTTGCTCCCGACTCCCTGTTTTTGCTCCAGGCTCTTCAAAAGTGGCGGTTGGGTATTTTTGGTCTCTTTGAATCTTTTGGGTCTAGAATTTGCCCCAGCATGCACACAGTTATTTTTAGTCCCATATAGTTTCTTTGTATTTTGGTGCTCAAGGAGAGGTGTGTCCACATGCAAGCACTGCAGCACTGCAGCAAAGGGTCCCAGGTCCCAGCAAAGGCTCCCAGGTCCCAGCCTATCTCAGATGGATTTGGGAAAATTACTCAGAGACGTTGAGCTTCAGTGGTTTCATCTGTGAATAAAGACAACACTGCCTGCCTTCAAGCTTGAGGCTTCTTCAAGTTCCAAGACTTCTTATTTCTGGAAGCAGTTGTAAGGTCAGTTGATGGTGGTGATGATGGTTGGAGGAGATAGGAAAAGGGACAATTTTAATGTGCTATGACCACCACTGCAGTGACTCCAAACCCCTGCCACCATTATTACCACTAGCAACTTCACCGACATCCCTGGGCCACCTCCATTATCATAAGCATTACCACCATCTCCACTGCTCTCTCTGTGCCTGCTCTCATCATCTCTCCCCCACTGTCATCAGGAGGGGCAACTACAACAGCCATGGCAGCAGCCATGGCTTCCATGTCAATAGAAACACAGGCAGTCACATTTTAGAACTGGATCACTTAGACCAAGTTATTAATTTCGAACTGGATGAAACTAAGGTCCAGAGAGGTTAATTGACTTATTCCAGGCCACAGAACTGTTAAACAGAAAAACTAAGTCCAGGATCCTACCTTTTGACCTCACATTAACAGTCCTTTCTACTGGCCCACAGGACCTCGTCACAGCTCAACAGTGGGGAGGCGGGGCTCGTGGAGACCCCACTGTCAGAGATTTCTGTTCCTTCCAGTCAGGAGCACATCATCACGGAAAGCAGCCCCCTTAACCGCAGGTCCCCTGTGCCTGTGCTCCATATTTCCCTTTCCAAGGGGCTGAAATGCTCTGATATAAGGGTGGGGCATGATCCTTCTTTAATTTTTTCGGTGAGGACTTGGTCAGTAAACAGTGGCATAAACCCAACCCAACAAGGACTAAGCAAAACAAAAACTTAATGGCTCATGTAACTAGGAAGCCCAAGGGCAGCTCTGGCTTCAGGCCAGGCTACATTCAGGGCTCGCAAGATGTAATCAGTGTCTCTCCTTCCCGTGCTGCTAGCGTCTTCCTGACTCAGTCTCAGGCTCTCCACGTGTCACGGCAAGTTGGCAGCTCCAGCCATTGAATCCTCTAGGTTTTTGGTACAGGAGGAAAGACGTAGTCCGTTTCTCAATAGCTCCAACCAAAGCCATCGAATGAAATAATTCAAAACATGTTTATTGAGGGCTCACTATGCACCAGACGCTATTCTATATGCTGGGGGTACAGAGAGAAAGGGACGGAAGAGCTGCTGGTGTTCGGGGAGCTTTCACACCAGGGCCTTTGTGGGCTCTGATTGGACAGTCTTTGAACGTGTGCCCTCTTTGAACCAATCACTGTAGCCTGGAGATGGGATGTCCTGATTGGCTTGGGCTGGGTCATGTGCCCTGCTTAAAGAATGCAAGCTGTTTCTTTTTTTTTTTTTTTTTTTTGCGGTATGCGGGCCTCTCACTGCAGTGGCCTCTCCTGTTGCCGAGCACAGGCTCCGGACGTGCAGGCTCAGCGGCCATGGCTCATGGGCCCAGCCGCTCCGCGGCATGTGGGATCTTCCCGGATCGGGGCACGAAGCCGCGTCCCCTGCATTGGCAGGCGGACTCTCAACCACTGCGCCACCAGGGAAGCCCCCAAGCTGTTTCTTTTTGATTACAGGCACTGTCATAGTTAATGCTTGCGGTGTGTCCCCAGGACATAACCCTGGGACTTGCCCATATTAAGCAAATGAGAAATGACGTCAAATGAGTGAGTGAACTCAATAAATAAGCAAAAGAGAGAAAGTGCTTGATAGGCAATTGTATAAAGACACATTCAAAGGGGACAAAACCAAACAAATCCAGCCATAAAATGATGCCAGTCAGAAAAGGGATATAATAGTCACTGTAGATGGTTTGCTAAAAAAAATTTGCATGGTGTGTTTCTTAGCAGGACAAGAAAACTCCTGCTCATTATTCAGAGGAGCATTAGGAAGGAAACTGAAGTTGTAATTACTTTCAGAGTTGTCCCTGGGGTCGACATACCCAGGAGTCACCCTGGGCCTCACACTTTGAGGAGATTGTGAAAGAAGAAATGGAGACAGCCAACAGCGGCAGATAAAATATGTTGATGTCATTATGTAAGTGTCTGCCACCTTCACCTTTCCGCGTTCACTGTCTCAGCCTGCTATGGCAGCTGGGAAACATTTATCCCCATTGTCTGATGTTCTTGGGCACAGCTTCTTAGTTCCTTTGATAGAGGCTGCCCTTGATGTTCATTTTATGCAGATTTCAACTGGTAAAAAAGTACAAGGCAAGAAAGAAGTCTAGAAGAAAAATGTACACCTCAAAAACTTGTTAGCAGATGAAAGAGCCTTTTATTGGTCCTAAATTCTAAAAGTTTGTTTCTGTCTATCTTGTACAGAACCTAGGTGGGTCAGCACTTGCAGGAATGTGTGTAATTTTTGTCATTCCACTACTCAAGAAACGACATGTAGAGACCACATCGGAAGAGGCAAACTAAATTATTAAGAGAGACCTACATTTGAGAAAAGAGCTCAGAGGAGATGAACTCCAGCTTTAAAGAAATGAACAAATGCTATGAATTCATGCAGGGCATAGAAAAAGATGCCTATACGTAAACTTGTTCATCAAATTCCAATAGTCCCAAATAAGAGGAGCGCCCATGAATTCTCAAAAGGCTAAAAGAGTTACAAATCTTAAGTGTGAGTGCTTTCACAAACAATGATGGCGAACACGTGGAATCCATTACCTTTAGATGTAGGGATATATCATTGTTTTTAATGTGCATTTTCCTCCTGGCTACTGATACTCGATAACTTTTCTTTTGCTTTTGCTTATTTGCCACTTTGGTGAAATATCTGTTCGTGTCTTTTGACCATTTTCTAACTGGATTGTTTGTTTGCTTTTTCCCTGTTGGGTTTTGAGAGCCCTTTATGTAGTTTTGATACAAGGCATTTGTCAGATATGTGACTTGCAAATATTTTCTCCTGGTCTGCAGCTTGTCTTTTCACTCTCTAAACAGGGTCTTTCACAGGACAAAACAAGTGGAGGGTTTAAATTCCCATTTAGAAAAGCCTGACTTCTGCTTGAGAGTGCTGAACAGGGCCGCCCCATTGGTTATGGCTCGTGAGGGCAGATCACGGGTCTAATTCCTGTTGCCTGTGCTCGCTCAGCTTTACAATAGCTCACCCACCATGGGCTTAACTCTATTCAGTGGCCACAGGTCAGTGTTTTTCAGGACATCACAAAAGGATGCGCTGAGAAAGAGTGGTCCACTGCTGAGAGAACAACTTGAAGGCAAGTCCCCAGTGATCCGAAAGTGATCTGTAGCATGTCCCCCTTCTTAGAAAACTGGAAAATGCACCATCGTCAGTAGAGAGTGAAAGCCAGCATTCAAAATGCCAGGAGACCTCTCGGGCCGTCTCATCACAACATAAGGCAACAAGCAGATGCGAATTCATTGGGTGAATTTAACCAATACAGAGAGCCAAAACACACATGGAATTCCAAACCAGAAATCATCTCAAGTTGGAGGCATCTAGTGCCCTTGTCTACAATGATTGCTTTCACCACATAAAAGTCAAATCCACTGCATGAGGCAAATCCTGCCTGGGCTCAGACTGAGGGCTGCTGCCATGGAGACCACAAGAGGGGAGATTTTCTGACAGGCTGCCGGCATGAAAGGAATGGATTACAGCTCCATCTTATGTAAATTTCCACTGGGGAGAAAAAGATTAAAAGGAAAATAGTCATGCTTTAGTCATTCTCATTTAGGGTAATAAGATCCTTTAATTCCTTCTTGGAAAAAGAGGCAACAGCTGTCCTGTCATAAACGCTAAGACACTTTGCTCGACATTTTTCAGGAACCCAATCTTTAGCTGAAACTTTGACCTAATGATTGCACTGAGTTTATGTTTTTAAGAGGAAGATAGATTTTCTTTAAACATATGACATAAGCCCACTGGCCCCAGACATGAAGAATTAAGAACGAATTGTACCAACCTCAGTTTCTGAAGTGGACAGAGAAATTTTATCCTTCTTGCCTCACCATGTCCAGGCCAAGTGGGTCTGAAGGAGGGTGAACTATTAGGTAAACACTATTTCACAGGGTCATCAAGTGAACGTTGTATGTTTTCACCTACAGACTTTATTCTCTTTTCACTTTGGCTGCAACGCCCAACTTTCTTGTGGGATGCACCTGACCCCAGCTCTCAGCCCACATGGTCACTTTAAGTTACTTTAGTGAATGACCGTATCTCACGTACACAGCTTATTGTTGTGGCTGCTTTATTATTACCATTATTATTATGGAACTTCTTCTCAGGCAGGGTAACCTGCTCAAGGTATCAAAGCTGATAAGTGGGAACCTGGTGGTCTTATTCCAGAGTCCATATACTCAAGTGTTTCTGCTCTGTGCTTCTGCCATGTTGAATGTCCCTCTCTGGTCTCCATCTATTATTATCCCAGAATAATAGCTCCTCTTAATTGTTTTTTTCAAGGGCACAGAAGAAGTATGGAGTGTTTCTTAAATGAATCATCTAGAGAAGTTTATCTTATTTTGGGAATTCTACCGGCAGCTTAGGGTAGGGGAAATTTTGTTTTTCTCTGACCCCCTCTAGGGGGAAAAGATGGTGAGGGGATGAGATAGAAATGATTGTATTCTCTCTTTGCTCAGGTAATGGGGAAGCAGCTTGCAAGCTGTGAAGTTTAGAGTAATTCAGGAAACCGAACTTGCAGCTGTCAGAGATGGTGCCCAGTGTCTAGGTACAGCAGCCTGTGGGCCCAGAAAGAGCTGGAAGTCGAATGCATAGCTCAGATCCCCAGGAAGGCGGTAGAGCCAGGACTCACGTATCAGAGGCATTTAATACCCACGAGAGCAGGGGTTGTGTCAGTTTTGTTCACTGGCTGGATCAGCTGGATTGGTTCCTGGCCAACATCCGTAAACACCTGTTGAATGAAAAAATGAATGAATGAATGAATGCCAGCAGATGCTGGCAGGACGTCTATTTCTTCAGTCATCATGAAGGTGAAGAGTATCAAAAATAGGAGGATTTAGACAATCCTCAGGAGTTTTCAGCTGCCATGTATCCTGACTTCATATTCCTAATAATTATGTTATTTAATTCAATCTTTCTTTTTAAAAAATAACTCCCTTTTCTTTCTTTACCTTCAGATTTCCATCCCACCTGCTAGCTCAAGTCTTTTATGGCCTAAAATATCTTACCTTGATCCTGTGTCTTTGTCTATAACCTCTCTATTTCTACTTCTCCTTTTAGCCAAATTCCTTCGGTCATTTATAGTTTTGTTTCCTCCTCTTTTTCTATGCACTTCCTCAAACCTGTTGCTGACCACTCCCATCCCCCCGCCCCCAGTCCCCACAACCCCACCAAAGTATTATCATCAACGTCCAACATTTTACCAACCTAGTGAAGACATTGCAGTTCTTTATATTAATGAAATACATAATACTTTAGTTGCATTTGAAAGAGCTGCCCATTCAGGGTGAAAATGATAGTTGTGACATCATTTGATCCTGATTCTACTCCTAATTCTCAGACTACTCTTTGTTTGCAAGGTTTCTCTTCCTTTGTTTACGTGGTAGGTGGGGTCCTATGCGGCTCTGTCTTCTGGCCACTGTTTGTCTTGCTTGCTTCCTTACCTAGGCCCTGTGTTTTAGCTCACAAATGGTCACATGATCCAGCCAGGCCAATCAAAGTCTTCCCTGGGAGTTTTGTTAGAATTATCAGGAAGCCAGATTCTCCTTTCTTGGAGACAATTGGCTTTAAAAATCACGTCAGTCTGGAACTACCAATGACTGTTTTCTCTAGGAGCAGAGAGCTAGCCTGAGAATTAAGTCAAAACATGGGAAAGCAGCATGGAGAAACATGTTGTCATCATGTTGCTCCTGGATCTAGCCATATCTGAAGCTTAAATTAATCCTGGATTCTAAAGTTATATGAATGAATATATCTGTTTTTAAAACAGGTTTGAGTTGTGTTTCTGACACTTGCAACCAAGAGTTTTGAAAAATATACCTTCCACCATCTTCCTATTTCCAGTGTGGTCCTCACATCTACAACTTCTCCACTCTGCTGCCAGAGGGATTAATATAAGATGTACAACTGGCAGTGCTATTCCCCTGTTTAATATCTTTTAATGGCTCCCCAGAGCCTTCTCAGGGGAGGCAAACTCAAAAGTCTTGAGAGAACAGGCAGATGATGTAAATAAGGGAAGCAGGCCAGGTGGAATACAGTAGAAAGAGGTTCATCTGGAGATAAGTGCCCTGCCTCCAGCCAGGACATTTATCAGTGTATTCAGAATGCAAACACTGTGTGCCTGTCGAACACGACACATCTGAAGGTTGGGTTTGGCCTCTGGGCTCTAAGTTTGCAATGTCTGGCCTAGGTTGCAAGTTCAAGCTCCTGCACACAGTCCGGGAGGCGTTTGCAGTCAAGCCGCTGACAATTCCGCAGTCAAGCCGCTGACAGTTCCCAAGACACATTTCCCGCCATTAGATGCTCTGGTAATACTAAACTGGTGCTAACATTCTTTTCACTGACCCATGCTTTTGCTTGTGCTGTTCCTTTACCTGGATCCTCATTCCACCCCCTCATTCTATCATCATCTTCATCTTGCTAAATCCAACTTGTTCTTCAATATTCATCTCATGTGTTATCAGCTCCAGGGATCCTCCTCTTGACAAGACGTTTGTCCTTCCTCCATGCTTTTACAGCTGGCCATATTCTTCTCTGTCACTGCATCCGATATGTATGCCAGACCTTGTTGATTGCTTACTCACAACCATTGCTTCTCCCGTTTACTTGCTGGCAGAATTTGCCTCTCTCAGCAAAGGCTGAAAAAACCTGATACTCTTTCCCAGCCTGCCTTGCAGCTAAGGTCTGGGATGTGATCCAATCCTGCTCAGAGGGGTTGGATGGGCAATCACCTAATGGACTCTTGGGAAAAATTTACCTCCATGGCAACAAAGAAGCGATGCAGAGAATGCCCTTCCTGTTCATTTCTTCCATTTCATATAGTTCTATGAGGAGTGGTGTTTGGAGCTGCAGCAGCCATCTTGTGACTATGAGGTTAAAGCCAAGAGAGTCACGGAGAGGGTGAAGCAGATCCCTGCAATCCCTGAGCCGCTGAACCAACTTGGGAACTTATCTTTCAGACTTTTTGGTATGTGAGATATAGTAATAACAACCTGTTGCCTAAGTCACATTTTAGGGGCTGTTCTTGTCACTTGTAGGTGAAAACATTCTAAATGAGTCAACATATTATGTTCACATTGCCTTTGTGCTTTTCTTTTCTATTATTCTGTAAGTTATTTGTGGAGAAGGATGATTTCACACTCATATTTTTATCACTGATGTCTAACACAGAGTAGGAACTCAGTAAATTAAAAAAAATTTTAATCGAAGTATAGTTGATTTACAATGTTGGGTGACTCAGTTATACATATATATATTCTTTTTCATATTCTTTTCCATTATGATTTATCACAGGATATTGAATATAGTTCCCTGTGCTATACTGTAGGACCTTGTTGTTTATATATCCTATGTATAATAGTTTGCATCTGCTAATCCCAAACTCCCAATCCTTCCCTCCCCCAGTATCCCCCCCGCCGCACCGACCTTGGCAACTACAAGTCTGTTCTCTGTGTCTGTGAGTCTGTTACTGTTTCGTAGATATGTTCATTTGTGTCATATGTTAGATTCCAAATATAGGTGATATTATACAGTATTTGTCTTTCTCTTTCTGACTTACTTCGCTTAGTGTGATAATCTCTATGTCCATCGATGTGTGATGTTCATCAAAGTATTTATTTTTCCATAATTTTCCCACTAGGAACTGCAGTAAACAATGTGTGCCAGACAATGTCTGTCCCATTTAGGAGATAGCCCCTGAATGTTGGGGAGTGGAAATGTCAGTGAATCATATATGGGTAATCCCCTGGGGATTTAAGGGAATGAAGGATCTGGTACAAGTATAAGGTCATCTCAGTGGAATTGACTAGTACTATTCAAATTGTTTATTCAGACCTTATGAAAGCTTACTGCAAAGCCTAACACGTATATCAGATGAAAATTGCATTGGTTGGAGAAGGGAAGAGGTGCTGGGTGCTTACATCCCCCTCCTCCATGCTGGGCCTCTCTCATGTCCTGCTGCTGTCCCTAAGGCCCCTTTTCTGACCCTGTCCCCAGGGCTCAGTGAGACAGAAGTGAAAGCTGCCTTCATAATCAAATCCATCAAACACCTTGGACTTCTCTTGATCCTTAGCTACTGCCTAAACTCTGTCACTAAAAGTTGGAGGTTGCCCTTAGCTACTTGGAGGCTTGTGAGATTCCATTTTTATTAAAATATTTAGAGAATTACACTAGCTTTGGCTAAAAATGGCGCCGCAAATCAAAAAGGCACAGTTACTTTGGAGAATCCATTTGGCAGCCCCAGTTCTCTAAGTACATACGTTTAATTTTATGGTTTGTTATACAAATCATTTGAACTCATCGCATCAGAGGGAGCCCATGTATTTTGGAAACTCCTGTAAACTAAGAGCAGACATTCTTTGGGCTGTTCTGTTCTTACTTGTAAGGGAGAAATGTCACTTTAGATTTCAACGTTGACTCACAGAGAAGCCATTTCCCTTTTCTCATTTCCACATCCATGCTAACTTAAGTCCTGATTGCTTCATATCTTCTTGGCTCTGAATTTTAGATAGTGGAGTCAGATCTTCATGTAATCCAGAGTCTCAGAGTCTGCAACTTCTGCAGCCAGGAAAGTGCCTTATATAACAGTGTTGTTAAGGTGGAGAGTTTGAGTGGGGGTGAGCGTGGAGGCTGCTATGGTGATGACATTATTCCTAGATCATTAATGACCCTGACACACGAGAAGCCGTGTCTGAGTATGTGTGGGTGTGTGTATTTTCTAAGGAGAGGAGGTTAGATTATATTTCCATTTTTTTTCATGGTCACCAGTTTTTTTACCATTTGGTTTCAGAAAATTTAAATCTTCAGCTTTGATGAATTACAACCCGTGGCCAACAAACTCCCCTATATCCTCAAACTCTTGGCTGGGTTCCCCTCACTTTTCCCTGAATCGTGTCTCTTCTCCAAGGAAACAATATTCTTGAAGCCCCCTCGATTTCAGTCTGCTTTTTCTCCCATACCCCATGTAACTCAGGGTGGAAAGATACTTTTTTTTCCTCTTTCATTAACAACAGGACTTTGAGATCTTTATACTATTCCCTTCGTGTTATAGCTCCTTTGCAGCCCATGTCATCTGTCCATCCATCCATCTATCGACCCACCCACACATCCATCCATTCAACACATATTTGTTGAGCGCTTTCTATCAGGAATTTTTCTAGGAGCTGAGGATACAGTAGTGAACAAGCTGAGCATGTCCCTGGTGTCACAGAGATTACAACAATAGCCAAATAAACATTAAATACAGTGTCAGGAAGTGAAAGTGCTATGAAGAAAAATTGCAGTGGCCATGAGACTGGGCCTCTCAGATCTCCTTCTGCAGGATGTGTGAGTGACTGAGAGCTCCAGCAGCCACGTTCTCAAATCCATTGCTGTGCTGCCTGGGACCCTGCTTCACAGGGTCTGCTCTCTGCCAGTAACTGAGCATGGCAGGGACGTTAAGATGGATGCAGGGAGCTTTAGCTGGAGTACTCTCTGAAGGTCTTGTGGAAATTTTCTTAGAAGTGTATTGTAGTCTAAGACCCTCCCCCTCACCTCTCTCCCTCCCTCCCTCCCTCCCTCCCTCCCTCCCTCCCTTCCTCCCTCCCTTCCTCCCTTCCTTCCTTCCTTCCTTCCTTCCTCCCTTCCTTCCCTCTCTCCTTCACTCAGGAGCAGACCTTCATTGCAGCTCTTCCAGCCCATTCCAGTTACAGTAAGTCCCCTACATATGAGCCTTCAAGCTGCGAACTTTCAAAGATGCGATCACGTGTTCCATCAATGTCAGGCGTGAGTGAGATTGCAGCTTGCCCTCCGTCTACTACTGCTGAGGATCCTTCAGCTCTACCATCTCCCACCTCCTCTCCCTCCTCCAGTCAGTAACTCTTCTTGCCTGTTCACTCGATGCCAGCCCCTATACGCCAGCAGTTGTACTGTACTACTGTACTTTGCAGGGTACTGTACTGTAAGATTAAAAATGTTTTCTTTATTTTTTGTGTGTTTGTTTTTTATGTATTATTTGTGTGACAAGTATTATAAACCTATTACAGTACAGTACCATATAGCCGATTGTGTTAGTTGGGTACCTAGGCTAACTTTGTTGGACTTACGAACAAATTGGACTTACAAATGCGCTCTCGGAATGGAACTCTTTCGTGTGTAGGGGACTTACTGTGCCTCCTTTTACTTTCTCATGTTTTCCCTGATAAAATTGTGCATTTCTTATCCCATCTTGGCATCTTTTTCCTAGAGGACCTGGACTAACACAAGACTAAGGCAGCCTGAAAGAAGCCTTGGAGGGGGTACTTTAGATAAGTGACCAGTAAAGGCCCCTCACGACAGGTGGCATTTGTTTAGGAACTTGATTGCAGTGAGGGGATGATCCATGCAAACACCTGGGGGAGGTAGCCTTCTGGAAGAAGGAAGAAGGAAGGGCACATGTGGAGACTTTGTGCCTTGGTTTTCTGAGGGGTCCTTTAAAACTGCTGAGGTGTGGGGAGCAAGATTAGGCAGATCTCTGGGTTCCCTCCAAACTCACTCCCATTTCGAGTGGCTCTACCTTTATCTGCTTTGCATATTTGGCTTCCCCGAAAATTTTAGATGAACAAAAAGTTCAGGTTTAAAAAAAGATACTCTGAAAACCAGTGTTCTGGATGGACTCTGTGATCTCTGCCCTATTTTATGACTCTATCAGTCCATTGGCTATGGGAAGAATGGGCAGTGGAAGAAACTGCCTCTATTTGGAAGCCTAATTGTTCCACAGAGATACTGGATTAGTGTGGGGCAGGTGTAGATAAGGGGAATTAGAGTAAGTGATTAAAGGACTTGATGCACGGAGTCTGGTGGAGGGAGTGGGGCTTGATAACGTGGGGGAATTTCATGTTAAGCTCTGAAGCCCTACAGTTGGATGGCAGCCAGAGGAGACTGGTATATATCAAGTAGGCAGAAGTGGACAAAGGATGGCCGGGACGGGGTGAGGGTTAAAGGGTTGTCCTCCATGTGCACTGGAGAGGTGTTTAGAGAAACAGTGGAGGATGACAGCTGTGCTCAAGGATTTTGGTTTCAACATGTAAAATATTAAAATTGCCCGGAAGAAAGTTGACAGAATTTACCTCTTTCCGGGGGGGGGGGGTTGATACCTGAACTTATAAAAATTTCCTGGCACTTTTTTAGTGTTAAAACTATATTTTTTTCCCCTGAGTTTTCAGTAGAAAGAGAGGTTGGCAGTAGTAATGCAAAGACTGAGCTGGCTGTGAGAGGCTTTTTTTCCCCTCCAGCCCTGTTTTTTTTTTTGTTTTTTAGTTGAAGTATAGTTAATTTACAATGTTGTGTTAGTTTCGAGTGTATGGCAGAGTGATTCATATATATATATATATATATATATATATATATACACACACACACATATATATATTTTTTTCAGATTCTTTTCCTTTATAGGTTATTACAAGATATTGAGTATAGTTTCGTGTACTATGCAGAAGGTCCTTGTTTACCTATTTACTATATAGTAGAGTGTATATATTAATCCCAAACTTCTAATTTATCTCCCTTCCCCCCCACCCTCTGCTATCCCCCTTGGTAGCCATAAGTTTGTTTCCTATGTCTTTGAGTCTATTTCTGTTTTGTAAGTAAGTTCATTTATATCATTTTTTTAAGATTCCACCTATAAGTGATAGCATATGATATTTGTCTTTCTCTGTCTGACTTACTTCACTTAATATGATAATCTCTAGGTCCACCCACGTCACTGCAAATGGCATTATTTCATTCTTTATTATGGCTGAGTAATATTTCATTGTATATATACTACATCTTCTTTATCCATTCTTCTGTTGATGGACATTCAGTTTACTTCCATGTCTTGGCTATTATGAGTAGTGCTGCAGTGAACATTGGGGTGCATGTATCTTTTTGAATTAGAATTTTCTCCAGGTATTTGCCCAGGAGTGGAATTGCAGGATCATATGGTAACTCTATTTTTTTGTTTTTTAAGGAACCTCCATACTGTTCTGCATAGTGGCTGCACCAATTTATATTCCCACCAACAGTGTAGGAGGGTTCCTTATTCTCCACATCCTCTCCAGCATTTATTATTTGTAGACTTATTAATGATGGCCATTCTGACTGGTGTGAGGTAATACCTCATCATAGTTTTCGTTTGTATTTCTCTAATAATTAGCGATATTGAGCATTTTTTCATGTGCCTATTGGCCATCTGTATGTCTTCTTTGGGGAAATATCTATTTAGGTCTTCTACCCATTTTTTGATTGGGTTGTTTGGTTTTTGATATTAATCTGTATGAGCTGTTTGTATATCTTGGAAATTAATCCCTTGTTGGTAACATTGCTTGCAAATATTTTCTCCCAGTCCATAGGTTGTCTTTTCGTCTTGTTTATCATTTCCTTTGCTGTGCAAAACGTTTTAAGTTTAATTAGGTCCATTTGCTTATTTTTGTTTTTATTTCCTTTACCTTAGGAAATGGATCAAAAAATATTGCTGTGATTTATATCAGAGTGTTCTGCCTATATTTTTCTCAAGGAGTTTTATAGAATCTGGTCTTACATTTAGGTCTTGAATCCATTTTGAGTTTATTTTTGTATATGGTGTTAGAGAATGTTCTAATTTCATTCTTTTACATGTAGCTGTCCAGTTTTCGCAGCACCACTTACTGGGGAGACTGTCTTTTCTCCATTGTATATTCTTGCCTCCTTTGGCATAGATTAATTGACCCTAATTGTATGGGTTTAGTTTTGTGCTTTCATTTTTTAATTTATTTTTTTAAACATCTTTATTGGGTATAATTGTTTTGCAGTGGTGTGTTAGTTTCTGCTATATAACAAAATGAATCAGCTATACGTATACATATATCCCCATATCCCCTCCCTCTTACGTCTCCCACCCACCCTGCCTATCCCACCCCTCTAGCTGGACACAAAGCACTGAGCTAATCTCCCTGTGTTATGTGGCTGCTTCCCACTAGCTATCTATTTTACATTTGGTAGTGTAAATGTCACTCTCTCACTTCGTCCTAGCTTACCCTTCCCCCTCCCTGTGTCCTCAAGTCCATTCTCTACATCTGCATCTTTATTCCTGTCCTGCCCCTAGGGTCTTCAGAACCATTTATTTTTCTTAGATTCCATATATATGTGTTAGCATACAGTATTTGTTTTTCTCTTTCTGACTTACTTCACTTTGTATGACAGACTCTAGGTCCATCCCCCTCACTATAAATAACTCAGTTTCATTTCTTTTTATGGCTGAGTAATATTCCATTGTATATATGTGCCACATCTTCTTTATTCATTCATCTGTCAGTGGACACTTAGGTTGCTTCCATGTCTGGCTATTGTAAATAGAGCTGCAATGATCACTGTGGTATGTGACTCTTTTTGAATTATGGTTTTCTCAGGGTATATGCCCAGTAGTGGGATTGCTGGGTCATATGGTAGTTCTATTTGTAGTTTTTTAAGGAACTTCCATACTGTTCTCCATAGTGGTTGTATCAATTTACATTCCCACCAATAGTGCAAGAGGGTTCCCTTTTCTCCACACCCTCTCCAGCACTTATTGTTTGTAGATTTTTTGATGATGGCCATTCTGACCGGTGTGAGGTGATACCTCATTGTAGTTTTGATTTGCATTTCTCTAATGATTAGTGATGTTGAGCATCCTTTCATGTGTTTGTTGGCAATCTGTATATCTTCTTTGGAGAAATGTCTGTTTAGGTCTTCTGCCCATTTTTGGATTGGGTTGATTTTTTTTTTTTGATACTGAGCTGCATGAGCTGCTTGTAAATTTTGGAGATTAATCCTATGTCAGTTGCTTCATTTGCAAATATTTTCTCCCATTCTGAGGGTTGTCTTTTTGTTCTGCTTATGGTTTCCTTTGGTGTGCAAAAGCTTTTAAGTTTCATTAGGTCCATTTGTTTATTTTTGTTTTTATTTCCATTTTTCTGGGAGGTGGGTCAAAAAGCATCTTGCTGTGATTTATGTCATAGAGTGTTCTGCCTATGTTTTCCTCTAAGAGTTTTATAGTGTCTGGCCTTACCTTTAGGTCTTTAACCCATTTTGAGTTTATTTTTGTGTATGGTGTTAGGGAGTGTTCTAATTTCATTCTTTTTACATGTAGCTGTCCAGTTTTCCCAGCCCACTTATTGAAGAGGCTATCTTCTCTCCACTGTATATTCTTACCTCCTTTATCAAAGGTAAGGTGACCATATGTGTGTGGGTTTATCTGTGGGCTTTGTATCGTGTTCCATTGATCTATATTTCTGTTTTTGTGCCAGTACCATACTGTCTTGATTCCTGTAGCTTTGTAGCGTAGTCTGAAGTCTGGGAGCCTGATTCTTGTAGCTCTGTTTTTCTTTCTCAAGATTGCTTTGGTTATTCGGGGTCTTTTGTGTTTCCATACAAATTGTGAAATTTTTTTGTTCTAGTTCTGTGAAAAATGCCCTTGGTAGTTTGAGAGGGATTGCATTGAATCTGTAGATTGCTTTGGGTAGTATAGCCATTTTCACAATGTTGATTCTTCCAATCCAAGAACATGGTATATCTCTCCATCTGTTTGTATCATCTTTAATTTCTTTCATCAGTGTCTTACAGTTTTCTGCATACAGGTCTTTTGTCTCCTTAGGTAGGTTTATTCCTAGGTATTTTATTCTTTTTGTTGCAATGGTAAATGGGAGTGTTTCCTTAATTTCTCTTTCAGATTTTTCATCATTAGTGTATAGGAATGCAAGAGATTTCTGTGCAATAATTTTGTATCCTGGTACTTTACCAAATTCATTGATTAGCTCTAGTAGTTTTCTGGTAACATCTTTAGGATTCTCTATGTTTAGTATCATGTCATCTGCAAACAGTGATGGTTTTACTTCTTTTCCGATTTGGATTCCTTTTATTTCTTCTTCTTTGATTGCTGTGGCTAAAACTTCCAATACTATGTTGAATAATAGTGGTGAGAGTGGGCAACCTTGTCTTTTTCCTAATCTTAGTGGAAATGGTTTCAGTTTTTCACCATTGAGAATGATGTTGGCTCTGGTTTTGTTATATATGGCCTTTATTATGTTTTTATTTTTATTTTATTTTTTGAAGACACAAAACTTAATTTAATAGAAATTTCATTTGTCGTTCTTACATTCTCAGTATGAGCCAAGCTAGAACCTGCTGCGCCACTCGGAAGTGGCCCAGTCTTGGGGGCAGGGGCGAAAGGAGAGAGGGAGGTCAGAGCTCAGGCCTTAGGAGCCCCATTCTTTCTCAGTGCTGGGGAGCTGGTGATGTCACCCTCTTCTCCTACCCCCCTGTGGGATCCAGGAAGGAGAGCAGATGGAACCTTGGGCCTCGGGCATCTCCTCCACACCACACCCCACCCCGAGTCCCCAAGTTGGAGGGGAACTAAGGGATCTGGGGAGATAAGGGGACAACAGAAAGCAAAGATGTCAAATCAAGAACGATGAAGGCCAGGGTTGAGGGCTGAAGGAGATTCAGAAACAAAACATCAGTTAAAACAAACAAACAAACAAAAAAAAGGGAGGGTGGGAAACAAAACAAAATCCACCCCAAATTGGAACCTGCCTGAAAAAAAAGGAAAGTTCTCCAGTCTCATAGAGACATTATTTTGCACGGTGCATGGCCGGCTCTGTGGCTGGAGCACTCAGGCCTCAGTCCAGCCCTGGAGGCGGCAGTGTGGTCCCTGCAGCTCACCCTTGGCCTGGCCAGCGACAGCGTCTTCCTTCTCGTCCTCCACTTTCTCATCCTCCTCCTCCCTCCTCCTCCTTTAGCCTCTGCCCTTCATCTTGCGTGTCCTTCATTTGTTTTTCTGCTACCTTCATGACACGCCATGTCTCATTGCCAAACTCCTCAGCATATGCCTCATTGTTGGTGATGAGGAAGTTGTCAAAGATGGTGCCAGACTTGACCTGCCTGGAGATCAGAGATCCAAGCCCAGTACAGCAAAGTTTTCATAGGCATAGATGTTGCTATCAGGGGAATACTCAGGGTTGTCGATCTCTGGGTGGATCCAAATGCCCTTGTAATCTGGGTTGTGAATCTGCCAGGGCTTCCACTCCCCCTTGGACTCTGGGTTCTGAATCACTGTTGGTTCCCATTCTCCATCCATCTCTCCATCCCAGTCCTCGGGCTTCTTAGCATCAGGGTCAGGAATGTGCTCAGGCTTGTCCCAGTCCTCAGGCTTGGAGTCTGTAGGGTCATCAGTCTTGGCTCACTCGTCCCAGTCTCCAGACTTTGCAGCATCAGGATCCTTTATCTTCTTGGGGGGCAAGAAATCCCAATCATCCTCCGAGGAGCCTGACTCCACCTGGCTGTTGTCAGTCTTTAGCTCACAGGTATTATCAGGCCACACAACCAGCGTGTAAAGATATCCGTCTTTGCAACGGATATCCTTGTTGATCAGCACGTTCTTGCCCTTGTAGTTGAAGATGACATGAACCTTCTTGGTGCCAGGGCCACAGATGTCCGGGCCAAACATGATGTTGTATTCGGAGTCTCCACGCATGTCTCTCTGGTCCAGACCATCTGGAAATAGCTTCAAGTAGCCACCCCCACAGTCGATGTTCCGTTCGCGTTTCACAGTGAACTGCACCACCAGTGTATGACCCTTATTGCTGAAGGGCTCGAATCTGGCCAACACAGTGTAAGACCGGGCACCCTGGCTTGTCTGCAGCCCTTTATCTTTCTCCTGGTCACCACAGAACTTGCCGGAACTGAGAACGAATTTGCCAAAATCCGATTGTGTTTGGATTCGATCCAGCACTCAGTCCACCCGTTTCCATCCAGAAACTGCTCCTTGAAGTAAATGGCGGGTTCAGCGGTGGCCAGGCCAAGAAGGCGGAGCAACAGCAGCATGGGCAGCAGCATGGCAGGCCGAGGGGGTTGTGGTGCGCGGGCCCTTTAAGTCGCTTTTCAAGCAGTAGCTCTGCAGTAGGGACTGGCCTTTATTATGTTGAGGTAAGTTCCCTCTATGCCTACTGTCCGGAGGGTTTTTATCATAAATGGGTGTTGAATTTTGTTGAAAGCTTTTTCTGCATCTATTGAGATGATCATATGGTTTCTATACTTCAATTTCTTAGTATGGTTTATCACATTGATTGATTTTCATATATTGAAGAATCCTTGCATTCCTGGGATAAACCCCACTTGATCATGGTGTATGATCCTTTTAATGTGCTGTTGGATTCTGTTTGCTAGTATTTTGTTGAGGATATTTCCATCTATGTTCATCAGTGATATTGGCCTGTAGTTTTCTTTCTTTGTAACATCTTTGTCTGGTTTTGGTATCAGGGTGATGGTGGCCTCGTAGAATGAGTTTGGGAGTATTCCTCCCTCTGCTATATTTTGGAAGAGTTTGAGAAGGATAGGTGATAGCTGTTCTCTAAGTGTTTGATAGAATTTGCCTGTGAAGCCATCTGGTCCTGGGCTTTTGTTTGCTGGAAGGTTTTTAATCACAGTTTCAATCTCAGTGCTTGTGATTGGTCTGTTTATATTCTCTATTTCTTCCTGGTTCAGTCTCGGAAGGTTGTACATTTCTAAGAATTTGTCCATTTCTTCCAGGTTTTCCATTTTATTGGCATAGAGTTGCTTGTAGTAATCTCTCATGATCCTTTGTATTTCTGCAGTGTCAGTTATTACTTCTCCTTTTTCATTTCTAATTCTATTGATCTGAGTCTTCTTCCTTTTTTTCTTGATGAGTCTGGCTAATGGTTTATCAATTTTGTTTATCTTCTCAAAGAACAAGCTTTTAGTTTTATTGATCTTTGTTATCATTTCCTTCATTTCTCTTTCATTTTTTCTGATCTGATCTTTATGATTTCTTTCCTTCTGCTAAATTTGGGGTTTTTCTGTTCTTCTTTCTCTAATTGCTTTAGGTGTAAGGTTAGGTTGTTTATTGAGGTGTTTCTTGTTTCTTGAGGTAGGATTGTATTGCTATAAACTTCCCTCTTAGAACTGCTTTTGCTGCATCCCATAAGCTTTGGGTCATTGTGTTTTCATTATCATTTGTTTCTAGGTATTTTTTGATTTCCTCCTTGATTTCTTCAGTGATCTCTTGGTTATTTAGTAGTGTATTGTTTAGCCTCCATGCATTTGTATTTTTTACAGAATTTTTTCCTGTAATTGATATCTAGTCTCATAGCATTGTGGTCAGAAAAGATGCTTGATATGATTTCAATTTTCTTAAATTTATCAAGGCTTGATTTGTGACCCAGGATATGATTTATCCTGGAGAATGTTCCATGATCACGTAAGAAGAAAGTGTATTCTGTTGTTTTGGATGGAATGTCCTATAAATATCAATTAAGTCCATCTTGTTTAATGTATCATTTAAAGCTTGTGTTTCCTTATTTATTTTTGTTTTGGATGATCTGTCCATTGGTGAAAATGGGGTGTTAAAGTCCACTACTATGATTGTGTTACTGTTGATTTCCCTTTTTATGGCTGTTAACATTTGCCTTATGTATTGAGGTGCTCCTATGTTGGGTGCATAAATATTTACAATTGTTATATCTTCTTCTTGGATTGATCCCATGATCATTATGTCGTGTCCTTCTTTGTCTCTTGTCATAGTCTTTATTTTAAAGCCTATTTTGTCTGATACAAGAATTGCTACTCCAGCTTTCTTATGATTTCCATTTGCATGGAATATCTTTTGCCATCCCCTCACTTTCAATCTGTATGTGCCCCTAGGTCTGAAGTGGGTCTCTTGCAGACAGCATATATATGGGTCTTGTTTCTGTATCTATTCAGTCAGTCTATGTCTTTTGGTTGGAGCATTTAATCCATTTACATTAAAGGTAATTATCGATATGTATGTTCCTATTACCATTTTCTTAATTGTTTTGGGTTTGTTATTGTAGGTCTTTTCCTTCTCTTGTGTTTCCTGTCTAGAGAAGTTTCTTAGCATTTGTTTTAAAGCTGGTTTGGTGGTGCTGAATTCTCTTAGCTTTTGCTTCTCTGTAAAGGTTTTAATTTCTCTGTAGAATCTGAATGGGATCCTTGCTGGGTAGAGTAATCTTGGTTGTAAGTTTTTCCCTTTCATCACTTTAAATATGTCCTGCCACACCCTTCTGGCTTGTAGAGTTTCTGCTGAGAAATCATCTGTTAACCTTATGGGGATTCCCTTGTATGTTATTTGTTGCTTTTCCCTTGCTGCTTTTAATACTTTTTCTTTGTATTTAATTGTTGATAGTTTGATTAATATGTGTCTTGGCATGCTTCTCCTTGGATTTATCCTGTGTGGGAGTGTCTGAGCTTCCTGGACTTGATTGACTTATTTCCTTTCCCATGTTAGGGAAGTTTTCAACTATAACCTCTTCAAATATTTTCTCAGTCCCTTTCTTTTTCTCTTCTTCTTCTGGGACCCCTATAATTTGAATGTTGGTGCATTTAATGTTGTTGCAGTTGTCTCTGAGACTGTCCTCAATTCTTTTTTCTTTATCCTGCTCTGTGTTAGTTATTTCCAGTATTTTATAGTCCAAGTCACTTATTGTTCTTCTGCCTCAGTTATTCTGCTATTGATTCCTTCTAGAGAATTTTTAATTTCATTTATTGTGTTGTTCATCATTGCTTGTTTGCTCTTTAGTTCTTCTAGGTCCTCATTAAACATTTCTTGTATTTTCTCCATTGTATTTCCAAGATTTTGTGTCATCTTTACTATCATTACTCTGAATTCTTTTTCAGGTAGACTGCCTATTTCCTCTTCATTTGTTTGGTATGGTGGGTTTTTACTTTGCTCCTTCACCTTCTGTGTTTTTCTCTGTCTCCTCATTTTGCTTAACTTACTGCCTTTGAGGTCTCCTTTTCACAGGCTGTAGGTTCGTAGTTCCCATTGTTTTTGGTGTCTGCCCCCAGTGGGTAAGATTGGTTCAGTGGGTTGTGTAGGCTTCCTGGTGGAGGGGACTAGTGGATGTGTTCTGGTGGATGAGGCTGGATCTTGTGTTTCTGGTGGGGCGGACCACATCCAGTGGTGTGTTTTGGGGTGTCTGTAAACTTAATATGACTTTAAGCAGCCTCTCTTCTAATGGGTGGAGTTGTGTTCCTGTCTTGCTAGTTGTTTGGCATGGGTTTTCCAGCACTGTTGCTTGCTGGTTTTTGAGTGGAGCTGGGTCTTAGCGTTGAGATGGAGATCTCTGCCAGAGTTTTCACCGTTTGATATTACGTGTGGCCAGGAGGCCTCTGGTGGACCAATGTTCTGAACTTGGCTCTCTCACCTAAGAGGCTCAGGCCTGATACCTGGCTGCAGCATGAAGACCCTGTCAGCCACATGGCTCAGAAGAAAAGAGAGGAAAAAAAAGAAATAATAAAATAAAATAAAGTTATTAAAATAAAAAATTAAAAAATATTTTATTAAAAATAAAAAAGTAATAAAGAAAAGAAAGAAGAGAGCAACGAAACCAATGAACAAATCCACCAATGATAACAAGAGCTAAAAACTAGACTAAAAAAAACAAACAAATCCCAAAAATCCCCCAAAACAAACGGACAGACAGAACCCTAGGACAAATGGTAAAAGCAAAGCTATACAGACAAAATCACACAAAGACGCATACACATACACACTCACAAAAAGAGAAAAAGGAAAAAAAACATATATATTAAAAAAAAGGAAGAAAGCAACCAAGTCAATAAACAAATCTACCAATGATAATAAGCTGTAAATACTAAACTAAGATAAACATAAAACCAGAAACAAATTAGATGGAGAAAGCAAACCCCAAGTCTACAGTTGCTCCCAAAGTCCACCATCTCAATTTTGGGATGATTCATTGTCTGTTCAGGTATTCCACAGGTACAAGCTACATCAAGTTCCTCTGATCCTGAGGCTGCTGGGAGAAATTTCCCTTTCTCTTCTTTGTTCGCACAGATCCTGGGGTTCAGCTTTAGATTTGGCTCTGCCCTGTATATAGGTCACCTGAGGGTGTCTGTTCCCTTTTGGGAAGTCTGAGGTCTTCTGCCAGCATTCAGTAGGTGTTCTGTAAGAGTTGTTCCACATGTAGATGTATTTGTGGGGAGGAAGTTGATCTCCATGGCTTAATCCTCCACTATCTTGAAGGTCCCCCCTATTTTTGTCCTTTTTATCCTGTTCCATTGCTCTATGTGTCTGTTTTTTGTGCCAGTACAATACTGTTTTGACTACTGTAGCTTTGTAATATAATCTGAAGTCAGGGAGCATGATTCCTCCAGCTCCATTCTTCTTTCTCAAGATTATTTCCCTAGTTGGGGTCCCCTCCAGTCCTTAAAAAACTGTGTAGGGAACGCCAAAACCACTGATAGGAAAGTGAATGTATAACACATTGAGAGGAAGATGTGTTCACCTAGTGAGGACTCAGGGAGACCTTGAAGTACACTTTAGAATTGTTTGTTTGTAAAAAAGAGGCTCAAATACAGTTGCTAAAACATACAAGGGTTTATTGTCTCATGTAATGTAATTTTGGAGGTAAGTAGTGTGGGGCTGCTAAGGAAGCTCCATGAATTAGAGACTTACAAGCTTTCTATCTTTCTGCTCTGTCATGTGCACCTACCATCCTCATGGTCCAAGATGGCTGCTAAAGCTTTTGCCATTATATCTGGATTCTAGGCAGCGGGAAGGAGGAATGGAAGAAGTCTGTCCTGTCTCTGTTAAGATGCCACTCAGAATGTTTCATACAACATTTCTGCTTATATATTATTATCTAGAACTTAATTTCATGGGCACACCTTGCTGCAAAGAAGGTTGAGAAATGAATGATAATGTTCTCAGCTTAAAATTTAGGCTTTAGTTCATAAGGAAGAAGGGGAAAATGGCTTTGGGGAGGCAACTAGTTGTCTGAGTAAACTAAGGAGAAGTATATACATACCTGAAATGGAACACAAAATTCAGTCATTTATTTACTGAATCATTCATTCATTTACTGACTCAATAATTCAACAAATGTTAGTACTTAGGTACTGGGGACCTGAGCATGAATAGGACACTGTTTTTGTCCTCAGAGTGCTCCTTAATTGTTCAGAGATAAGGGCAATGGCATATGAGAAGTGATCTTACAGATCATTTTCTCTTTACAGTGATAGCTAAAGCAAAAATGTAGTTCTGGTTGGGTTGGGGAGCTTTGCAGAAAAGGAGACACATGAACTAGTACTTAGAGAATGAGAGGAATTCTTCAAGAGCAGATGGGGAAAAGACATTTCAGGGTGGCAGCATCTTCAGAGTCCTGTTGGTGTGAAATAGTAAGAAGGACCCATTTGGGAACTGCAAGTCCAGCCACAGTAGAGCTGAAGAGATGGCAGAGATGGACAGTGAGGCCCTTTTGTGTTCTGCTAAAGACTTAAACAGATGTTTTTCTATTATAGTCTCTTTGGCTCCAAAACAGGATTGAAGGCAGTCTAAGGCATTTAGACTTTATCCTGTAGCTAACAGAGAGCCACAGATGGGTTTTGGGCCATGAAATGTGGGCTGAGGTGACCATGTGTCAGTTCTGAGCCTTAGGAAACATCATTGTTTCTGCTTGTCCCACTGGGATCTTCCATCATGGGAAGAACATGCCCATTTCTTGGTGTTCCTTCAGCCCAGGCTCCAGAATAAAACGCATGGGGCAGACCTGAGCTTGACCCACGGCTCGAAGCTAACTCTTCCAGCCATCCCTCAAAGCTGTGAGAAGCAAGTAAATGCTTATTTTGTTTGCCTCACAGATTTGTAATTGTTCATTAGGCAGCATTATTGTAGTAAAAGCCTACTAATACACCTGGTAGTTAGATTCCTCTCTATCATTTCACACTGTGAGTGCTGGACAGGGGGCATGGCCTAGCCTATCTGTTGGTATACCAGCTGGCCTTGGAGTTAGTGGGAGGGAAATGCCTCACAAAAGTGGCATTTCACAAAACAGGGATGTGGGGCTCATTGGGATGTGAGCGCTGGCTCTCAGATGAATGCCAGTGTTGGTTTAGCTCAGGGCTTCTCAACCTCTGCAATACTGGTATCTTGTTCTGTGTGTGGGGGCTGTTCTGTGCATAGTTGAGAAGCATCCCTAATCACTAGACTCTGGTGGCACCCTTCCCCCTAATTTGTGACAACCAAAGATATCTCCAGACACTGCCAAATATCTCTTGGGTGGCAAAAATCACGCCCAGCTAAGAACCACTGATTTAGCTGACCTGGCTTCAGTTTTTCTGTTAAAGAGAAGCACAGAAAATGACAACAAATGACACCATTTATCAAGCAATTACTGAATTCCAGACATTTTGTTAAGAACCTTCAGGAATTAATCCAATTTGGAAAGGGTATTAGTTAGCTAGGGCTGCCATCACAAAGTACCACAGGCTAGAGTGGCTTACACAACATAAATTTATTTTCTCACACTTCTGGAGGCTGGAAGTCTATCATGGTGTCAGCAGGGTTGGTTTCTTCTAAGACCTCTCCCCTTGGCCTGGAGATGGTGTCTGCTGAGATGGTCCTTCCTCTTCCTGTGTCTGTATCCTGAGCTCCTCTTCTTATAAGGACTGTGGTCATATGGGATGAGGGCCCACTCTAATGACCTGATTTTAACTTCATTACCTCTTCAAAAACTAATGCTCCACATACAGTCACATTCTGAGGCACTGAGGGTTTAGACTTCAACATATGGATTTTGGGGGACACAGTACAGCCATAACAGAGAGTTAACAAATGAGGAAACAGGATACAGAGGTGAAGTACCACTTGCTTCAAGAACACGTTCAGGATGTGGAAGAGGCAAGGCTGACCTGTCTAACTCCATGCTTCATACTGCCTCCCCAAGAAATCAATCCTGTGAGGGACTCAGGAATGTAGGCGCTATACAAGAGTTATGTAAAGAGTTTCTCTCACTCACTCTCTCTATGTTTTATAGTGGGCTTGGTCAGGTGTGATGCTCCCTCCCCTTAAAACCTGTGCATGGGAAGAACCTCCTCAATAGTAGCTTCTCTCACATGAGAGAAGCTATTTCAATTGTACGAAATTCTCAGCCACTGCAGGGCTGGTCTGGACAGCTCAATTCACTTCCTAAAAATATGTTTCTAGACCCCATGCCTCTTTGATGAGCAAGAGAAAAAATCTTGAAAATTTCTACCCATTAATCTAGCAATTCCACTCTTGGAATTTATCCTTAGCAAGGAATCAAATATGTATACAAAGATTTATGCATAGTATATTTGATTTTAGAGTGATTTGCAAGAGCAAACATTGGATAGATATTGGATAAATAAATGACGGCGTGTCCATATGGTGGAATGTTCAACTTGTAGATGAGTATTTTCTTCCAGGGGAAAAACTTCATAATATATTATTCTTTGAGAAAAAAAGATTGGAATGCCATATAGAGTATGATCCCGATGTCTGAAAATGTGTATGCATGTCACTATCATAGTGGACTAGTAGGGACTCATTGGATGCAGTGGAAATGAATTGTAGCCTTAGTCTCCCACTGTCCTGTCAAGATTTTCTGTAGTTATTACCTTGCTCTTTGATAAAACTGGACTTCTTTTCACTTTGTCACTCTTATCTGTGACACAGTCATCCAGTTACTTTTTTCACAAAAACCCAAGCTGTATTTAGTAATTAATAGGTCCACTCCAGTGTAAAGATTCAACCCCTCAACCTTCGATGACAGTTTCCCTCCCCCAGCTCAGCTGGCCCCCGGAGTGAGGAGGAGTGTGGGCTGTCGTGTGTCTTTTTCTTCACTTGGCGCTTCTATTTTCCTCCCATCTCCCCTGAGCTTCCTCTGCTTCCTCCAGAATTGGGAAGGGGGAGAGAGGAGGAAAGGGGCTGGAAAAGACTTACTGGATTGGTGTTGTTCTAGCCCTTGGGGTCTGACAGTTGACTGATCTCGAATGTTCCTTCCTGGGTTCTTTGCAACCAGTCCCTCTCTGTTCCTGTTGGGCACCTGCAGTTTGCTTGACTGGGAGTTGTGTGTCTTCTGTTGGTTCCTACATGACTACTTCATCTCCCAGCATCTGGCGGCACACCTCCTGAGGGGCCAGCTCTGGTTCACAGGAACCTTTCTCACATCCGTGGCCATGACAGCTTGGGGAGAGCAGGCCACCAACACAACCTCTCCTCACTCTGCCCTCAGAGCAGCTAGCCGGCCACGGCCCTTTAGATTTCTCAGAGTGAGTCAGACACCAGTCTACCAAGTCCCTCATGTTCTAGGAACATGCATCCAGCCTTCCAAGAGGTCACCGCAGGCCCTTTGCCTCGACTTTCAGTGAGATGATGGAGCCCCTCCCCAGTGGGGAGCATGGATGTCTAGACTTGACAACTCTCTCCCCAAATCCTCATCTGACAACAGCCCCTCTCTCTGCCTCTCCAACTTCTTCAAGCTTCCGGAGGTGGATGGGTTGGCTCTTAAAACCTGACTATGTTCTCCCCAAGTCTTGATGGTCTCACCCTCACTTTGAAACAGGAAGCAGCCGGCTCTTATTGTCTTGGGGTATCAGCCGATATCGAAACAGAAAGAACCTGTTTTTAACATCCTGTTTTGCACGCAATAAAGAGGCAGACGGCATGCACACCAGTCTTGCAGAGGTGTCTGGGGGAGAGAAGAGGACGGGGGTCTGGCTAGAATAATCTTCAGGGTTCCTTCCAATCCAGAGATCGTATGGCGGGCTGGCAGGGAACAAAAGAAAGTGTCAGACAAATTCCCTGTCGTGTTGAAGGGACCAGGCACTCAAAAAGCATCGTAGTTGTAAACCATCGCACACGTTCTTGAGGGCGAGAAATGTCGTAACAGGAAGTGTAAATAGCCAAGCATTAAAGTTTGGAACTAACTTTTTGTCTCAGAATAGAGAAGAGTTAGCTCACTGCTGCAGAAAGTTCCCGGCAGGAAGAACGTATAAACTAAACAGAACAGAAAGAGGAGATGCGCCTCAGTTTCAGCCTCTGCAGCCTCTCCTCCCAGGATCTGGGCTTCCTTGTCCCCCCAGATGCTACCCTGCTAGGAAGTCATTCCTGATCTCTGTAGCTGGAGGTACACTTGTCGTCTCTCACCCCCACTTGATCTACACGCCTGTTTTGCTCTGACACCCGGAGGGAAACACACACAAATTATTATTATTGTTGTTGTTGTTATTGTTATTTCCAAGGCACTGAGTTCGTTGTTGGCTGAATCAGGATTAGAGCTGGGTTTCTGGGTTTCGACTACCAGGCTCTCCCCACCCCTCCTTCTGGCTTCTCAGGTCTTTCTCAGGCACCAGAAGCCTGGAAAGCACTTTGCAGGATATTCCAATCCTGCTGGCATTTGTGTTGGGGATCTGTGCCCAAATCCATCTTGTATGTTTCCAACTCGGAGCCTCCTGGAAGGCAGTGCTCCCCAGAGGCAAGGAGAGCGGCCACAGAAAGCTGAACTCCCAGCGTTGGTCCTGCTGATGGGGGGCTGGCACTCTCGTCCCAGTCAGCCTCCCTTCCGTGTATCTTTGTATGAGCGTTTGGCCTGCGTTTCAAGCAGACCTGGGCTTGGGCGCTGGGCATGGAAATGAACTCCTGAGTTAGCTCTTGGAGAAAAGTAAAGGCCTGGCCTTGGGCCTGATTGGAGCCCCGCTTCTCTGCCAATGCTATGTAGAGAAAAGAACAGTTGTATTGAATAACTGCATTTTTAAGCAGAGTCTGTTTGAACCGCCTTATTTTACAAGATGGAAACGAAGCCTTGGAGAGGGGCAATCGTGCCCAAGTTTATACATCTGGTTTAGTAGAGCCACTATATAGGCCAGCTGGAGAGAGGTCTGAGTCTCCTCCAACTTCGCCCCTGTGCCACCTCATCTGGGGAGAGTTCCCTGCTCGCCCCGGGCTGCGTTAGATGCTCCTACATGTACCACTGCTCTTATCCTTGACTGTGGAAACCCTCCACACAAAGCCATGTGTTCCTAAAGGGCCGGGACCAAGTGTTTATCATCCCTGGGTCTCCAGGAGAGGCTCCACTGTGTGCCTGTAGGGATCCTGTCCCTGGGGTAGGTATGGGGAGGGTACTGGCGTGGGGCTGGCTTTCCCATGGGAGGTCAGACCCAGTTCTACCTGGTGATGCTCCTTCTGTCCTCTTTCACCAGGCTGAGCGGTTTCTTCTGACGATACAACCCTGTTAACAGCAGGAGGGCAACGCTGCCTGGGGGCGGCTGGAGTTCCTGGCCAGTTTCCAATGCAAAGGGAAATCGGAAGAGGGTCTAGAAAAGTGCTGTCTGCTAGAAAAATACAGTTGACCCTTGAACATCATGGGGGACTAGGGGCCTCAACCCTCTGAGCAGTGGAAAATTCGAGTCTGATTTATGGTTGGCCCTCTGTATCCATGGTATCTCTGTCTCTGTGGTCCCACCTCTTTGGATTTAACCAACCGCAGATTGTGTAGCTCTGTAGTGTTTAAAAATACGCATGTCAATGGACCCACGCAGTTCATCCTGGGTTGTTCAAGGGTCAACTGTAAAGCGAAAACAGGACAAAGAAGCAGGTAAAATTAACTTTAATAATATAGTTTATTTAACCCAAGATATCCAAAATATTTTCACATGTAATCAATATAAACCATTATGAATGTGATATTTTTGCTTTTTATTTGTAGTAAGTGTTCAAAATCTATTATGTATTTTATACCTACAGCGCATCTCATCTGGACTCTAAGTTTTCATCGAAAGTACTTGATATGTATTTCGATTTTATAAAATTTACAGTTGAAAAATTAGGTTCATCTGCCCTCGTTGTTCCAAACATGAAGTTTTCCGATAACTGAATTACGTATTTGTCTTTAAATTTGGATGAATTAAAATAAAATAAAACGTCACTTCTCAAGGACTCTGTAGTCAGGCCCAGGCTCTAGAAAGCGGGGTGGGAGCTTAGGGAACTGGTGACTGAGTGTGAGAAGAAAGCCCAAGGGCTCTCAGGGGTCATGGCAGCTTCACTCATCATTTCTATGTGTCCAAATATGCTTTTCATATATTTTCCTCAGCACTTCAGGGGCTGAAGGCAGGTGGCAGTCACGATGGGAAACATGCTCTTGGGTGCCAGCTCCCAATACAGTCTTCGTTTTGCTGCAGTTTCAGCAGCGTTGGGAAGTTTGGACGGTGCTGCCACTGCTGAGGGGACAAAGAGGATTGAAACTCTGGGGAGAGTCTCCTAGGTCCACAGACCCTGGAGAGTAGCTGGAGGCTGGGGAGGTCCCTGGAGCTGA
This sequence comes from Grampus griseus, assembly GCF_964374135.1. NCBI lineage: Eukaryota > Metazoa > Chordata > Mammalia > Artiodactyla > Delphinidae > Grampus > Grampus griseus. The sequence goes on from NC_139011.1 coordinate 16,376,022, forward strand.
CGGAGGGAACAGCCTCGCCGCCTACCGGGAGCCAGAGGAACAGCAGTCCTGCTGCTGGGTGGAGTGTTGAGGGAGTTACAGGACTCAATCAACAAGGTGTTTTCTAGACTCGCCCTTTGTGTGCAGGAGGCAGTGATAGGAGTCTGGTGGAGCATGGTGGGCAGGGGCCAAGGAAAGGCTGCATCCTCTGGGTTTCCAAATCTCAGAACCCAGAGGCCCTTGACTTTGGAAGCATAGAAACGTTAGTGCAGAAAGAAATCTTAGAAAGTGAGGGTAAGATTATTTAATAAAGCTCTGTAGTTTCCAAACTCAACACAAAAACTATTTGTTTTTCTCTAGACTTAGTCAGACAACAATTATTAATCTACAATTGTCATATGCAGAAAGACCTCACATGTGAAATATACATTTTCAAAAATGACATATCAAATCCCTTCAGTGGTCTCTTCTAACATATTTATAAACTGAAGGCAAAATGTAAAAATAATTCCAACTGTACCAAAGGTTATACAATGCAAAGCACAAGTCTCATCTTACCCTTGACTATCTTTTTAAAATGCTCAAAGCATGTGGCTTATAGTAGGTGCTCAATAAATGTTACTTAGCTACTGATGAAGGTGGACCAGAAATCTAACAGCAACCAAAGCAGGATTATTAAATCACGAACCACCTGGGCAGCGTGTGAGGGGCAGGGTCAGAGGGCCATAGATAGAGGTGTGGTAGCCAGGTTCAGCAAGATTGCCTTTGAATTTGATAGTTTTAAAAATTTAATCCAGACAATCTACCAAGCCTTTAGAGAAAGTACAGTAATTGACTTACTCTGGGAGGTCTGCAAGCAGAGAACCTGGGCAGACAGGGACACTGTTTTTCAGGTGAAGGGCACATGGGGTGTAGGGGCTGGAGTTGGCTGTGACAGACTTGCCCCCAGAAAAGGAAGCTTTGAGCTGGGTTCTCTCCTTAGCAGAAGGGTTGAGTGACATTGGATCAATTCAGTGGATATTCAGGCTAGTGGGTGAGGATTAAAAGGGACTAAAAGACAGTCTTTTAAAAGTTATTTTTATTTTCTGTTGATTTATAATGTTAAATATGTTTCATGTGTACAACATTATATTTCTACTTCTGTGTACACTACAGTGTGTTCACCACCAAAAATTTTGCTTTCATCTCTCACCATACAGTTGATCTCTGTTACCCATTCCCCCCCCCAACCAATCTGGTAACTACTCCTCTGTTCTCTGTATTTACATGTTTGTTTTCATTTAATTTGGTTTGTTCATTTATTTTGCTGTTGTTGTTTTTAGTTTTTTATAGTCTACATATGAGTGAAATCATACAGTATATGTTTTTCTCTGTCTGACTTATTTCACTAAGCCTAATACCCTCAAGGTTCATCCATGTTGCTGCAAATGGGAAGATTTCACCTTTTTTATGGCTGAGTAATATTCCATTGTGTGTGTGTATGTGTGTGTGTGTGTGTATAAAATATACCACATCTTCTTTATTCATTTATCTGTTGATGGGCACTTAGTTGCTTCCATATCTTGGTTATTGTAAATAATACCATGATGAACACAGGTATGCATATACCTCTTTGAATTAATGTTTTTGTGTTCTTTGGGTATATACCCAGAAGTGGAATAGCTGGATCATATGGTAGTTCTCTTCTTAACTTTTTAAGGAATTTCCGTACTGTTTTCCATAGCAGCTGCACCAATTTATATTCCCACCATTAGCATATGAGGGTCCCCTTTTCTCTAGAACCTTGCCAACACTCTTTATTTCTTGCCTTTTTGATAACTGCCATTCTGACAGGTGAGAGCCATCTCACTGTAGTTTTAATTTGCAGTTCCCTGAAGATTAGTGATATTGAACATCTTATCATGTGCCTGTTGGCATCTGTATGTCTTCTTTGGAAAAATGTAAAAGGCAGTCCTTATCCTCAAGGAGTTTGCATCTAGGGGAAGATAGAAGGTAAACCCCTAATGGATAATGTAATGCAGAGCATGATGCTAGCAGATGGCAAATTTGACGGCAAATTTCCTTGGGGTCCAAAGGAGGGGGTCCGCAAAGTACCAACCTGCCCCGAAGGCTAAATCCAGCCTACCACCTTTTTTGGTAAATAAAATTGGATGGGAGCAAGGCTTGCTCATTTGTTTGTGTTGTCTATGGCTGCTTTCGCCCCCTAATGGCAGAGTTGAGTATTTGCAGGAGACAGACCAGATGACCCTCAAAGCCTAAAATATTTACTGCAGTATTCAGCTCTTAAAAGGAAAGTTTTGTGAACCCCTGGTTTAAAAGAAGGAACAGCTATTTTCAATAGAAAGGGCATGTTAGAGTGGCTTCTGGGCATAAGGAGGGAAAGAAAGGGAATTCTGGGCACAGGCAACAGCCTGGGTAAAGGCACAGTGGCCTGATACCAGGATGGAGGAGCCCGCCAGCCTGGGAGACGTAGATTTCAAGCCGTGCATCTGTGCATCACCTCTGAGGTGAAAGGAACTGGATCCATTTTTCCACACGTTGTAAAAGAGAGAGAGAGAGAGAGAGAGATTCCACACCTTGTAAAAGAGAGAGAGAGAGAGAGAGAGAGAGAGAGAGAATGAACTGATGTCTGTGAATGCTTTGAAAATAATATGATAAAAACAGCCATTAATCAAGACATTATTTCTATGGTAATGTTAAGTGGATGCTAATTTTCTCTGTTTCTTTCTTTTTTTTCTTCCCAGCCCTGGCGGCCAATTTCTTCCTTCCTGTTGTTATGCCTTGAAAAACAAAACAAAAACAAAAAACCCAGGCAAAAACCCTCCACAAACCACAAATGTATTTACCTCAAGAAATGTATTTTTATTCTTTTTCAGATAGGTTCATAAGATCTAAATAGGTCCAAATAGGTTTCACAAGGTCCAGATATAAAAGGTTTAAAGGGTGTGCAAAACGCCTCCCTTCCATCCACTAGGTTCTCTGTTCTCACGCTGGAGGCAGCTAATAGCACCAGTTTCTTGCAAAATGTATATTCTTCCTGAGATATTTTAGGCAGGTACAAATATTTACACATATATTATTTTTCTTCCTTTTAACACAAATGATTATCTCCTATATATACCGTTTTACACTTTGCTTTTTCCCCCTTACTAATGCCTTTTGGAAGGTGTTTCATATCAGAACATACAGAATTTCCCCATTCTCTTTTATTGCTGTACAGTGTCCCATCATGTAGATGTACCATACCATACTTACGTGTTTCAGTGGCAAATAGGGATGGCTGTTGCTCTCTCTTCTTTCCTGCCAGCAACAAGCCCCGGGTAGCATTGTCGGATTCAGTGGATGGGATCAATAGCAGTGACTAGGTAATAGTTCATGGTGCTGATGGCTTTAAAGACAGCTGTTATTTATCTATTGTTTTTAACCTCTTTACTGGAGTATAATTGCTTTACAATGGTGCGTTAGTTTCTGCTTTATGACAAAGTGAATCAGCTATACATATACATATATCCCCATATCCCCTCCCTCTTGTGTCTCCCTCCCACCCTCCCTATCCCACCCCTCTAGGTGGTCACAAAGCACAGAGCTGATCTCCCTGTGCTATGCGGCTGCTTCCCACTAGCTATCTATTTTACATTTGGTAGTGTATATATGTCCATGCCACTCTCTCACTTCATCCCAGCTTACCCTTCCCCCTCCCCTTGTCTTCAAGTCCATTCTCTAGTAGGTCTGTGACTTTATTCCTGTCCTGCCCCTAGGTTCTTCAGAACCATTTCTTTTTGTTTTCAGATTCCATATATATGTGTTAACATACGGTATTTGTTTTTCTCTTTCTGACTTACTTCAGTCTGTATGACAGACTCTAGGTCCATCCACCTCACTACAAATAACTCAATTTCGTTTCTTTCTATTTTTTATTTTATTTTATTTTTAACATCTTTATTGGAGTATAATTGCTTTACAATATTGTGTTAGTTTCTGCTGTATAACAAAGTGAATCAGCGATATGTATACATATATCCCCATATCCCCTCCTTCTTGCGTCTCCCTCCCACTCTCCCTATCCCACCCCTCTAGGTGGTCACAAAACACCGAGCTGATCTCCCTGTGCTACGCGGCTGCTTCCCACTAGCTATCTATTTTACGTTTGGTAGTGTATATATGTCCATGCCACTCTCTCACTTTGTCCCAGCTTACCCTTCCCCCTCCCCGTGTCCTTAAGTCCATTCTCTAGTAGGTCTGCGTCTTTATTCCCGTCTTGCCCCTAGGCTCTTCGTGACCTTTTTTTTTTCTTTTAGATTCCATATATATGTGTTAACATACGGTATTTGTTTTTCTCTTTCTGACTTACTTCACTCCGTATGACAGTCTCTAGTTCCATCCACCTCACTACAAATAACTCAATTTTGTTTCTTTTTATGGCTGAGTAATATTCCATTGTATATATGTGCCACATCTTCTTTATCTGTTCATCTGACAGATGTTCTTTAGTAGCTCGATTCCAGCAATCATGCTGGCAGGGGCCACCTGTCTGCCTGGGCTGCCTGCGGGATTAACTCAGTCCCTGTGATTGCCCTACCTCAGGCTGCAGTGGGAAAAGCACCCATTATAACTGGAAGTTGAAGGCAGGATTATTCTGATGGAGTTGGATTGGGTGTTGGTGGTGGCATTTGGCAGGTGTATTGGTCATGGCTTTTTTTCTTGAAAGTTGCAAACATCTACCTCAAACTGGCTTAAGCAAAAAAGGAGGATGTGTGGACTTATATAGGTCAACAAGGCAAATTAAGAGTTGTGGCAGACACTGCCCATTGCCTTCCCAATATGCACCCCTTTTATCTTCTCATTGTGCCCAACTAAAAACAGCTCTCCAGACTCCCTTGCAGCTAGGTGTTGGGGGAGGGGGCACAAGACCCTTTTTTAACATTGAAGTGTAAGCAGAAGTATGCAGGATGGGACTTGTGGGAGTCCTGACAAAAGAGGACACACTTAGCTGGCATATGCTTTTTGTCCTTCTTGTCTGGTATGCGGATATGATACCCAGAGAGGCAGCATAAGAGGTGAGAAGGAGAGGTGATGAGAATGGTGGGGCAAGAGAGCGGGAGGATGTTGGTCTTTGCTATCGTCACGGAGCCAGGATTTCAGATCTTGCCTTCTGGCCTTTTGACCACTTGTTACCTGAGAAAAATAAACTCCTCTTTGGTTAAGTCCCAGAGCTGGGCTCTTGTTACATGCAGTTAAATATAGGCCTGGCCGTGAGTCAGCGTAACTGCGTTCTGGGATTTGCATCGTGTCACATTTCTCTGCCTCTTTCTCTCCAGTTTATCCTCTCAGAATACTCAAAGGGGGTAAGGGACTTGGCACCAGCAGCTTTGGAATCATGCTGATAGCTTCCAATCTAGGGACAGAGGGAGCTAGGCCTCTGACTCCAACGGGAGGGCAAAAAACTCCAGAGAAGAGATTTGATTGGTTTGGAGGATGCTTTTTGAACCAGTTACCATGGACAAAGGGAAGAGGTAATATGATTGGCCAGGCCTGTGTCACCTATACCCACCAGGAAGGGGGAGTAGGGAGCAGTTTCCAAAGGAGGAGGGAGTACTTTTTCCAAGAGAGAAGAAAGGTAGGCAGGCAGATGAAAACAATAGATGGCTCTCCAGGAGACACTGAAAGTTTAAACATGTGGGGAGGAGAGAATAAGTCATTTCAGGGGGATTGTCACCACCTCCAGGAAGCCTTCTCTGATAGCCTGATTAGCCACTTCTCTTTCCACCCCATTAACTCCCTTGCTTACTCTCAGTATAGCACATGTCACTGTGTCTTGCTGTCTGTCTCCTCCTGGTAGCTCCTCAAAGGTGGGCATTTCATCTTATCGATGCTGTATACCTCCTTCCCATCACTAGCATGTAGAGGCCACGCTGTGTTTGTGCTTAGATGAATGAATGAAGGGACAGCAGGAACAAAGACAGAGAGTAGAGAAGTCACCTTTGGTTTGGTTGGAATCTTGGGTGTGTGATTAATACAAACAGTAAAGCCTAAGATTCTCAAGGTGGATTATGGCTGGGTTGTTGTAGGGCCTTGAATGTCAGGCTACGGAGCTTGGGCTGTGCTATGGAAATAGGGAGCTACTGAAGGATTTTGAGCAGGGGAGTGGTGTGATCAGAGCTGCTGCGTTGCTGAGCCTAGATCCTTCTGACTCCTGGCTGCTTTGTGTCTTTATTTTCCATCCTCTGGCTTGTCCGCGATCCTTCTTGGCCTGGTGCTTCATCTGTCTCAGCTGCCTTTGGTGCAGGTGACCCATCAGTGCTTCTTCCCTTTTCCATCTCCTTCGCTGTTCAGTCCTGGCCTTCTTTGTGCAGGTGGAGAGGATGCTTTCTCCTGACTGGTGCCAACTGGGTGACCTTCTGTGGAAGAGTTCCCCTTAGTGGTTCTTGCCTGCCCTCTTCTGGGAACTGGTGGGTACAGCCACCTTCTCTTCTGGAACTGGATGTCAGCGGGTCCCAGCCTTGCCTCATGACCTGACTTCTGCCTTCTTCTATCTGTCCCCAGATCTCCCTTAATTACTTACAAATACAATCAGAAGTTTCTTTTTGAGTGACTACTGTGTATGTAGGTTTGTCTGATGATAGCTAAGTAAGGAAAAGCCTTCTGACTTCCAGTGATCTAGATATTTTTCACTGTGGGATCTAAGTGCTACGTAAATGTCAGAACATTGATTTTTTGCTAATTTACATGTCTCTCCTATTTACTGGTCTGAACTGAAGTCACTTTATTTCAGCCATTGAAGAGGTAATGTGTTTGAACTTCATAAAAATGTAAGGCTTACATATGTATATTCCCTTGGAGAAAAGTCTCCCCAATAAATCACACCCAGATGCTTTTATCAAAGTACAGAAGTCTGCAAACCTATTTTTATTATTCACAATAAAATCAAGGCAGTGCCCTAATTAATGATTTTGCTAAGACGTAATTGCTGTTAACATGGAATTTGGGTCTGTAACATTGATCAGAAACCATCCCTGGGTTTGTTTTTTTAATCACATAAAAAGATGGATACACATCCTAGCAGAACACCTGATTGGATTCTTGGCCTCACTGTGGGTGACGGAATTATTTTTTTCTGAATAAGTGGTTTTCCTCCAGCCAGAGGCTAAAACTTTGCCTCTGCCCTTTCGTTAGCAGATTCTCATTCAAATGCCTTGGCTCCAGCCTCGGAAATTTCTTCATGATGCCAAGACCACATCCTGCTTTCCTGGATCCATATTTTGAATTCCTTCGTCTCCCCATCCATTTGAGTGCAGCCCATCTTTCAAGACCTAATTCTCAACTCTTTCCTCTGAGATCCCTTCTCTGCATCATGATTTTTCTTTCTTCTAAACAATAACACTTCTGCAGTTTGCGGTATTTATTTAGTAAAGGTCCTGTGTTATCGTGTGACATCTTTTTACTTTTTGATGAATATTATTTATAAATTGGTTGTTTAACTTTACAGAAATTTCTGCCTCATGTCTTTCTGAAGATCTTTAGTGCCAGAAACTATATCTTACACTTTTGGTTGTTTATCCCACAGAAGGTTGAATGTCTGTTGCTATATATTCAATAGATGAGCAGCAAAGGCTGTTGATGGATGGCTTGCTGTATCATTTGCCTATCCTAGCTCTAATTAGTATACTTCCCTTAGAACTATTTACAAAAGACAGATTGGCCCAGGCCATGATTAACACTTCCTTGAAATATTTTCATGCATTTAGATGCTTTGCAAAATGTATTGCCCAAATGGTGCCGTGTGTCTCTGTGTGCACACAGTGTGGGAAGCCAAATTAAAACCGTCATTTGAATTTATTGTTGATGCATGATCATTTCAAAATTTGGTTTTCATTTTCATCAAAGTTTTATACACATAATTTTAGGTGTTGTCTTAATCTGTTTGAGCTGCCATAACAAAATACTATAGGCTGGGTGGCTTAACAACAGACATTTTATTTCTCATAGTTCTGGAGGCCGGGAAGTCCGAGATCAAGGCGCCAGCAGATTTGAGAGTTTCCTGATGATGGCTCCTTTCTGGCTTGGCTTCTTGCTGTGTTCTCCCATGGTGAAGAGGGGGAGAGAGAGCGAGAGCGAGAGAGCGAGAGCGAGAGAGCGAGAGAGAGAGAGAGAGCGCGTGAGGGCGAGAGAGCGAGGGCGAGAGAGCGAGGGCGAGAGAGCGAGAGCGAGAGAGCGAGCGAGAGGTCTAGTCTTTCTTCTTCCGTTTTAAAGGAAACTGGGTGTTCACCCTCATGACCTGATCTAAACCAAATTACTTTTCAAAGGCCCCACCTCCAAGTATCATGACCTTGAAGATTAAAGTTCAACATACACATATTGGAGAGACGCAAACATTCAGTCCATAAGAGGGGTCAAATAATTTCACAAGGCACATTAAAAAAAGCAGCCTCCGCCTTGCTGCATTATTTTCCTGCTTTCTAGAATCAACATGTCCAACCCTTTTAGCTGATTATTTGATTACCTCCTTATCTCTTTAATATGCTTATAGTGATCTTTTCTTTTCTTCTTCCAGCTTTAGGCATTATTTATTAGCCTCTCACTATTTTAGCTCTCTATCACCCCCTACCTCGTTCCATCATGCAAAATTCCTGGGCCCCTAATCTCCCATTATCTCACTATTGCTATTTCATAATTTTGCTTAGGTTAATATTCCATATTTAGTGTGTATATTATCCTGTCTCTTTACAGGCTCTTCACAGTTGAAATACAATTATTTTAATTTTCTTATATGACCTTTAGGTTTTCCTGGAGTTAATAGTTATATTGTTTTTTCTGCCTTTGTTTTGCTTTATATCACGAATTCATCCCAAACTCTCCCCTCAGTTGTTTAAATCTCCCTTCAATATATTCACTCACATCAGATATTGCAACAGGGCCATCTTTTTGGCTTTCTCTCCTGTGCCCTTCTGAGCTGTTCCAATCTGGACTATTTTCTTTCCAGGCTGAGTGCACAGCTGTCCTTCTTGGATCTCCCTTCATCTTCATCCCTGAGATTCTCTTGGCTTTTTCTTGGACTGATGCTCATATTTCCCAGACCTGTGTCTTCTCTCTTGGTTTCCTTCCTAATTTAGGATGAACAACCTCTCTAGCAGCTTCTTGAGAAAGGGTGTTATGAGAGGTAAATGTTTTGAGACCTATCATGTCTGAAATGTTTGTATTCCACCCCGACATTTAATTGATAACTTTGATGGGTAGGGGATTCTAGGCTGGAAAGGATTTTTCTACAGAACTCTGAAGTCATTGCTCCAGTATCTTTTTGCTTCTAGTGTGGTTATTGAGATTATCCTGATTTTTTGAGTAACATTTTTCACTTTTTTGGAAGCTTAAGATTTTTTTTTGTCCCCATTATTTTGAAAATTCATGATGATAAATTTTAGTATGGGCTTGTTTTTATCTACTGAACTGGGTATTTAGCATGCCTTCTCAGTCTAGAAACTGATGCCCTTCAGTATTGGGGAATTTCTTAAATTGCTTCTGGTGTTTTCCTCTCTTCCATTTTCCATGTTCTCTTTTTCTGAAACTTTATGTCTTCAGATGATGAACTTCTAAATTTCTTTTCTATCCTATCCTCCATCTCTTTGACTTTTTACTCTGCTTTCTAGGAGATTTCCCTAACTTTATCTTCTAACCCTTCTATTAAAATTCTCATTTTGGCCAACATTTTGTTTGACTTTCTAAGAACTCTCTTTTGGTCTATAATTGTTTTCTTTTTGATAGAATATTATTTTTATTTAATAAATACAATAACTTTACCTACTTCTCTGAGCATGTTAGCAAGTTTCCTTTTAATTTTTTATCTTCCTGTATAGACTTCTACAAGTTTTTTTTTTCCTCTTAATATTTTGGCCTCTATTTTTAAAGTTAGAGAATTTCCTTGGAGGTCTGGTGATCATTGGCTAATGCTCACATTTTAAAATGGAACACTTAAAAGCTAACTAGAAGGTCTGTGTGTGAGGGTGGAACCTGTTAGCTGTGGACTTCACTAAGGTGATTTGTAAGGTGTAAGGTGGTTTGGTTGGTTTGATTCTTCCAGGAAATTCTGCTGTCAGCATGTCTGTGACTTTTCTTAGAGTGGATAGATTTTTGGCATATTCAAGAAACAGCAACAATGAAAATGTATTAGTCAAGGTTCTCCAGAGAAATAGAACCAGTATTTTGATTTTGGAGGCTGAGATGTCCCACAATCTGCTGTCTGTAAGCTGGAGACCCAGGAAAGCCTATGTGTAATTCAGTCTGAGTCCAAAGACCTGAGACTCAAGAGAGCAAATGGTGTAAATCCCAGTCCGAGAGCAGGTGACCCACGTCCCAGTTCAATCAGTCAGGAAGAGAAGGACAGATTCTCCCTTCTCCCACCTTTTCTTTGTTCCATTCAGTCTTGAATCAATTGGATGAGGCCCACGCACCTTGGGAAGGAAAATCTACTTTACCCAGTCAACTGTTTTAAATGCTAATCTGAACACACCTTCAGAAATACACCCAGAATTAACGTTTAGCCAAATATCTGGGCATCCTGTGAAACAGTCAAGTTGACACATAAAATCAACTGTCACAGCCGGTGTGGAGAGAGAGGAGTGAGCAAGAGGAAGATGGGCAAGAGATGCTGTCAGAGCGATGGGCAGGGACTCAGCAGAAGCGGCTTATAGAACACAGTGAGGAGGCTGGATTTTAGTCTCAGTTAAGTGGGAAACCTTTGGAGGATTTTGAGTGGGGATATGACGTGATCTGATTTATCCTTTCAAAATGTCCCTCTGTCTACTATGTGGAGAGTTTACTGGCTAAGTGGTGGGGGAGGGCAGTGACATGGAACTAGGGAGTCAAGTTGGTAAGTGTATTAGTCAGGATGGGCCGAGCGATGCCACAGTAACAATGCTTCATGTTTGGCAGCTCTCCTCCACCTCGTCTCCACTCTAGAATATGGGTTGATGGAGTGGCTGTTGTTGGTCTCATGGCAGAAACCAAAAGGATCATGGAGACTCACATGCAGATTCTGAACTGTTCTGCCTGAAAGCGACACACATCACTTCCTTCACAGTCCCTTGACTGAATGAAGTCATGTGACTAACCCTGGCATCAGTGGGGGTGGGGAAGTATAATTCTCCACCAAGAGGAGCAGTGAGTACTTGGAAACCATGGTGCAATCTACCACAGGAGGCTCTTGCAATAATCAAGGCAAAAATGAAGCTAGCTAGAGTGGTAGCCGTCAAGGTGGTAAAAACAGTTCAGATCTGGAATAGAGGTGGGAGGATTTGCTGATGCGTAAATGTAGGAAACTAAGTAGGAATGAATGAAGAGTTAAGGAAGATGCCAGGGTTTTCGTCTGAACACCTTGCGGAATGGTGGTATCATCTGCTGACTTGGAGAAGACTGAAAGAGGGGTGGGTTTAAGGGGAAAAATGAGGAATGCCATTTTGGACATGTTGGCTTTGAGATTCCTAATAAGAAACATGTTGGGTTTGAAAATAAAATTTGCGAGTCATCAGTATATAGGCTGCCTTTGAAGCCTTGGGACTGGATGAGATCACATAGAGGAGACAAAAAGGCTGGGATTGAGTTGTGGGGTATCACAACACGCAAGGGTCAGGAAGAAGAGAACCCAGCAAAGGAGGGAGGGAAGAGACATATTGGGAGAAGAGAAACAAAATGTGTGGCCCAGAAGCCAAGGGAAAAAGTGTTTTAGGAAGAGAAGGCTTGACTGTGTCACTTGCTGCTGAGATACTGAGTAAGATGAGAACTAAAATCCATTGTTGGATTTGGCCAGATGCAGGCAGGCACTGGTGACCTTGACAAGCCATTGGTGACCTGGGGGTGAAAGTCTCATTGGAATGGGTGGAGAGGAGCTCATGTATCCTTGTGGTTCAAAGTCCAGTGCTTCCCTTGGTTTGCTACACTGCAGGGAAAGTTCTCTTGTACAGAATGGAGTTGTTGAAAATGTTATGGAATCAAAGAACTTGCACCTTATTCTTTGAATCACTCCGCCTGGGAGAACAACCCCCTAAAAACTTGAAGAAAACCACCTGAGCATAACTAGTTCACTGTCTTTTCCTCTGTGAATGTGTGGAATAAAGTGTGTGTAGAAATCGCTCTGTTTCTCTCGAGGCAAGCTCTGAGCCAAGTCTCCATAAATGATGGGGAATGTTATAAATGTGTTAGTCCTCTTAACCACGGAGACACAAGGGGAGGCAGGAATGGAGGGCTGGGAGAAAGAGAAACATTACTGTCCAGATTCAAGTACAGGAAATAAAACCTGCTTCTGAGAGCAATGCATTGAGTTCTATGTGGTGATTTTACTCCTGAATAACCCTCCAAGGGGCGTTCCAAAGTAATAAACCCGACAGCAAAAATGATGAAATAAAGTGAAAAAGAGGTGAGACATGGAAAGGAAAAGGAAATGTGTGCCTGTTACTGTGTGCATTTTTGTTTGGCCTGTGGGGCGTGCCTGCTGACAACTGTTTCTGGTTGTGTGTGAGAGTTGCATGGAGGTGTGGGTAGACCAGATGTCACTTCTGTGCCTTGGCCTCAGGAACTGATACATCCAAAGTGAGCCAGGTTGGTAAGGCCAGGAAAGCAAGGCTGGGAGGTGCTTTCTATAAACGTGAAACACTTCCAAATATTTTCTAAACGTGGTTGTGATTCTTGCCTCTTATAATTGTGTTCTCCCAGTCTAGGGCAGTATTTCAAATATTTAATAACTAATAAAGAATAGGCCCGGATTATTCTTTTTTTTGTTTGTTTTTGTTATTATTTATTTTTTAATGGAGCAAGAAGGAGAAATTGCTTGGAAGAAGCAATGGGGAGCCAAGAGGATACCTGCTCCACCCTCACATCCTGAGGCTTAAGGATTATGAGAAACAAAATCGTCTCTGTTTAGGAGGGCTGTGGAAGACTCAGTGTCCCCAAGAACAGGCTACATTTTAGTTAGTAGGAGAAGGTGGCAGGAGTGTACAGAGAAGAGGTTGAGGATGAAGGGGAGTTTGCTGGGGAAAGCCTGAGCTCCAGAGGGCTCTGTGGAAAGGTTTCCAGGGGGAGAGAAAGGGTGGGAGATGGTTTTGATTAGGAGATGCACAGGCAGCGTGAATAGAAGTGTCACGTAATGCTGGGACTTCCCATGGTGTCTGAGATGACTCAGATTTTTTTTTTTTTGCCGTATTAAAGTCTTTTTGCCTTTTAAAAATTTTATTTTTTATACAATTTTAAAAGGTTACACTCCACTTGCAGTTATTACAAAATTTTGGCTATATTCCCCATGTTGTACAATACATCTTTGTAGCCTATCTTACACCCAATAGTTTGTACCTCCCTCTCCCCCACCCCTATGTTCCTCCTCCCTCCCCACTGGTAACCGCTAGTTTGTTCTCTGTCTGCAAGTTTGCTTCTTTTTTTGTTGTTATTTTCACTAGTTTGTTAATTTTTTAGATTCCACATATGAGTGATATCCTACTGTATTTGTTTTTCTCTGTCTTTCTTAGCATAATGTCCTCCATCCATGTTGCTGCAAATGGCAAAATTTCATTCTTTTTTATGGCTGAGTAGTACTCCACTCTGTGTGTGTGTGTGTGTGTGTGTGTGTGTGTGTGTGTGTGTGTATCACATCTTCTTTATCCATTCATCTGTTGATGGACACTTAGGTTGTTTCCATGTTTTGTCTATTGCCAATAGTGCTGCTATGAACATTGGGGTGCGTGTATCATTACGAATTAATGTTTTTATTGTATTTTATTTTTGGATATATTCTCAGGAGTGGAATTGCTGGGTCATATGGTAGTTCTATTTTTAGTTTTTTGAGAAACTTCCATACTATCTTGCATAGTGGCTGCACCAACTTACGTTTCCACCAACGCTGTATGAGGGTTCCCTTTTCTCCACAGCCTAGACAACATTTGCTATTTGCGTTCTTTTTAATGATAGTCATTCTGACAGGGGTGAGAAGATACTGAGATGATGGAACTGATCCTGAATGTCTCATGGAAGAGGCTGGATAATCAGCTAAGAATATGGTCCAGTGTTTAGCTGGGGCCATGGGACAGGTGCTTGGTCCTCGGCTCACAGAGTCAGGATGAGAAGCAGGCAGGTGGACATGATTAGGTAGCTTAGGACTTGGGGATGGCCTGTCTCTCCCTTAGGTGGCAGGGTCAGGGCACCTGGGAGCTGCAGCAAGGTGACTATTGTGTAGCAGCATATTTTTCCTCTGGTGGAAAGGGGATTGAAGGTTTGGGGGTCACTCTCATGGTTGGAGTGTGGTGCGGAAGAGTTCAGAATGGAAGCAACGGTGCCTAAGGCCATGTGGTTAATCAATGTCAGACCTGGAGTTCAGACGCAGGTTTTCTCAGTTAGTTCATTTCACTCTGCACTACACTCCTCAGGGCGAGGGCGGGGGCGGGGGCGGGGGCGGAGGGGGGGAGGGGTGGGTGAGATGTCCCGAAGGCAGGGAAGAAAAGCGGCTGAGGAAGGGCAGAGGAAGGGCAGAGGATCAGGCAGTTGGAACGTTTGCTAGGAACTCCAGATAAGTTTTTAGGCAGCTCAGTAGCAGAAATAACTCTCTCAGGCATCCCAGGATGTGCCCTGCAGGACCACAAACCTTACAGAGAAGTTCAGCCTTATCATGGCCCCTGGCGGTTAGTGGGAAACAGCTGAGGAAGGCGTCTCAATAGATACGAGTTCTCTGCAGCCTGTGAATGTGGGCGAGGGGAGTAAGGGAGTCACTAGTTCCCAGGTAGCCCTTGGAAAGTATAAGGGGTTGAACTGTGGCCCCCAAAGGTTTGTCCAGGTCTTAACTCCTGCATTTGTGAACAGAATGTTATTTAGAAATAGGGTCTTTGCAGACACGGTCGAGCTAAGGATCTAGAGATTATGTCATAGTGGATTGAGTGTGAGCCCTGTGTCCCATGATTGGCATCCTTACAAGGGAGAGGAAGGGGAGGCTTGAGACGCAGGACAGGGAGAAGAAGGCCATGTGAAGACGGAGGCAGAGAAAGGAGTGATGCCATCACAGGCCCAGGGAGACCAGAGCTGCCTGAGGCTGGAAGAGGCAGGGAAGGACTCTCCCCTGAGAGCCTAGGGCTTTGGGAGGAGTGTGCTTCTGCTGACACCTTGATTTTGGACTTCTTGCTTCCAGATCTGTGAGAGAATAAATTTCTGTCATTTTAGGCCACCCAGTTTGTGGTAATTTGCTACAGCAGCCCGGAAACGAATACGGTGGTGGAGATATGGAACCTGAAATAAATAACTGCTGAGCCAGCAGAGGCCTGGCTTCGGGACCAATTATCTGGAGACTTTTCAGCGGGAGGCAGAGGGCCATGACCAGACTTCAGGAGGTGGTGGCGGCTTAGTGCCTCAAAGGATGGGAAGGGATTCCCTGCACCCGAGGAGACATCCGTGCTGGGCTCTCGGGGTCCAGACCAGCCCAGCTGCCTTCCAGGGAGGACTCACCTGCTCCTCCCCAGTCACCATGAGATGAGAGCTGTGCTCTGCACCCGGCAGGGAGGAAAGACTGGCAGACTAAACATTTCCCTCCCAGTGACTCAGCTTGAAAGACGCTGTTTTCCACTGGAAGGGGCTGAGAAACCTTCAGTTGGTGAGTTCCTGCTTCCCTGTGGAAGGAAGCTCGTGAATAAGTTTAGATCAGGTGTAGAAAATAAAATGATGGCCATCTTGGGGGGGGGGCACAACTTAATTATATGTTTACATAGTATTTACTATTTATATAAAATATAGTTAATTATTTACTTAATCATATATTATCACTATTTATTATTTATTATGAATATTAATGATCATTAACACTAAATTATTTATGATTACTTAATTATTCATAATTATATAATATATATTATTACATATTATTTATTATATTATTAAATTATTATAGAAATTAATTATATATTATTTATATAGAATGTTAAATTATATATGAAATTTATATACATAATGATATAATAATGTATATACAGTCTATAGTGACATGATAGTGTGCATATCTATCTACTGCTATAGCTATATATCTGACAATCTCAACCCCCTTAACACGGTAATGAGAAGCAAAAGGAATTTTGTTTCGGAGCCACGTTTGCAGTCTCCCAGCACCTGAAGAAAGCAGCCTCAGTTGCCAAAAGGTTACGTGTGGGTTTAGTTGCTAGGCTGTGGGATTACTTTCCTGGGCTCGCTAGGGAAAAGGACGAAAGGGAAGACGTGAACTAGCAGAGGCATGTGGCATTTCTGTGCTGGGACTTAGGCGAATTATGTAAGTGTCCTTTGCGTTCAAGTTTGCTCCACTTCCACCTGAGAGTTTGCTGAGGGGACAAGTGAGATCCCAAAGTTCAGTCCGGGGCAGTGTGCAAAATGCTAATCAGCGTCGCAGCCGGCAAAGCCGAGGGGGCGTGGCTCTCGGGATCAGCGAAGACGGGGAGGAGCCCCGGACTGGGAGCCCGGAGGACTCCTGCTGACTCAGCCAGCCGGGTCCGAGGAGCGTTCCTTCTCACTCATCTACGCAGTGACATCTTCTTGGTGGGCAAGGGGTGGGCCGCACACAACTGTGTTCAAGAGGGTCATTAGCAACAGGATGGAGGGTTTGACTATGAGATGGCACCCGGATGGCATGTGGGAAATGCTGATTTGGGGACCTGCTTCCACATCTCTACAGATGTGCCGTTCCAAGTCCCCAGTGAGATTTGAAAAAGCCCTTGGAGATCGGCTGACCCCCTTCCACTCGCCTGCACAATGGCTCTGGGTCTGGCGCCTAGCAGGTGCTTAGCAAATATTCGTTTAATGAATGAACAAATGAATAGAGTCCAAGTGCTTGGTTTATAAGCAAGAGACTCAGGGCTCAGAGGAATGGAGAGATTGGTCAGGGTCATGCATCAAGTGTGCGGAAGATTCCAGTACACTGATCACTCAGAGGGGAATTTTCTTTCTGTTCCATCTTGCTGCTAGGACAACTGTAGCCACCAAAAGGATGCTTCAGTACTCTTGAAAGTTGGGCTGGATGTTGCTGTGATACAGACTTGCAAAGAGCTGATTGCTCAGTTGCAAGGGCAAGTGCTATATATGTTGGCTAAGTTAGAAGGAAAGGCTGCCTTGCAGATACCATTTGTTAACTGCCTCTTTAATATTTGTGAGGGGGCTGCCTCAGTAACATTTTGTGTATATATGCTGGTAAAGTTTACCTTTTAAGGGCTGTGATGCCCTATTGCTATTTCATGGAAGAAGCTTTCCTTTCCTTCATATTTACCTACATGAAGAAAAAAAAACAGCAAGGGGACAGGAATGAACATACATACATACATACATATATGGGTGTCCCTCAGTATCTGTGGGGGATTGGTTCCAGGACCAACCAGCAGATACCAAAATATGATGATTCTCAAGTCCCTTAGTTGGCCCTCCCATATCTGCGTGTTCCACATCTGTGGATTCAACCAACCACGGATCGTGTAGTACTGTATGTATTTATTGGAAAAAAAATCTGTGTATAAGCGGACCTGTGCAATTCAACCTGTGGTGTTCAAGGATCAACTGTATAGAGGTAGGAGGTGACCATTTGTGGAATACTTGCTCTCCTCCAGGCCTTGTGCTAAAACTGTTGACATGTGGAATCTTATTTAATCTTCCCGATAACCCTGAAGTGTGTACTATCACCACCTGATAGTTTAGCAGATCATGTCTCTGCCCCACCCGTACGCTGTCACCCACTCAGGTGACCAGCGGAAGCTTTAGTGGACAGTTTCTATCCATGGCAAGGGCATCTTAACTCCGGCATCTTTGTTTCTTTGACTGGGGGTGTTCTCTGGCTGAAGAAGCATGCTGGGACTATTTGTTGGAGGTGAGGAAGCAGGTCAGAATTGCCAGAGAATTAATTCCCAGGAGCAACCTTGAAACAAAGAGGGAAGGGAGTTGGTGGATAGACACCATTTTTTTTTTTTTTTTTTTTTTAAATCCCTGATTGGGGCTCTTCTGAGGTGTAGTCGATGGAGGCTTTCAGAGGATACCCAGGAGGATCTGGGCCCCGTTTCCCACAGCTGTTGCTCTCTCATTAATGCACTCTTCATTGGCATTCTTCCCTTTCCTCTCTCTCTCTCCCACCTCTTCACCACGTGTCCTAGAAACAGAACCCACGTGCATTCCCTGGAAACAGAATCTGAGGTAGAGATTTGTAAGCAGGAGGCTTATTGGAGAATACATGTATTCCAACACCTGTAAGAAAGTGAGAAAGCAGGCCCGGGCCGAGGGAAAAGTGCAACTTTGAAGGAGTTGCAAAGGAGCATGCAGTCAATCTGTAGGCGCTCTGGAGCTGAGAAGGCTTTTCAGAGGCAAGGGAGCTGGGCTTTTGGACCCAAGTATGAACAGTCCTTCAACGTGGGCTGCCCCCTTGGAGAGGGTTTAACCTTGGGCTAGGCAACGCCGTTAGGCTGAAGGCAAGTCCCAGAGAGGGTTGTTATTAGGTGCTCTGAGCAGTCAGCTCTCTGGAAGCTGGGGAGTGAGTACCTTGGTTGTGAACGGGGTTTCTGAACACCACACCCCAGGATCCACTGAAGTTCACCCTTTATACTCCTCTAAGTCCAACTTACATCTAAGTTCACAGCAAGTGTGTCACTGGGAGTGATTGTAAATAGGACTGTTCCCACTTCCATCCTTTGGTTCCTGAGCCCATGTATTCTATTTGTTGGGTACAGAGCACCACAAAATGGTCATTGATTTAGGGTGTGTATCACATCCTGAAGGATAGCACTCCATCACTGCAGGATATTATCTCTAAAAAGCACCTTCACGTTGCTCTATGAGGCTGGCTGTTTCTGGATTGTGTGATATGAATTACACCTGGTGGGTCCAACAGCCATATGCCCACTCCTGCACCTCTGTTGCTTTAAAGTCGAGTCCCTTGAACTGAAGCCACGTACTGTAGGATTCATTTCGGTGAATCTAAGACTCTGAAAGCCCTTGGGTGCTGGTGTTGGCCACGACCCTGAGAGCTGTGATGGCAAACCTGCACCTGGAATGTGTGTTGGTTTCATTCAGTGTGAATCCCTGCCCCTTCCATGGTGGAAGGGATGTGGTGTAACCAACTTGCCCACAAGTGGCTGGGTGGGAGCCTGAAGGGGTAGTGTCATACGGGGAGCTCAGCATTGGTACCTTCTGCTGGCAAGTCCGTCACTAGCCACAGCTAGATCAGCCTCAGTGAGTGGGAGTCCAAACTGCTGAGTCCAGGCACATTGCCCATCCCTGCCACCATGACCACTCTGTTCGAACCCCCATGCTGCTAGCACTGGGGTGGCTGATTACAAAGGTCAGCTGGCCACGTCATTCTGTCTACGTGGCTCTATCATGCCTCTTCCATGGTGGATGCTCTCTGGTGGGCGCTGACGTGTGATATAAAGCAATCTACACTCCATGCCATTCCCATAGGTTCATCCACATGCCTCTTCCTGACCTTCTTTTCCCCAGCCTTCCAATCCTTTTCTTCCCAGACCCCTGATCTATTAGGCAAGTCTTCTGCCTCTGCTCGTATGACTGCTTGGGCTCTTCACCCACACAGGTGGATGACCACTACCTGAAGCTCTGACCACCAGGAGGACTCGCCCTCACCCCTGTCTTTCAGGGCCACATTTAAATGGGGCTGTAATTCAGCTGGGTCCATCTTGGCTTGGACGCACATACTGAGCCAACCCATGTGAGAACAAGCTTGGTCTTTTTTTCTGTTCCATCATTGGTCATAAGATAGCCTGCCTTCACTGGAGCCATAGGTATGAGTTGAGGGAGAGGTATCAGTGCAACAATGGTGGATGGTAGGGATTTGGGCCAACTGCTCGTACAACTTATTTGTGCTCTTTGACCTTGATAGTGGCCCATTATGGATGTATCTCCTCCACCTTGCAATGGATTGTTGCTGGGTTGCCTTACCTTATGACTTGGTGGGTCTGATAGAACCCAGTGCATGATGGGAATCTCTGACTGCGGCATCATTTGATGTCTGTGGTGATGTGCTCCATCTCTATTAGCATGTAATGAATTATTTTTCTGAATGGCATGTAGTTCTCTGCTATGAATGGCATGAAATTGCTACAGAACTACAAGGAGTCCATGCTGTAATTCTTCTATTTGAGCTCGTCATAGACCTCATATAGCTTCTTTTCCTACTGCAGGTACCTCTAGAACCAACCGGGTGGGGAGGTTGAATTAGGAGTATGGGATTAACAGATACATACTACTGTACATAAAATAGATAAGCAACAAGGATTTACTTCATAGCACAGGGAACTATATTCAATATCTTATAATAGTTTATTCCGTCCATCCTTTCCCCTTTGGTAACCATAAGTTTGTTTTCTATGTCTGTGAGTCTGTTTCCATTTTGTAAATAAAGTTGTTGTATTATATTTTAGATTCCACATATAAGCGATGTCATATAATATTTGTCTTTGACTTACTTCACTTGGTATGATAAGCTCTAGGTCCATCCGTGTTGCTGCAAATGGCATTATTTTGTTAATTTTTTATGGCCGGCTAATATTCCATTATGCATATATTGTAATATATACATAATTATATATATATCACATCTTTATCCATTCATCTATTGATGGACACTTAGTTGCTTCCATGTCTTGGGTATTATAATAAATTGTGCTACTATGTACGTGTATCTTTTCAAATTAGAGTTTTTGTCCTTCCACAGACACTTCTTATTGTTGCAGTAAATGAGGTATCTTCTGGGTCCTCCTATGGGGCATCATTGGCTGGTGGGTTTTCCAGCCCTGGGTAGGGTGTTCGATATCTATTTCTTGCAACAATACCATAAACTGAGCAACTTAAAACCACCTTCATTTATTATCTCATAGCTTCTGTGGGTCAGGAATCTAGACACGGCTTAACTGGATCCTTGTTCAGGGTCTCCCAAGGCTGCAGTCAAGGTGGTGACCAGGCTGCATTCCTATCTGGAGCTCAGGGTCCTCTTCTAAGTTCATGCGGTTGTTAGCAGAATTCAGTTCTTTGTGTTGTAGGACCGAGGTCCTGATTTCCTTGCTGGCAGTCAGCTGGGGGCTGCTCTCAGTTCCTGAAGGTGGCCTGTAGTTCCTTGCTGCAAGGGCCTCTCACAACATGGCAGCTTATTTCTTCAAGCCAGCAGAAGAATCTCTCACTCCAAGATGCTAAGACAGAGTATTATATCCCAAGGTGGAATCATGGGTGTGACTATCTCATTACCTTCGCCATCCACTATTGGCTAGAAGCAAGTCCCAGGTTCTGTCTGGCTCAAGGCGAGGGGATTATACAGGGATGTGACTTACAGCGATCACCTTAGGGTGTGCCCACCTCAGGTAGCATAACCACTCCAACACTCCTGCTTCTCTAAGCCTTCAGTTCTTTCCTCCACTGTCTGCTGTGGCAGCTCTGGCATTTCTACCTCACTTATTATGAGACAAAACTTTCCCCAGGCTTTCAAGAGCCATCCAAGGTGTATCTTCACACCACCTCCTATGGTTCTTCCCAGGGTGTTCAATCATTTTCTTGCATCAATAACCTCTTCCTTATTTGGCTTTATATTCTGTCCTCCTTGGCCAGAATATCCAGTATCCCAGTGCTATACATACCTTCCTGGCTCCTGTTGGTGCGTTTTGGCTGGGCCCTGCATCTCCTTTGGCATGTAGGCCTCTTGCAGCAGGTCCAGCACTTCCCTGGGCAGATCATGTTGTGACTTGATGCCAGTTATTGTTCTGGTGGCCAGGAGAGGAGGTGGAGTGAGATCCCAGCGACGGCATATGTTGTCTTGCAAGATGGTAGCCCATGCATTCAAGCTGTCTTCAGCAAGGGCTGGGAACACTAACCTGTAACAAGGAGGAATGGGCTACTTCTTCAGGCTTAGAGGGTTCAGGAGGATCTGATGGCACAAGGTTTGTAAATGCATTGAGTCAGCTGTCACTACCCACGTGATAACCAGGGTTCCATTCCTTGCCCATCGGAGCTCTATCCTAGACACAGCAGCCTTGCCGCAGTTGGGATTCCAACCTTCTCTGGGGCTTTGCTTCCTTATAATTAAGTTCTGGGCCTGTTGCTCCATTTTTTCTGCCTTTGGGCTGCAGGAGGTGAGATTCTACTTGCTTCCAAGGAGGCCCTCTGACTTTTACTCCTTACCTCTCAATGCTGATGAACCACCTCAGCCTTTCACTGTCTTTCTCTAATGCATTTATAGCTCCCAGCAGCAGCCATTGAGTCCATTGTGTTTACGATTACTACTTCTCTTGCCCCGTGCCTCTCAAACGCTCTGGGTGTTCACCAGCCAATGCATTGCCTTTTAGAAGTATCTCATCCAGTTCAGAACAAGTGACAGTTTTAACAATTGCAAGTCCAATATGCTAGGGCTCTCATACTCCACCTACCACCATGATGGGGTACTTATTGCCAGCTAGCTAGTGGGGAACACAGCTCTCAAAATTCTACTTTAAAATCAGCCTCCTAAGACACCTCCTGACAGTAAGTCTTAGTTCAGTTTCCCCAGAAGCAGACTCTGAGGTGGAGACTCGCATGCAGAAATCTTACTGGGGTGTGCACTTGGGAACAGCACCTGTAAAGAAATGAGGGAAGCAGCACTGGGTGTAGGGAGAAGGTAAACCATGATGCGGTTGCAGTAGAGGACTTGCTGATCCCACAGAAAGCTCTGGAACTGGCACTGCCTTTTATGGTCATCCTGCCTTGGGAAAAGGGAGCCAGGTCTTTCTGTCTATGCATTGACTAGTCATTGGATGTGGTCCCCTGGGGAGGAAGCGTAACTTGGGGTGAGGCAGGTCTCTTTGACAAAGGGTAATTTCTAGAGGGGGGGGTGCCTCTGTGAGCAATTAGTCTCCAACATCCCCAGCTGCTGGGGTAATGAGTCCTAAAGGGGGATCTGGCCATATGCCACAGTAGCCACTATACCAGTGTTTCTTAACTAGGGGTGATTTTGTCTCTCAGGGGACATTTGGCAGGGTTTGGAGACATTTTTGGTTATCACAACTCGAGGCAGGGGGTTTGCTACTGGCATATCTGTTGGGTAGAGGCTACAGTGTAGAGGTAAATTCTACAGTGCTCAAGACTTTCCCTCACAACAAAGAATGATGTGGCCCAAATGTCAATAGTGCTGAAGTTGAGAAACCCATGCTATGCCATGCTTCCTTGGATCAGCTCCCAAGTGAATTAGTTGCACCAAAATCCTTGTCTTAGGGTCTCTGTTTTGAGGACTCCAAACTAAGACATTGGGGAATATCAGAATTCAAAGAGACAAAGTAATTTGCTTGGGGTTGTACAACTTGTGGGTGGAGGAACAAGAATTGGCACCCCGGAATTTCTGTTTGCTGAGAACACGTTCTTCTCTATGGACCATGCTGCAGGGCTGGTAGGTGGACCACTCTCCAGGTCTCACAGCATGTGTAGGATTTGGTAATGGGGAGTATTAGGCATTTTGGCAAATTCTGGTTCCTTGACAAGTTTGTTGGCTATTCAATTATCATACAACCTTTCTCTACTGGACTGTAGAACATAGTGATTGGAATGACTATTTTTCAATTCTCCCAAAGTCTGTAGATAACTAGTACCATTATAGATGAATAGAGATAAATTAATTTATTACATACAGTGGATGCCTTATGGCACTAAACCTTAATTCTCTTTCAGAAATTTGATTGAGAATGGCTATATGGGTGGAGATATTCCTCTGAAGTTACTGAGCTTCCATTTATTAAAGTATTTGTTGATTCATTCTTTCTTTCCCTTACCTGTTCATGATCTCATTTAATAAGTAGTTGTGCTCAGCGGTAGACACTCTCGTATCATAGGCATAGCTATTATTGTCAGATGATTCTACAAATGATGGAAATGAGAAGCCCAGAGAGGAAGATGAGTCATTTTCTCAAAGGTCTTGGAGCTAATTCAAGACAGAGTTAGGATTAGAACCAGGTTCCAGAGGGGGACAAATGTGCTGAGGGAAGACAGCGGTATGGTCTTTACTGCAAGGACAGGAACGTGTGACTCTTCTCAATTTGTACTTTATTAATATGCGTCTCATATTCATTCTCTCAGCCCACTGCCCAAAGGTACAAAGATGTAGCTTTTCCCTCTGTCTAGAATCTTCTAGAAAGCTGTCTGCCACTGGGAGCCTTTGAACTAGTAGGTCTCATAGTCCTGGCTTTGCTTTAATTTGGACCAAGGGAGCTGTTTAGAGCCAAGGAGTTCCTCTCCTAGCTGAAATGCAAAGCGCAGGAATGCAAAAGTTCCCAAAGCTCTGGGGCAAGAGAGCTCTAGCTCCCCATTGAAGCAAATAATCTGTGATACTACCTGCTTTCTGCAAACAATGAACCAAGCCAGCTTTAACTTTTGCCAGCCTTAACTGTAAGCAGAGAAGTCATTGTCAAGAGTTTGTAAATTGGGATTCTCCTCAGGCTCAGAACCTTGCTTAGAAACCATGTTGCTTTCGCACTCCGCCCCAGTCCCTGTGCACACTTAATTTTCTCATTCTTCTGGGATTGAGTTACACACCTTTGGATGCTGGTATAGTGCTGGGGAGAGATCTGGTTTTGTTTTTCCTGACCCACAGACCGAGTTCATTCTGCCTAATTCAGATCTGAGCGCTGCCAATTCCCAATCTTATAATCCCGTTCAGAGTATTATACTATCATTACCACTAAGGTGCCTTTCCCTGGCATTTGGCTGCTGGTTTCATGCCAGAGATTCACATGGGTTGCAAGGAAATGGTTCCCAGTGCCCAGTACAGGAAGTTAGAGGAGAGTTATTTCCATAGGAACTGCACCTGTCAGGTCAATCATTGACTCCACATTTACTACCAGTGGATCTAAGCCTAAACTAATTACACTGTGAATTTCTATATTTAATTTCTCTCTTTAAATTCTTATCCTTATATTAGAGAAGAACTTGTGGTTGCAGGTGAACCCTGCTAGCATTTGCTTATCAGCAAGGGAGTTAGTTTATTGGTTCAGGCTATTGGGAAGGTCATGGATGAAACTTGTTTTCATGATAACTAGAATGGGGGACTAGAGAGTTCTCAGTATTTGGTCTGATCAGTACATATTTATTAGGGGTAAAGTCTTCCCTAATCCTGGTGCATCCTGACCCATGGAGGTGGTACCACTAGGCTAATACTCTGGACCTTCCCCATCCCTTCCCTTTGCAGAGGAGGGCTGCTGATCTCTGATAGTAAGTTGGGGGAGAATAGACTGGGTAATGTTCTCAGCTCAGACTTCCCACTTCTTAGAATCTCAGTGAAGATGGATCTTCTCTGTCCCTCCCACATGCCTGGGGACAGACCTGTGGTTTTCTAATACTGCCTAGGACTGGGTGGAAAAGTCTGCCTAACTGTGGGGTTTCTTACTATTTCTTATTTGTTCCCACAATTAGAATCCACCTCTCCAGGAGCACCTGCTGTTGGTAATAAAGGTGATATTTTGGCCTGCCGATGTCTAATCTTGTCTATCTTTCACATGATTTTAAATCTGAACGGGGAAAGGAGTGTTATTTCCTGGGCCCTTTTCAATCTCACCCTTGATCATTTGTTCAGCAGTTGTTTGTTGCACGATTATTATGTATCAGGCGCAGGCCCTGTTAGAGACAGAGAAAGACACGGTTCTTGCCCCTGATGGACTCGTGCTCTAGTGACAGCTGCCCACTGATGCATCTCTAGGGCCCTGCACACTTGATAAATATTTGTTGAATGAAAGAAAGAATGAAGAAGAAGAATGCATTAGAATGTGGCAAGTGTGCAGTGGATACAATGGTGTGTTACCGTGATCTCCCTCCAGGACCCTGGGACCCTTTCCTTCCTACTCTAAGTGTTGGCCGCTGGTGGCTCTCAGCTGAGCCTCTCTCCAGGAATCTTCAGTGGAAGAAAGCAGCCCTTAGCTGCCCGTGTACCATCCCCAAGGGCAGCCCTTAACTGGGCAATGCAAGGTACAGAGACCTGGCCCCCATGTTTCAAGGTGGGATAACTCTGAATGGCCAGTTCAGCTCTAGAGCCCCTGTAGGGTTGGGCTGAAGCTTTTATGTGACTACTTAACAGTTCAGCTCCTGCATCTGCCCAGTCCTGCTTCCTTCATTCCTTCAGGTGTTGATCCTGAGAGCATCCCATGACAAACTTCCTGCGTGAGAATTTCCATTTCAATGTCTGTTTCTAGGAACCTGTTCAAGACATAAGTGCAAACTATTATGGGATTATAGGGGAAGGGTTATCAGGTCAACCTTGGCCATTTGGTGAAGCAGAGATAGTACCAGGAATAGAGGAGAAGATGGGAAGAGGGATTATAGGGGAGGGGTTATCAGGTCAACCTTGGCCATTTGGTGAAGCAGAGGTAGTACCAGGAATAGAGAAGATGGGAAGATTGGGCAAAGGATGGTAGGGGCTTGCTAGAGAAAGTAGGGAAGGATGTGGTTTGGGAAGAGAGGGGCATGGAGCAAGGTGAGAGGGTGGAGATCCTGAGACAGAGGGAGCGCATGCCCATTGCTGAGATGATAGGCTTCTGCTGTTGCTCTCAATTTACACTGCTCTGTTCAAGGAAGCAGCCCAGCTAGAGAGATGTGGGGACAGATGTCTTGACTCTAGGTTGAAGAGGTGGTGGGGTTTACCCATAGTGATAAGGGAGGAGCAAGTGTAGAGTCAGGGATCTAAGGGCACTGGAGAGGGCAGCATGGCATGTGAGTGGGGATTCCTAGGTGGAGAAGACCAGAAGGCTCCAGAATGTCGTGACTGACTCTTTGCAGAGCTGGCTGTATATGACCCACTAGGGAAGGGCTTGCTTTAGCTCGTGGGGTTCCCTGACATAATGCCTGGGCATGCACAGCCTGCAGGGAGTGGAGGGGGACCAGGATGCCTGCTGTGGCCAAGTGGGCTCAGCCAGGATGAGCATCTGCTCCTTCTCTGGCAGGTGCCAGGGCAGGGGGATGAAGCCAGCGAGGAGCAAGCTGCCCAGAGGGCAAGGAAGACAGGAAGCGCAGGAGCTGAAAGGGTGGCCCAAGGAGAGGACCAGGCAGAAGAAGCAACCTCTGACTTTCTTTTCCTGTTTTTTTTCTTTTCTTTTCTTTTTTTTTTTTTGCGGTACGCGGGCGTCTCACTGTTGTGGCCTCTCCCGTTGCGGAGCACAGGCTCCGGACGCGCAGGCTCAGCGGCCATGGCTCACGGGCCCAGCCGCTTTGCGGCATGTGGGATCTTCCCGGACTGGGGCACGAACCCGCGTCCCCTGCATCGGCAGGCGGACTCTCAACCACTGCGCCACCAGGGAAGCCCCTTTCTTGGTTATTGATATAAAAAAGATCAGTTTCCCTCTCCTGCCCCCAGTGCCGTAGAAATGAAAAGCAAAGAGCTTTAGCTTTCTAGATGGCTAAAGTTTTTGATCATGTTCATTGCTTCTACCTAATATAAGATCTGTGAAATTAGAATCGGATCCAAATCACACTGCATAACTAATATATGCCAGAAGCTATGCTAAGCAGCCTGGCTTCATTTGCTAGTAATTATAATCAAAGAAGCAGTTCCTAAAATAATTAAATTTAATGAGAGAAGAATAAACAGAAATGCCATTTGGTTACTCCTCAGTGGATTGTTCTTACCTTGCTGTGGATGTTAGCTAGGTTGGTTCTTTAGTGGTCAATCCCTAATGTTTCATAAATTTACGAAACAAAATGTTATTGAAGGTCTTTGTGGTGACAGACACTGTGTCAGGTGCTGGAAATGTACGTGACAAGTATAGTGGGCAGCAAAGAGATGAAGCTTTTAACACCTAAGGACAAAATAATTTGTTTTTCGATATTAATTCCTTTAGATTTGAATATGTTTAAATTTTAACTTTCAGGAGGATTTAATTTTTTCCTAAATTGAAGTATAGTTTATGTACAATATTATGTTAGTTTCAGGTGTACAACATAGGGATTCAACATTTAAATACATTATGAAATAATCAGCATGGTAAGTCTAGTAAACATGTGTCACTATACAAAGTTATTACAGTATTATTGACTATATTCCTTATGCTGTTTATTACATCCCTGTGACTCAGGTATTTTATAACTGAAAATTTATACCTCTTAATCCCCTTCACCTATTTCACTCATCCCCACCCCACTTCCCTCTGGCAACCACCAGTTTGTTCTCTGTAGCTATTGAGTCTGTTTCTGTTTTATTTTGTTTGTTCATTTGTTTTGTTTTTTAGATTCCACGTAGAATCATGGAACCATACGGCATTTGTTTTTCTCTGTCTGACTTATTCCATTTATCACATTACCCTCCAGGTCCATCCATGTTGTTGGAAATGGCAAGATTTCATTCTTTTTTTATGAATGATTAATATTCTATTGTGTGTATGTGTATGTATGTATATATATACCACATCTTTATCCATTCATCTGTGGATGGGCACTTAGGTTGCTTCCATATCTTGGCTATTGTAAATAATGCTTCAGTGAACATTCGGGTGCGTGTATCTTTTCAAATCAGTTTTCTGTTTTCTTCAGGTAAATACCCAGAAGTGAAATTGCTAGATTGTATGGTAGTTCTCCTTTTAATTTTTTGGGGAGGCGCCATCTTGTTTTCCATAGTGGATGCACCAATGTACATTCCCACCAACAGTGCATTAGGGTCCTCTTTTCTCCAAATTCTCACTAACACTTATTTCTTATCTTTTTGATGACTGCTATTCTGACAAGTGTGAGGTGATATCCCTTTGGTTTTGATTTGCATTTCCCTGATGATTAGTGATGTTGAACATCTTTTCATATGTCTGTTGGCCATCTGTATATCTTTTCTGGAAAAATGTTTATTCATGTTCTCTGCCCATTTTTTAATAAGGTTGTTTGTTTTTTTGATATTGAGTTGAATGAATTCTTTATATATCTCAGATATTAACCCCTTATCAGATACATCACTAGCAAATTTCTTCTCCCATTCAGTAGGTTGCCTTTTTGTTTTGTTGATGGTTTCCTTCACTATGCAAAAGCTTTTTAGTTTGATATTAACACATTTGTTTTTTGCTTTTGTTGCCCTTGCCTGAGACGACAGATCCAAAAAAAATATTACTAAGACTAACGTCAGAGTTTACTGCCTATATTTTCTTCTAGGAGATTTATGGTTTCAGGTATTACTTTAAGTCTTTAATCTGTCTTGAGTGTATACGTATATGGTGTAAGAAAGTGGTTCAGTTTCACTCTTTTACATGTAGCTGTCTAGTTTTGCCAACATTATTCATTGAAGAGGCTGTCTTTTCTCCATTGTATATTCTTTTTTTAAAAAATTATTTAATTTATTTGTTAGTTTTGGCTGCGTTGGGTCTTTGTTGCTGCGTGCAGGCTTCCTCTAGTTGCGGTGAGCAGGGCTAATCTTTTTTGCGGTGCACAGGCTTCTCATTGTGGTGGCTTCTCTTGTTGCAGAGCATGGGCTCTAGGCGCGCGGGCTTCAGTAGTTGTGGCTTGCGGGCTTTAGAGCGCAGGCTCAGTAGTTGTGGTGCACGGGCTTAGTTGCTCTGCGGCATGTGGGATCTTCCCGGACCAGGGCTTGAACCCATGTCCCCTGCATTGGCAGGCAGATCCTTAACCACTGCAGCACCAGGGAAGCCCTCCATTGTATATTCTTGCATCATTTATTGTAGATTAATCAACCACATAATTGTGGGTTTATTTCTGGGCTCTCTATTCTGTTCCACAGATCTATATGTCTGTTTTTGTGCCAGTACCATGCTGTTTTGATTACTATAGCTTTGTAGTATAATTTGAAATCAGGGAGCATGATACCTTCAGCTGTGCTCTTTTTTTTCTCAAGATTACTTTGGCTATTTGGGGTCTTTTGTGGTTCCATACAAATTTTAGAATTATTTGTTCTAGTTCTGTGAAAAATGCCATTGGTATTTTGATAAGGATTGCATTGAATCTGTGCATTGCTTTGGGTAGTATGGACATTTTAACAATATTAATTCTTCTAAACATATGAGCTCAATATGTCTTTCCATTTATTTGTGTTGTCTTCAATTTCTTTTATCAATATCTTGTAGTTTCCAAGTACAAGTCTTTCACCTCCTTGGTTAAATTTATTCCTAAGTATTTAATTCCTTTTGATGCAATTGTAAATAGGGTTGTTTTCTTAAATTCTCTTTCTGATAGATTGTTGTTAGTATATATAAATGCAACATATTTCTGTATATTAATTTTGTGTCCTGCAACTTTACTGAATTCATTTATTAGTTATAATAGTTTTTTTTTTTTTTGTAGAGTCTTTAGTATCATGTCACCTGCAAACAGTGACAGTTTTACTTCTTCCTTTCCAATTTGGATGCCTTTCATTTCTTTTTCTTGTCTAGGAGGATTTAATATTTGAATGCGTATCTTATTCTAAGAATTTGATAACGGGACATTTCTAGGTTGTAATCATTCTATTGTATGATGTCTATATGCAGTTCATTATTGGAGCATTATAATGTTGTCATTTAATCTCATTATTGAATCTTGGATATGCTGTATTGGACAGTGTGACTGCACATATTATGATTTGGGAAGTGGGACAGGGAGTGAATTTTTAGCCTTGGGTCTGGAGTCATCCTGGCATTGATTGAATTTTGGTTCTGTTCTAATGCATTTCAGAGCCTTCTGAAAGCAGTGTCTTAACCACCCATTTATTAGTTGTTGTATGAGTTGCAATTGATACTGGAGGTTCAGCATCATATTCTGGTGATCTCCTCCTATGAGGGCCATGGCCACACTGGTTGACCATGGACTTAACAATGAAGGTTACTGAGTTGAGAGCAAGAAGCTAAAGAATGGTACAGAAGAACATTTCTTCCTCACTTCTGATGTTTTCTTCTGTGTTAAAGAAACTCAACGTGATTTCTACCCTGTCTCTACTCCAGGGGAGGGAGAGTGACTTATCTGATTGGGATCTGTGGGAAGAACAAACTGGGTGTGTCTGACTCATATTCATCTTTCTCCCTCTTGGGAATGAGCTGCTCTCAGGGAGCAGTGTTCCTCTTGGTTCTTCTAGGGGAAGGCTTGCTTCATTCAAGACAGCTGCCTGTGTCAGAATGGGTAAGTTCACTTAGTCCACCTATATTTTGTTCTAACCCATTTCAGAGACTGCTAAAAGCGAAAATCTAAACTGTCCACCAGTGTCCTCAGGAGATGCCAAAGGAGCAGACTCCGGTCGGCAGGTCCATCTGGCTTTTGCAAAAATCCTCATTTTCTCATCTCTTTAGTAAGAGGGGGAGTATTTTGAAGTCCCAACTGGAACTCCTATTTTCCAATTTGAATTCAAATGTAGAAAAAACAGAGCTATTTATTGTTCTCTCAAAATCTAGTACCCCAGCCATGTTCAGTCATTGTCTGGGAACCCCTATGGGTTTCATGGTATTCGTGGAGGTGGCAGCTGGTGGCTGCCAGCTATGCTTTCTGCAGTCGGTTCCTTCAAGGGAGGTCTGAGAGACACGTTTCCATGGACACCACGGGCTCTTTCAGGGTAGGAACTGGACTTATTCTGTATCCTCAGGGTTTGGACAGTGGGTGGGTCTGGAATACAAGGCGCTTGATAAATATGTGTTGAAACATTTTCAGGAATATATTGTGGAAGGATTTGAGGTTGTATGAGTAACTTGAATTAATGTGTTATGAAATGAAAGTTATTAAAGTTTTAGAACAGAAGGTCAGAACTGTACTTAGAGAAGAATGTAATGTGGATTAAAGTGCGACTCTGACTTTTGTAACAATAGGAATGTGACTGGTGGTAGGCATAGGAAGGAAGATACTGACAGCAAAAGGTTTTGGAAGTGATGTTTTTAGGACTTGGAAACTTATTTGAACTTGGGATGGGGCAAGCAAGACATTAAAGATGACAATGAGATTTCTAATCTCAGAGACTGGGTGCATAGGAACAGAGGATGAAGAGGAGCTAGCATTTCAGGGGAAAATGCTGAGTTTGGTGTTAGGTTAGCTGAACTAGATGTGCTCACTAACATCCAGGTGGAAGTGTCAAACTGGCGGTGAGGATTGCTTGCCAAGAGCCTGCCAGAGAGGTCAAAGTTAGAGATCCATGTTGAGAAAAAGGAGCAATGAGATCAAGGTGAAAATTATGAATAGATTTCAAGGAGTAATTGAAATGGACCTGTTGCATATTTTGCAGACAGCTGTTAGGCCATTTATGCATTCTTTTGTAGGTTTGAATAAAAAAACAGAATGATTATTTTTATTCCTTTGATTCTTTGGTGAGAGAGAGGGATTCCTCTTGTGTGACTGTTTTTACTCTGAGATTGTGAACTTCCCAAGACTGCATCTTTTCACCTTCGATACTCAGAGAAGAAGAGAGTTGCACAAAGACTGTGAACTCCTGTAGGGTAGAGACCTCACTTATTTATCTGTTTGTCTAGTGTCTAAAATGGTGTCTGGACAACAGTACTTGTCCTGTTGTGAAGTGCTCAGTTAAAATGCATCAAATTGAATTATTTAATTTGTGTGATGCTTTATAGTTAGTAAGTCCTAGAAGATATATTTAACAGTCCTCACAAGCGTGCTGAGAAATGTTGTTACCCCTCATTTACAAACAAGGAGACTGCGCTTTAGAGAAGTTAAGCAACTTACTTGAAATCATATATTTAGGAAGAGGCTGTATCAGTCTGAATAGGTTAGGTTATGCTTAGTAACAAATAACCCTAAACATCTCTGTGGTTTAATAAAATAAAAACTTATTTCCTACTTATAAAGTCCACCATGGGTCTGGGAAACCCACTGCAGAAGCTGTCCTTCATGTGATAGCTCAGAATTCCAGGCTTTTTCAAACATATCTGCTTCTATAGTTGCTGCAGAAGACGAGAGAGTACATACAGAACCATGCACTGGTTCTTAAATGCTTCTGCCAGGTAGTGAATCTCATCTCTTCCACTCACATTTCATTGGCCAAAGAAGTCACATAGCCTTACCTGGTTTCAAAGGAGGAGGCAAGAGCTTTCTCCCTGTGTACCTGGAAGGAGAAGTGGACACTTTGATGAGTCAGTCTATTATCTAATCACAAAAGCATTATTGGGTCTTGAGTTTAGATTTCTGATTTCAACAGTGGTCACATGTTACTCTTTGACTCATGTTTTGTTTTTTACTAAGCATATTCAGAAAACTATCCACATTTATGGCAATCTCCAATATGTAATTAATATCCTGAAAAGCAGTCACACTCTCCACCCTTTTCCTCTGCTTTCTCTCCAACAGTCCTAACCTCTGTCTCTTAACATTGGGTCTTAGAGGATAGAGTCTCAAAGGGACTCAGGATATCAGAGAGAATTAACATATACACACTACTATATATAAAATAGATAACCAACAAGGACCTATTCTATAGCACAGGAAACTATACTCAATATTTTGTAATAACCTATAAGGGAAAAGAGTCTGAAAAAGAATATATATATATATATATATATATGTATATATATATATATGTATATAAAACTGAATCACTTTGCTGTACACCTGAAACTAACACAACATTGTAAATCAACTATACTTCAATAAAAAAAAGAAAATAGCATGAGAAAAAAGATATCAGAGAGAGACCAATGCCCTAGTTAGGGTTGGAGATGGGGTAAATATGTATAATGACATTTGAGTAGAGGACTCAGAAATGCCAGATCTCGCCTCCAATTCAGTTTCTTCTCTTCCCCATGAGATTTGAAGATGACAAATATACAAATGTTATGACCTTAATTATTAGCTGGGACAGTGCCTCCTATTTTCCAGTAGTCTTCTCCAGCAAAACTCTGTTAGAACTCACTTTTTAGGCTCAGGCCATGTGGGGTTTCCTACCTCGGAACAAGTTCAAATCCATACTTGGGATCTTACTCCATTATGTCCCTGCTTATGGGGTAGGAACCACGACCAGCACGCTTCTGTGATGAGAGGAACTACATGACTGGGACTCATAAGCAGTACAGACAGAGGGGACTTTGGGAATAAGTGGGCTGGACAGACAGACATATATGCACAATCTATTTACACACACGGACCTTCTCAACCACTAAACGTGGGCCAGTACAAGTCTGAGAACTTGCCCTATTAGATGAGCACTCCTGGAGATGAGATGTTCCGACAGCTGAGAGTATCTCCTCTGACCACCCACTTTACTTATAAGGAAATGGAGGTCCTTAGATATTTGGGGTTCCTTGCTACTTAGAAATCGAGCTGCTTTGACTCCAGCTCCGGATGGCTGCCCCTTTGACTTACAGCTCTGGAAAGATCCTGAAGCAAAGTAAAGATTCCAGGGCCTGTCATTAGAATTATAACAAAAGTAGCATTATTGAGCTTTTATCATATGCCAGGCCTAAGTGCTAAGGTTATTTTATTTAACCTCACAGTACTGTGAGATTGATGCTTGAACATCCCTTTTTTCATAAATGAAGAGTATGGGGCCCACAGGGAAGTGTGTTTTTTGGTTCAGGAGGGGATCTATTTCGCTGTATCCCTAGTGCTTAGATCAGTGCTTGGTATATGTATATATTAGGTATGCGGTATGTTTTTGTTGAATGAACAAGCCCAAGGTCACTGAGCTAGTTAGCAGGGGAATCAGCATAGGATCCCAGGCAGTCTGATTTCAAGGATCTCCCTCTGAACTGTGGCATTACAACGTGACCTCCTGTACACGTCTGATAGT
Source organism: Grampus griseus (assembly GCF_964374135.1). Taxonomy (NCBI): domain Eukaryota; kingdom Metazoa; phylum Chordata; class Mammalia; order Artiodactyla; family Delphinidae; genus Grampus; species Grampus griseus. The sequence goes on from NC_139011.1 coordinate 16,410,670, forward strand.
TATTAGCTATGACAGTGTTTGCTGATTATCGCATGTTTATTAACCTTTTTCCACACCCCCTCCCCATGAACTAGGAACCCCTTGAGAGAAAGAGATGATGACTGACTCCTGCCGCACTTTCCCCACCCTCCGTTGCTGGGGGAACGGGAGGTGCAAGTTCCATGTTGATTGGTTGCAGAGGTTACCTCCTACCCCAGGCAGGGGGTGGGAAAGGCAGCTGCAAGTTTTTGGCAGCCGGCTTTAACTTGGTCAGGTAGTTTCATCTCCCCACACGCCTCCTTCCGGAGACAGAGCCGGTGTACTCATTCTGCTCCGCTAGGGGGACCCAAATGCAAAGGAAAAAACCTCTCCTGCCTCTAAAGGTAATGGGATCCCACCCACAGCCCTCCAGAGGTGTGGGCACTGCTCCGCCAACGGCAGAGCTCCAGCAAGTGGCCCTGCACAGATCTGGTTCTGCTTTCTCCTTGCCTGAGGGCAGCTTTTATAGTCAGGGCTTCTGGAGCAAATTCTACCCTCGTGAGGCCTGCTCGGTTCCTGGGAACCGTGCCGCTTCTGCCGGTGATGACGTATGGATTTGTCTTAGGGGCAGAGAAGATGGATTTTGAAGGGCTGCCGGCCTGGTGATGAGGCTGCTTTGGTTTCACAGGGGAAGCCCTGCAATCCAGGTCTGGTCAATCAAAGATGCTTCGTCTTCTCCAGCTTCCTTCTCTGCCTCTCTAAAATCGGGGGGCCTTACCCACTTTGATATTTCAGTGCGAGGCCAGTTAAAGTTTAATGCTTCCTTTTCTACAGCAACAAGAACTGGAGACATGGTACTTACTAGGGCCACCTGACTTGTTGAGACAGATAGAATGATCTATTTTGGCAACTTATCTTACAGGGATGGATATATTTATAAAACGTCGGGCAGTTTTGTTTTATTCTTATTATTTTTTAACACTACGCTGTGGAACGCTTTTTCTCTTTTTGCACAGCTTGCTAGCATTAGGCAAGCATTTGGCAAAAATTCTCAGTTATATGTTCTCTGCCATAAAATATGATACAAACTTCTTTCTTTTCTATGACCTCTAATTAAATCGTTGGATTCAGTTTTTGTTGTAGAGGTGTTATCTCTTTTAAGATCTGATCTTTTCCTTGGGGAAGAATAATATAGATATTCTTAATGAAACATATTTAGTATTTTGGGGTTTAAAGAACTCTTAGAAATACTGGCATAGATATACTGGCACAAGCAGAGAAGGGGTTCGAGAGCTCTTCCTACTAAAGATGGGGCCCATAAGACTGATGAGTGTTAAAGTCAGCCCTAGAGGAGTCCTTAGAGATTTTCTCATTTATAACTCATATTTGACAGATGAGAAAACCATGGTCCAGAGGGGCAGATGACTTGGCTCGTCACACAGCTGGTTAGCCCTGTAGGCCTCTGGACATCACTTTTTACATTATCGCACAGATTTTCGGGGTGAACTGAGGGTGAAAGTATCTTTTTTCCCCATGGCTTTTAATTTCACATGAGTCTGCCAAGGAAGTGTCTGGAATAAAAGAAGTAAAGCAGAGAGAGAAAAGAGAGAGAGGGCTTTGACCATTGTGTGATAACGTGTTCTGGTGACTCAGTGCCCTGTGACCTGCAAGATGGTGTGAAGGGGAAATGGTGAGTAACTCTGTCCAGGGGAACACGAAAGGCCACAAGAACCTCTTGAAAGTCATGTCCAAGAACAGAAGGCACACTCATCAGTCTTGTTCAATGACCATTTAATGAGACCATTAGGTAGTAGACACTGTGGAATGTTCTAGAAAGTGCCACCTGACATTGTATACATCCTTTACATTCTCTAGGCACTTTTTCACACATCATCTCCTCATTTGACACTTACTGTATCAGCCAGAGTTCCTGGTGACTTTGGCTCACCTGAACATGGTGAGAACTATTTTGGAAAGATGCAGGTGGGTCATGCCATGATAGGTCCCAGAGAAGCTCTGGGGATGAGGGAGCAGAAATCAAAGGGCAGTTTCTGGGTGTGGCTTTATCTCTGAGTGTTTTCATTTTGTGTTATTCTGCTTAGGATACCCATTCCATGGTGAGGGTGTCTGGTTGGCCCAGCCTGGAACCCATGGGCACTCGTTGACCAGGGAAATATTGAGGCATCTTGATGGGCGGGTCCTTCAAGGCTATACCCAAAGGAAAATCTGAATGGTCTTGACAAACATCCCCTTTAAATCCTATGAAGGGGGGATGCTTGATGAAATGATTACCTCCATGGTATCAATGGAAACAGAGAGGTGAAGTGAATCGCCCAAGTTCACACAGCTATACATAGCAGAACAAAGTTATATCTCTAGATCCTGCTCTTCCCACCAAAAGGAGTAGGTAAAGCTTATATCTAATGCAATCGCTTCTCCTTCCTTACTGCTTGCATCATTCTGCTTTTCCCCTCCATAGGCTCACCCCATCACCTGCCATCTTTTACTCTACTCCACTCCTGGATGCCCAGATTTCTGGGTACCAGTGTAATAAGCTGAGGAATATTTCATTAGCTGTGTGCTAATGGAAAGAATCACTCCCAAGTTGGTCTTCTGGACACGATGAAAGTCCTCTCTCACTTCTTATTCCACTAATTAACTTATTGTTGGGATCTGGACCTTGTAGGAAGAAGGATCAGGGAACCCTAGGAAGTCATCTATGCAAGTTTCTTTCTTTTTTTTTTTTTTTTTGTGGTACACGGGCCTCTCACTGTTGTGGCCTCTCCCGTTGCGGAGCACAGGCTCCGGACGCGCAGGCTCAGCAGCCATGGCTCACGATACAAGCCGCTCCGCGGCATGTGGGATCCTCCTGGACCGGGGCACGAACCCGTGTCCCCTGCATTGGCAGGTGGACTCTCAACCACTGCGCCACCAGGGAAGCCCCTGCGCATTTCTTTGAAGTGAGGTCTGCCTACAAGTGGGGCCTGGCCTCTGATTCATGGCCCCATCACAATATCCTTGTTTAGAAGTGAATGAACTAGGGGCAGTGGTTCAAAAATATAGGGTTCTCCTGTAGAACAAAAGCTCATATTCCTTTGGTTAACTCTATGATATACCACTTCTGATTTCTGGGGTGCTGGCTATGGAAGGATTCTGAGTCTCTGGGAACAGTGGGAAAGAATTCGACTAGTGATGTCTGCTGGGGACGTAGAATGGACAGGGGTGGATTTGACGTTCACGATGGAAACTTTCCATGCTCTTCCTCCAACCTACCATGCTCGCTCCATCTCCCCTTCCTTCTCTATGCTTTCTATATCCCTTTGGTGCTATGGTTTGAAAAATTTAAATGAACTGAAATCGTTTCTTCAAATGAAATTGCATATGGAAGCCCAGTATGTAAAACAAATAAAAACTGAGTTACTCTAGAGATGAAGTGGGAAGGGGAGCTTCAGAGTCTACTGTGACCCTGAGGGTCTGCCTTGGGATCCCCTGGAACACTCTTCCAGCCACTCTTCCTCAGACGCATTCCACCCTTCCTCCCCCTTTGCTTTTCCTCTCCCCGTTCCCTTAACCTGGAACGATGTCCTGCCAATCGTCCAAGTCGTCAGGGGTCATCTCTTCCCTAAAACCTTCCCTAATTCCCTCATGCTGAACACGTTCTCTCTGAAAACCACAGCATACTTCTTGAACTCTCCCAAGGCTTTTATCATTGCTCATTTGAGTCAGTTTGCCCTGATATGCTATAGACATCTCTGGGTAGGTCCCTGTGTGATGAGCAGTCTGAGATCTGTGCAGTCAGTTCTGGTCAAAATGCTAATAGACTGTGTATGCACATCGTTTATTTTGTTTTACAGCCTTTGCAAACTCTTTGAAGTTTCCCACCTCCTATATCCAGCTACACTTAACCTTTTTGGACATCTTTCTGTTTTTGTAAAATTGGGATAGTAGTATTATTGGCTCCAAAGGGTTTCTGAGATGTGGTAATTTATGCAAAGTGCTTACAACAGGGCCTGGCACAGAGTATGTGCTTGGTAAGTGTTATTACTATTATTGTAATTATTACCTCAACACTATTAGGATAACAACACTTCACCTTGACTTCAATCCCAGGCTCTGGCCCAAGGGGAGGCCTGCATTTGCTTTTCCCTGGGACGCAGGAAAAAATGAACCTTTGGACTCTGGGCTTGGATTCTGGGTGTACAAAGTGAGAATTAGTCACGGCCTCATTGACAGTCTGAGAACATTCACACTGTCTCATCTGCTTGGAGAAGCTTGGATTCAACCAATGAATTTCGCATTTCCCAACCCCAGCCTGTGCCCTGGGGAAGAGCTTGACTTTCAGTCTCGCAAAGGCCTCCTCGAAATGGCTCAGTGACTGCACTCTCTGGGGAGCAAGTGGGAGAAGGTCTGTGAGGGGCCGGGGAAAGCTGTGTCAGCTGCTGTCATGTTTCCTCAGGCAGTGTTCTTCCAGGGTGCCAGTCCTTGCCTGTTCCCAGCGTGTGCCTTTAAATCCAAACAGTAAGAGTGTCCTTTTGCTAAAGAGACTGAGAACCTTTCAGAAAACTGCCACGGAGGGAAACTATTGGGATGCCAGGTCCTTGGCTGGAGTCATTCAGTGAATTTGCAACCTCATCTGCTGTAAGTGCAGTGGCCATCCTGATAGCAAAGGTTTTACCTGGGTCCTTGATGCTGGTTTTGGGGGGATACTTTGTTTCTCCTTTGTTCTACCTGTTCACCTTCACGGTTGCTGGACAACTTTCATTTACCATGTCTTTCTCCCTTCTGGGCTTCTACCTAGAAAAATTGCCCCCTCTCCTTCTCCCATCCATCTTTAGCCTTCAGATGTACGCATTCTTCCCCTGGAAGTCTGTCTTGAGCCCAAAGACTTTGGACATTCTTCCTTAAGCGCCTTGTACCTGCCTCCCCTATGGTGCCCCAAACTCTGGGCATCATGGCCTGTTTCCTTGTCTATCTCTCCTGCTGGAAAGTGACCTCCATCTCCCCAGGGACTGTGTGGTTTGTTCATGATTTTAACGCTGGGGCCAGCCCAGGGACCTGGTCAAAAAAAAAAAAAGAAAAAAAAAAGCACAAATGAAGGAATGAAACAAATGAATAAATAAATGAGTAAATAAAAGAATCAAGGATAATCAAGGTTATTTCTGGTTATGTCATTTCCAATGATCTGACCCAAGCATGAGGAGGTGAGTAGTGACACAGAAGAACAGATTTTCAAATATCCTTCCACAGTAGCACCCTTTCAGTAATGAAATTGTGTGCAGCATCTCAGTTTCTGGAACAGATAATGGGAGGACTTTTCTGGTTACTGGAGGAGTAAAGCCATATGGTCTGACTTTCCCCTTCCCCCTTTGGGGGAGCCCTGGCTCCTTGGGCAGAGTTTGAAAGTCATTGCCCCTAAAGGGATAGTACTGTTTTGAAAAGAACTAAACAGAGGGACCACATTCCGGTTGGGGTCCTGATTTCCTTATTAGTTCTGGTTAAAGCACACATTATGCACATAGGTTGGACCAGTTACTCTGCTAAGTGCTTTGTTTATAGCAATTTTTCATCCTCACCATAATCTTATGTGGTGTCTGCTTATTTCTCTTTTGGAAAGAAGGAAACTGAAGAGTTTTCTAGAGAGTGGTTAATAACATGCCTGGGGTCCCATGACCACGGCGTAGCTGAGTTAGACGTCAAACCCTGGATCATCTGCCTCTGGGGGCTCATCCCTGAGCACGCGGTCACCTGCAGCAAAGCAGTAGAACCGCCCAGAAAAGCATCGCCGTCCGCCGAGTACAGTTGTGGCCGGCACTGTTCTAAGCTCTTCACAAGCATTAGCTCGTTCAACCCTCACTCCACCCTCCGAAGTAGAGACTTTATTGCCATGTGACCACATGGGCACCAGACCAGCTCTGTCTACCCTTCTCTGCGGGTTATCAGGCCAATAAGGGGTCAAGTAAAAAAAAAAAAAAAAAAAAAAAAGAATTTGCCCAACATTTAATACCTTTTGTAACAAGCCCACTTTTTTTCTTTTCCTTTTTAAAAAGAGGCATAGATTACTTGAGACCAAGGATGCTAATTAGGTTTGGCGGCTTCAGCAGGGGAAAATAAATTGACCAGTCTACTTTTTGGAAGCAGAAGTTGGGAAAGAGGCTACTTCTGAGCTGACTGCACCAAGAGACAGATCCTTGTTTCATATAAATTATCTGTGAAAATTCCTCTAGAGCAACACAGGAGGGAAATCTGGCCCAAGTCCAGGATAAAGATTTTTTTTTTAACATCTTTATTGGATTATAATTGCTTTACAGTGGTGTGTTAGTTTCTGCTTTATAACAAAGTGAATCAGTTATACAAGAATAAAGATGTTTGAAAATCCTTTCAGAAATCGTAACTTTGATGCTTCTTCCATCTGCCCCATTTCTGTCTATTTCTGTGAAGAAATACGACCCTCTGTCTCATGGAATTCTCAATGCACTGGAGGACTCCAGAATGATATGCAGAGTAGGAAGTATTGCTGCTTCTCACAGTGGACAATTCAAAACCTCATGCAGCCTTTTCTGAACAGACTTTCAGGCGCTGAGAGCCCTGTGATAAGAGGTCTAATGAGAGGTGCTTATATATATATATTTTTCCGTGTTTGTCTATAGATTACCTTTTCACTTTTTTTTTAAGTTGAAGTATAGTTGATTTACAATATCGTGTTGGTTTCAGGTGTACAGCAAAGTGATTCAGTAATACATATATATGTATATATCTATATTCTTTTTTTCTGTTCTTTTCCATTATAGTTTATTACAAGGTATTGAATATAGTTCCCTGTGTGATATAGTAAATCCCTGTTGTTTATCTATTTTACATATAGTGGTGTGCATCTGTTAATCCCATACTCCCAATTTATCCCTCTTCCCCCCTTTCCTCTTTGGTAACCATAAGTTTGTTTTCTGTGTCTGTGAGTCTGCTTCTGTCTTGTAAATGAGTTCATTTGTACTACTTTTTACTTTCCACATATAAGTGATATCATATAATATTTGTCTTTTTCTCTCTGGCTTACTTCACTCAGTATGACAGTCTCTAGGTCTATCCATGTTGCTGCAAATGGCATTAGTTCATTCTTTTTATGGCTGAGTAATATTCCATTGTATATATGTACCACATCTTCTTTATCCATTCCTCTGTTGATGGACATTTAGGTTGCTTCCATGTCTTGGCTATTGTGAATAGTGCTGCTATGAACATTGGGGTGCATGTATCTTTTCAAATTAGCACTTTTGTCTTTTCTGGCTGTATGTCTAGGAGTGGGATTGCTGGATCATATGGTAGTTCTACTTTGAGTTTTTTAAGGAACCTCCACACTGTTTTCCATAGTGGGTGTACCAATTTACATTCCCACCAACAGTGTAGGAGGGTTCCCTTTTCTCCACATGCTCTCCAGCACTTATTATTTGTAGACATTTTGATGATAGGTGCTTATATTAATGGCAGTGCCTGTCCAGTCTTCCTCCAAGGGCATTTTTGGGTACCATGAAGGCATGAAGCCTCATCCAGTACAGTCAGGAAGAAAAGAACTAAGGGCAATGGAATTCTTTTGAAAATCAAGAGGATGAGATTATGAGGCTGTGGTATTCATTAAGGCTAGTCATAAATATTTTGGTTCTGTTCTGGGCAGTGGTGGGCTTGTGCTTCTGCAACCCCATTAAAAGTAGGCATGGCTGTGTGACTTGCAATGGGCACTGAAATCTGAGTGAAAGTGATGTGTATCAGTTCTGGGAGAAAATGTTAAAAGCCAGTGTGATTCATCATGTTCTCTTTCCCTCTGCCTCAGTGACAAGTGACAACCAAGATGATTGAGATGGTGACTGATTCTTTAGCCTGACAATGGTTAATTTTATGTGTCACTTTGGCTAGGCTATGGGCCCAGTTGTTTGAGCAAAGGGTCTAGATGTTACTGAGGAGGTGTTTTTTAGATGTGATTAACATTTAAATCGGTGGACTTTGAGTAAAGCAGATTACCCTCCTCAATGTGGGTGGGCCTCATCCAATCAGTTGAAGGCCTTAAGAGCAGACTTAGGTTTCCCATAGAGGAAGGACTTCTCCTCCAGACTGCAACGCAGAGACTTGGCCTGAGTTTCCGCCTGCTACCCTGTGGCATTCAGACCCAAGGCTCTAATAGCAACACGTATCTGAATTTCCAGCCTGTTTGGCCTGGAGATTTTGGATCTGTAACCTCACCATCAGGGGAGCCGATTCCTTAAAACAAGTCTCTTTTTCTCTGTGTATCTTCTGTTTCTTTGCTCCTTTCTGACAAATATACTGGGTAAGGATGGACTAGAGCCGAAACCATAGCCAACTCATAACAGAAAGGTAGAATGAACAAGAAATAAACCTTTGTTGCTAAAAGCCACTGAGATTTGGGGGCTGTTTATTACTGCAGCATAACCTGGACTCTCCTTACTGATGGGAAACTTACAGTCATCTGTTCCATTTATCTGTTTTTTTTCCGTATACTTTTTCAGTAGTACAACTTAATCTCAGTTGGACTTTAAGATCCAGCTTGGCTTAAACAAACTTAAAGTCATTCTAATGATTACCCCTTCTCTAAATATTGATAGGAAATATAAAAATCAAATCTATAGAATGAGATTTGAGAAAGAATGGAAAGAAATTATCATGAGTTGATGGCTTACTTCTGAACTGAACCAGGTACCGAGCCACAGGCTTAGCATACATTATCTCATTTATTTCTATAACTAATTTATAAGGTATGCATTATATTAAGGTATGCATTGTATTATTATACTATTTTTATGGTATGCATATTATATTTTTATTTTATATTTTATGCATTATATTATTTGAAGGCCAAAGACACTGAGTAAGTGAATGCTAGATGTGGAATTTCGAGTGAGGATTATGTACTCTAAAGCTTATGGTAATTCTATCAGTTAGAATTCTTAGCAGCAGAAAAGGAATTTATTGTAATGGCATCAGGCAGCTCACAGAATGGATGGGAAGGACTGGAGAACAGGTTCATAAAAGAACAGGTATGATGAGGGCTCCAGGGGTTTAGGAGGCAGGAATGCTGCAGTGGTCTCACTGGGAGATGCTGCTGGAATGAATGGGCTTTTTCTCGTGTTTTATGTTTTTGTGCCATTTCCAGTCAAGTTCAAAGTCCTAAGTTCAGCTGGCCTAGCTTGCATGCTGGGCTCATCTCCTGGTACTTTCACTGATAGTCCCAGTAAGGCTACCTACTACTGGAGGATCTGTGATTCCTCAGAAAGACATCAGGGGCTGTTGTCACAAAAATCTGTGTGTGTGTGTGTGTGTGTGTGTGTGTGTGTGTGTGTGTGTGTGTGTGTGTGTAGGTGGAAGGGGGTTAATGTTAGACGGCCAAAAGGATGAACAACTATACAACTTGGTTTGGCTGGAAAACTCCCAGTTTTCTGTTGTCCTGATGTAATATTAATAGAAGTCACCTTCATTCTTTGAAGTGTCCTAGATTAGAGGATAAATTATGGGGTCACCAAATAGCACACCATATACACAGCACTATTACTCACATGAAGGCTTCAGAAGCTGAAATGGGACATTTTGTTAGGCATGGAGGGCTATTATGGAGTTGTTTTTCTCTGGATTTATTTTGGTTCAGCTCATAGCAGCATATTTCTAAACTCCTGAAATCATTTTTATCTTACTGGCTATTATCTAGTTCTACCACCTAAAAATCATATGTGCCTTTTGCTGATGAAGAATTATGCTGTTTCTAGGTGATACTCTGTCTCCTTGTTGATGAGAAGGGCTAGTCGTGATGGGTACTAGAACAATTTCCAGGCTTTATGTAGGGTTTTGATTGTTCGAGAGGCTGTACCAAGATCATGTGTGAATTTGGATGTGATTGTGGTGAGCAGGTCCTATAGATCCCACTTCCTAGATAGCTTTCTTGTTTTCTTTTTTTTTTTAAGTTTTTTTTGATGTGGACCATTTTTAAAGTCTTTATTGAATTTGTTACAATATTGCTTCTGCTTTATGTTTTTTTTTGGGGGGGCTCGAGGCATGTGGGATCTTAGCTCCCTGACCAGGGATTGAACATGCACCCCCTGCATTGGAAGATGAAGTCTTAACCACTCGACCACCAGGGAAGTTCCCCTAGATAGCTTTTGAATCCATCCACCATTCTACCTTCATTGCTAACACCTTGGTTCAAGCTGCCATGATCTGTCACTGGGATTACCACCTACTGATTGGCACCTGGCCTTTAGTGTTGCCTCTGGTCAATCTGTCACCATGTGGCATTTGAAGTGATCTTTCTGAAGTGACATCCTGATTACATTGGCCTCCTTGCTCTGATGGCTCCTTATTGCTCTTGGGTAAAGACCAAATGCCTTCACCTGGCCTCCAAGACCTGCCTGATCTGGTCCCGTTTACCTCCTCAGCCTACTGCCTCAGCACTCCCCACATGGTGCTCCTTCCTTCTGATGCTCTGGGACTCAGCCTTTTGAAGATGCTATTTCTTCTGTCTGGATATCTCTCTGTTTTCCCTTTCCCCACTTAATCGTAACGCTTAGCTTAGGGCTAGTAATAGTCATCATATTAGTAGCTCATCTATACAGAGCACTTATTTATATGCCAGATGCCATGCTAAGTGATTCACGGAGAGTATCTCCTTTGATCCTTTAAGCAATCCTAGCAAGTAGGTGCTATGATTATCATTAGCATCCCTATATTATGGATAGGGAGGTTGGGGGTTTAGAGAAAATACCAGGATATAGAGCCAGTAAGAGGTGGAGCCAGGATTTGAACCTGGGGAAGCAGTCACAGAACCTGTGCCCTTAACTCTGTGCTGCATGGCTGTAAGCATTTCCTCCAGGCAGCCTTTGCCTTCCCTGACTTCTAAGTCTGCGTAGGGGCCTTTTCTTGGTGCGTCCGTAGCCCAGAACCTTCTCTAGCATTTTCCGCAACACCCCATACTGAAATGGTCTGCTTACTTGTTTTTCTTTTCTTCTGGAGTGTAAAACCCATGAGTTTAGTGTCTATTTCATTCCTTTTTAGTCAAGGAGGCATAGTTATTTTCACATAGCAAGTGCTCAGTAAAATGCTGGTTGAATGAACGATTAAAAATAAGATGTGGGAAGAGATATGGGAACATATGTATATGTATAACTAATTCACTTTGTTATAAAGCAGAAACTAACACACCATTGTAAAGCAATTATACTCCAATAAAGATGTAAAAAAAAATAAGATGTGGGTATTTAGGTCTTGATAAGTTATCCCATGCTTCTTCCACCCTGCCTCTCTGCCTTGTTCCTCCAGTTGCTCTCCATTGGTCCAAGAACTGTTTCACCTCCTACTATTAGCTTTTAATATCTCTTATTCTAGACCTTTGCTTGTGAGATTTCTTCCATGTGAAAGTCTCTCCTTTCTCCTCTCTGCTAATTCACATTCTTCTTGCTGCAGGTGCCATTAGGGTATGAATCTTCTTGGGCTTAACTCATCTGGCTTCTCTTACCTCTTTTCCTTAATGGGACTGGAGCCTTAAGGACCACCCCTGGGTATGGCCTGGGCTGGTGTTGTCCCTCCATATCTGCCTTCCCTTCATCATTAGGGAGATGGCATCTTGCCAATGATTAAATGACTACCTTCCCTAGTCTCCCTTGCAGTGGGAAGGAGCCTATGGTTGACTTAAGTTTTGACCAGTGATATAACTGTTGTCAGTGAATTCAGGAAGCATCCTTACAGGGAAGAGACACACCATTTTTCTTATTTTTCCTCCATGCTATTGTCAAAGGTGTAAGCTGCAGCTCAGGCTAGCATCTTGGACCATGAGATCAAGAGCTGGTGGTGTGGTGAGCCAGAAGGAGGCTGAGACCCAGAGAACTTGGCGTAACTTTCCTTCCATCCCTAGATAGTCATCAGTGAGCAATGCACACTCTTATTTTTAGCTTCTGTGTTTTATGCAGTCAAACCAAATCCTGTCTGATATACTGGTCTATGGGAATCTCCACATACTGAGGAGTCTTGAGAAGTTGGGTGATGACTCTAGATGACAGCTGTCAGGGTGAAAGAGGTGGGTCTCTCACAGGTACTTGAAAAATAGGCTTCTACAGATGTAACCTTGACTTCTGGCTGTGGTTCTGACATACATTTTCCATATATTCTTGGATAAGCCACTTCATCTTTCTGGACCTCATTTTCCCACTGGGGATGGCTGGTTAGTGGATGAAGTTGGGACATGACCTTGAAAAGGTCTTTGGTGCCAAAGGTCATGTCTTCAAGGAAAGAACTGCTAAAGACAAGTAAAAACTGATCAGTAAAAACTGATCTTGACAGAAAAACTTCTCCCTTAATTGTTTTCTGAGACCTCCTGTGTCTCCTCCCTTGCTCTTGCCCAGATGTGCTCTCCAGGAACTGGCTTCAGCCTGGGATGTGGGCTTTTTGGCTGGAGCAAATATTAGTGCTGCTTGTGAGTGACAGCTCTGACTCTGCTGTTCAATATTTAGGTGCCTCTTGGATCTCAAAATCTCATCTTGTTCTTTGGGACTATCTGGGATTCCACCTCTGCCAAGCCCAATAAAACTGCTTCTGTTCTAAAAGTCTCTTCCTCTAGTAAGCTATTAACAAAAGCAAAGCTGATAGGACCACCCTAATCCTGCATTCACACGTACTTCCTTCTGCACATAACCATTGTGTGTGTTGTTTGCTCTTTAAAATTTTCCTGACCTTCATTTGCTCATTTAGACCTGACTTCATAGGAGTCAAGTGCATGTGTGTGTGTGCATATATGTGTGCAAATTTATGAGTGTTAAGAGGGTGTAGGGAGAGGGGAGAGGAGAGAGGATAGGGGGCGAGTATTATGAGGTTAAAATCTAGTTGGCTCTGGTCCAGAGCCTACCTGGAGATGGTCCTGAGTCTTTAACTCTACTTCAGCTGTCTCTGCATTAGAAACCATTCCATCCTTATGCATCTGGGTCATCAAGCCTGTAGCGAACAATACTTACTCCTTCCCAATCTCTATTATCAATATCCCCGTGGCAGACATTGATGATCATCTCTGCCCTCTTTTCCTCTGAACTAGATAGTTGATCACAAGTTGGTGTCAACACGGTCCTCCTTTCAACCTTCACTGGTGAATTCAAGTTGGCTCAATCTGCACTGATTGGCTCTGGTCTTCCCCAGTAGAATGTGTCCTCCTGCTGGGGGGCAGGGACCTGTGCCTGGTGTGCTGAATAGCCATTGTGCACCCAGGAAACATGGTGGCCCCTGAAAACGCAAGGTGAGCTGGAGAACCCCGAAAATACACTTCCATGACATTCCTCATCGGACTCCAGTGTACTTTATAACACAATCCTTTGGGGATGCTCTTTCCAGAACCGAACAAAAGAAGCCAGGGAATTGGGGTTGGATGAATTAGTTTGAAGGTCACGTGAGCAACAGTGATTTGAAAACTGTAACATCCTGGTGGTGGAAGTAGCCCAGGAGCCAGAGAAGATTTGGGCCCAAAGTCCAGATTCTGCCATTTTCCTTGGACAAATGCATGGAGCTATCTAGTTTTCTAATTTTCCTGACTAATAAAATGGGAATAAGAATAATGATCAGCTCCCAAGCCATTAATGCATGAACTCATGGTTGAAGGAACATGGTTTGGTAACTGGAAGCCCTGGACTTAAGCGCTGCTCTTCCTCTTCTAGATGAAGAAATCTTAGCAAAATCATCTATCTCTCTGAATCTCCCTTCCCTATCTATTAAATTGTACTAATAATAGCTTCCACTTCAGAGCGGGTTGTGAGTGTTAAATGAGAAAACATAGAATGAATGTGCTATGATAATTATGCATTTATTATTATTATCACTAAGAATGGCAATAATGACTTTCTTCGAAGTCCCACCTTGAAACTGTTCATACCTGACTCTTCCCAATTTGGGGGGTGGGGCGGTGTGTGACGTGAGTCAGCTTTTCTGATGTATAGCAGCACAGGGAAGATAAAGTTTTATTATTTATGAAGTTTCCTGGGTTTTTTGGATGTGGTATTATTAGCAATAAGGGAATCACAGTAGCAAGGAGATGACACCTTGCCCCGCGGACCAATGGGCTCAGCATTGCTAGCACCACTCTGATTGTGCCTGCTAAGCTTTGAGTACAGGGCTAGTTAGACAGCAGAGACCACGCATAGACACATGATAGACTATGATACGATTGGTGATCCCCTGGAATGGTGCAGTGCACAACTTGTACAACTGGATGTGGTGACTCTCGTACCTACCGTCCATCTATAGACGTCTAGATTTTCTCCCTTTAGAGTGGTAAGGAGGCAAAAATTCAGCTCTTCTGTTGGGGTTTTTAGTGCTGGAGGCTATATTGGAGAGATTTCCTCACCTGAGTCATCAGGGGACCCCAGATTCAAGGCAGCGTGCAGAGACAAGAGCCATGAAGGAGGCTGAAATTTAGAAGCCAGCAGGGGAACTCACGCATTTTCCCAAATGAAGGGGCTTGAAACAGCTATCAAAGTTGGGAGTGGAAACAAGAAATTCCAGAACAAGGGAAAAGAACAAGTTCAAGTAAATAGAATGCATAAAGAAGATTGAGTCACCCCCCCAGAGAAGGCAATGTTGATCTGAGATCTGCTTTAATGTGTAGGCTGAAGTATAATGGACCGTGAACATGCCAAGTTCAAGGGCCAAGGATCTGATTTGGCTCTTTTATAATAGAAACTGCCCAACGAAAATTTATTTTTAAGGTTTCACTTTCTCATGTAAACGAAGACCAGAAATAGGCATGATAGGGCTGGTATGGTGGCCTTATAGAATCACCTGAGAGCCAGCCTTCTTCTGTCTTTTTGCTCCAAGGCTTCCATCTCAAGTTTACCTCATGGCCCAAGATGGCTGCTGGAGAGCCAGCTATTTCTAGGAGAGAGGATAGGAGGAAGGGCAAAAAGGACAAGCTTCCTGGCTGAGTCGGTTCCTTTTAAAGCAATCCTCCTGGAAGCCCCCTACACTTCTGCTAACTACCTTTGGCCAAAATTAGTCTCATGGCTACATCGAGCTGAAAGGGATGTCAGGAAATTTGGCATTTTATCTGGGTGCATTTCTGCCCCAAATAAAGTTGGAGTGTTGTTTCTAATGAGGAAGGGGAAAACTGTTATAGGCAAGTGATGGCCTCTGCCACAGGGGCCTTTTGCATATCTCTTTATACAACTTAAAAAAAAATTATTGTAAAATTTTTTATTATTTTTTAATTGAAGTGTAGTTGATTTACAGTATGGTGTTAATTTCAGGTGTACAGCATAGTGATTTAATGATTCAGTATTTTTGCAGATTATAATCCGTTATAGGTTATTACAAGAAAATGGGTATAATTCCTTGCGCTATACAGTGTATTTTTGCTGCTTTTCTATTTTATGTATAGTAGTTTGTATCTGTTAATCATATACCCTTAATTTCCACCTCCCTTCTTCCCTCTCCCCTTGGTAACCACAAGTTTATTTTCTATATCTGTGAGTCTGTTTCTATTTTGCATATATATTTATTTGCTTATATGACTATTTTTGATGGAATTACCCTTCTTAAAAAGCAAATACCAGGCACAGGTTATTGTGCTGGGCATATAGTTACTGCTCAGCAGATGCCAACTGGGTAACTGAATTAGAACGTTTGTTCAATCATTACTGTACACTGATTGAAGGGCAGGGGAAAATATGAACTCCTCTTTTTGAATACTTGGTGGTCATGGCCAGAACAAACACTCTCTGTAATGTCAACCTGGCTCGCAAAAAGACCAACTGTTCCCAAAACTCAGCATGGGTCTGAACTTGATCTTTCCTTTGTTGCTGTTTCAAATGACAGTCCTTCATTAGTACGTTGTGTAAGGTGGCTACTGGTGCCATAAGAAAGAGGTTTGTGACTCATGAAATTTGCTTCTTAGCCAGAAACATATTAAGCTAAAGTAATGAGGCAATGACATTTAAAAAAATCTATATTCCAAGGCATTACTTGCCAGTGATTGCTCAAGGAAACTTGGCCTTGACGTGGCATACCAGCATATACTGAATATTGCAAACATCTTAGGGTCGCCCGATCAATGGAAAAGCCAGACCATATGTGTTAGATCATTAGAAGTTCAGCTTTGTTGATTTATGCTTTGAAGTGTCAATCATTACAAGTAAAAAATTGTTGAGCCTGTACTGTGCTATAATTTTCGGACGGGCAGCTGCAAAGATAAATGATACTTGTTTTTCGCCATCAGAGGCCTTATCATTTAGTGTAGACGATGGGATGCAGACGGAGTTAACAAGGTAGAATGTGAGGAGGGCTCTAATAGAGGTGCAGAGGGGCTCAGATCGGGCGGGACTTGGGCAGACGGCCACGTGGTGGCTCCCGAGAAAGCCGTATAAAAGAGGTGGGGCGCTGCATCTTCAAGGATGGGGCAGTTTGGGACCCATGGAAACAGGTTAGAGCAATTGTGATGAAGGGAGCAGCTGAGAAAAGCCCAGGAGAGAAGACAGCCTGGGGCATCCTCAGAGGCTTCAGAGAAATCACACTGCGTTCAGCAGATGTAAATATATACTCTGGGATAGGGAGCCCCATAAGCACATAAGCTTAGGGAAATGCTAGAGATTTTAATTGAGTGTTAGAATGTCGAAGGCTCTGAGAAGGCCCTTTCTTCCAAGGCAAATTTACATCTGTTTAAGTTTGTTAAACAAATTTACAGGAGCAGGAAAGACCCTCTTTACCCAGATGCAGAGTGCTGGAAATGTGGTTTAGCAGTGTTTCCAGGAAGAAATGGGTGTGCTGGGTATCTCGCCAGTCTCTGCTTACAAACATACTGCTCAGACTGGCAGAATGGCCCCAGAGCAGACTGGGTTCTGAGGCCAGAGTCCTTTCTTCTTCACCTGTTCCACTGCTCATCCAAAAAGAAAGTAAAAAGCAATGGTCTTCAAAGTTCTTTTGCTCCTTTATGCCCTGAAAGTATTTTGAAAAATTATGTCCCCGCTTACATATTTCTTAAGTTAACTTATAAGTTTTTAACTCATAAATTTAAATAATTGCAAAGGATGAAACTTCTATTATGTTACAAATATTGAAATTTTAATACAAAATAATACATCACTCTTTTAAAGTAATTCAGTGGCATATAGATACCATAGTGATTTGATACCCACTATCATCGGATTTAAAAAAAACCACACGAACAGGCTTTCACTTAATAGCGGGAAGTTCTATACATCACATCTTTTCACCTTAGAAATCACATTTCATTCTTCTTCCATCACAGAATTTTTCTCTTACTGTAACGTAGTTTCATGTTTGGAAGTCTTTTATTGATCAACCTATACAGGTTTTCTGCCACAAAAATATGTTTAAACATTGAAACAAATTACTTCCTGTGACTCCAAGCCTCCAAGTTTTAAAACAAATTTCTTTTGGATTGAGTTATGATCATAATTATTATTAGTTCACAATTGATCAAAATAAAGTATGTCTATATACTGTATATTTTAATACATATTATTCACAAGTAAAATATTACGGGAGATGCTTCTCTTACTGATAAATATGGGGTGGGGGTTATATTTCCCTATTCGTGGAGGCTCTGCAGATATCAAAATTGTCAATTATTCCTTTGTTGGGCACCTTGGGTTTGTTGCATCCTTTGTATGGCTGAAAAGTGGGTCCTTTTTTTTTAGAATGGGTAAAGAATGGGGAAGGAGGCTGGGAAAAGAGCATTGTCTTGTTGCTTCAAGATGCTTTCAACACAGATCAATTTTATAAAAGAATACACATTTGAAAATTGGAAATCTGGAGCTTGTGTCCTCTAAAACTATTTTATCTGTATCCATAGAGGCCTTGGGAGGTCTTCAGGTGATTATAGTCCAGTTTGAAGATCACTGCTGTATGGAAAAGAAAAATGACTCTGATATCAGGATACCTCCTTTTGCTCAGAACTGTCTGTAATAAGTTACGTATCCTCAAGGGACTCAGTCTCCTCCTGTTTGAAAGAGCTTTGAGGCCCTTCCAGCACCCATATTCTAATTCCCAGGCATCCTCATGGGAGCGGACATGATTGTATAACTGAGGCTGCGTTTCTTACCGAATATATAAATCAGATCATCTTTTCCCAACAATTGGATTCTGCAGCAGTCTCATCTCGACATACCAAACAGATTTATGAAATTAATCTTTGACCTTTGTGACAACCAGCAAGGTACATAGATGAAGGGAACAGAGCTTTTGGGCATTCCTTTTCTGTTTTGGTTTTGGCTTGATTAGATGTCTGACTTCCATAGCTTGCATGAAGAGTACTCTGCTTCAGTGATGCCCTTAAAACCTTAGCATGGAAAGATGGAAAAATGTCCCTGAAATTTTCAGGAAACATTTATTACAGACTATTTTATATGTCTGGTCAGAATGGGCTGACTGATTTTTCACAAGAACAGAATTTGGCAGAAAGCCTGGTCTCTTTCAGCCCCACTCTTGCCAAAAATCACCCTGGAGCCAACCTGCAGGCCTTGTGATGTCCCATATAAGGTCAGATTGAGAAATGGCTTGAGTGGGAGTAATCCTTTCACCTACAATGAGAAACAAGATCCATGGCGAGAGAGAGGACCTCCCCCTACCTGTGTTTCTGGGGATTGCAGGGTAAAGCTCAGAGGCTTTATCTTCCTGGAAAGGGAATGATGACAACTTCCGTATGGAAGATTGGGAAAGGTACAGGGAAGCCAGGCCACAGTCCATCCTCTTAACTAGCAAGAAGGACCATGTAGGAAGATGGTCACCCATCCTTCTCTTTCAAATCTCCCCAGATTCCATGGTTTACCTGGCCCAGGCAAGTACCCAGCCTCTGCATCACCTCCTTCCCCCACTGGTATGGCCATTTGGTCTTCATCTGAAGATTCAGCCCTATTCTGGCTCCTAGAGCAAATCTTAATAAGCCGCAGGAAGGGTTCAAATGGGGTGTGTCAGGATCAGATTTCACTTTTAGATTTACTGCTGTGGCTGCAGCTGTGTGGAGGATGTTCAGCTTACGCTGTGGCGATAAAATTGTCATTCTGCTAGAGAAACCCAATGAGTTTTACATGTGTGTTGCCTGTTTTATGTGACAAACAGTGACAGTACCTCTGGCTGTTTGCAGAAGCCTGTTGTTATAATCGTTATTGGAGATGAGCAAACCAGGCTGAGTTCCTGAAAATGGATATTTTTAAGAGTGTCTCCTCTAAGTCAGCTTGGGGGGCCTCGACCTCTGGACTCAGTCCAGGATCTGATTGCTCACACCTCTGCTTACTGTGTGACCTTGGGCAAGTTACTAAACTTCTCTTAGCTTATTCCTTGTCTGTAAACTGGGGAGGATGATTGTGTTTGCTATACAGGATTATCATGATGATTATGTTCCTGGCCTGTATAAATGTTATGTTATCTATTTTCTTTCCAGTGCTGAGGAAAGGTGGGGAGAACTGTGGTTAGGAGAGAATGGGAAGGGTGCTTGTGCAGGAGGTGTGAGAGCAGGATATGATGTCTTTGAGTTGGATGAGCAGAGATACGGCAGTTTTGTCCAAGAATAGCATTGGCTATATCTGTCTCAGTGTTAGCTCAGACATCCTAACTGATGGCCCATAGGCTGGTCATGGTCTGAACCCATTTTTGTTTGGATTAGCTGGATCTGAGTAATAGCTGGTCCCTTGAGGTGTGCGTACTAGCGTTCTCCAGAGAAACAGAACCAACAAGGAGTGTGTGTGTGTGTGTGTGTGTGTGTGTGTGTGTATTTATTTTAAGGAATTGGCTCACATGATTGTAGTGGTTTGGCAAGTCTGAAATCTGCAGGGTAGACCAGCAGGCTGGAGACCTAGGGAAGAGTTGGGATCTGAGTCCAAAGGCAGTCTGCTGGCCAAGTCCCTTCTTACTAGGGGAAGGTCAGTCTTTGTTCAACAGATTGGACGAAGTTCGTCACATTATGGAGGGCAATCTGCTGCAATCTGCAGATTTAAATGTAAACCTCATCCAAAAAGCACCTTCACAAAAACATCTAGACTAATGTTTAACCAAATATCTGGGTACCGTAGCCCAGCCAAGTGGACACACAGAGTCAACCATCACAGTGGCCATGCATGGCCAGTTCGCTGTGGCCTAGAGTGTCTTTCATCTGACCCCCGCCATTCGTTCACTTACCCTCCTGACTCTGGGAGGTGTTTGAGTTTGTGACCCTTACTCCAGTATCCCTCTTCCTGATTATGTATAAGGTTACGTCATCAGACACTACACAATAGTTTGATTTCCTGGACTCAAACAACTTTCTGGGCAAAAATGCCCAGTCTTCCTTTACTGGTCTCAAGTCTCTCCTCTATTATCATGAACTGGCCAGAGGACAAATGTGAGACACACTGGGGTGTTTGGCTTGGATGGACGTGCTGTAACTCATAGAGCTCAGGTGTGAGGTATGTTTGCATCGCAATAGCATGGCCCCAGTGATGGAGAGAGAGTCTGACATGGCAGAGTGCTAGGAAAATCAATTAGCAGGGGCAGATGGCCCAGGAGGCAGCCTGGGGACCCAACCCACAGTGCCCAGCGGATGCAGCAAGTTCTTGTGTGTTTGTGCATCTTTGTGTTTGGACGGCGAGGTCCACTCTGAAAGGGAGGTCCCCTCCTCAGAGTGGGAGGTTCCAGGAGGTTGGCAATACTCTAGGACTCTGGGCTGCAGGGCCTGGGTGGGGTGGAGAGAGCATGAGCTACACTGCGTGTGGGTTTTCTTTTTTTTAAAATTAATTTTTATTGGAGTATAGCTGATTTACAATGTTGTGTTAGTTTCTGCTGTACAGCACAGTGAAGCAGTTATACATGTACATACATCCACTCTTTTTTAGATTCTTTTCCCATATAGGCCATTATAGAGTATTGAGTAGAGTTCCCTGTGCTATATAATAGGTCCTTATTAGTTATCTATTTTATATATAGCAGTGTGTATATGTCAATCCCAATCTCCAATTTATCCCTCCCCCTACCTTTCCTCCTTGGTAAACATAAGTTTGTTTTCTATATCTGTGACCCTATTTCTGTTTTGTAAATAAGTTCATTTGTACCTTTTTTTTTTTTTTTAGATTCCACATATAAGCGATATCCTATGATATTTGTCTTTCTCTGTCTGACTTTACTCAGAATGACAGTCTCTAGGTCCATCCATGTTGTTGCAAATGGCATTAGTTCAGTTTCTTTTATGGCTAATATTTCACTATATATAGACACACACACCCACACCCCCCACATCTTCTTTACCCATTCTGCTACCATGTCCCGGCTGTTGTAAATAGTGCTGCAGTGAACATCGGGGTGTGGGTATGGGTTTTCATTCAGAGAGCTCAGGCTCAGGGAAGGGTTGAACGGAGACAGGACCCAGGTCTCGGGATGGCCAGCCTGTACTACAGGGGCTGGGGTTGACGCTTC
Source organism: Grampus griseus (assembly GCF_964374135.1). Classification (NCBI taxonomy): domain Eukaryota; kingdom Metazoa; phylum Chordata; class Mammalia; order Artiodactyla; family Delphinidae; genus Grampus; species Grampus griseus. The sequence continues at coordinate 16,432,051 of NC_139011.1, forward strand.
TGTGGTTTAGAGGCCGTGTGGTGAGCCCAGGTTATCCCAGCACAACCCAATCCACTATAGGTAGCAAAATTCATCTCAGACCTTGTCCGTTGTTGCTGTTGAGGCAGCTGCCCTCACCTAGACTGACAAGGGGATGGGGGCTGAAGCTACGATGGACACGGATGCCATCACTGACTGTGTGTGTGTGTGAAAGTGTGTTGATGATAGTTGTCCCCACGCTTTCCCAGTGTTCTCCTCGCTCGTGTCCTTGGATGAGGCCAGAGAATGGAAGGGCATGTGCTCAAGAGGCAGTGGTTGACTTCTCCATGAGATGGCGCTCATAGCGTGTCTTTGTTTGTTCCTGTGGGTTTTTGTTTGTTTTTCTGCTTTGGTAAAGAAAACCTCATCCTGTAAATTATATTCATGGAATTTTAGAATTCATGGAAGTATGACTTGTCTTTCCTAATCTAAAGAGCAGGTTCATGATTCCTAGGGGATCTTATTTCTGATGGTTAATTTCTTTCTCCCTCTGGGATGTGGTGACAGAGGAAGGTGAGAAGCATATTATAATCCCCCTGCCCTGATACTCTGAAATCCCACCCCTTCCCCAAGGAGCTCACCATCTGGCTAGAACTGAAGATCCATGTAGTCCTTTGAATCAAAGTAGACTTTGAGATGTGCTGTGTTAGAAATAAAAACAAGATGGTATCCCTGGATGAGTGAGGTAGAGGTTAATTCTCTCTGTAAGCTTCTTGAGGGGAAACTGGAACATCTATGGAGTCTGAAGGAAGGATAATATTTATGGAGGAAAATACTTCTTCTGAAGAAGGTGAAGTAAGAACATTACAAACAACCCAGGTCTCCCTTGACAATGTTGTCCAGGGCAGACCTTTCCCGAAGAGCTGTTTGAGACAGAGACCTTGTTTATGAGTCTGAACTTAAATGGAAGAAGGTGAGAGGAAGGGACAGAACTTTAAAAAAAACCCAGGAAATGCCCCCAACTTCTGGAGAGAGGAGAGATCAGGTAAATGCTAAAACAGGGCTTTGCCATTAGGTGCAAACATTCTCTTTTGAAGTTGTTTCAGGCAAGAGTTAGCAAGAGGTGATGTGAAAATGCACAACTTGGGAACAAATAAATAATTGATAGCACATTGGTATCATACTTTATGGCTTAGAAAGCAGAATCGCAATGTAGGAATTTTATTGGTATTTCTGTTTAACAGATGAGGAAGCAGAGACTTGGCAAAGTTAAAGTGAATTACCTACGATCACATAAATAGTAAATAGCCACATCCTATTGAAAGAATGGGTTTTGGAACAATTCTTGATCTATTTTTAGCAACTTGTGAAACACTAATCTTTCTTCAATAAACATTTATTGATGAGAAAACCATAATTCAAAAAGAGTCATGTACCAAAATGTTCATAGCAGCTCTATTTACAATAGCCAGGACATGGAAGCAACCTAAGTGTCCATCAGCAGATGAATGGATAAAAGAAGATGTGGCACATATATACAATGGAATATTACTCAGCCATAAAAAGAAACGAAATTGACTTATTTGTATTGAGGTGGATGGACCTAAAGTCTGTCATACAGAGTGAAGTAAGTCAGAAAGAGAGAAACAAATACCGTATGCTAACACATATATATGGAATCCAAAAAAAAAAAAAAAAGGTCATGAGGAACCTAGGGGCAAGATGGGAATAAAGACACAGACCTACTAGAGAATGAACTTGAGGACATGGGGAGGGGGAAGGGTAAGCTGAGACAAAGTGAGAGAGTGGCATGGACATATATACACTACCAAACGTAAAACAGAAAGACAGTGGGAAGCAGCCACATAGCACAGGGAGATCAGCTCGGTGCTTTGTGACCACCTGGGGGGGGGGGTGGGATAGAGAGGGTGGGAGGGAGAGAGACACAAGAGGGAAGATATATGGGGACATATGTATATGTATAGCTGATTCACTGTTATAAAGCAGAAACTAACACACCATTGTAAAGAAATTATGCTCCAATAAAGATGTTAAAAAAAAGCCATTTATTGAGCAACTACTATGTGCAGGTACTAGGTATTTGGTTTGTGATACATGGTTTCTTCCACCTGGAAGCTCAAGCCTAGTGAATGGTTCTCAACTGGGGTGATTTTGTCTCCCCCTCCCTGCCAGGGGAAGTATGGCAATGTCTGGAGACATTTTTGGTTGTTGTTGTGACTGTGAAAGGAAGGTGCAACTAGTCGCTGAGGTCAGTGATGCTGCTACACATCTTCCACTGTTCTGAACAGTCCTCCACAACAAAGAGCTTTCTGGTCTAAACTGTCAATAGTGTTGAGGTTGGGAAAAGTTGGTCTAGTGCATCACTCATTCATTCATTCATTCATTCTATTATTCTATTAACTTTTTTTTTTTTTTTTTGCGGTACGCGGGCCTCTCACTGCTGTGGCCTCTCCCATTGCGGAGCACAGGCTCCGGACGTGCAGGCTCAGCAGCCATGGCTCACAGGCCCAGCCGCTCCGCGGCATGTGGGATCTTCCCGGACCGGGACAGGAACCCGCATCCCCTGCATCGGCAGGCGGACTCTCAACCACTGCGCCACCAGGGAAGCCCTCTATTACCTTTTTGAGTACCTACTATGGACCAGGTACTATCCTAAGCATAGAGAACATGGTGGGGGAACAAGACAGAAAAAGCTCCTGTTCTCCTGTCATTTACATGCTGAGTGTTGAGTGGAGGGAAGGGGAGAGGGAGAGTCAGACATTAACAAGTAAATGAATTAGTAACAAGGAAAATATCAGGTGGGGCAAGCGCTATGCAGAAAGCTCAGATGTGTTGGTAACTCGGGAGTTGCTTTTGATTGGCTGGTCACAGAAAGCCTTTTTTTAAAATAAATTGTTAACATGATTTATTTATTTTAGATAGTTTACAATTGGCAAAGTGCTTTTATATTCATTACCTTGTTTGATCTTTTCTTTTTTGAAAGTGAGTCAGAGCAATTTATTTTTAATTTTTTAATTTTTTTTTACCAGAAAGTTGAGTAAAAAGTTAGCCAAGAAAAAAGAGAGAGTTGAGTGGGGAGAATGTTCTAGGCAACCTTGTTTGATCTTGCTGTCACAAGAAGATTGGTATTTTCATAAATGTTCTTGTTTTATTTATTTATTTAAGTATATTTAATTAATTTTTATTGGAGTCTAGTTGATTTACAATGTTGTGTTCGTTTCTGCTGTACAGTAACGTGAATCAGTTATAGATGTACATATACATAGACCCACTCTTTTTATTAGATTCTATTAAATGTAATGTAGGTTATTACAGAGTACTGAGTAGAGATCCTTGTGCTATACAGTAGGTCCTTATCAGTTATCTATTTTATATATAGTAGTGTGTATATGTCAATCCCAATCTCCCAATTTATCTCTCTCCCCCTCCCCTGAAAGCCTTTTAAAGAGGTCATATTAATGACTCAAACTGAATGGCAAGGGGCCATCTAAGGAGAGGGCGTATCAGGGTGTCAAGTAAAGGGAACAGCACGTGCAAAGGCCCTGAAGTGGGAACGAGGTTGGAATGTTCTTTGAAGGAACAGCAAGAAGGAAGTTCAGGGTGTTTGGAGTTGGAGGGAGAGGGAGAGAGTGATGGACATGCTACTGGAGAGGGTGGCCGGTGCTACATCCTATTAGGGCTTTGTTAGCCAAGATAAGGAATATGGATTTTCTTCTAAAGCCTTGCATATGGTTATTCTCATGGTGAAAAATGATAAGGGTTATGAAGAAAAGGAAATACAGATCTTCCTCCACTTATGATGGGGTTGTGTCCTGATAAACCAGTCGTAAATTGAAAATATCTTAAGTCGAAATGCATTTAATATACCCAACCTACCGAACATCATAGCTTAGCCTAGCCTACCTTAAATGCGCCCAGAACACTCTCATCAGCCTACATTTGGGCCAAATCATCTAACTCAAAGCCTATTTTATGATAAAATGATGAATATCTTGTGTAATTTATTGGTGCTGTACTGAAAGTGAAAACAGTTCTGTGGGTACAGAACGGTTGTCAGTGTACTGGTTGGTCATCATCGTGATCGCGGGGCTGATTTCCTGCCACTGCCCAGCGTCACGAGGGAGTATCAGACTGCATATTGTTAGCCCGTGAAAAGGTCAAAATGCAAAATTAAATATATTTTTTACTGAACGTGTATTGCATTTACACCATCGTAAAGTTGAAAAATTGTAAGTCAAACCGTCAGAAGTCGGGGACCATTTGAAGAGTCTTGGGGACAGAGTGACCGAGGGTATATACCATTGAATTTGAGGGGCAGAGACGGCTTCTGTGAGACCTAGATGTTGAGAAGAGCCAGTTGGGAAGGCCTGGGACACCTGGGAAACCTCTGGGGCTGTGGGCCAAATTGTGGCCTCCTTCCTACCACCTGGCAAGTACACATGTTGAAGCCCTAACCTCTGGTACTTCAGAATGTGACTGTATTTGGAAACAGGGCCTCAGAGAGGTGATCAAGTTAAAATGAGGCCAGTAGAGTGAGCCGGAATCCAATTGGACTGGTGTCCTTGTAAGAAGAGGAAATTTAAACACACAAAGAAACACCAGGGATGTACCCACACAGAGAAAAGTCCTGGTGAGGACACAGAGAGAAGGTGGCCATCTGCGAGCCAAGGAGAGAGGCCTCAGAAGAAACCAATCCTGCCGGCACCTTGATCTCGGACTTCCAGCCTCCAGAACTGTGAGAAAAGAAACTTCTGTTGTTGAAGCCCCCGAGTCTAGGGTATTTTGTTGTGGCAGCCCGAGCAGACTAATCCATCTGGGGTTTGGTTTTCTCATCTGTTGAATAAAGAACTGTTGTGGACCTTTAAGATTCTTTCCACTTCTAAGAGCCTTTGATACTGAGAAAGACACAAGCTCCTCCTCAGGGCTGCCAGCACTCTGTAGCCTTCACTTAATTCCTTAATCAGAGAATGACAGAACAGTCCTGGGGGAGAGACAGGAGCCCTAGGGAGGAATCTGGAATTAGATGTGGGCTTCCCATCAATTTCAAAGAGCGCCTGGGCTGGGAGAACTGTACATGAAGGGGATTTGAAACCCCAGATGGAGCTCCACGGGATCACAGTGGCATGCGTGTCTCCCTTGAGGACAGGTGGAACTCTGTGCCAGAGTTTCCAGAGGGGAGATGGAACTTCAAGAATTTTCCCCTTGGAAAGACTTCACGGGTGACGACAGTCTCCATGGAGGAGTTTCAGCTCTGTCAGTGCTGGCCGCAGGCACTGTTCCAGGCATTGCAGGATCCCTGCCTTCTGTGCGAAGGAGCTCCTTTGGCTCTTCTTGTTCTCTTTGGCTTTTGTCTTGTTTCTGAGGGGAAGGTTGGAGGATGTGATTGGCTCCAGGACTCAAGAACAAGATGGTTGAAGCTTCTGCAAAATTCTCAGGGGGAAAAAAAAAAAGTCTGACTTAATAGGCAGCTCTGTTGTCCTCTAAACAAGAGCCCTTGAAGGATGGTGGTTAGTATTTGAGCAATTACTTTTGTTTCTGACTTTTTCCTTACAAATTGAGATACGTCAGAACATATTGAAGGGGCAGACTGAGCCTTGCTGGCCAGCCTTTCATAGTTAACCATCTGTCCAAATACTATGAATTCAACAAATATTTACTAAGCAATTCACGTTGCTTACAATTTTGTGGGGGAGGAGACACTAAAACAGTATTTGATGTGTGTGTGTGTGTGTGTGTGTGTGTGTGTGAAGTGTTTGAATAAAGTGGCTTGTAGGGAGTAGTTGCTCATTAATTGACTGCTAATTGAATAAGTGAATGAATGATGAGGGAAAAAATGAATGTGTTGGACATTTTACGCTTTAGGTTCCATTTCTGTCCCTGCCTCTAGTATCGGTGTAAAATTTTACTAGAATGTAACTCCCTCTGTTCCCCACACCCAGAATGTAAGTTTTCTGACAGCAGAGGCTTTTGTTTGTATTAATCAATGCTGCATCCCCAACGCCCTGAACCGTACCTAGCACACAGTAGGCACCCAACTAATATTTATGGAATGAATGAATGCACAACCTTAAGAGCATAGATGGATCTCTCTGGGTCTCATGCATTTCTCTGGTGCACATGTACTTGGTCTATGTTGGGTTCTGAGGATGCAGAGAGGATCTAGTTGAAGTCCCTGCCCTCCAGGAGAGGTTTATTGAGGGAAACAGAAGTGAGCATATGCTATCAGTACATTTTGATGATTTCTACGGTGGAGGAGAGCAAAGGGAGCGCTGAAGCACAGAGCCGCCAGGGCTGTAGCTTAGGTAGAAGCGAGCCAGGCAGGAAAGAGGTGAGGAAACAGCATAAGTGAAGGCATAGAGCACAGAGGTGTGAGAGGCTTGAACTGCAGTGTGTTGGGCAAGGCTGGGTTATGGGCACTTTATGAGAGGAGTGGGTTAGAGGAGGGAGAGGAGGGAGATGGAGTTAGACAGGTAAGTAGGAGCAAGGTCATGCACGGTGTTCAGTGCCATGCTCAGAGGTGTGAACTGTAGCTTGCACGTAGTGAGGAGCCGTGCAGGCGGGGAAGTGTCAAGATGAGACATGTTTTCAAAAGATCCCTCTATTTGCAAAGTGGAGAACGGCTTGAAGGGGGTTGAAACAGAAAACAAGGAGACCACTGAGGAGGGTACTCCGGTAATCCAGGTGACAGATGCTCACCCTGGGCAAGCAGAGGACACCGCGATGTTTAAGAGGCAAAGAAGAGAGCACGTGGTAACTGACCAGTGGTGGGGGTCAAGTCTAGGGAGGGATCTCTAAGGATCTGCATCCCGGTGAATAGGGTGCGAATTATGAAGACAGGGAAGAGGTGGGAAAGATCACTGGCCACTTACAAATAGACACTGAGCTGAAGAGGGGAATCAGTATCACTGATGTAGATCTGGAATTGATAACATAAGTTGAAACCTGGGAAACACGAACAGAGCCCTGAAAGATAGAATCTTGGGGAAATGGCAACCCCTAGATCGGGAGGAACATTGGACATTGAGAGGCAGTCAGAGAGGTGAGAGGAAAATGAGGAGAAAGTGACACCTCCGAAAATCAGATCGTGTCACCTCATCACTCTGTAGACAACTTTGGTCCCACAGGATAAAACCCCGTCATTAGCATGCGTACCTGCGGCACATTGGAAGCTTTCGGCTGGGAATTCATCTCTTTGTATTTCTTCCTAACAGAATCCTGATTTGCTTAGCTCTCCACCCTCTTGGACTCAGGGAGGCTGTGGCCTCATTTCTAGCTCCACGGATCGATCCTAACTAGTCTTGCCCAATCAGCACATGACAGTCCTTGGTGACTGTCACTCATCCAGGGACTATCATGACCTACAATGGCCCTATCCGGGTCCCACACAAGAACTCCCATTCCACGCTAGAGGGGAATAGGGGAGACTGTAGACCCAGCTTCTGTTGGCAGCCTCAGGATAAATCTGACACCGTGGATGGCCAAGCAGAGAGGCAGAGGGGATCGAGATTTTTGATGATGGTGATAGACTGTATTATTATTGTTATTATTTCCATTTAATAGTTCTTTGTTGCCACCCCACCCTTGCCATACTGACCCACACTACCAACTTCGGCATTGGCCTGGTGACATTGCTTTCACCAATGTCTGTCAATAGATAATGCCATTTGCCTTGGAGTATGATTGTGTAGGGTGTCTGGAGCTCTCTGGCTTCTGCTCTCCAGCAGGAATGATAATGGCATGGTCCAGAGAATGGCTACACCTATGACCTGGGCTCCAGAATCAGACATGAATGCTGAATGGAGCTGAGACTGGATGAGCTGGGTCAAGCCCAGTGGATAATATTGTGAGAACGAAATGAACATGAGCTAAATGACCATGTGTATGCCACTGAAATTCTAAAGTTGTTTCATTGTCAGCATAACCTAGTGAGAGCTGGTGAAAATAAGAGGCTGCTGAGTGGCTGAACCCATCAACTCAGGGTGTATGTACTTCCAGAGAATCAGGTAAAAGTTCCTTATTGATGAAACCACTGTGAGTTAGAATTTTCTGTTACTTGCCGCCAAAATCATCTGCCCCATCTATCAAGCTGTTAGTGACTAACTTTCCCCAGTCTTGTCTCCCTAAGTGTCTGGGGCCTTTGTTGGCATTATAGCCTCTCCCTGAAGAACCTCTGCTTTACCTGACAAGCTTCTGCTCATTCTTTACAATTTAGATCAACGCTATCTTCTGTGTGAAGCCTTCTTTGACTCTACTGGGAAAGGTTAGTTATTCCCATAGCACTTCAGTTTTTCTCTTATTATGACCTTTATCACATCGCATTGTACCCGTTTACAAATCTGTCTCTCCCTCTAGACCATAGCATAGTCTGTGTGTCTTACGTGTTTTTGTATCTGTTGTGTCTCGCACAAGCCTGGTGTATAGTAGGTGCTCAGGAAAATTGTGCTGAATAGCTGAGGAATATTTCGAATGCGTTTCTGTAAGGTGTTAGTGGGAGAAGATCAAGTGTTTGTTTTACGTGTGTCCCTTGATTTGCGGGTCACTAATGGAGTTAGACCACATTGGGCTGTGTGATATAGAAGCATCAGTCTTCCAGATTTGAATGGAAAAAGGGGAAAATATTGAGAATCCGAGACTATCTATTCATCTGACCAAGGCTTTCCAACAGATCAACAGGCTCTGGGATTTGGCTGCAATTTTGTGTATTCAGAGACTCAGAGAATTTACCAACCCTCTGAGAACCATTTTTGCAAAGACTATGAGACTTTTAGGTCATCTTCTCTGATATATTTGGCCACAAATGGCCTGAAGAAACTTACATTAATATATGCCACATAAGTCTGATTTTGTCATCTGGTCATACAGCATAAACTCTTATTTATTGGCCTCTACCATGTTCCAGATGATGTGCTAGGCATTTCAAATAAAAATCTCTCATAATACCAGAGACCCATTTTACAGATAAGAAAACCGAGGTTAAGAGAGATCAAATAACAAGCTCAAGGTCGCACAACTCATATGACACATTTGGGATTTGACCTCGGAGTCTCTGACTCCAAGTCCACTTTCTTGTTTGTTTTCTGGCCTGTAACATAGAGATAACGATATCTGCTTGGATCACCTTCCAGGGCTGCAGTGAGGATTATACGAGATTGTGTAAATAAAAGCTCTTGTCTAGGTAGCATTAAAATCAGCGATGCTTAGCTGAGGTTTGTTTTTAATGCCTTCATCTGGTGTATTGAGAAACATGGGGCTCTCTGGCATCCTAGGACGCTGGTGTGGAACGGGGGGCTGCCCAGCCCTCTCTCACATTCATCGTGGAGGAAGGTGTCTAACCTGCCAAGGTACAGGCCATGCACTCCCAGTGTCCTCACTGCTAACGATCTAATGGAAATAATGGCTACAATTTAGTGAATGTACATGGGCCTGCTGCTTTTCCCGTATTATTTTTAATCCTGCAATAAGATGGATTTTGTTATTTTCTTCTTACCGGAGAAGACAGTGAGGATCAGAGTGGTTAAGTAATTTACCCAAAGTAACAAAGGTGATGAGAGACAGAGTCAGCTCTTGAACCCAGGTGTGTTGATTCTGAAGAGTAAGGTCATCGAACCTGGTCATTATTCTTTATTCTAATAGTTTATGGATGCGGTTCTGGGTAATTCCTTCCCCCGACATATTATTATGACTTAGGATCTTTAAAAAAAATCAGTGTCCTTCCTTAGGTGAAAATTCTATGGTTTGCCAATCATTTTATATACATTTAAAAACATAGATTGAGCTGGTATGGATCAGAAGCTGAATTTAATTCTGTGTGTATTGCCTGTTTGTACCTATAATTTGAGCATGGGTTGAACAAAAGCATCTAATGATTTGGAAATTAAATTGATGACAATTCATTGCATCTCATGCTCTTCTGCCTTGATCAAATAAAGCTCAGTAAATTAGACACTTAAATGCAAAAAAGGCAGATGGACCTTGGGTGATGTAGCTGAGGACACAGGCCAGGGGTTGGTTTACTACGGCCCATAGGCCAAATCTGGCCTGCTGCCTGTTCTTGTATGGCCCTCAGGAGCTAAAATGGTTTTTACATTTTCAAGTGATTGGAAAAAAATTATGGAAATGTGTTTTCTTTTTGTTATGTACATACCCATATAGTATCGTGATTTTGCTTATGGGCCCATAACACCTAAAGTATTCACTATCTGTCCTCTTATAGTAAAAGTCTGCTGACTCCTGACATAGGCCTTTACCCCTCTGAGGGGAAGAAGACAGAGTGCAGCGCCTCCTTTATTTCTGGAGCTTTTCTATTCTTTTTCTTTCAGTTCATGTAACAGACATTCCTGATGGGCCCTGGGCAGACGCTGGGTGCTAAGGAAATGCAAATAGATAAGACTGGTCTCTTGTGGGCCGTTGGACCCTGTGGCTTTGCCTTTTTTCGAGGAAGAGGGTTTTGTTCTGGAAGGAAAAGAAAATGTCTCAGGGAAACCATTCTGCGGTGAGCCGAGTGGACTCCTCTGTAAGTACCTGGCTTCTAATCACGGGCCCACCACCAGCCTTGCCTGACCTGGGCTCCACGAGTGCACAAATGCCTGAAGAGTTTTGGTGTTTTTTGTTGGGAAAAGAAAGACTTCTTCTTTTCTCTGGGGCAGAGAAATTAATGGGGGAAAGTCTGAGAGAAGCTCTTCTGTCTACCTCAAGAATGAAAGGGAGGTTTTTATTTTTTATTTTATTTTATTTTTTTGCGGTACGCGGGCCTCTCACTGCTGTGGCCTCTCCCATTGCGGAGCACAGGCTCCGGACGCGCAGGCTCAGCGGCCATGGCTCACGGGCCCAGCCGCTCCGCGGCACACGGGATCCTCCCGGACCGGGGCACGAACCCGCGTCCCCTGCATTGGCAGGCGGACTCCCAACCACTGCGCCACCAGGGAAGCCCGAAAGGGAGTTTTTGTTTGCATAGGCTTCAAGCGAGACTCGGCGATAACTGGTCACTTGGCCGGACAGCCGGGCTTTGTGGCTTCCAGCTCTATTAGAGCGTCCCAGCAAACTCCTCCTGGCAGTCTGTCTTCTGAAGGCCCTGATGTTTGACACCGGACGGTGGGATGAGAGCTCAAAGGGAGTCTGCCCAGAGCACGGGCTGCTTCAGATCTGTGTCCTCAGCCAGAGTCAGGCAGCTAATCAACATCACGCAGAGCCACGCCTGCTTCTGTCAGCTGCCGGGTGGGCACAGACTTCCTGTGCTTTGTGCTGCTGGTATCCATGAGCCCTGGTTGGCTGCTCCCTTGTCGTTATTAGAGATATAAAGCTGAGTTTCTTCAGAGTGGTCTTGGAAAACCAAGTGCATCCAGGCCATTGCCTTTCACTTCTTTGCTGGTGAAAAGATTCCAAGTTCTCTTCCTACGGCAGCCCCATCACTATGCCCCGACTTCCTCCCTGATCCTGCTGTGTCTTTCTGCCCCAGTGGTCCTCCGTGTCCCTCCTCTGCCACTGCAGTGGGCCCTGGGCACTTAGCGCCACCGGTTAAACATTCCAGGCAATGTGGGGAGGTCGGGGGGGCGGGGGGTTCCTTTCGTTTCTCTTTACTTCCCAGGTATGGAATCCACATGACAACCAGTTTGCTCCCAGCAGTGTACTTGTAACACCTCTGAGAGCACACAGCTACAAACTGGGTGTCCCTGGCTGCTCCAAACCGAGGGTACAAAACCCAAGTCACACCGACAGCGGGGACAGTACTGTTTTGTGGCTTTGCCTCCCTTGGAGGTCTTCTGAGAATCGCCTCCGCTCTCTGGAAGCTGGTGGTGGCTCCTGTGTGGTTAGGAGTTCGGACCCTTTGTCACGCTGTCCGTGTCACCGGCCCTCTTCCTGGTCTCCTGCTCTGGTGTGGGCTCTGGGTTCCTGCAATGATGTCCCTCACCTAGGTCTCAGAGGCTAAGTTGCTTCACTACCAAGGCCACTGCTAGGCCAGCCCGAGCCCCTCAGCCTGCTGAGCCTCCAGGGCCATCGCTGGGGTGCAGAAGCCTTGCCGTGGTCCCAGTGGCGTGGGGAGACTTCCTCTCCATCCTTGGGTCCCTCCCCCTCACTTCTGTCTCGATGGAGAGCAGCCCTGTGCTGGGACTCGGTGAGATTAACTGAGGAAATGGTACTTTGTGTCTTGCAGCCCCGCTCCCTAAGGTCAGGTGCAAGCTCCTGGGAGCCTAGTGGCAGCCCAACCCAGAGAAGGCTCCTGGGTAGCCTCAGAATCTCGTCTGAGCCTGGGCGGGGCAGTGATGTTGGACCAAGTCGCTTGCCTGTCTCTCTTGCTGCAGATGGTGAACCCCTTTCCAGGAGGTCTCTCCGTCCCTCACAAAATAGACTCGCGGCCGCTCCGCCCTCCCCTCCCCCGCAGTCCCGCATCCTACAGGCATATCCAGACCGATGAGAAGAGAACCTCGGCTCAACCTAGGGCCCCTGTCTCCCACACAGCTCTGTCCTTTTGCTTCCTATGGGAGACAACTGCCACACTGCCTCTGCTGGCTGCTGGAATGATGATGATCTATAATCAGGATGCTCAATTCACTCTCCCGACGTGATACCACACGACGCACCTGATAACCAGTGTGTCTCCAAGACCAGTGTATTCGTCAGATGAGGAGGCGAAGGCCCAGAGACGTTAAATCATTTCCCTCGTATTATATAGCTCATATGCAGCAGAGCTGGGATTTGAATGCTTCTTTTCTTTTCACTTGAAAGCCCAAGCCCTTGGGTCATACATACAGTTAATGAGTTAGGAAAAGCACATAGAACTTAGGATTTGATAGATCTCATTAAGTTGCACTGTTACGATACACAGAATTGTCATTTTTCTTATATCTGTCTCTTACTCTCTGGATCATAAATAGGGACTGGGTCTTATGAATTTTTAAATCCTCAGAGAGAAGAGGCAGAAAGCCTGGTCCACAGTAGGTGCTCGGAAAACAGTTGTTGAGTAAGTGTTACTAAGGGTCTTTTGTGAGGCAGATGCATTTGAATTTAATTACGAGTGGGAAACCAGTCCAGGAGGGAGGCTTTGGAGTCCAGGTGGAAGCTGTCAGACTAAAGGCGGCACAGGGGATGAGTTGTGGAGCGGGGCTGGAGAATTGGGACTGCCCGTGGGGGGGGCTTTGATATTCAATAATCCATGTGTGAGGATTTGATTTCCATGTGTGAGGTTCAGTTGCTGCCTTTGTGTACAGATTCAGCAGAAGGAGGGGAAGGTTTTTCAAGGGGCTTTTCTAGTGAAATCTACGTGGTGGGGATAGAAGTTAAGCCTAGGGATCCGGCTCCCTTTCCTGGACAAATTTCAGAGGAGACTCATGCAGGAGTCCGCGGCTGCCGAAGCGGAAACGTGCCTGTGATTACTAGTGCCAGTCTGGAAACAGGAAGGATTTGTGTTGGCAATTACTGGGAGCCCGGGGGTGGGGTGGGGAGGGCTCTTTCCTCTGATTTCTTTCCAGATCTTGCCAAGGTAGTCCGTGGACATGAGCCTAGTGACAGCAGGACTGTGGCGTGGGGAGGAAAATGTGCTCACTTTCCCGCTAGAAAAGCATCTGTGACTGTCGGTAACGTGGCCGAGCTGTCAACAGGATATCGGGAAAATTAAGCCATTGCTTCTACTCTTTGGTGACAACATGGAACTGTAAATTGTCTTCAACATAGAAAATGAAAAGAAAGACAAATTATGAGCATCACGGTATGGAGACAGATGCCACATATTCAAGAAACCCGGGTTGCCTGTTCCCTACTCCTCCCCTCTGTGCTCGCCTGCAGCATCTTAGCCAGGCTCTACCAGTCCCTGCAAGGATTTAAAGAGGGAGGTTGTTGCCTTATTATTTGCTGAACAAGTTTGTCTTCTGTGTATTTATGACTCTTCAAGTACATTATGTGGATCCCTAAAATTGAGACTCATCAGAGCTCTAGCCCTTCATATTTGGCTACTAGGAGGTTAATTTATCATTGCACATGACTAAGGCAAATCTCGGGAGAGCTTAATTCATTCAGTATCGCTTACCACGCTGATCAACTACAGAAGATAATGGCAGAAACACTTGAAGGAGAGTCAAGTCATACATGTGTTATTAATTAGCTACGCAACTTGGAACAATAAATATATCACACTGGACATTTATTTCTCCATATTGAAAATGAGAGTGCTGGGAAGCACATGAAGAGGAAAGGTGAAGAGGTGATGAACGTCTGACTTTTTCTAAGTTATGCTCATCTCTTGAATCTTAGTTACATCCAGAAACAGGGAATACGAGCCTACCCCTGAACTGGTTCTGTTAAAGATAATGATGATCCAAAGGGGTGTTTGTGGTCTCCGAAAATGAACAGGGGAAGTCTCAGCTCTGAAAATTTTAAGTTACGGGCACATCATTTCGCAAAGCAAGTGTCTGAGGAAGGTGTCTGCCTTGTGAATTGGGTTATGATGACATGCACGGTCATCCGTGCAGCTAAGAGATGCGGGTACTCACAGCTTCAGGTCATTCCAAGGTTGAGGTAGGATGTCATCAGAGGAGAGTGAGTGAAAATTGGCATCCTCCTACACCCCCAGAGCCAGTGGAAATTGGTACAATCCTTGTGGAAAGCAATCTGGCGTCACATCTAGAGAGCCATCAAAGTGCTCGTACCGCTGGCTCACGCCCACTTCTGGGAGTTTATCCCATGATAATAATCAAAAAGAAGGAAAAATTATTCATGAAGGTATCATGGGAGTATTATTTTCAAATGGTGAAAAATTGGAACTGTATAGACCAGAGGTTGGTGAACTTTTTCTATAAAGGGCTGGATGGTAATTTTTTGTGTGTGTGTGTGTGTGTGTGAGCCATGCAGTGTCTGCCTCTCATGCTCAACTTTGCCTTGGACAAAGTTGTGAATACATGGGTGTGGCTGGGTTCCAATAAAACTTTATTTATGGAAATTTGAATTCTAATTTCATATAATTTCCACATGTCATGAAATATTACCCTTTTGATTTCCTTTTCTCCATTTAAAAATGTAAAAAACATTTTTAGCTTGTAGGCCTTATAAAAAAAGGGATGGGTGAGAATTGGTCTGAACAGTAGGAGAAGAGTTTACTGAATTGCCATATAGCCATGTGATAGAATGTTGCATAGCCTGGAAAATGATAACTAAGAGAAACATTTAATTTTTTTGTGTGGTACTTTGTTCAACTTAACAGTTTTTTTTTATTGGAGCAAAATTGCTTTACAATGTTGTGTTAGTTTCTGCTGTACAACGAAGTGAATCAGCTCTATGTATACCTATACCCCTCCCTCTTGGGCCTCCCTCCCTCCCCCCGCCCCCCATCCCACCCATCTAGGTCATCACAGAGCACCGAGCTGAGCTCCCTGTGCTGTACAGCAGCTTCCCAATAGCTATCTAGTTTACACATGGTCGTGTATACAGGTGAAATCTAATCTCCCAATTCGTCCCACCCTCCCCATCCCCCCTGTGTCCACATGTCCATGAGAGAACCGTATAATTATGTTATAATATGTGAAAAATGCAGGGCATGCAATGGTAAATACACCCTAGACTATATGAAATGAAAGCAGTGGTGATTAGAAAGAAAAGAATGTGAATACGTTTTTCTCTTTATCAAATTTTCTTTAAAATTTTTGTTTTGTCTTTATTTTCTCCTTCTGGAACTCTGATTAGATATTTGTTAGACGTTCTCATTCTGTTCTCCATGTTTCTTCATCTTCCCCAATTCTTCTTTTTCCTGTTTTGCCTTCTAAGTAATTTCCTTATGTATGTATTTTCAGTTTACTAAACTTTCATTGCATTTTTTTATTGAGGGGAAATTCACATAGTGTAAATGTAATCATTTTAAGGTGAACAATTCAGTGGTATTTAATACATTCTTTTTTTGGGGGGGGGCGCGGTACGCGGGCCTCTCACTGTTGTGGCCTCTCCCGTTGCGGAGCACAGGCTCCGGACGCGCAGGCTCAGTGGCCATGGCTTATGGGCCCAGCCGCTCCGCGGCATGTGGGATCTTCCTGGACCGGGGCACGAACCCGTGTCCCCTGTATCGGCAGGCGGACTCTCAACCACTGCGCCACCAGGGAAGCCCTTAATACATTCTTAACGTTGTGCAATCACCACCTCTATCTAGTTCCAAAACGTTTTCATCTCCCTGTAACTGTTAAGCAGTTACTCCCCATTTCCTCCCTCCCCTGGTCCCTGGCAACCACCAATCTGCATTTTGCCTCTATGGATTTATTTATTCTGCATATTTCATATAAATGGAATCATACAACATGTGACCTCTGTGTCTGACTTCTTTCTCTCTTAGCATAATATTTTCAAGGTTCATCCATGTTGTAGCATGTATCAGTACTTCATTCCTTTTTTATAGCCAAATAATATTCCAGTGTGTGCATATATACCACATTTTATTATCCATTCATCCATTTTATTATGCATTCAAAGAGCCTATCCATTGAATTATAACTTCAATTATTTTAATTTCTGGAAGTTTTATTTGTAGTTCTTAAATCTGCCTGTCAATTTTGATATTTTCTTTTTTCTTTACCATTCGTACATTCAATATATAAGTACTGAGAGCTTATTATGGGCCAGTAATCTTCCAGTCACTGAAAGATTACAATAACATCCAAAGTATATACAACAATATACAAAGACATAAAAAATTTCTAGACCTCAGGAGTCCACCATTTTTTTGTACAGAATCGATACAAATTTATTTTATATCCTGTAAATAGTAATTCTATTATCTGAAGGCTTTGAGGGTGGATGGGTCTAATTCTG
This sequence comes from Grampus griseus, assembly GCF_964374135.1. Taxonomy (NCBI): domain Eukaryota; kingdom Metazoa; phylum Chordata; class Mammalia; order Artiodactyla; family Delphinidae; genus Grampus; species Grampus griseus. Next base: position 16,448,812 of record NC_139011.1, read on the forward strand.
AAGGCTGCTAATATTGTTAATTCTGTCTCAAGTGACTTTTTCTCTCATGTTTTTATTTTTATTTCTACCTTTTACTGGAAGCTCATATATCTTGGGACTTGTTCTGTGGGAATTCTCTGAGGCCAGTGCTTACAATGAATGTATTTTGAGCTACTATAGGCAACCAGGGATGGGCAGATGCCCTCAGAGCAAATCCCAAATTTGGTGTTTATTTATCTCTTGCAATTCTGTTTCTGTTTTCTTATCAGTTTTGGCTACTGATGGAATCCCTGTTATTACCACCTAGAAATCCACCCTTTTAAAAAGGGATGCTTTCAAATATTTTTCTAGAACTTTAAGGTGTTCTGTTTTGGCTTCTGATGGAACCCCTGATATTACCACCTAGAAAACCACCCTTTTAAAAAGGGATGCTTTCAAATATTTTTCTAGAACTTTAAGATGTTCTGTTTTGGGAGGAATATTTCTGTATGTCTAGTCTACAATATCTCTGAAAAACAGAAGTCCCATCGTATTTATATTTTAAAATAAAGTTCATAGGGGCCATATTCCTCAGCCTCAAGCACAGCAGCAGAAGTACTTTGATTTAACAGCTGGAGAGTTGCCTTTCCCCATTGAACTCAGGTTTTGGAGCCTTTTAGAGGCCAGGATAAGTCTCTGTGGGTAGAGTCTGTCCTGGCTCCATTCAGGGTCTGAGTGGCTGCTGACCAGATGGGAAGGAGTAGACATTCTCAGGCAATTAGAGAACTTGGTTGACATTGAAGAAGAAGAAAATTGGGTTTTGGTTTTAATTTTCTTTTTCTGTTCTGAATCCAGGGAAATTTGGATTTGGAAAATTCATAGGTTTGTTCTGGAAAAGGTGGCTTGATATAATAATAAAAACATCAGTGGGCTTCCCTGCTGGTGCAGTGTTTGAGAGTCTGCCTGCCGATGCAGGGGACGCGGGTTCGTGCCCCGGTCCGGGAAGATCTCACATGCCGCAGAGCGGCTGGGCCCGTGAGCCATGGCCGCTGAGCCTGTGCGTCCGGAGCCTGTGCTCCGCAACGGGAGAGGCCACAATAGTGAGAGGCCTGCGCACCGCAAAAAAACCAAACCAAAACAAAACAAAACCATCAGCATCAACATTTAACATGATTGGAAGGCTTACCCTGTGAAAAGGGCTTTATATTCATGATCTCACTTAATTTTTACAACAATTCAATAAATGAGGTTCAGAGAGATTAAACAGTTGCTCAAGATCCATAACTTATAAGTAGTAGATCGTGGACTCACTGCTCAGGGATCCAAGCTATTATATCGATCATCTCTCTTGATGAGTTGACATCATGGATAGATAAAGGAGGTTCTGAGTTAATGCTGCTTGAGCTCAAGGTCACAGGCCAATAATAGTTCTTGGTGGCCCTTTCCAGCTGTCTTGTAAATTTATGCATTTTATGCATTTAACCATTCATTGAATGATCATTTATTGAGTACCAGTGACACAACAAGGCTTCTGACCTAGTTCTTGTTTTCCATGTAAAACTACATGAAAAGTATTTATTTATGTACATAAATACCACACTAAGAGTTCAATAATAATAGAGTTAGGCATTAGCCATGGGGTGGCAACAGGTTGAGTGTTCGAGAAAAACCTATGAAAGATGAAGGGACCCATGAGCTGGAAGGGCATTTGAAGCAGAGGGAACAGCAAAGGCAAGGAAGTGTGAAGCCACTCTGTCCATTTGGTGAACTGAAAGTTCTCTGGCATGGCCAGAGCACAGGTGCATGTAAATAGTGTTGGGCAAAGAGAATGGAGAGAGGTGTAGGGTTAGAATATGAAGAGCTTGCATGATTGGCTAAGGAGGTTACTTAGGTCCATTACTGTCATAAGGTCCAGTACTGTTGCCACAAACATGCTGCGTGACAACCACCCCCCAGCCTCAGCAGCACACAACATGGGCTGCTCACATATTTGGGGTTGTTGACTAGGTGGCTCCTGTTGATAGTGACTGGGCTCATTCTTATGTCTGGGGATTGGCTGGGTACCAGCTAATCCAGGATGGCCTCAGCTGAGATGACTGGAGGGACTCAGTTCTGCTCCATGTCTTTCATCGCCCGGTGGGCTAGACCAAGCAACGTCTCACGGGGATGCCAGGGAACGGGAGGGAGAGAGCCCAACCACTCAAGTACTTTTTCAGCTTCTGCTCCTGCCACGTTTGTTAATATACTATTGGCCAGAGCTAGTTTCAAGGCTCATAGGGATTCATGGAGAGGGAAAGTAAACTGTACCTCTTTCGTGGGAGGATATCACAAAGTGATACGGCAAAGGATGTGACTGTAGGGAAGGGCAAAGAATTGGGGCCTTTGACACAATCAGTTTACCGCAGACCCCTGGCCTTAGAATTATCAGGGGCTACCGTCAGTAATACAGGTGGCTGAGCCCCAAGACGTTTGACCCAAGTTAAAAAATGCAGATGCTGAATCAGAATGGGAGGGGTCTTGCTTGGGCACCTGCAATTTTTTTTACAGGCTTGCTGATTGATTCTTCTGTTTAGAAACTATGAGGACTGCTGCTATAGGCTTTTAAATGTAGGAGAGACATAACTGGATTTGCTTTTAGAAAAGTCACTCTAACTCCGGTTGAATAATGCATTGGGGTGGAGTTGGGGTGGCAAGGTGGAAGGCAAGAAGGCCAGTTACGAGCCGTCCTAGTAGTTTAGGCCATTGAGCATTGTGTTCAGGTTGGTGGTAAGGTGGGCCCGGGTTTGGGTTCTAGTCCAGTTATGGGCAAGCACCGTGGCCTTGGTAAGCTCTGGAAACTCTGTGAGGCTCAGCTGCTTCATCTCTATGATGGGAATAATAGCTGTCATCTTAACCATCTTGGTGCACAGGGCTTCCGCCACCACTAGCAAGGGATCAGGTGGTGAGCATTGGGTGTCCAGGGAGTAAACATAAATGGCAACCCCTGCCTGGCAAGGCAACCCCCCAGGCTCTTAAACTTCCCATAGGGTACAAGACACAGAGATGCCTAACACAGGCGATTTCACAATAGTTTATAGTTAAAAATGTATCTTAGATCTTCTTTAAAAAATAAGAGAATGGGAGGCAGCAGCTCCTTTTTGGATAGTCTTTGAGTCCCCAGCCAAACACCCAACTGAACCCAGGTCTTCTGCCGAAATGTGCTCTGTTCTTCCTCTATCACTGATTTCCCGGTTACCGGGTTTTCTTGGAGGTTCTAGGCGGCATCTAGTTTGGTGGGAGATGGAAGGGGGCTTAGACAGGAGAACTGCTTGACCCAGGCCTTGCATTACGTGACAGAGGGCCTCAGTTTAGACTTTTGATAGTCTTTCCAAATGAGCTTATACAGGCAGGCATACGGACAGGCATGAAAGAAGAAGGCAACCTCCTGTAACTTTAAATCCACCACCACTCTTTGGCAATTCTTCGTTTTTTAATATCCTGGGATCTTACAAATATGGCAATATCTGGGGCCTCCTTTGATTTCCAGTAAGGCCTGGGTTTGGATGGTTATGCCTTGGCACCTTCTAGGTCCCATTCATCTAGCTCAAATCTGCATGGCTAATGGGGCCCGGCCACTTGGGGGGCAAATCTGTGCCTAATCCCAGGCTATAGATCTTTAAATGAAATTGCCCATCGTACTTGCTTGGCTAAGCCTTGAACTAAAACATGAATTATCCAGCAGAACAAAGAGAAGCCCTGGGGATATATGGGGGAGGGGTTCTCCCTTAGAGAGCGACAGAGCTGTGTTGGGAGGAGGTTTCTGGAAGTAACCAGCTGGGCACTGCTGACAACAGAGGTGGTGGCAGCTGGCGGAGAGGGAGGCTCTCCAGGCGGTTGCTGTGCCATCTGTTGGGAACAGTGCACTTCTTATGACCCACGTCCTGGAAGTGTTGCAAGCAGGCAGGCTGATTAATTATTTCCCTGGGGTCTCCCTAACAGGCGATAGAAACTGATGCTTGGTGGGCGTGAAAGAAAGGCCAAAACTTTCAACTAGTAGGGAATTTGTTTCCTGGCCTAACTGCAGCCACATGTGAAGGTATAGAAAACATATGTGCCTCTAATAAAAGATCACATTTAAAAGGGAAGACGAGAATGAAACCAGCACCACAGCGTCCTGTTTCTCATCAAACACCGAGCTCCGCATTTGCAGGCGCTCTGTGTTACCAGAGGGTGTTTAGAAGCGTTTCCAACAGGGCTGGGCTTCATTTCCATTTGCAACATTGGTGTGTTTCTATTACCCACTGTCCCTCTCTAGTGAAACCAGTCATTTATCATGGTGGTTCCCAAGCCTGCTAGCCTCTTTGGTCCACTGAATCAGAATCCATGGAAGTAGCCACCAGAAGCTGGACTTTTTAATAAATTCCCCTGGCTGATTCCTATGCAATGGGCCTTGAACTTCTCTGTGAACTGGGAGATGGACAACTACAGGTTTAGAGTGAAAATGCATGAATAAGGGACTGTGTTATGTTGCTGGTAGCTGAGAGAATTTCACATGAAATTTTGTTTTTCTGACACATACGCAAGGAAGGGGATAGGGTAGGGAAGTGAACGGATGATGGCGGGCAGGAATAGAAGATAGGCATTCGTAAGAGCTGAGGGCCATCATAGGAGCAATAAACACACCGAGAGCAGTAAGTCTTTGAGATAATAAACTACTAGTGGACGCCCATCTCTATGAATGGAATCATCGTCTATTTAGTCTCCCAGGCTAGAATCCTTGGAGATATTGCAACTGCTCCTTTGCTCTGCCTTTCTCCTTCCATCTCAAGTGATCACCAACTCTTGCTCATGGATTGTACTAGTCACAGCTGGTTGCTTTGCTCACAACCAGTTCTTCCTGCTCTCTTGTTAACACCCAGGGGTTTGCTTGGGAATGAGGAAGCAGTGTAGTCAGCTGGACTATCGCAGTGTCTTCTTCATTGGTCTTTGGCCAACATACTGTCTCCTTTGATCCACCTTCTAATATGCCTTGGGAGTGACTGTCCTCAAGAAAATTCTAATAAACATATTTTTCCACCTAGAAAAAAATCTTTTTTTTTTTTTTTTGCAAATAGGATAAAATACAAACTCCTTAGAATGGTTCTCAGTTTGGCCCTGAATTTCTTCTCCAAAATCATCTCTGTGTTGAAATTAAAGATGGTGGCAAATTCTTTGATGCTCCTCCCATAGAGAGGTGGGGTCTGTGTGCCTTCCTCTTGTTTCTGGGTGGGCTTTGTGACTATTTTTACCAGTATAATATGGTGGAGGTGATACTTCGCCTGTTTGTGGCCCAGGCCTTAAGACACTGTTTGCTTCCATTTCCTGTCTCTTAGAATCTCTTCTCCCCACCACCCCAGCAAGGGAGCTGTATGAAGACGCTTGTAAGAAGTCCAACTACCCTGAGAGGCTAGGTGTAGGTGCTCTGCTGATGGTCTCAGCTATGCCCAGTTTTTTAATCCAACCTTGCCAAAATGCCAGACATGTGAATGAAGCCATTTGGACTCTACAGACCAGACCATCTACCAGCTGAATATCAATGAGTGACCACATTTTATGTCATTTGGAGCATAGGAATCTCCCAGCTGAGTCCTGCCCAAATTCTTGATCCACAAAATGGTCAGATATAGTAAAATCATTGTTCTTTTAAGCCTCTAAGTTTTGGAGGTAATTTGTTATGCAGCCATAGGCAATTAAAACCATTTCCTAACAGTCTTCCCAAGCAACCTATACCCCAAGTTACATGGAACTATAATTAGTGTCCTAAACACATTGAACTCTCATGCCAGGGATGCTCTCCTTTACCTTCTTTACTTGGCAAACTCCTGCTCATCCTTCAGGTACAGCTCAGGTATTGGCTCCCCTCTGAAGTCATTGCTAAACAAATGAATGGAAGGAATCCTTTCTGCTCCATCTTACGCTGCCATGGGTTCTTGGCCAGTACCGATTTTCATGCGATGTGGCCTTGTGATTATTTATGTATTTATCTTTAATAATCTGATAATCCCTGGAAGGTGGGAATTGTGTCTTGTTCATCTGGGCATATCCAGTGCGGAGCACAGCATGTGGTACATAGTTGGTACAAAACAAATGTGTGTTGAATGAAAGGAGGACTCAATAGAGAAATAAAAACATGAAAAGCATTTTTGTCTCTACGCTTTTTGAAGGTTCAATCGTGCCTTACTGGCTTTATCCAGTTAGAGCCACACATGAACTAGATCAATAAGCGATTGGCTCTTCTTGTCTTTTGTGAAACCCTAAGTCTTTGACAGCTTGGAGTGTTAGATTGGCCTGTCAACATGTTGGAAAATAATAGCCCAACTACCCAGAAGATGGAGGTGCTCTTGGTATACAAGACTGGCGGATAGAGGCTGGTGTATTGACTTTCTCTGAAGTTTAAAGAGGCAACAGGGTATAATAAAAAGAGTTTTGGCTTGGGAGGAGGGATCACTGCCAGGCATGGCCTCAGTTCTGTCACTAAGGGATTTGGCCAAGTTGCTTTATCTCTTTGGACCCCAATTTTCTCTTGCGAAATGAGGCATTGGGCCAGGTGACGTGTCAGGTATCTCCCAGCTCTGACATTGTGTAAATCAGGCACTAACTTGGAATATTTCACTTGTGCTATCTAGGTGTGATAGCTGAATCCCTAATCTCCACCTCCTCATCCCTGTCCCTTTGTTGACTCCTCATCCTTTTGTGCTTTGGTGGCAGTCATGGGGAATCATCTGCTTTAGAGGATCTTCCTAGGATAGAAGGTTCTGTGTGGATGTAGGTCAGCTCTGTAGACCAGGGCTGCCCCTATTCACTGACAGATTTCCCTACCAGTTGATTTGAGGTACTCTATAAAGGTCTTCCTTTGATTCCCCGAACCCCTCCCAAGAAGTACCTCCACACTGGCTCGCCAAGGGTCTGAAATGATGGTTTGAATTTTCCCCTTAGGGCACTGAAGGCCCTCAGTTCAAATGCAAACATAATTAAACCACTAGCAGCCATTAAAACCTTATTTGAATGAGTTTATCAAATCAGGTCCCTAAATCTGATTTCCCTAGAGCTTTTATATCTGTTATCCCATCTAAATCTGCACAATAATTCCCTTTAAAGATGTGAAAATTAAATGTCTAGCAGGGGAAAAAATCCAGTTTTCTGACCCCTAATCCTATTATAGTCTTTCTAAAATATCACTGCTTTTACAAGCAGGATCCTAAGGAAATGATTGAAAGGACAAGTATGTGTTGATAGAAGGAAGAAAAGAAATAGGAAGAATTGTCCCCTCTCCAAACCAGCAAACTCCAGAGCTTGGGGAATTGCTTAGAATAGCAGCAGGCAGGACCAGAGTGCAGGTACTATCTGCCTACCAGGGTGTCGGTCATAAAGGGACTTTAAGAAAGACTAATGGAGGGATCTAGAAGACCTACTTTGCCAAGTGTGGTATCATGGACTGGGCTCTGAATAAGAATATTTGGACTTGGTCCCTCCTGGCAGGGTGAACTTAAGGAGATCATTTAACTTCTCTGAGCCAAGTTTCCTCAAATGTAAAAGGGGGATCATAATACCCACCTTGCAGAGTTTTTTAAAAAAATTATTTTATATTGGAGTAGAGTTGATTAATAACATTGTGTTAGTTTCAGGTGTACAGAAAAGTGATTCAGTTATACATATACATGTATCTATTGTTTTTCAAATTCTTTTCCGTTAGGTTATTATAGAATATTGATCAGAGTTCCCTGTGCTATACAGTAGTCCTTGTTGGTTATCTATTTTATATATAGCAGTGTGTATATGTCAATCCCAAGCTCCCAATCTATCCCTCCCCCCCACCTTGTAGAGTTATTGTGAAGATGAGAAAAGTGCTATGCAAGTACTTGGAAATCAGCACCTTCTACCACTAGTAGCATCAGTATTAGTATTATTGTATTATAGGTAAAATTCCTGATGGACAATAACTGCTAGGCTGACCCACAATCAATATGATGGTTTATTCCCTAAAGGCAAGTATGTAGACAGGCTGCTTAATTTGCAGGATCATTTAATTTGTAGGGCTACATTATTTCACTAAGATTTGGGTCTCTTCCTTGCCAAGGTACATTCTTGATATCCAGTAATGTCTTCTACTTTATTTCATAGTGTACTGATAATGAGGGCTGTTATTCATTGAAGACTCACATATTAATAAATTATCGTTGCCAGTGGTAACCTGGGAAAAGCATGTGTCTCATTTCTCCAGGGAGGAATTGAGACTGAAGATTTATCTGGTCATGTCAACACCTCAACTGCACTATTCTCTATCTTTTTCCTCTCTGTCTTTGAACTTGCTTTTCCCTCTGCCTGGAACATTCCTCCCTCTGCCCCTCTCCAGTTTGCTGGGCTTTCTCAGTTCATCCTTCAAGTCACAGGGTAAATGGTGCTTTTTCTGGAGTAGGGTTTTCTCAGCTCTTCCCATGAACTTCTGTCATCATGGCGCTCATCACACCACATGCTAATCACCTCTTCCGTCTGTTTTCCCCATGAGACTGTAAGGTCTCCCTTGTTCATTAAGTATATCCCTTGCACTTGGTTTAAGGCCTGGCAAATATTTGTTGAATGAGTTAGGGTGTTGACTTGTTCCAAGAAAAATTAGGGTCAACTTATAGGAAATGCAATAGAGTGACAGGGAAGAATGCACGTTCAAATACAGCAAAGTGCAAGAAAACAAATGTTTAGGACTGGGCATGGGAAGATAGGCTCAGGGAGAAAGTTAACAAGCAGATGGCTCAAAGCATGAACAAGTTTAGCATTTCCAAGGAACGGGAAGGCTGGCAAATGTGGCTGCATGGCGGTGGGCAAGGGGGGGAGCGGGGGAGCTGAGGCCAGGGAGGAAGACTGAGGTTAGATCAAGGAGGGCCTTGTAAGCAAGAAAAAAGTAGCTTGGATTCTAAGTCTGGTGAGGAGCTCTTGGCTGTGGAGGGGATGGAGGGAGGAGAAAGAAACAGGATGAGTTACTGGTGAAAAAAATGAGATTTTTATTTCCAGCAATAGAAAGAAAATGGATAATGTCTAAGGTAGATAATTCCAGAAGCAGCAGAGTAAGAATATTATTTTGAAACCTGGACATACATACCAGAAGCAGTAACTATAAGAGTTGAAAGTGGGGTCCTATGAATAGTAGGAATTGGGGTAAGTTAGGAGGAAGACAGCTATGCCATTTTTGCAATAAACTTTAGTACTGTTTGAGTTTTAAACTTCTATGTGCATGTTTCATTTTCTTAAAAATTAGACACTGACTTAAAAAAAAAAAAGAAAAAAGAAGAGGTGAGCTGTTACATGCTTCCTCTCTCTATACAGAACAGGAGTGGGTTTACAGTAAAGACGATGGAGCTTACGTTTCTGAACTCTCATCCGCCAAGGCCTGGAGGGATCCTTGCGATGTTCACTTGCCATTTGTTTTTTTATGAAATTTGCAAAATGAAGATATTTGAACTCAGGTGGATTAAGACCATTGTCTTTTTTCCACTCTGATCCCCCTCTGTCACTTTTCCCCTTTGTAGAACATTGCTGAGGGGCCTCAGGCATTCTTGGGATCTAGCTAAGGGGAAGATGAGTTGGGGTTGCATCTGGCCCATGCTTTGCGGGATATATTTATGTAGCTTGCGGTCACTTGTGTGCATGGTTTTGTTTTTACTGGCTGTCCTATAGCCAAGATGGCGTCCAGGAATATTCCTATCCAACTGGGCTGACTCGCCAGGTGTCCTGACGCAAAATTCAGGGACTGAGGTAGCCTCACAATTAAACTTGTCCTCAGGTTCTGGCACAGAAAGTGTGTATTTAAGTTTAGATGCTACATAAGCCAACTTAAAAGCTTGAAATCTTACGACTCATATATGAAATACACTTAATAGAGGTGTCCTCAAATTTCACCACAGTGCTAAAATTTACACAGCATTACCAATATTGAGTTGCGAGGCTGAAAGGAACTTTTTAAAGCTATCAACTGAAATGCAATTTTCCTGAATGATCTTTCTGTTCCCTGAATAGATAATGTAAAATAGAGGTGATCAAAGGTAAAAAAATCTAGAAATAGATGCATGCCAGACAATTAATTAATAAAAGCATGCTTTCCTTTTGATGGGTTTTGTGAAGTTTGTGGTATTAGCTATTTAAAATTTGCACTTTATTGTAATTTCTTTTCAAACGTGAATTAAATTTTTACTTTTGTATCTGATTTTGTACAGTAATTTTGCTTTCTTTCTCTTAAACAGGCTTCCCAATTTCTATAAGCTTTGGGTCCACAAAACCCGATCTGCCCCTGATTGAGAGAAATTGCTTATTTTTCCTGTGTAAGGATTAGGCAGATGTGTAACTGCTGTGTAAGGAGCTGATAAGTTAATGGTGAGGAGGAGGGTTGGGGGATCCAGGAACACTAATTGTAGGTCTTAAAAACATAGGCTGAAGACCTTTGTTTTCCAGTCGAGGTGAAATTCACGCAACAGAAATTTGGTCTTTTTGAAGAGCACAACTTAGTGGAATTTAGTACATTCAATGCCATGCGGCCACCACCATGATCTAGTTCCAAAACATTTTCATCACTCCAAAGGAGAGCCGTAACCATGAAGCAGGCACTCCTTATTCCTAAGCCCCATCCTAGCCCCTGGTGACCTCCAATCTACATTTTGTCTCCATGGACTTACCTATTCTGAATATTTCATTGAAATGGAATCGTACAATATGTGACCTTTTGTGTTTGGTTTCTTTCACTTAGCATAATGTTTTCAAGCTTCAGCCACACTGTAACGTTATCAGTATCAAATTTCTTTTAAATGATATACTGGGAGCATGTGCGTGCGTGTGTGTGTGTGTGTGTGTGTGTGCATGCACACATATGTGTACTTCAGTGTAGCTCATTTGGAAACCATTTTCCAATTCAGCTTAGTTTAAAACATGTATTGAGTTCCTATCACGTTCCAGGTACCGAGCTAGGCATTGTTCTATTTTCTTTATAACCATGGCTTTTGGATGAGAAAGCATGAACCCAGGGGCTCTTGCTTAGTCCGCCAAACCTGGTGAACCCTAACATCATGAGCTCAGCCTCACGACCCACTCTAGTTCTCTGTGTGATTATGCCCCAGGAACTTTTGTCATCTTTTTACCAATATTTGGGGGGAGTACAGGGGGAAGAGTTGGCTAGGGGAGGATGTAAAATGTACATCAGAATAACTACCCAGCGTTGAGCTGACAAAGGAAAAGAAGGCGATAAAACATGAATTTCATGAATGCATCTGGAATTCCCTCTGACTCCCTTCTAGGATATCTCTCCGTGAGAGGGATGGAGAAGGGACTCAGGTGGGCAGTCACAGAACAGGGCCCCGTGCTATTGTCCTCTTCTTGCGTTAACCTTTATGACCTTTGCAGATGAGCTTGGGATTTGTTTAAGATGGCGAATGAATACATTAATATATGGTATCATGGACTGAATGTTTGTGTCCCCCTCAAATATTTAGGTTGAAGCCCTAATCTTCAATGTGATGGTATTAGGACGTGGGGCCTTTGGGAGGTGAGTAATTATGTTTACATGAGGTCACGAAGGTGGAGCCCCCGTGACAGAATTAGTATCCTTGTAAGAAGAGAAAGAGACACCAAGGGTTTCCTCTCTGCCACGTGAGGATACAGCAAGAAGGTGGCCATCTGCAAGCCAGGAAGAGGGTTTTTGCCAAGAAGTACATGTGCAGCCCCTTGATCTTGGACCTCCCAGCCTCCAGAACTGTGAGAAATACATGGCCGTTGTTTAAGCCACCCAGTCTAAGGTGTTTTGTTATAGCAGCCTGAGCTAAGACATATGGTAAGCAACGCGTGGTGTTTGTTGATTGGTAGCACCCTCATTTGCTCTTGGACTTTCTGTCCATTTGCTTTTCCTTGAGCACCAGTGGGGTGGGGTGCACCTCTGAAGGACAGTGAGTGGATGGGAATCAGAACCCAACGTGAACTATGACCTTCCAGGGTCTTCTTGCGTCTGTCTTCGTTGGTTGGTTTTCCCGTGGCAGAGAAATGGCCAAGCCGCTGAGGGGTGAGCCCCTGTGTGTTGAGCTGCCTTGGTGAGCTGAGTCCTGTGCTTGGCGCCAGCGCTGTTTTGTTTGTTTAAGCCTCACAGGTACTCCAAGAGGAGAGATGGTTACCATCTCCATTAAAGACAAGGAAATCGAGACTCAGGAAAGTGAATGAGTTTCTAAGAGCGCACAATTAGTAAGTAACGGCGCTAGAATTTAAACTCAAAGGCCGCCTTCCTGCAAGTGTGGCGTTCTTGATTTATACCCTAGCTGGTGAATACCACCTGCCTCTGGAACTGCCAGGGGTTAAAAGAAAGTATTGTTTCGACTTTGAAACTTCTTAGTCCCAAAGCTGTTACTGCATTCAGTGTGCGAAGGATTTTTAAACTTTTTCTTTTAAATGTGGGAGGCATTTCACCGTATAAGAAACAATAACGTTTGGATTTATAAGCCAATTAATGCACTGAGACAAGAAACCCCAACATACAGCTGGAGAGTGGAAAAGCTGGCCAGGCCAGGCATTCATCTTGGAAGTAGTTGTGTGTTTTACTTGGCGTTGGCTTTGTGAAATGAGATCTTTGAAAGGGGCTTTCTAATTTTACATCCCTTTCAATCCAGTGGTGTGGACCAGGTCTTTGTGTGAGCCATGGTGGGGACATTTAACTCCATAGAGGGTGGAGAGTTGATGAGCCATAAATTCTCCCACTCAGCACCCTGTGTTGGGTTTTTCTTTCTTGTAGCTCTTGTGGGACCTTCCGCTCCCTTAAGTCAGACAGGCTGCAGCCAGCAGGGGCCTGGACAGGCTCTGGGAGACCAGGAACCAGGCCAGGGAGGCAGCATCAACTCTTCCTGCTGGGAAGGTGTCGTATTCTTCCCGCTGCCTTAGATCTCGTCCTTCTGTCCTGCAGCGGGCAAGTTATGCAAAGGCAACATTTCCTGGGTCCCCCACTCTCCTGGGGCAACATCACACGGCAGATCTCCGAAGCTGTGAGAGGCATTCTGGCTCCTCTTAAGTTGTACAGACATTCTGGATCCCATGTCTTCCCCCCAGAGTTTGGGACCAGCCCTGTGTAAACTCACAGGGTCATCAAAACTGGCTCTCAGGAGATCCCTCTCGGAGTTTTCATTTCCTCTCCTGGAAAATTTTCTTCCCTCTCTGCCTTCAAGCGTCCAGCATCCTTATGCTTGTTCTCCTGTTCGCTCTTATGCTCTCCCCTTACCAAGAGATACTCTGCCAGAAAGTTCTTCATGCAAATTGAAATCGATGAAGTTCAAGTTTGCCAAACATTTCTGTAATCTGCACCCTGCTTAACCCTTCAGCCCTGGCCTTGATACAACACCCATGTCACACTCTGGACAGCTTGAATTGAGCACTGACTGAGTCATTCTCTTGGCCCTGTCACCTCAGGGCCTTTGCATATGTTGTTCCCTCTGCCTAAAACTGTTTTTCCAGCCCTCCTTCCCTTTTTCCTGGCTGCCACTATGTCAGCACAGATGTCCCTTCCTCAGGGAAAACTTGTCCTGACATCCCAAGACTAGGTTGGGTACTCATTGCCCTCTGCTCCTTCTGTTCAGTATGTCCTGTTTTCTTGAAAGTCTCTCTCACTAAACCATGAGCTCCTCAAGAAGAAGCATGGTACCCACTGACCGAGTATAGTCACCCATAAAATATTTGTGAATAACTGAATAATGAATGATGTGCAGGTGGCCACTATTTTTGTTTCTTTCACAAATCTGTGCTTCAACATGCTTAGCTACTAGGTGACTTTGAGTTAAAATAAAGGAAATCCAATTTTCAACCCTTCTCTCAATGTCTTACGTCCTTGGAGAGATGGTGGCTTCAGAGATGAGGTCCCAGCAAAGGAACACTCCAGGAGTCACAGCTTCCACAATGTTTTTTTTTTTTTCCAAAAAGGTCAAGTTTGGTATGATTGTCCAGACCCAGAAAATTAATGCAGACCTTTGTGGTAGAGAGTGGCGGACAGTAAAGTGGTTTTGAAGGGTGTGCAGACTACAAATAGAACCCTTTCTGCATATGGATAATATAGAGGATGTTTGTACTACTATGTTGGATAAAATTGAAATCTGACATTAAGACAAAGGAAAAGAGGAAGGGTGTAAGTTACAAACGGAAATAGCTATGATTGAATATCAATGTTATATCAGGCAGTGTCCAAATCTAAAGACAAATGGACAGGAATAAAGACGCAGACATAGAGAACGGACTTGAGGACACAGGGAGGGGGAAGGGTAAGCTGGGACGAAGTGAGACAGTGGCGTGGACATATAGACACTACCAAATGTAAAATAGCTAGCTAGTGGGAAGTAGCCGCATAGCACAGGGAGATGAGCTCAGTGCTTTGTGACCACCTAGAGGGGTGGGATAGGGAGGGTGGGAGGGAGACGCAAGAGGGAAGAGATATGGGGATATATGTATACGTATAGCTGATTCACTTTGTTATAAAGCAGAGACTAACACACCATTGTAAAGCAATTATACTCCAATAAAGATATTAAGAAAAAAAAGGCAAATGGAATGCTTTACCTGGTTTCAGTTGAGTTTCATAGACTAGGGTGTGGATTGTAGGGGTGAGGAAGGTGGGTAGGACAGAAGAGTGTTCTGCCATGGCTAAAGGAAGCAGGAAAGCTTGTAAAGCAGTGGGTAGTGGAAGAGGGATAGGCCGCAAAAGTCAATTGGGCGATGCTAATTAGTAAGTGGGTGATGGGAAAATGATTTTACTGCATTATTTTGTGAAACTGTTTGACAGCAGTGATGTCATCCTGTCCTTTTCCCCTAGCTGCACACCCTTCCCCAGAGATGTCCATCTTCCTTGTCATGGACTGGTCATTCTGTCTCTGTATCTCGGTCTCTGTCTCTCTCTTTCTCCCCTCCCCCCCCCCCCCCATCTCTCTCTTCTCCAGCTCTAGGTCTAGTTTTAGTCTCTGGGTGAAACAGAGAGTGCACAGAAGGGTTAGACCGCGTACATGCTGTAACCAGCGTTCGGTTCCTTGCTAGGCCATTGGGAGCCACGCCTTCTGAGGTCAGGGGATGAACTCTGCTTTGAATCTGTTGTTTTCCACTCAGATAAGCAGCTCTTCCTGGCTTTCGTCAGCTCCTTCTTATAAGTGTGATTAACAATAGTTTGATGACTGATGGAATAAATCCATTTGATCAAACCATGAACACTTATGTGATTAACCTCCTTCCAAGGCCTTCCCTTCAGACACTACACAATCGCCCCACCTCGGCACTGCTTGCGGAAACACCTCTGAAACTCATCTTTTGAAGTCACCTCGAAAGGTCTGTTGGTTGGATCTGATGGTTTCTGGGGTGTCAGATGTCTTTCCTTTCATGGTCTGTTTCAACTTGAGGATCAGCCAGAAGTCATGAGGTGACGATTAGGTGACCTAACCCAAAAGTTGCAATATGGCGTGAACATGTTTACTTGCTAGAAATTGTAAGATGGTGAGTGATATACTCCAATTTTATGCTGTTCAAAATGATTGCTAACGTGAATAAAGCTACTGATGGACTGGAGTCAGTTAGTGTAGAGGTGATATATTCTTGAGGGCATTTTCCTGGAATAAGCCCCTTTCATTGAGGTTCTCCCTTTATCCTGTGATCATTAATCATGGACCCATTTACTGAACTTTTCAGTAGCAACAATTAAAGAGTCATCAACCTAGGTCAACCTGGGCCAAGCTCTATCGCCATTTTGCTTATTTCTCAAGCACAGACTACAGTATATGTGCATGTATCTAGAACTGACCTGGCTCTTTGAACTTTTCCCTCTTTCCTCTATTGAAGCTTTGCCACATCAGCCCAGATGTCATTTAGGACTATGTTGCCTCTTGGAGATTTAGTTGAAAATGACCCAAACTTCACCCGATGGCCAGTGGCAGAGTCTGGAGTTCTCATTCTTTCTGTGATTGCCTTACTGCTCTTTGTCTTCAATGTCCTGCTTTTGTCTGCATGTTTTTTTTCCCCCTGGCTTGCTCTATGTTGGTTGGGAAACACTGCCTGTCAATATTTTCCACAAGAAATATACACACATCAGGCATTTTACTTTTTTTGGGGGGGGGAGGGGATAGATTTTATCCTAAATATTTGGAAAAAGGATGTATGTGGACTGTATGTGTTTATCATGGAGGGAGGTTCACTGCCCTCAACCATGTAAATCACTCTGTCTCTCTCTCTCTCTGCTTTTTCACATACTGCTGGTCCTTCATCCTTCTGACACTTTCTACTCCGTAGCCTTACTGGGATATTAGAGAAGATTAAACCAGCAGCAGTAATCCCCAAGCTTATAATGGCTCCAAGATGATAGAAGGTGACCTGCTGATTTCAGGTCCAAAGTGGTGTTCCTGACCCAAGAGTGCCTTCTTTTCTTATTCAGCTTCTGATTCAGTATCTTACGCTTCTTCCATTTTTTTGGCTTAGCCATTTTCAACATACTGTTTCCAAGGTCACTGTGCCCGTATGCTGGTGGGAAAAGAAAGGACTCTGAAAATGGTAAACATCACTCTGTTCGTGTTCTGTTGGCTAGAACTCAGTCAGATGGCCATGACTGGGGAACTGGAAAGTTCTGTCTGTCTGGCTTCCCTAGAAACAGAGTGTGGTAGGCGGACTCTGAGATGGTCCCACGTGATCCTTGCCTTTGAGTATCCATGCCCTTGTGTAACCCCCTCCCTCAAGTCCCTCAAGCACTGCTGGACCTGGTGATTCACTTATAATGAATAAAATACAGTTAGGGTGATGGAATGTTACTTCCATGATTAGGTAACAAAAGACTGTGACTTCCGTTTTGCCAGCAGCTGGCTCTTGTTGGCTTTAATGAAGCAGGCTGCCTGCCATGCTGGGGGGGCTGCCGCCTGCATCCTGCAGACAAGAAACCAAGAGCTGCCTCTGGCCAACAGCCAGCAAGGAGCTGAGACCCTGAGTCCAACAACCTCTGAGGAACTGAATCCTGCCAGCAATCGCTGAAATGAGCTTGGAAACAGATCCTTCCTGTCTGAACCTTGAGATGCCTGCACCCAGTTGATACCTTCGTTGCAGCCTTGTGAGACCCTGAAGCAGATGACCCAGCTAAGCTGTGCCTGGAGACTTGACTCACAGAAACTGTGACAGTAAATATGCATTGTTTTAAGCTGCTCTGTTTTGGGTCAGTTTGTTACACAGCAATAGATAACTAATACAGAGAGAAACCTGGATTATGAAGAGCTTGCCAGTTCTTCTCCAAAGGCTTTTCTCATGAGGATAGACTACCACTCAAGGCTGCCCTGATCCCTCAGGGACCCCTAGAATGCTGGCGAATGAAGACACACTATGGCTTGGCCACCAGCAGAAAGCTTTCACATACCAACTGTATTAGCTTCCTGTTGCTGCTGTAACACATTGACTTCACACAGAGGTCAGAAGTCCAAAATAAGTCCTGTGGGGCTAAAGTCAAGGTGTTGGCAAGGCTGGGTACCTTGTAGAGGCTCTAAGGCAGAATCTATTTTCTTGTCTTTTTTAACTTCCAGAGGCCACCTATATTCCTTGGCTTGTAGCCCCTTCCTCCATCTTCAAAGGCTGCAACAGTGCATCCTCAAATCTTTCTCTGACTTTCCTGCCTCCTCTATTCACTTTTCAGGACCCTTGTGATTATCTTGGGCCCACCTGCTAATCTGAGATAATCTTCCTCTCTTAATTTAATCACATCTGCAAATTCCCTTTTGCCATGTGAGGTAGCAGATTCACAGGTTCCAGGGATTAGGATGTAGACGTCTTTGGGGTGGGGGGAAGGGGCATTATTGTATCTATCACTCCAATCTATGATTTTCTGTTCCTTCCTGGTTTCCTGCTATTTAATAAACCACAGCAGTGAAACCTAAGCACCATCAATTCCAGGAGAGACCACATAAACATGGGGAAATTTGACTTTTGTCTCCTGAGTCTCCTGGGTCTATGCTCTCTGCCTTTGCCTCAAGCCTTTGATTTTACCTACTTCAAGGTTAATCTCTTTCTCTTTTTGGGGAACTCCATTGTTAAAGGTGTTAAGAAGATGAACAAATTCTCTGGCACTGGAAGCAAGATAGAGGGTGCTGAGGATTTGACATATGTAGCAACTGAGGTTTCTGAAGATTGAACAATTTATCCAAATTAGGGAGTGGTCGAACTGAGCTTGAATCCTTCTCATTGGCTCTAAAACTGTTTTTTTCTCTTACTAACCTGGAAGTTTACTTTTAAGGAAGGCAGTAAGAATTTATATTTAGGCAGAGACTAAAGGTCTAATCTGATGTCAGACTGTTAAAAATGGTAAAGGTAGAAATAGGAAGACCTTTAAACTAATAAAGTTTGGAACTTTTGAACAATAATATCCCACTTACAAATCGAACAGTCTTAACTGTGAAACTAAGAAGCAGGAAGCAGACTCATCAATATCAAACATATTTAAAATTTGTGGAGGAAGACATAAGGTACTAGTTCTCTCCTACACCAGTGTTTTGCAAATTTCAACTCCTCTTTTGATTAACATAAACGTGTTACACTCCACAAGAACCCGGATGTATCTGCCCTGTCTGCTTGAGAATCATGGCATCTTCAGTACATTCCTAACCATCAAGAGGATGTTGTCACATTTTATATTTTGTATTATGGAAACACTTCTTTTTCCAACTGTAAAATTCCACTCTTCTTCTTCTTCGTATTTTTTACATGGTTGTAAAATGTGCCTTTTATGGAACAACACTTTATCCCAAATGATGGGGATTTCACACAAAAAGGAAGATATATCTGAGCAGGTGGGCGCTCTATAACTATTAGATATGTTTTTTTTCAAACTACTTAGTAGAGAATCCCTGCTCTTCCAGACCTGACAAGGAGTTTTAAAATTTTTTTTATTGGAGTAGAGTTGATTTACAATGTTGTGTTAATTTCAGGTGTACAGCAAAGTGAATCAGTTATACATATACATATAGCCACTCTTTGTTAGATTCTTTTCCCATATAGGTATTACCGAGTATTGAGTAGAGTTCCCTGTGCTATCCAGTAGGTCCTTATTAGTTATTTATTTCATATATAATAGTGTGCATATGTCAATCCCAATCTCCCAATTTATCCCTCCCCCGTCCTTACACCCTGGTAACCATAAGTTTGTTTTCTGCATCTGTATTTCTGTTTTGTAGATAAGTTTCTGCACAGTTCAACCATGGTACAGTGTGGAGATTCTGTGCTTGGCCTAAGGGTAGATATTTTGAGGGTTGAGACTGTTTGCTCTAGGAAAATATAATGTACTGCTTCTGGAGTAAAAACAAAATTAATAAATGATATAGCATGCAAACCCATCTTGGCTTTGCACTGCTTAGCAGTGTTTTAGTGAGTTACATTCAAAGGAATGAGAAACATATGGATGAAACGTCCCTCGTGGCTACTCCTGGGCTCAGAGATGGAAGGGGGACGTGCTCAACCAAATGCACCGTATTTTTCTGAACACCATTCTTGAGAACATCAGCCAGCGGGGAACTGGTCTTTCTCTTCTGTCCCTAAAAGTGCACACTGGCAAGGCTGGTGGAAGCTCTCGCGTGTCTGAATCTTTGGCAAGGAAGTGGGTGAGAAGAGTGGAGAAACTAGATTTGGACTGCAGTGGGACTCTCAAGGCATGATAGTAGTGAGTGTTGGGTTAGAATTGGGTTTTATTTCTTCCTTTGATATAGAATTGCATGCAAGCAACTGTTCTGGGAAAGTAGATTTCCAAAAAACCAGCAGGACAGAGGGACCTTCTCAGAGTCGGGAGACAGTAAGGCAAGAATCTATAAATGAGGGGGTCTCATCAGGTGGAATCGTTGACCGGTTGATTCTGCCACAGATTGGGAATTGAGGTGCTAGGCTCTCTAAATCCAGTCTTATTGCTTTAGTGATAGAGGAAGGCCCCAAGACTCTTTATTTTTCAACTGAGGTAGATGTGAAGACTACCTTTCATGCAATTCTCTCTCTTTGACACCTCACAACAAGTTACTCAAGGCAGGTTCTCTCACCTGACTCCAATAAATAAGGAAGTTGCAGCTCAGAGGAGAGAAACAACCCACCCAGGGTTGCCTAGCTAGTCAATTTCAGAGCTAGGCCCCCAAAGTATTTCTTCTGAGCCCCATTCCCACGATCTCTGGCCTACAGCAGGCAAACAGTCACACAGGTGGCCCCGCTTAGCCCTCAAGATGCTATGACTAAACCAACAGGAAGCATCCCTGTTTTCATCTCTGCTCTCCCCTGAGCTCAGGGAGCAGGGCCTTCTCCTCCTTAGATGGTCACACTGGTCTCTTTCTTCCTCTTCCCTCTCTTTCCTGCGTGATGAGTCACCCAGTATAACAGTCTCAGTGAATAGGTCAGTGTTTAAAACCAGCAGGACAGATTTCAGGGTGAAAAGTCCACGCACGCAGGTGAAGTTACCTGGCTTGGAATGATGGCAGCGTTCGTCTGACGTCTCTGCTTGGTTTCTACCCGTTTTTCCTTTAACTGATCACACTCACCTTCACAAACCCTGAAATGTCCTTTCTGTGGGGTGAGGATGTGACTCTTCAGTTTCAGGTTAAAACAACCCGGTGGAACCTTAGAGCTGAGTACTTGCTTCTCTGAGTGAGCTTCTGGCCAGAACCTGTAGACACCTTCCCCTGAATTAATGCACCCAGTGGGCCTAGGCCACTTGATCTCTTTTGGTTCTGTGACATTTATTCTACTCTCGATTATTTTCTGTGACTCTTGCTGTAGCTTTTGTCTTGGCGTCTCTAGGACCTGTTAATAACACCTGTTCTTTCTTTTCCCAGTTTGCATCATACCCCCTGGCTTCCCTTAGTTCTAGTCATCTCTGCAATGAGGTGGGCTTGTGGGTGTCAGTTTCTTCATCTGTAAATGGGCATAGCCTACAGTATTGTGGGAAAAAAGAGCCAACATTTAAAGTATCTGTCATCATTTGAACAATAAATGGAATTTTTCCCCCTTTTGCCATTCAAGAAAGTTGAAGTTAAGAAGTTGAATCACTGCCACAGGATGTGAGAGATCCTGCGATTCTCAACCAGGGGTGATTTTGCCCCCAAGAGACACCCAGCAATGTCTGCAGACATTTTTGGTTGTCACAGTTGGAGGGCAGGTGCTACCAGCGTCTAGTAGGTGGAGCCCAGTGTGCTGCTACACATCCTACACTGCATAGGACAGCTCCTCCCAGCAAAGAATCACCTAACCCCAAACGTCCATAGTGCTGAATCCCTATCATAGATGATAAACTGAATGTATGTGTCCTTGGGTTGAAAGACATATGAGTACTGCTTTGACTTCTGTAATATTAATATCACTATATATCAATAATAAAACTGATAAAAATAATAAAATCCATATTAATATCAATATTCATGTAATAACAAAAACTTTATTAAGCACTTACTATAGATCAGGCAAATGTATCAACGGGTTTAATCATCAGAATACCCCTTTTAAAGAGTTACATTTTTTTTTTTCTTAAAACAACACAAATTTATTATCTTATATTTCTGTAGGTTAGAAGTCAGGCATGGGTCTCAGGGGACTAAAATCTAGGTGTCAGTAGAGCTGCATCCTTTTCTGGAGGCTTTAAGGGAAAATTCATTTCCGTACCTTTTCCAATTCCTAGCAGCCGTCCTTTAAGCATAGTTTTTCCTCCTCCATCTTTAGAGCCTGCGACACTGCATCTCTGACCATTCTTCCTCTGACTCCGTTCTCCTGCCCCCCTCACTCCAAGGAGTGATTGCATTGGACCTACTCAGACAGTCCAGGATAATTTCCTTATAGTTCCATCTGCAACCTTAATTCGCCCTTTGCCATATAACCTCCCATATTCACAGGTTCCAGGGATTATTCTGCTAATCAGGAAAATCATTTCATTTTTAAAGGGTTCCTTTTATCGTTCTTAGTTTACCTCTGATGAAAACAAGGCTCAGATTAGGTCCCTGTCATATTTACTGGACTATGTACCCTGACCTTAAATATCACTGGAATCCACCTCTCATTCTATAAAATTACATCGTCTTTCACTTCTTGGTGTGACTAGGAAGACGTTTGGGACAAAGTGGTGAGGAGCAGGCAGCCGAGAACTTCCCAGGAGCCTGTGAGAAATGCCAGCTGAGGAGCGATTGGAGAGTCAGAAGAAGCACACCCACGCCTACTCAGCGGTGAAGTCCGGCCTCTGCGACTGGATTTCCCTCCTGTCAAAAGGGCTGGGAGGGACTCTCCCACCGACCAATGTGGGGGTGCGTCGGAGATCCCTGCGTTTCTGTATTAAGTCTAACAAGAGGGTGTTTCCCTTGACAACTCCTGTCAGGGGTCAGAAAGAGTGAAGAAAGGGTGAAAAAAACTTGAGATAGAAAAGAGCCTGTTATCAGAGTCTCTCCTTTCTTTCTCTGGTGAGGGAGCTGGGTCTCTGAGGCCCCTGATAGTGGTGGCAGACAGTCCATGCTGGGCATTTCAGCTCATTAATAGAAAGGGGATGGGAGGTGGTGCAGGGAGAGATCCTGAGGTCTTCCAGTGCTTTCCTCCCAAAAGTCGTGACTCCCTAACTAGCCATTCATGGGGAGGAAAATCTGGTTGAATGCAGTTTTGCATGGGAGGACTTCCTGTGGCCAGAGGGGTCACGGGTGCATCAGCAGCCTCTGTTCATTGTGCACAGGCCTCTGGCCATCTGGACCACCCAGGGGCCATGTTTTCCTAAGGAGGGCAGGATGAAGCAGAGGGGCTTGACACCGCAGTCCCAGGGTAATTACCAGATGGCAAAATGCTTTTTTCATTGGATGATTCAGAATAACCGAGCCACCCCAGGAAAGCTAATCTGATTTTATCTTTAGCGTCCAGCTTTTCCCTTTCCAAGACATACCCTTTTCTTTTCCTTGACGGGCAGCAGTGAAGGCTGCCTCTGAAGGGCTGAAAGAAATTGTTTCAGAGCCACTGACAGAGTGGGTGGGTCAACGCCCGCCCCTTCTCCGCTGTGGCCGCCGGCAAGTTTCAGGTCGGATGTGCACTTCCAGAGGGGCGGCACCTCCGCCAGGTACAAGGGCGGGAGGAACACAGGTCCCGGGGGGAAGCGCACCTTGGCCACCCACCAGCTGTGTGACTGTGGACAAGTTCCCAGAACTTTGCAAAATGAGGATTGTAATTCCTACTTTATAGGGTTAAATAAAACCATACTTTTAATGTTGTCGCAGAGGTCTCTTAGGCTGTCTTCATTTCTTTTCATTCTTTTTCTTTATTCTATTCTGCGGCAGTGAATCCCACCATTCTGTCTTCCAGGTCACTTATCCGTTCTTCTGCCTCAGTTATTCTGCTATTGATTCCTTCCAGTGTATTTTTCATTCTAGTTATTGTATTGTTCATCTCTGTTTGTTTGTTCTTTAATTCTTCTGGGTCTTTGTTAAACATTTCTTGCATCTTCTCGATCTTTGCCTCCATTCTTTTTCCGAGGTCCTGGATCATCTTCACTATCATTGTTCTGAATTCTTTTTCTGGAAGGTTGCCTATCTCCACTTCATTTAGTTTTTTCCTGAGGTTTTATCTTGTTCCTTCATCTAGTACCTAGACCTCTGCCTTTTTATCTTTCTATCTTTCTGTGAATGTGGTTTTTGCTCCACGGGCTGCAGGATTGTAGTTCTGTATTACCATGTGACCCAGCAATCCCACTCCTGGGCATATACCCAGAGAAAACCATAATTCAAAAAGACACATGCACCCCAATGTTCTTGCAGCACTATTTACAATAGCCAGGTCATGGAAGCAACCTACATGCCCATTGACAGATGAATGGATAAAGAAGTTGTGGTACACATACACAATGGAATATTACTCAGCCATAAAAAGGAACGAAATTGGGTCATTTGTAGAGATGTGGATGGATCTAGAGTCTGTCACACAGAGTGAAGTAAGTCAGAAAGAGAAAAACAAATATCGTATATTAACGCATATATGTGGAACCTAGAAAAATGTTACAGATGAACCGGTTTGCAGGACAGAAATTGAGACACAGATGTAGAGAACAAACGTATGGACACCAAGGGGGGAAAGTGGCAGGTGGTGGTGCTGTGATGAATTGGGAGATTGGGATTGACATATATACACTAATATGTATAAAATGGAAAACTAATATGAACCTGCTGTATAAAAAATAAATAAAATTCAAAAGCAAAACAAAGAAACAAACAAAAACCGTACATGATGTGCCGCGGTCAACTCTCAATAGAAGTTAACTCCTCTTCCATTCTGATACTCCACTGGCCTTGTTCACAAACCATCTAACACTTTCCTGATGTGAAGCGTCGAACATAAAGGGTATTAGAATGCCGCGATTTCTAAAAAGGAATGAACCCATTTCTGAGCATGTCAGAATAGGTGGGTGTGCACGTGTGTATGCCATGATGCTTGCTCTTTCTGCTCTCCAATAACCTCCAGCTTCTTTTCTGCCTCGAGGTCCACTGCCCTTTTGCCCATCCTGCCGCCCCGCCCGCCAGAATTGGGTTAAGTGAAGGAAATGGATGTGACAGTACCCCAAGTATCTTTTTGCTTGTAGGAAAGTCTGAATAAAGGTTTTATTTTCTTTCTAAAATATTCTTCCTTTAAAGCTTTTGTTTTGCTCAGCCTTGGGATCGCTGCCATTCCTGCTCCTCAGTGTAAAAAATCAGAAAATAGGGCACAGACCTAGGTATTAGGGAGATTTGATTGCGAAGAGCATCGCACTCTGGTTCTCCCTCCTCCCCCGCCCCCACGCACACGCCCATTCCCAGCAGCAGAGTCTTTGACCAGCAGAGGGCAGCAAAGCACAAGGGATCAGAGTCTCCGGGACCCAGCCCGGTCCCGCCTTAGCTCCATCTATGGGGCCCCGGTGGGCCCTGAAACCAGCGGACTTGGGTCTAACCCTTTGCTTTGACCACTGATTCCCTTCTTGCTCATACTTACCTGGTGGGTAAATTTTCAGGCGGCAGACTGGCGGAAGGAACATATACTTTAGAGCAAGACAGAGGTTTTAGTCCTGACTGCGTTAATTTCTTGATCTGTAAATAGAAGATAACAATAATAGCTACCATTTGTGGAGTGCTTATTATATGCCGGACTGTTTAAAGCTTTTCCTGGAGGAGAAGATAATACTCGAGCCGAATCTGATTTCAGCCAATTATTCGTGAAAATGGATGGAGAAATAAGGTTACAGTTATTGCCTGGAGTCCATCAACCCCCCCACTTATATTTTAAAAATACAACATTATTAAAGAAAGAAATGAAGCTCCCATGATTTCACTCCTCTGATTTAAACCTATGTTATTGTTGTTTTTTTTCATAGTATTATTGGTTGTCATGCATCTTTATACAAATTTCTATTTAATTGCAAGCACAATGCTTACTACATTTTGCATTTTTAAAAATTAATCTTTCAACATGTTAAATGAAGCATGGGTGAGGAAAGTCATGGGCTCTGAATCACTCTGTCCTGGCTGAAAGTCTTGACTCTGCCCCTTACAAAACCAGTGAACTTGCCTGTGTTACATAATTTCTCTGTGCCTCAGTTTTGTCACTTGTAAAGTACAGCTAATAATAGTAACTACCTCACAGAGTTGCTGTAAAAAGTAAATAACTTAATACACTTTGAGCAGTGGCTCTCAACCCGGAGTGATTTTGCCTCCTGGGCGATATCTGGCAATGTCAGTCAGGAGACATTTTTGGTTGGCACAACTGGGCTGTGGGAGGGTGTTACAGGCATCCAGTGGGTAGAGGCCAAAGATGCTGCTCAGTTTCTTGCAGTGCACAGGACCGTCTTCTACGACACAGAAACATCTGGCCCCAAATGTCACTAGTGCCAAGGTTGAGAAATCCTGCTGCAGATCATGAGAACAGTGTCTGGCACGTAGGAAGAAATTACTAGATTTTAGTTATTATTATTTCCTAAACCTTCCAAAGTCTGTCACCTGACATTCAAGGATAAGTGTGATCGTAGCCAACCTTTCTACACTTCTCTCCAGTTTCTCCCGTGTACAAACCACAAACTTGAGCCAGATGGTCTACTCAGTGTCCCCTGACTGTTGTGCCCACCCTGAGCCTGCCTCTCTGTCCCTCTACCTGGACCCTGTTTCTCCTCACTATGGCAATTCCTATACCTCCTTCCAGATCTGTCTTCCTATGAAAGCCCCAAAGAGATTTTTCACGCCTGGGAACCCATATGGCCCTTTGTTGCAACCATTCCAATGATGCCTACGTGCATTTCCTTCTGCGTGAGAAGTCCTGGGCCACTTCGCACGGAGTTTACTCTGTGCCAGGCACTGTGCAAAGTCCTGGGCCCACCACACTTAAGAAGATACAGTCCTGAATCAGGAGATTGGGATTGACATATATACACTAATATGTATAAAACAGATAACTGATAAGAACCTGCTGTATAGAAAAATAAATAAAATAAAATTCAAAAATTCAGAAAAATAAAAAGAAGATATAGTCCTATCTGCAGGGAGTGTTCACATGATCTAGTATATTGTAGGTGCTCATTAAGCACCTGACAGAGCCTATGAAGTGTAATGGAATTAATTTCGGAGTCTGGCCCACGTGGGAAGGGTTAAATCTAGGCTCTGACCTCATTAGCTGTGTGACCTGGTTTAAATGACTGATCATTAGACTCTCACCTTGATAATGGGCGTGATAAAAGGTATTTCAGTGTGGGGTGTGTGGATTGAAGACTTAGTCATGGTTTAAAAGTGTTTGTTCTTTTCCATCTTTGTCGATGGGTTTGATTTACAACTGTCCATCTATCTTCCCGTCCGAGGGCATTCCCTCATCTGCCCCCCCCCCCCCCCCCGCACCTCCATGAGAGCCAGCTTCCTTCTAGTAAACTTTCATCCCCTGACTCAGGTTGCTGCTCAGCTGTTCTGTTTAGGTTGCTTGTCCCTGGTGTTGAGCCAGGGCTACGGCTCTTAAGTAAAATTCCAGGAAAACGAAGCCCTCAATGGAGCTGCGCTTGGCTGAGTCTGTGTGTTCCCTGCTCCTTCTCTTCTGTGGATCCAAGGCACATTCTGATTCTGAGGAGATTCCTTCTGGGTTGTGTCCACACAGTTGGGGGTAGAAAGAACACACCCCCATTGGGGAGATGCTTAATGTATAGTACAGATGACATGTGTTTTAACTTAAGGGCATCTATCATCTGCTCTGCCGAGTCAAAAAATATGCAAATGTTTTTGGTTAAGCTGTTCCTTAGGTTTTGCATTTGCAAGACGGAGGGCTCGGTGAGAGAGGACTGAAAGGAACAAGATGGTGACAGCCAGAGGTGAGGACGCTTTTACATCTGATTGTGGCATGGATGTTTTTTGGGTGGTTCCAGGGAAGTCACTCACCCTCTCTGGGCTTCTCAAGGTAGTTTAGAATAGACATTGGAGTTAGGCTGACCTGTGTCTGCTGTGTGACTATGCTCAAGTTACCTAACCTCTCTGAGCCTCAGTTCCCTCCTAGGTAAAATGGAGATAGTGGCAACATGAACAACAACAACAGAATTGTGGGAATTAACTGAGATCAAGCTCAGAGAATTTTAGAATAGCACCATAGACGCTGTGGGGGTCCCATCCATCCATCCCATCCTACCCTGGAGATGCTGGAACACCGACAGGTTCCTGTGTATTTCTTCCTGAGGGTGGTCTCTGTTGTTGGGAGGGTGCGCAGTTCATATGTGTGACAAGCTGGGAGTGCCAAGGATTTAATGCTCCAGGAGTGACCCCAACCAGGGTGGGGCAGGAGTTGGTGAATAAGTTCCCCAGCCTCCTTACCCCTCGGTGGGACAATCCCAAGATGTCTCACTTTCTCATTCCCTTGCGATGTCCCTGGGGATCACATCCCCAATGAACCATGCATCCCAATCCTTGTCTCAGGCTCTGCTTTTGGGGAAACCATAGGCCAGAGATACCTATGCCACATGCCTGCTGTTGGTGTTAAAATGTGAAAGCACTTTGAAAATAACCTCCACAGGTAAGTATTAATTCCATTTCTATGGAGGGAATATGCTGCTGTTATTTTTCAGTCAGTGACCATTACAGAGAAATTTCTTTGGGATCTGCAACAGGCTGGTTGCAGCAGGTGAGATAACTGTAGCGTGGGTCCCTTTTTGAGGCCTAACCTGGACACTGATGGGCATTGCAGGTGTGGAGGTTATGGCTGAACCCCAAGAGTGCTTGGGGTACATGATTATGTTGACTTTTTTGATCAAAAATCCACCTCTGATAATACATATAAATTTGGTTTTGTTATATGGAGGGCAAAACGGTCAGCAACATGTTACTTTCAGCATACAGGAAAGATGAATGTGACAACAGGGTTATTCACAGGGAATGTAGCTGATTAACGATGGCCACAAGCTCTTCTCCCATTGAGTGGTGGGGTCTCTTCCCCTCCCCTTGGACTTATGTTGGCCATTCTGACTTGGAACCCACAGAATGTGCAGAAATGGTGCTGTGTGACTTCAGAGGCTAGGTTAGAAGGAGGCATGCACCTTCTGAATGTGTCTTCTGGAATCCTTGCTCTTGGTCACTGCCTCTTGCAACCCTCAGAACCCATCCTCCAGGATGAGAGAACCTCAAGCCACATGGAGAGGCCACATGGGGGTGCTCTGGTCGAGTGTCCTAGCTGAGTTCTCAGCCTACTGCCGGCATCCACTGCCAGCCACAGGAGTGAGATATTTTGGGCATCAGCCCTATGGAACTTTCAGACGACTATAGCCCTAGTCAAATTCTGACTGCTGTATACACGAGATCTCAGCCAGAACCCCCAGATGAGCTCCTCCTGCATTCTGCAGTCACAAAATCATGAACACGGTGAAGTGGTTGCTTTGAGCCCCTGAGTTTTGGGATAATTTGTCATGCAACATAGATAACCAGGTGGGGAAGAATGGATTAAAGAGTGGAATGACACCACAGGAACATTTAATTTATGTTAATTAAAGCATGTATTTTGTGTGCGTGTGAGAGAGAGAGAGAGAAATTTAACTAGTGTGGCACTTTTCGTTCTATCAGTGAGCATATGACATGGAGTGAGAATGACGTGGGTGCCAGGAGTCTTCTTTTTGGTGAGTCGGTCTCCCATCTTGCCATACCGGGTATGATTCCGTCATTCAAAGTTGTATGTTTCCACACATCATGGTCCCTAAAAGCAAGTTGTCTTTCATCTGGTGCTCAAATAAGAACACAATACTATGTTCTTGATCTAGAAGAAATATAGTGGTGTCATATTTCCTGGGACATGACATACTAATTTGGAGGACATGATGTCCTCCAAAGGGAATTCCAGTATGAAATTTTAGCCTCACGATTTGAGTTCAGAGTTTGCCCTTGGCTTTGATATGGACCAACTGGATTTATTTCTTTGCACCCACCACAGTGCTAAAATAGTGTCTTCACAGAGCAGATGTTTGTTAAATATTGGCTGATAAAATGACTTTTGGATCCTAGGAAGATCTCATGAGGCGTATTCACAGTGAAAGTGTTGGTTCATTGCCGATATTCCCACTATGGTTAATTACAATAGGGAATTTGAAGTTTCTTCCATCCTGATGACTGTCACGTGAACCAGAATTTTTCTATACTAGATAAAACTTTGACCATGGCCAGGAGTATCTGCCAAAGATAGGGAAATATCAATAGTATGGAATGGTAGGATTGTGTAGAATTCAACTACGATATTTATTGTCATTTTCTAAGGTAGGACCTAGGATACAGGTGTCATCTTGACTCTCACAGTCCAGAGTGAACGGTTTGATTAGGAAGGCAGACAGTGAACAAGTATTTTCAAATGTGATGAGTCCTATCCAAAGTGGTGCTATGGTAGCATAGAGCATGAGATGTAACTTAATCTAGGAGGTAAAGGAAAGCCGCTCTGAAGAAGTGACCCTGAAGGATGAGAAGATATTGGCCAGGTGAGGGGAAATAGGAAAATGTGTTCCAGGCAGGGAGCAGAACGTGTGCAGTTTACACCAAGGGATGGCCAGCCTTTTCTGCAAAGGGCCAAAGAGTACATATTTTAGGCACTTTAGGCCTTATGGTCTCCATCGTAGCTGCCCTGCCATTGTAGCTTGAAAACAGCCATGGAAAACTTGTAAACAATTGGGTGTGGCTGTGTTCCAATAAAACTTTATTTACAAAAACAGGTGGTAGGCCACATTTGACCCAAGGGCCATAGTCAATGAACCCCTGATATAACCCTATGAAGCAAGTAACAGCACTTCCATTTTACAGATGAGGCTTAATAGCACAAAACTTGTAAGCAGCAGACTTGAAGTTTAAGTTCAGTTCACTATGACCCCCAAACCTCTGTTCTTTCAATCATAGTATGTATCTCCTTTCTAAAACATCTTTCCAAAGGTTTCCTCAGAGCAGCAGAGCTATATAACTGTTGATCACCAAAATGCCTGGTGCACTGTGCTCCCCTGCTGACCATAGTGGCTTGATTAGGAATGGCTAAATGATCAGTGTTATGTACTCTTCAGGCTCTATACAGATTATTCAACGTGTATTTATCTTGCAATACGTATTATTTTCATTCATTGGCAGTGGCTAATTTTAGGTCTATTGTGGTTTGCTGCCCTTTCAATAAATCACACAATCGAGTCATTGTCCCAAGAGTTCTGAGAGTCAAGTGTTTCCTCTGGCACAGCTCTTTATCTGATGTTAGTACTGTTATGAAAACACTTTCGGAAGTCTTGGTATTTATAGGCAACTTGTTCCTCTGGTGGATGTCTGGGAAAGATCAGGATGTGCAGGGCTGGCATTGTTGGAGTCCTTTGTTCCACATTAATCATCTACTTTGAAGATGTTCTCTATGGAGTTGTAGGCATGCTATTTCATATGGCTAAGGTTACCTGGTTTATAGCATTTTACAATTGATTTTTATTCATGTTTCGACGGTTCTCCTTAGGAGCACGCAGGTCTTTGGATATTAAGTTATAAATGTTTCAACATGCGTCTCTGGGGTTGAGTGAATGGAGGAGCGTTTGGATAGGAGTTGTCGATGCTCTGCTAGGACTTCCTGCTTCAACTGGAGGGTGGACCAAGTAACCATGAATGTCACTCCGGCCCCAGATCCTTGGGGTCCAGTCTGTTTTGAAGTGATCTAGGCACTTCTCTGTCTCTCTGAGTTCCTTCCATCCTTCGACAAATATTTATTTGACCCAGGTGCATCTGACACTGGGCAAGGTTACTGAGCAAAGAAGAAGGTCTTGTCCTTATGGAGCTTAGAGTCTAGCTGGGGAAACTGTTGCCAGATAATCACATCAACGAATAAATATCTGCAAACTGAGATGAGTCCTTTCAAATAAAGGAACGTGGCACTGGAAAGCAGCCTGTCTCAGACTGGGTGGCCAGGGAAGTTTCCCTGAGGAGGAGATGCTTAGGCTGGGATCTAATGGATGAATAAGAAGTAAAAGCTAGATGAAGGTGGGACTCTAGAACATTCCAGAAAGAAGCAAGAGCATAAACAAAGACGGCATACAACACACCAAAAGGAGGCCAGAGGGTTTAATGCATGTCTCCCTGCTCACAGGGAGAGTTAACCCTCTCTGAGTGACCACTGGAAGGCCAGCCTCTGTGCTCCTACTGTTGGATGCTGGGCAAAGATGCTGTAAAACCAGGTGAGGCTGTGCTGGTCCCACTCATCCACTCATTATGTTCTTGGTCACACTTCCAGACTGGATTTGACATTATCCATGAGAAGTTTGTGAAACACTCTTCTACCTGACAGGGCCTGGGGCCCAGAGTCTCTGCTGATGAAGTGTTTCCTAGGAGCTTGGGCTGGGTATGGGGATGGGCTGGGGGATGCAGTGCCCACAGGTAGTCTCAAGGTGGCCTCTGATGGACTGTTCAAGCCCACCTTCAGTTTGAAGGGGCTGGGAGGGAATTGAGGATGACTGACAAGAACACAGTTCTAAGGCAAAAGGTGGGAGGCCAGGACAGCTAAAGTTCAGCGAACTTTAGAGAGGGTGGCTGCATCCCTGTTTTAGAGGACACTTTCTGTCCTTGACAGGGGTTGGGGTTGGGAGAAGTGGGGAAATATTAATCAACTATGAAAGCTAGACTTTGATTAAAATCAGACTTTTCTTGGAAGAAAACAGCTTCAGCAATCCATCTCTTCCTTTCAGTCCCTCTTGGCTCTATCCATCAAAGCTTATCAATAATCTATTCGCACCAAGAGTTCTAGGTCCACAATTCAGCTGATCAGGCCCCACTAGCAGCTCCCTTCCTGGAGGAGTTGATTATCGTGTCACGTGATTCCATGATGGTTCCATCTGCAGCAGCCCCTTCATTCTCTTTTATGTCACTAAAGACGTCAAAGATGTGTGGATTTGTACTTTCTACGTTTTTGTCCTTTAACATCCGAGTTACAGTTGTTGAAACATTGGCTGGGCTCTGTTTCTGTCCTCTTTCTCAGACGGGGGCTTTTTCAACCTGATTAAAAAAAAAAGTACACATGAAAGTATCTTGCTCAATGCCTGGAACATCGTCAGTGTTCAGTGAATATCAGTTTGCTTTATTCCTGGAGCTGGGCTGGCTCTCTCTCATTCCCTGTGTTTCCCCTGTGGACCTTTCTCCCTTCTCCTCTGATGTCATCACTTCTCCCATCCAGCTCATCTTCCACAAGCATTCATCTTGGTCTGTGCTCTCCACTAGGCTAGTGGCCCACACCAACAGGAAAGCCTGGAGATGGAAGGAACCTTAGGCATCACACAGCTCCGCCTCCTTTATCCGAGATGGGGACTCCAAGGCCTACGGAAGACAAGGCACTTGGCGAAGTTGCACAGTTAGTGCGTGGCAGAGCCCGCTGAGCACTGCCATCTCTGTGTTGCTTCTGTTCCAGATGGAACTCTGTCCTGTCCATTAGTTTGCTTGCTTGGTTTTTCCTTCAGTGGATCGACATAAGTTGACCCTTCCTACTGCTGACCCAGTTGTGTATATGAGCTGGTACATGGCCCACCCTTGGCCTTCTTCTCTTTCCCTTTCCTGCTTCCTCCTCTCTTTCTTCCCCTTTCATCTTCCTCTTCCTTGTCCTTTTTCTTTGTACAGCAACTTTGGGGCAGGAATCCGTAAGACACCATGCTTGTCACCTTGGGGTGGACAGAGAAGAACAAAACACAATCCCTGCCCTCAAGGAGCTTGAGGAGCCCAGGGAAATATAGCACCAACCGCAGCATGAATCAAAAAACAAAACAGGTCCTAGTTGCTCCTATTGATTGAGCACTTGGTGGTGTCAGTCACTGAGCTTAGGGCTTTGGATGCATAAATTCGTTTAAACTTGACCACAATCCTGCGAGGTGGGGACTGTTATTGCCCCACTTTACAGATGAGGAATTTGAGATTAAAAAAAAGTTAAGGAACTTTCCCCAGGTCAAGGTCACATAGAAAGGAAGTGGTGGCAAAAAGATATGTACATGAGAGTGTGAGGGAAGGAAGGGGAGAGTCTGCATCCGTGTCACATCCCGGGGCCACTCTGCAAGTCGGCAAGTGGACTCTTCAGTCTCCAAGGAACTTAAAGAGAGAGAGAGAGAGAGAGAGAGAGAGGGAAGAAAAATGAAGCTCCAGAGAGACTCAGCTGGGCTTGAGGAACGCTCTCTTCCCCAGCTCTGTAGAGAGGACTGACAGTGATTCTTTGCAGGAAAGCATCTGGGAATTGTAGCCATTCATAATTCTGGTGATTGACTAGGGTGAATCTGAACAGGATTAATTAATCGGCCTTAGGAATTGGCCCCTGTGGGTTGGTGGCAAGTCCGTGGGAGGTGTGTGGAGGCCTCCAGGTCAGGGGTTACCATCCCTGTGACTCAGATCGCTCCCCAGGATGTAGAACCCCTCCTGGAGCTCCAATCCCCTTGGTCAGATCCTGTGGCCACCATGATAACACAGCCATTGCCACCTTCCAGGATTCCCTTCAGCTTCTCATGGCCCTCCCCCCAGCCTTGTGCTATGGTAGAGATCCCTGACTCTCCTCTGTGGTTTCGCTCCAGCGCTGCACACCCAGGCCATTCTGAGAAGCTTGCTTTGGAACTGGAAGACACGTGGCATCTTTTTCCAATAGAGTAAGGCTGTCTATACGTGAGCCAAAAATTGTACATCTCGGAGCTTTATAGGATTAAATATGCTTTTGGCAAACACTTTAAATACAAAGAGAGGTTGGAATAGAGGCAGCCTAACAAGGCTTTAGGTTTCTATCGTGTTCCCTTCCTGCAGAATGAGTGATCATTTCAAGATGCGTCATTTTGTTCAGTTCCTCTTTAAGGAACAAAGATCACTATTATTCATAAACATGCAGGATTAGAAACAACCATTACAATCAAGACACATGCATGTTGGAAAGTGCCCTTTCTTTCTTCCTTGCTTTTCTTATCTCTACAAGCTCAGAGGCCATAATGAAGGCTGTTCTTAGTCTTCGTTCATTACATACAAGTAGGGTTAACACATTTTGGCATCTGTACCCTGTTTACAACCAAACATTCTTGTCCAGCCCCTTAATGCTGCTGTGTGGTTTCTGCCGGGCTGCCTTCGGGTGATGAAATCAGGAGGTATGATGGGGGGTGGGATGCAGGGAGGGAGAGGGTGGTTTTGTTTCCTTGGGTGGTGCCTCTCTTCGGGCAATTTATCATACAGCCGTTCTCTTCAAGTTCACATCGCAGGGTTTAAAGTGATACGTAGCACTTCCCCTCATGTGGAATGAGAAAGATGTGACCAGTGGGCCCAGTGAAAGGAGCGGCCAGTGTCCGAGGTGGGCCTGTCCAGGCTGGGAGGTCATGGAACGCATGGGTTAGTGTGCAGTCACCCTCCCCTTGGGACCCCACAGCAAGACCCAGCAAAGTGCCCGAGACTGGTGGAGACTAAGCCCACAGGAGAAGGGCCTGGGAGGACGTAAATCTTGGACAATTATCCTTTTTTAAAAAAAATTTAAACTGATAATCATTCTCTCTTCTGCATGTTATACTTTTCCTCCTGGATCTTTCTCATTAGCACTTAATTACACTCAGGTTTCTCTCGCCTTTAAAAAAGTAAGCCTCCTTCCGCCTTCCGTCCCCCCCAGTCACTCGGCATCTCTCTCCCTTCACAGTCAAACTTGGAATAGTTCTCTAACTGGCTGTCGACACTTCCCCACTCTCATTCCTTGTGCTGTCATTCCAGTCTGCCTCTGATCCTATCTGTCCACCCTAGTTGGTCTGTCCAAGGTCATTAGCCCAAGAGTTTTCCTCTGAGTCCTAAACTTACAAGACTCCTCAGTCCTATCACACGCTGCTGCCCACGAGTTCCTTTGGAAGCGTTCTCTTCCTCTGCCATCCCTGTTACCAGCTCCCTCTGCCTTCTCACCCGCTTTGTGACAAAGGCACAGTCTCCTTTGATGGCTCGTCGTGGTCTTGCTAACGTACACCTCAAGGATGGGTATTGTTTCAGGCTTGGTTTTGGTCCTCTTCTTTGTACACACTCACCTTGGTATACCCCATCTCCTCTGCTGGCTGTGTTTGCCAGCTCTCTGTTGCAGATTCACATAGCCCATATTTCTCTGCTAAGACTCAGACCTGTATGTCTAAGTTTCTTCCAAAAAACTTCATTGGCTCATAGGAAATTCCAGTTCAAAATATCCAAAATGATGCCCATCTCCCCCCTGCCAATTATTCTACTTTTCCCATATTATTATTTTTCTTAAAGTTCCCTGAAAAGAATTTATGTTTTTGTTTTTTAGAATTTTTATGGGAGCATAGTTGATTTACAATATTGTGTTAGTTTCAGGTGTACAGCAAAGTGAATCAGTTATGCATATACATATATCCACTCTTTTTTAGATTCTTTTATTATCTTCAGCAGCAAATGCCATTCCTGTTTTTCAGTTTCCCCAAGTAGAAATATGAATCAATCTGTTGACTCTCCCCTACCCCACACACTTTCTCAACAAGTCCTGTTAATTTTACTTTTTAGTACATCTAAAATCTGAACATTTCTTCCCATCTGTACTGCTCCAATTCCAGGTGAGGCCGTAATTATCTTTCTCTTGAATTAGAATGCCTCCTATTGGGTTTCCCAGTCTCTTCATATAGAAACAGTGGCAATCTTTCTAGAATGTAAATCTGATAATGTTACCTGTGGAATAAAGCTCGAGCTCCTTGTCATGACTTGCAAAGCCCTTTATAACGCGACCCCTTTTTGTCTTTCCAGTTTTACTCCGCACCACTTCTGCCTCCCCCTGTACTATGGAGTAGCACTGAACATCTTCAATTTCCTTACACGGGTTTCTGACTTCACTTCCAAAACTTTGAACATGCTGGTCCCAGGAATATTTTGCCTTCCTCTCCCCTGGCTAATTCCTATCCATTCTTCAGTATTACACTTGGAGGACTCTGCTTATGTGTCCTTTCCTCAGGGAAGCCTGGCCTATACCCCCAGGGGGCCCAAATTCCTCTCTTCTCGTCTGTGGGGTACATTGCTACTGGGATCTGGTAGCACATCTCCCTGTATCCATGCCCTGAAGGGGTGCCCTCTCACATGGGCTCTGCCCTTGGTCATGCAAC
Source organism: Grampus griseus (assembly GCF_964374135.1). Classification (NCBI taxonomy): domain Eukaryota; kingdom Metazoa; phylum Chordata; class Mammalia; order Artiodactyla; family Delphinidae; genus Grampus; species Grampus griseus. The sequence goes on from NC_139011.1 coordinate 16,485,338, forward strand.
TTGCTTTGGCCAATGAGATAAAAGCAAATGTCACACAAGTAGAGACTTGAAAAGTGCTTGTACTTTGGAGTTTGTTCTCTTGCTACTATAAGATAGGACTTACCAGTTTGTTGCATGATGTGAGAAGCCCAGCCCAGCCATCCCTATCACCCTAGATGACAGTTCCTTAACCATCAGACCTGTGAGAGGCTACTTGGGACCACGTTCCTTCTGCCTGGGATAGCATTTCTTGTGAAGTGCTATTCATCCCTCTGGGGTCAGCCTAAATGTCACTTTCCTGGAGAGACCTTGCCTGATACCCCTCCTAAACCAGGTCCCCTTGGCATAACCTCTCATCAGACCCTTTACTTTTCTTTTACTGCACGTACTTCAACTTGTATTTAATATATTTGTGTGATTATTGGTTGAACCAGTGGAAAACTCCACAAGGGCACTGAACAGATCTCAGCCCATAGCTCATTGCAGACCCTCAGATATTTGTTGAATGGATGAAGGAATGAGTAGTTAATGCCCAGGGTGAGAAGCTACGTGGTTGGAAGGGAGGTCATGGGAGAGATGGTGAACAGTTTTGCATTTCATGCTGGCTTGATTTCTGCAGTCACCCGGTTGTGTACATTGTCACTTGCCTGCATGTTTCTTGACTTTTACAACCAGAGGTCACATCTGAGGTGGATGGTCAGTAATTCTAGTTATCATGATTTTTAGGACTCAGAGTCTCCCAACCCAGTTTGATAGCCTGTTTTCTGGTGCTTTAGTGCAGTTGGAGTCATGGCATTCAAACTTTTTCCATCTGAGATATAGGAAGGCAGCCTAGTGTGGCAGAAAATAGTGGGGGCAAAGGAATCAGAGGGCAGGAGTTGGGGATCCCATCTCTGAAAATCACCAAGTGTGTGACCTTGGGCAAATTCTCAACATCTCTGAACCTCAGTTTCCTCATTTGTGAAACTATTGTTGTAGGGATTAAATGTAATCATGTGAAATATGAAACATAGATCAGTGATGCACGCATCTTGTCCATTATCTTTTCTCTCACTTTGCTGTTTTTAGCTTATTTCTTCTTTTTTGGTTTTTCTTGCTAACAGTAGGCACATGATAAATATTAGTGCAATGATTGAATGGGGAATCTGGAGGACTAATAATTTCCTGCTTACCGTCTTCTTCTCATTAATGGAAAGTTTCGTACATAGAACATAACCTGTGGGGAACATATCTTGGTCTTCCTTGCTGTTTAATCTGTTTCTCAGCAGGAGTTCAGCCATTCACTTCTGACGTAGATTTTCTATAATCTATGCATTTGCTACGTGCTAGACCTATGGCATTAACCTATACAGTCCTGTTCTTGCTGGAGTTGATGAAGCCAAGATTACCTTCTATCTTTCTTGGCAGCACATCCTTCATTTCTAAAAGAGAAATGATGCTACTTAAAATAAGAATTCTAGTTGGCTACATTTAAGAGTCTGAGGAAAAAACGTCAGATTCGAGAAAATCATCTGGCTCTCAGCCCAAGGCTTTTATGTTGGAATATAAATTGAATACTAAGTCTTTTGCTTTTAAGTTTTTGCCTGTCACTGTCCTGTTTCCTTGGAACAATCACATCCTCGTCCAACAACCGATTCAGTGGCCCCTGGATCATAGGGCTGGAGCTTTGAGCCAGTTTCAGGGAGACGATGATGGTGAGTCTCTGCCCTCGTGACAGTTCTCTCCCAAGTTGCTTCTTGCCGGTCTTAAACCTCTCTGAAGGCAGGGAGGCCTTGGACAGTTAGCAAACTGGATGATGGAAGCAATGTCAAGAACTTGGGAAACACGTGAAGACAGAAACTCTATCTCTTCTCTGGACCAGGAAGTGGGTCTGGAGGGAAATTTATGGTCTTGAGGGCATCCACAGATGGTGGAGGGTGGGAGCCTTGAGACCTGAGGAGACGATGTGTCCTCTCCTGGTCTAGTGACTTAATGGTAAACATGCCACTTATAGAACATTTTATCTGGAAGATTCGGGTTAGATTCTATGCACAGAAAGATGACTATTTCTATGATCATTTTGACTTTGGTTTTCTTACCACTTGTCACACCAGTGATTGCTCATATAAAGTTAGTCTTTCTGATGGATTTGAAAGCTCCCTGTGGGAGTGGAAACCTGACCTATTTTGTTTATAGCTATATGCCCAGCTCTTAGCACAGGGCATGTGGAGGAGTGGTTGCTGAATTGTTGAATGATTTAATGAATCACCAGTTTTTTCTGTGTACATCGTCACCTTTAACGTATGAGAATAATAATGCTGTGAAACAAATATATAGAAGAAAGAAAAAAGATAAAAATAAAGAGTGATCCAAATTTTATTTTATTTTATTAAAAAAATTAATTTTATATTGGAGTATAGGTGATTAACAATGCTGTGTTAGTTTCAGATGTACAGCAAAGTGATTCAGTTATACATATACATGTATCTAAAAGAAAGATCCAAATTTTAAAACCAAGACTGCAAACCACACAATGGATTGATTATTTATTTATTCAATGATATTTATTAAACACTATGCTCTAGGGCATTAACAGCCCTCATGTTTCACTCCTCTCTGTAACTAGTCTTTGCCACTTTCCTCTTTGTCTTTGTATTTCCTCTCATTTAAAAGGCAGAGATTATTTCCTCACCTCTTGAATCTGGGCTCAGCCATGTGACTTGCTTTGATTCAAAGTATGAGAGAGAAATGCCTGTGTTCCTGTTCTGAGCCTTGTTCTCAGGAGGGCTTGCAGTTCCCCATTTTGCTTTTCTTTTCTGTCATTGTCATTTTATTCTGTTATTGCTATGAGAAGGCCATTTGCCTTGGTTGGCCACTGGTCCTCAAGGAGGAGACAACTGTGGAGGGGGGCTCCCCCAACCAACTCAGCCTAGAGGGGAGCCCCCAGCCTGGCTTATAGATAAGTGTGTATATGAGTGAGTCCAGCTGAGATCAGCTGAACCCAATTCAGCCCACACCTCTGTGAGCTTAATAATGAATATTGTATTAAGGCAATGCATTTTATGGTGCTTTGTTGTGCGTCATTTTTGAAGCAGTAGCTAAGTTGATACAAGCTAAGTTGATACACCTGAAACTAACACAACATTGTTAATCACCTATACTCCAGTATAAAATAAAAATTAAAAAAAATTTGGATCACTCTTTATTTTTATCTTTTTTCGTTCTTCTATATATTTGTTACTCTATGCCAGGTACTCTGACAGAGATGTGTAGCTACTTACGTCAACATGACTTCATTGGTTGTTCCAGGGAACTTTTGCCTGGGAAACACAAGTCTACAAATAACTTTACGGTTGGCTTCTGGAAATTCCTACAGATCAGTTTATGAGACAACAGCCTGCTCACCAGGGCAAACAATTTACTTATCAAACATAAATTTGTTGTGTGCAGTGTCCACCATTCCTAAACTATTACATCATGAGCTTTGCTCAGTCCTAATCGATTTCTCTGCTGTGAAAGACCCACCTTAAACCACTGTTTAAGCTCTGACTCCAAAGCCCTGTAAATATTGTCTCTCATTTCCGACTTCAGTCTTCAGAGACACTTAAAACTCTGTAGAGAAGTTGTTCTCTACTGTAGTAAGTTCTAATGAATTTGGCTTCGCTGGATAACAGGTTATCTAGTGATATTTTGGGATGCCCAATGTTGCTTGGTGTTTGTGAGATTAGCCTCAATTTTTATTCTTTGTAGATTTCTTTATTTCCCTCCCCTGCTTTGATGCTTGTAGGATTTTCTTCAGTCTTATAATTCAAAAAAATTTCCAGGATTTAGATTTTGCTTTTCTTTTTATTAACTTTTTGCCTGGCCAGTGATGAGTCTCTTCCACCTGGGCCTTCATTCAGCTCAGAAAAGTGGTTTTCAATTCTCTTTGATTGTTCCTTCTAGAACTAGAAGTCTCACCTGGGTTCCAGTTGAAACATACAGAAGTGCAGAGGTTCTTCCCCAGTTTCCCTAATGAGATTCACCTGGAAAGGGGGCCCTGGCCATGTGTGTGTTTTTAAACAGCTCCATGATTCTGATGTTCTAAGGTTGAAACCCAATGCTCTGGAAGACGGAGTCTCACCTTGTTGCTATTAGAAACAACTGAGAGAGCTTTAAAAACTGCTAGTGCCTGAGCCCTCCTCAAAGGATGGGCTTCAGGATTGAACAGTTTTTAAAACATTTCTCAGGCAATTCTGATATTCTAGGTCAGTGAACCAATGGTCAGTAGGGCAGGAAAAAAATCCCTTCCCGTTTCTATTGTTCCATCTTGCTAAAAATCTTGCTGATGAACTATAGCCTTGTGCTTTGAAATCAGAATTCAGTTGGAGCTCCTGTAGTTAACTCTCCATTATCTTGAAAGAGCTCTATCCATTTGCATCTTAACCTTCGTTAAAATTCAGTAGAGATCTGGGATAAATCCTATCTTTGGGAGTCAAACATAGATGTGTTTGAATCCTAAATTTGGGTTTTCCATCAGTATATTACTTAAAAACTTACCCCTGGCACGGACCAGACTAAGTGTTTTGAACTCTTCCCATGTCACATCATCAGCCTTGGTCTTTACTCACTTTGCTCTTTCTACCTTAGGTTTCTTTCCATTGCTGAACTGGCTGAGCTTTTATACCTTCTTGGGTTGCTCACACATCCTGTCCTCTTTCTTCACCTGTCTAGTTCTAGAATCTGATTCATTTGAACCGTCAAATTTGAGACTCACTGGTGTATCTCACTTGATTCTTAGAATAACCCTGAAAGGTAGATATTGTGGTTCCCATTTTACAGATGAAAAACCTGAGGCCAAGAGAAATAATTAACTTGAATAATGTCCACCAAACAAAATGTGGCAGAGATAGTGTTTCTAATACACACCATCACCCTGCCTGCGAGCAGGGAACCTGAATCTCCCCCCTGCTCTGCTGCTTCTTGGCTGCATCTCCTGGGATCTTAATTTCTTCAGCTGTATAATAAGTTGGTTGAACCAGATGATCTGCAAGATTCTAAAATCTGTAATTTTAATGCAAGCCTGTTTTACATATGTTCATTTTTGAAGAGCAGAATCTGCTGAACTTGGGCAAAGGATTTAAAGGTTTGGAATTAGTAGAAGGAGAATCATGCCTCAAACAGACAGCATTTCCTTTGCTTTGTATTACCAATTGTGGTATTTCTTGCTGACTAATAGCCAGCATCTGCCTATTAAGTGGAATTATGATTTCCTTTCTCCTTTCTCCTAAGCGACAGTAGGAGATAAAGTTACCCCATGGGGAAGATAAGGGATTTCATTTTGGAAACATGAGAGAATTCCAACTAACAGTAAAAAGTTGTTGGCAAAAACATAAAGGGAGATGAAATAAGATGTGTCCTTGTTTGAGCTTTCTTATTTTGAGATGATTTCTTTGGGAGGAGAGAAATGTATTCACAGCATAAATAAGAGCCTTCCTGCTAAAAAAAATCAGCTCAATTTTCTTTATCCTATTAGGCTTATTGGTGATTTCACACATACGAATTGTTCTGAGCCACAGTAGTGGAGAGGGGGCGTAGGATGGGCAGCTCAGAGCAGTAGATGTTGTAATGTTATAGGTGGACAGGACCTTAGAGTATAAATTCCTTTTATGGTCAAGAAAATGACCTTGACCTGCTGTGTGACAGGCTAGACTAGAACCCAGGGCTCTGAGCCCACCCCCTGCAGCAGTGTCTCCCAAAGTGTACAGGATTCGCCATCCATGTTATGTCGATAGTCAAAATGATAGATAGTTGAATTCTTTTTAATAGTTAGGTCTTTTTTCCCCAACTTTAAGATAAATGATAGTAGTTTTTCAAGTATTGTAGTGCTACAAAGTTTTCTTTGAGATTGATGTACTTAGAATACAATCATGAGCAAATTAAAAAATTAAATAGTAGTACAGTTGGTTCACAGATAGGCAACAATTATTAAGGTAAAAAGAGTGTCTGAGGTTTAGGAAATGCTGCACCATTTGCTAAGTAATCCACAAGCCCTTGACGTTTATTCTGTGCTTCATGATGGGAGAGGGAGTCACACACTTAATCGTAAAATTCTATTTGGCTCAGGTAAGGTGTTCGGTCTCTCTTTATTCCTTTCTTAGTGGGCTAAGGCAGGAATCAGCCTGGCCTATGATTATAACTCAGGCGGTTTAGGCTACGTTGCGCTGCAGGAACAAATTACCTAAAAATTTCAGTGACTCCTAGTCACCATTTTATTTTTGGCTTGTCTTGTATCTCCATTGTTGATCTGGCTTTGGCGTTTCACTCGGAGACCCAGACTAAAGAGCAGTCCCTATCAGAGCTATTGCTGGTATCTTGACAGAAGGAAGAGAGGGCAGGAGAACCACAAGATTCTGTTCAGAAGTGGCACATGTCACATCACTTTCACTCATATTTCATTGGCCAAAATAAGTTCTGTCTGCATGGAAGATGCCACTGGGGTGGGTATAATCCTCTAATAGGGATAGGCCCAGTGAGGAAGAAGTGGGTATCGTGACAATCACATAATCTGCCACTAGTTAACTAATATTAATAAACCATTCTGTGAAGAACACATGTCAATCACTGAGAGCTATTTGTAACTGCCTTATATACTGGGATCCTTCAAGAGTAGTGAAATATCTGATGTTACTATTTCCTCCACGTGTAATTCTTCATGGGGTCACATCATCCCTCAGGGCAATTGGGTCCTTCTCTGTTGGCTTTTAAGGCTTTCCCAGACATGGAGGAAGGTTGAGGGGTGATAGTTGCCTTAATGTGACTTTTCTGTCTTTACAAAATTGGGATGGAGAAGAACAAGGATAGCATGGCTAGTACGTACTTCTACAGAGTAGGTGTCAGTTATTTTGACCAGTGTTGACTCAGCAAAGTTTTGGGTTTACACTGCTGGACTATGTAACCTTTTTTTTTTTCTCCCTCTTAGCTGCCTACCAGCTATACAAGGGTGACTAAGCCATGATGTGTGATTTAACTAAACCTGGCTTCCTGTGACAGTCAACTAATAAACATATCATTTTAAGTCTATAAGAAACCAACACCTCTTCCCCCTTCCCACCCACTGGCAAATTTCTGGAGGACAGAATCCTTCCTTTTGTGCTTCCATTAGCATGGGCACTGGTTAGAGATTCTCTAAGCTAAGACAAGGGGATTTCTTTCTTTCTCACCCAGAATAATTTGCACAGGTCTCGTCTCTTAAATGCAAAGGGGGAGAGGCAGGCACTCTTAGAGTCCAACATGCCCATCACTCTTGTCTTTGGATTCCTAGAACAACTTAGGAAAATATCATATCTGCTGAATAGAGTAGAATTGAGAGTATTTACTTCTTTTACCCATTTGTTGAAAAAAATTAAACAATAAAGATTTGTATAGATAACTAATAAGGACCTACTGTATAGCACAGGGAACTCTGCTCAATACTCTAATGGCCTATATGGGAAAATAACCTAAAAAAGAGTGGATATATGTAGATGCATAACTGATTCACTTTGCTGTACACTAACACAACATTGTAAATCAACTGTACCGCAATAAAAATTAAAAAGAAAAAGATTTGTGGAGATAAATGGTGAATGTCTTCCTCTGCTTTCCTGTTCCTTCCCCTTCCTTGATTCATCTTACTACCCAGGGCTACATAATCTTCACAATATACAGTATATTATTTTGTCTACACTTGAGTTTCCTTTGAAATTATCATCTCTATTCAAGTGGCTGTTGTGAACTTAGAGGTGGGAGAGTCCTGGGTATGCTCTGCAGAAATGCCACAACCAAACTTTCCTTGGGGAGGGCCTGGAAGATGCTCCAGCTATTGACCAAACTGGAAACGAAATTTCTACTCCCTCAAGTGAGTTTTCACTCTAAAAAGAGGCCCTCAAATATAGAACTTCTTCTGATCCTTTGTGGGAGGAGGCAAGTTTCTACTCCAACAGATGGGTCTTGTGACTTTGTCTCTCCTTTGTCTTGCCAATCTTCCAATCTGGAAGGATTCTCCCTGTTACTACTTCTGAGCATTGAAAATTTCCTACTTCTTCAAGGGCTAGTGTATTAGTTACTCAGTGCTGTGTAACAAATTACCCTAAAGTGTAGCAGCTTAAACAACAAATATTTATTATCTCATGGTTTCTTTGGGTCTGGAATTTGGGAGTGGCTTAGCTGTGTTGTTCTGGTTCAGAGTCTCTCAGGAAGCTGTAGTCAAGATGCAGCAGGGGCTGCAATCATTTGAAGGCTTGACTAGGACCAAAGAATTCCCTTCTGAGATGACTCCTTCACATGCTATTGTCATGTGGCCTCACCAGAGGGCTGTTTGCGTGTCCTCATGACAAGATAGTTGGCTTTCCCCAGAGTGAGTGATCTAAGAGAGACCAGAGTACAGAACCCTCAATGTCCTTTATGACCTAGGCTTGAAAGTCACACTCCATCATTTCCTCTGTGTCCTATTGCCTATCCAAGTCAGCCCTATTCAAGTTGGGAGGGGGCTACAATGGGCATAAAAACCAGGAGGTAGGAATCATTGTTGGCCATCTTGGGGGCTGGTTACCATATCAAGTTCAGGTCCTATTTCTTCCATTTAACCTAATTATTAAGTTCCCACCTAAAAAATATTCTCTTCTCTGGACTTCCTTAGTACTTTCTCTCTGAACCACTAATATGGATATATCAGATTCTGCTTTGAATTGTTCTTTGATGAGGTGTTTTAGACTCAGATGCTTTAGATTGTGATGTGGCTGGTGGACAGAGCAGCTGCTTATGATTGCCTGGGGTGGGGAGAATGGAGGTGGGTGGACAATGGACCCTTAGGTTCTCTGGAGTCAGTCCCCACTCCACTGGCCAAGCCCTTGAACTGGGCTGCACCTGTTTGGAGGAAGGGGTGCACTCTAGGAATTCACACAAAGGTGGGCTGTGGGCTAGGAGAAAGCTCTAGCATGGGGTCCTTAGCAAAGGTTTATAAGGGGAATATATAAAGGAATGGAAAATTTGTCCTGGCATCTGGTAGAATTCTGTGAGGATTCAGTAATATTTTGCTATTTCCTACCGGCTTTAGATTTCAGAGCGGCTCTTCTCCTAGAGATGATTTCTGGTCTTGATGCAGAAGAAGTGTCTCATCTCTCTGCCTTTGGGTGGGTAGATGAGGCTGGATTTGGGAGCTGGGTTATTAATTTGGTGCCATTCCTGCCACGTTGTAGGACGTTCTGTGGGTTTTGAAGGTAGAAAGCTGCTCTGGGGAGGAGCTGTCCAGACTTGGGTAGAACAGAGGAGGACCTGGGCACAGGTCTGTGGAGGGACAGACAACCAGGGACTGGACGCTTGGACAGAAAGGCACTTCTGTGGAAATGCACCTCCGGAAACCTTGGTCTCCATCCCTCTCTCTTTTCCCTCTGAGGGTCAAAGGAGATGGCTGAAGAGGGCACATGGGATGGGAGACCAGGTGGGAAGGAGGCCCTGGGGATGAGAATCCACGGGCTCCTACCTTGTGAGATTTAATTGCTTGCAAGGCTATTTCATTAATGAACGAGACATGCACTGGCCATGCGTCAAATCACCTCCATCTTTATTTGGGTTCAAGCTGGGCCTTTCTGGAATATATGTGTCTCCAGGGGATTGAAACTCTTAAGCAATTGTGATGTTGGCAGTTTTAACTGAGCTGACACTGCAGTTCTTAAAAAGCAGAGTGTGTCGCTCTCCGCGGTGAGCAGGTCCTGCCTGGCCAGGCAGAGGAGCTTAGAGCAGCCATGGGAGCAGCAGTGGGGGGAGGGAGGGGCCGCTGTGCTCAAGTAGAGGGGGCTGCCAGTGCTTGCCTAAGAATGCCTTCCTAGAGCCCGTCATACAGCGTGAAGTCAGTCAGAAAGAGAAAGACAAATACAGTATGCTAACACATACATATGGAATCTAAAAAAAAAGGTCATGAAGAACCTAGGGGCAAGATGGGAGTAAAGATGCAGACCTACTAGAGAACGGACTTGAGAATACGGGGAGGGGGAAGGGTAAGCTGGGACAAGGTGAGAGAGTGGCATGGACATATATACACTACCCAATGTAAAATAGATAGCTAGTGGGAAGCAGCCGCATAGCACAGGGAGATCAGCTTTGTGACCACCTAGAGGGGTGGGATAGGGAGGGAGGGAGGGAGATACAAGAGGGAGGAGATATGGGGGCATATGTATATGTATAACTGATTCTCTTTGTTATACAGCAGAAACTAACACACCATTGTAAAGCACTTATACTCCAATAAAGATGTTAAAAAGACAAAAAAGAAGAATGTCTTCCTCACCCTTATCAGCAGTTCACTCCTTTCATTCAAGCCCATTCAGTAAGCATCATAGTAGAAGCCCCGTAACACATTGGTTAAGAGCAGGTGTTCTGGAGTCTGAAAGACTTAGGTTTCTATTCTAGGCCTGCTGCCTCAGGAGAAGTTTCTTAACTTCTTTGAGCCTTGTTTTCCTCACCTGTAAAATGGAGATAGTAACTGCCGCCGACATGTTTATGGCCGGTTTGTGAGGGATGTTTGTGTTTATTGTGGTTTCTTTCTTTCCCACATCTTTATTGGAGTACAATTGCTTTACAGCGTTGTGTTAATTTCCGCTGTACAACAAAGTGAATCAGCCTCTTGCGTCTCCCTCCCACCCTCCCTATCCCACCCCTCTAGGTGGTCACAAAGCACCGAGCTGATCTCCCTGTGCTATGCGGCTGCTTCCCACTAGCTATCTGTTTACATTTGGTAATGTATGTATGTCCATGCCACTCTCTCACTTTGTCCCAGCTTCCCCTTCCCCCTCCCTGTGTCCTCAAGTCCATTCTCTACGTCTGCATCTTTATCCCTGCCCTGCCCCTAGGTTCATCAGTACCGTTTTTTTAGATTCCATATATTTGATTGGGGTTTGTTATCAATTCTTTTCACATATGGGTAGCAGGGTTATGCTGGCTTCATGAAATGAGTTTAGGAGTGTTCTCTCCTCTTGTATTTTCTGGAAGAGCTTGTGTAAGGCTGGTGTTTTCTCCCCTTTCTTAAATGTTCGTTAGAATTCAGCAGCAGATGGATAGTGCAAAATTCCTGTCCTGTTGGGCAGCTAAGAAATCAAGGAAAAATGGGAAAGGGGATTGGATGGTTTATCCTGCTGTGCAGGTCTGAGTTAGCATCTGGCAAAGGGATGACGAGAGAGCAGAAGAGTGAAAGTCCATGGAATTCCATGGGTGAGAAGGGAACCGAGAAGTAGGGGGTGCTGCTGGCAGCACCAGCCGAGGTAAGAGCAAAAGGAAGCCGGTTTCAGGGTGTTTGTGGCATGGTCCTTGGCTGGGTGAGTGTACCCGTGCCCTCATACACAGGGACACACAGCCTAGAAGAAAACGTGCATCTCCTCGGGGACTACATGCCTCATTTGTGTTAGAAACACTACACCCACATTCATTCCAACACTGTGATAAATAAGAGGACCTTATCAGGCAAAGTCTTCTAATCAACCAGTCACAAGAGGGAGAGAACACAGGAGGCTCATTCTGGTCCCCAAAGAGCCAATGATCCACATGCGGGATTTGAATCTCCAGTTCTTGGTAAGTGGGAAGATAAGAGAATAACAATAGCGATAATAGCAGCTGCTGGATATCAAGGGTTTCTTTTGCCCCAGACACTGTGCCAAGGGCTTTATGTGCAGGAGCTGGTTTAATCTGTCACTGCTGCCCCTTGACCCAAGCCATCATTGTTTTTCACCTGGATTATTCCAACATCTTGCAAACTGGAGGCCCTTTTTCTGCCCTTGCCCGCTACAATATCTTATTTTCAGAGCTTCCAAAGTGATTATTTGAAAGATGGTATGAGACCATCCTGTGACTCTCTGTCTGCCCATGGCTTTCTAGCTGTCTCACAGACAAATCCAAAATCTTTTCAATGGCCTAGGGCTCCCAACTTCCCTACAATGGTCTCAAATCTCTCTGCTGCTAACTGCCAGCCCTTTTGTCCTCCTGCATGGTCCTTAAGCAAGTCAGAAACACTCCTGCCTCTGGTCCTTTGTCTTTGCTGTTTCCACTGCTGGAATGATTTTCCCTGGAAGTTAGCTTAGCTCACGCTCTGATTTCCTTTAGTTTTCTCCCTACATGTCACCTGATTAGAAGGGTCTTCTTCCAAGGACCCCTTATTAAATTGACCCAAGCCCTGAATTTTCAGTATTTGTCTTCCTAGCCCTTATCATCACCTTGGTGTATTACACCTGGATTTGTTTACAAGTTTATTGCCCCTGTTCATCCCCTTGGGTGTAAGCCCCACATGGATAGAGAATTTGTCTATCTTTTTATTTTATTTTTTTTGCGGTACGCGGGCCTCTCACTGTTGTGACCTCTCCCGCTGCGGAGCACAGGCTCCGGATGCGCAGGCTCAGCGGCCATGGCTCACGGGTCCAGCCGCTCCGCGGCACGTGGGATCCTCCCGGACCGGGGCATGAACCCGCGTCCCCTGCATCGGCAGGCGGACTCTCAACCACTGCGCCACCAGGGAAGCCCTGTCTATCTTATTTACTGCTATATCTCTAGCACTTAGAACAGTGCTCAGAATTATTGGAATGAACAAAGGAAAAAATGAACGATGCTTTTTCTACCTTTATATCCTTGCATTTGATTATGAACTCTTTCTGAAGAGCATGTTACTTATTTTTATAGAAGAGGTAACATGATAAAGAAGGAAGAAGACTGAACTCATATAGTAACCAGATTATGATCTGAGAAATCTTATTAACGCACAGAGCAATCAGTTCCGAGCCAAGCTGGGAGGTGACCGGTTCCAATTGGCCTGTGAGGACTAGTATGGCTCCCAGACCAGTGGGGAATAAGGGAATGGACTGGAAGTCAAGGGACCAGTGGGGAATAAGGGAATGGACTGGAAGTCAAGGGACATGTGTAGCCAAATGAGACACTGCTTTCATTATTACTAGTTAAGCTTTCAGTAGCACTTTAGACAGTTTACTAGTATCTTATATGTAGTCATACTGTAGCTGTAGCTCTATGTATTTATTTTATAGTTATTCTTGATGAATTGGATTCCGTTAATTTCATAGAGTGATTTTAATTGTTGCGTAATTCTTGTGTGAAAAAGAATAGAACTCCTAGATTGTTCATTCGTTTGTTCTTTCATTCACATATTTAAGATGTGCATTTTATGTTTCCAGGACCATAAAAGAAAATGAGGATAGAACAGAAAGCAAGAGAGATAAGGTCTCTCTTCTCAGGAAGTTCCCTGAGCCGGATAGAAATAAGTGATATTTGTTCCAATATTTCAAATCCTATGGCCCAGAATGAGAAGAGAGGTAAGAAGTTTATTTTATGATATTCTTAACAGTGCGTGTTTCTCTCTGGGAGTCCCACCCCTTACAGAGCAACTTAAGCCAGAGAGTGACAAGCACGTGTTATGTGGAAAGGGAACCAAAACACCCAATATAGACTCTTGCCTCCTTTGCAAGCTTTTGAACATGAACTAGATTTTCCTCTAATCCACCATGGCACTTGTTATGCATCACAAATAAACCCCGAGTATGAGTGATAAACGATAAAACCTTGGAATTGGTAGTATAAGAAGAAACTGGGCAGCCTTTATAGGCAATTATAAACAGTGCTTCAAAAATAACTATAAATGATACTATACTGTTGACAGTTTTATAGTTGGGTGGATAGGAGCCCAATCCAGCTTTGTACAGATTTTCTTGATGTGTAATAAAGCATTGCAACCTTCCACCCATGGAAAAAAATATGTCTCAGCTGCTTCTTTAGCTTCCCTCCTTGTTCTCTCCACAACAAAAATACTATGCCTAGATTCTTTGAAAAGGAAATACTGAATGTGGCTCAGTACTTAGATTCCTCCAAAGCTTCGTGGATTGAAAAATTCTTTGAAATTAGTTATTTTATCAGTGGCAGAACAGGTTCAGTGGAAAGCTATTGTTTTTCATATGTAGGATTCTCTCTTCTGATGACAGCGTTCTACTTTCCTGTAGGAGCTTCCCTGGAGTCCAGGTGATGCTCAGTCACTGTGTCTCCTCTCCCATCTCCCATACGTACCAGATTGGCCATGATACTCAAGCTGGGGCTTGACACAGGTCATGTCCCTTGCACTCTGACCTATACAGTAGGTCCTTATTAGTTATCTATTTTATATATAGTAGTGTGTATATGTCAATCCCAATCTCCCAATTTATCCCTCCTCCTTTACCCTCTGGTAATCGTAAGTTTGTTTTCTCCATCTGTAACTCTATTTCTGTTTGGTAGATAAGTTCATTTGTACTCTTTTTTTAGATTCCACATAAGCAATATCATATGATACTTGTCTTTCTCTGTCTGAAGGTCCATTTCTTAATGATCTCTAACTCAGTTGCTCTTAACCTCTTGGTGAGGGATTTATGTGAGAATCTGATAAAAGCTATGGGTTCTCTCCTTAAAAAGAAGCAAAAAATACACACACAAAAACCAAAAAGCCTCACAGTTTTACATACAATACCAAGAACAGTTTAAAGTCCAACTGAGGACCCTCCGGAACTGTGCTTCTTGAATTATCTATGGTGAAGGACAAATTTTATTTGTTTTTCAAAATTTTAATCTGTCACAAATTAATACTAGTTCCCAGCTAGTCCCCAGCCCCCCACAGGGGTGACCACACCTGAACTGATCAATACCGTGACATAAGTCCACTGATCACATGCTTGGATGTCACATCAATGTCAAGTTTGTAAAGGCTCATTCTTAATTCTGGTACTCATCTCAGTGGACTGGCATCTGTGAATGTGGTCCATGGCCCATACTTTGAGTGGCACTGTTCCATAAGTCCTAGGTCTCCAAACTGATAATACCTATGTTAAGGGCTCCCTGATGCTTACAAACTGAAGTTCATATTCCTCCCCATGGCAAATGAAGCCCTTTATATAACACTCTAGCTTCAGTGCATTAATTTTCTGCTTCCTTTGCCTCTCCCCAGCTGTCACTACCTCACCTCCCATCAACCCCGGGGAGATTTATTGCTTCCTCACCTGTATTCCCCCTGGCATTTAAGAGATACTATTGATATTTATCCTTATATACTACAGTTATTTATTATACACCTGTATCCCCCTCCAAATATAATCTCTTCAAGTGCAGAGATGGTAACATGTGTTTTTTTAAAAATTTGTGTGTGAAGGGTTGTTCACAGAGCCTGGAACATAAGTGTTGCTCAATAAATGTATGTAGAATTGAAGTGAAGTGAATAAGAGGTATTGGCTAATGAGGACAGCACTGATGTCCAGCTCCCAAGGAGTCTTGTGTGTTCCTTCACTGGTTCCTTCACTGGGGAGAGAGCAAGGGTTCAGCCACAGGTGCAGGTTGTAGCTGATGAGAAAAGCAGAGCTGAAGATTTAGCTTTGGCCAGTGAGTAAGTGTGTTAACTCTTGGCAGAGATTTGGCTTTGGAGTAGGGAAGGTTGATTTAGATTTATCCTGAGCCTCTAGGAGCTGAGCTCAGTGGGAAGCGGGGAGGGGGTATTTGGAACCTGAGGTACACCTGCTCTTAGCAGGAGACGCTGCATTTTTTCTTAATGCTTTGCTCTTGGAGCAGAAGCTCTTGACTTCCTGAATGAATGATTGATATCGCCTCCATGTGGGAATGTTTATGTTTTACTCACATGGTCACAGCTTATTGAAAATACCCCTTACTCAAAAGTTAAAAGGGACTTGGGGGTCATCACCTTGGCTAGAATCAAGGACTGAACTTGAATTACAGGTATGTGTGGAAATGGCTGCTTCTTGGGGCTTGGGAGACAGGAGCTCCATGCCAGCCTGAAGGTGGGAGTTGGGAGTAGGTGAGAAGAGAAGGACTCCTAGTTTCCTGAAGCAAGTTGGTTACGCCGATAATTGGTATTATAAAGAAATTAAGCTTGTAGACATTCTGGGAAAAAAAGGTGGGACGTTTTAAAAGAAAATCATGTGTCTGGAAAGTAATGAGGACCCTAAATTAGGTAAAGGCTAAGGATAACCAGTGGAAATATATTTAAAGCAAAGAAAGGCATTAGGAGAGTGAGGAGTTTCCCGTAACATCCAACTACAACGATGACTCGGTCCAGATGTTGGTGCTCAGCACAGGACCTGTGCACTCATCCTCTTACAGACACATTCCCACTGGAAATCCAACCAGAACCTCAAACTCAGTTGCACTGTTAAGGAATATTTACCCTTGACCATCTCCTCCTGCTGTGTTTTCTACCTTTGTGAAAGGTACCAGCATACTCTTGCTTAAACCACAGATTTGGGGGTGACTATCTTTTCTCCATCTCCCACATCTTCAGCATCCCAATAATCACCAAGTCCTGTGAATCCTAACATCTAAACATTTTAATATTTCTACCCAGCTCTTTGAGTCTTCACTGACACTGTCTAGGTCATGTTGCCAGTACTCTGTGCCTTGAGTAGTCTTTCTCCCTTTGATCCATTCTCGATTTGATAGCTGTCTTGGAATTTCCTGAACACATTTCTGATTATGGTGTTTCTCAGCTTAACACTCTTCAGCAATTCCACATTGATCTTTTGGTAAAGTCCAAACTCCTTAAAAAGGCTTGCAAGGCCTGGATAATCTGCCTCATCTTCTCTTCCCAGTTTCGTCTCTTCCTATTCTCTCTTGCACAATCTTTTCTCCAGCTCTGACGAATGCTCAGTTTTCTGTGCCACATGCTCTCGTCCATGCTCTCTTCCACCTCACTCTACCTTTCTCCTGCTTCGTACTTTCTTATTCTTTACATCTCACGTTGGACGTCACCTCTCTACGCTCCCCGAGATTAAATGAGCTGTTCCTCATACTGAGTCATATTGTTCTTCCTTTCTTCCCTTCCTCATTAACATTGATTTTTTTTTGGTTTATTCACTTTTTTCTTCACTGGATAGCAAGCTACTTGAAAGCAGGGACTGTGTCTTATTCATGGTTGCATTTACAGTGTTTGATATCCTTAAATCCTCAATAAATATTACTTGATTAGATGTATGAATACTTTCAGAGAAACTCAGGATGAAGCTGAGTGACAAACCAAGGGAAAGAAATAATGTGGGTAGAACCTCAAGAACATTGGACTTAGCATTTGCGTGTTTGATGAGAACTGTTTAGAAGTGAGGCAAATGAAATTACACTTTCGCCCAAAGGGAAAAGTAAACACTTATCCAAGGACTGAAGGAACTGAAAATAGACTAGGTCTGGTGTATTAGTAGGGTTCTGGAGGAAAGAATTCTATCGAGATAGCTTACCTGAAGAGAGTCTAATAAAGAAATTACCTGTGGTCAGGGTTAAGGAAATCAACAAAGGATGTTCTTACACCCAGAGACTAGCAACAAGGGGAAGCTATTACCACCATTAGGGCTGATAGACAAAGGGAAGATTGTTGGAGAAGGTCATTGAGAGGACATGACCAGCTCACTGGTTGACCTGTGAGCTGGACCTCTAAAATCAGAGGCAAATGTGTATTCCACTGGCTTCTCCGAGCTAGAAGTTGCCCCAAGGACAGAGCCTTGAGAGAGCAATATGTTGAGGCCAACTGGATTGTATACATGACTGAACCCTGTTCAGGCCTCTGTATAAACTTTTAAGATTCTGCAGACGGGTGCTGAGATCTATTCATCTTATATACGACAAGCCTCATATATCAGTTCCCTTGCTTGTTGTTATTATTTTTTAAAATAGATTTATTTATTTATTTATTTATGGCTGCATTGGGTGTTCGTTGCTGCGTGTGGGCTTTCTTTAGTTGCGGCGAGCAGGGGCTACTCTTCATTGTGGTGCACGGGCTTCTCATTGCGGTGGCTTGTCTTGTTGTGGAGCATGGGCTCTAGGTGCGCGGGCTTCAGTAGTTGTGGCTCAGGGGCTTAGTTTCTCCATGACATGTGAGATCTTCCCAGACCAGGGCTCAAACCCATGTCCCCTGCATTGGCAGGTGGATTCTTAACCACTGCGCCACCAGGGAAGTCCCTCCCTTGCTTATTAAACCTGCCACCTGCCAATCTGGGTGGTCTGCCTTTTTCTTCTGAAGCTGCCTTCACTCTGTGTTTGGGGGCTGATTTCAGATTTCACCTGGGAAGCTCCCGAGGTTGCAAACCAACAAGGACATAGTCTTAACAAAGCTAAGGAGAACACGAAGGAGGGCATGCTTCATCAGAGCTGCAGTGCTGAGGCAAGATGAAAACAGGG